>NC_081411.1:22881743-23554243 GCF_030272615.1 Cryptomeria japonica | reverse complement strand
AAGCATTCAAGCATTCAAGCAATTGATCATTCCAAGTCTCCATTCAAGGCTAAGTGTTGCATTCAAGTCAAGGATTCAACCATTGAAGAGGAGATCACTTACTTCATGCTACAACATACAACATACAACATCTAAACCTTCGCACATAAGGATACAAACATCCTTAGAACAAGGTATTAGTACTTGTTTTACATTACAGTCATTTACATTTACAGCACTTGCTCATTTCTTGGTTAATTCCAAAACCGGGGTTTGACCTAAAGGCAAACCCCTAATCCCTAACCCCCCAATCGTCTTGGCTTTTCTGTGTGTAGGTTGCAGATACGCGGCTGAGATTGAAGATCTGGAATCCTTGTGCAGAGACAAACAGATCCCACTTCGTTTCGCGGATTTTTCGGAGGACCGTGGCGCCGGGCGCCATCGTCCCGACAACTTTTGCTCAAATTTGCAGGACAGCGCCGTATCGACATTCTATTGCTAATTCCAGGTCCGCAGCTTCATCCTATAACCTAAACTCAGTTTATAAGTGAATCTTTATGACTTTCTATGTATTCTTAGCTTAATTTCCTTAACAACATTCTTTACAAAAGAGGGTAGCCTTGCTTTCCGAACCCTTGAAATTCATCTAGCATCCAATCTTACATTTTGTGGGATTGGATCTTATGAGTTTCAACCCCTCTTTTGAATGTAAAGTCTCCCCCCTAAGTGAAAAACCATCGAATCCTAGCGAACCTCCCTTCTCTCTCCTCGGAGTTGGAAGAGGGGAGACCAACTAGGGTTCGACCGTGATTTTTCCGCTTTATAGGTAGATAGGAGAATAAAAAGGATCTGATCAAGTAGAGTAGTGCTATTACTAGATCAGAAAAAAACCCTATTTTTCTCTAACAATTACAACAATTAAATCCCTTAACTGGGTAAGCTTTATCAGGCTTGGTGCTTTCTAAATCCTCTAACCAGGTGACCCATTAGCTTGGATTTGAAATCCTTTATCGAGGTTACTCCTAATAGGGAATTGCCTTTAAGAGGGTATTGTAGTCAATCCCTTAACCCGGTGGTCCTTAACTGGATCTATTCCTAATAGGACATTTTTGTAAAGCTTCTAACAAGGCTTGGCTCCTAACAGGGCGAAATTCAGAAGAGTTCAGAATACTTGTGGGTATTCATCCCCACCGTGGTTCTTTTCCATTTAGGTTTCCACGTCAAAAATCATTGTGTCAAGTGGTGAATGGTTTTTGTGATTATGTTTTGATATGTTTAAACTGTTTAACTAGTAAAGCCACTTAGATGTGTTTACATGACCATAAGTGATCTAAAATGTGCTATTAATAATGTAAGTAAAGTGGTTTAATGTTTTGGTTAAATGGATTGAGAGTTTCAGATCTATTACAGTGTTATATTGGTATTCTAGTTGACTGGTAAACTTGACAGTGCAGTTCTAGTTTATAGAATAGTGTTTGAACCGATTAGTTCAATGATTGATTTATGAGTTGGGTTTGAGTTTGGTGAAAGTTAAGTTTGTTTTCTATCTACTGATTCATGCCCCCCTCTCAGTAGTTGACCAGATCATTATTGATTCATCATATCATCAGTGTGAGCCTTCAATCTCCTACCTTTAACACTTTTGTCTTATCTCAGAGAACTATGATGCATTCCATGCATAATAGGAGAAAAGATCCACTTCCTGGTGCAAGTGGATCCTTATTATCTGCATCCTGTATTGGACCAATGTGGCTTCCCTTTTTAAGCAACATATCTTCAAACATGCACATATGATCCGATTGGGCACATTCATTGTCAATCATCTCTTCATATGGTGACTACATCTTTATCTAGTGGAAGTCTTGTTGATTGACATCCACACAACATACTGGTGGCCTGCACATACTACACCTCTGATGTTGATGTAATTTTCGTAACATTCTACCTTGTCATCACAATAAAAAACCCAACATCTTGCTCTCTTGTCAGTTGGCAATAATGCACTACCAACATGTCACTTATCGGTCTGCAGTCCTTATGTCTTCAACATATGTCAACACTAACCTATGTACCGGTGACCTGCTAGGCTAGGTTACATAAATGACACCATTTCTGGTATTCATCAATGAAAACACTTCTCATCAATCTTCCATACTAGTTTCCATCCTATACCAATTGACATCAATGATAACACAATGCCAACACCTATTTCCATAGGGAAAACATTGGAGGTTTGTCATTCCACAGTAGTAGCCAACATAGTAATTGAGGAACTTGCAATCTGTCTCCTTGCGATGTATAAGAAAAGAGAAACATTTGATTTGCACAAAAAAGTTGAAAGGATCAGGGGTGATAAGTTCATATACTTGGGCCAACCTAATGGACGAACACCCAGTACAAAGAAGAATATGGTCTAGGATGTCTGTGGATTTTATAAGGAAATGTGAACTATTCCTCATTCCTAATCTAGTATTCGATGATAATGATCATACACATCCTTTATATGAGAATGAAGTAAAGAAGGCAATCCTTTTTCCTAATTGGTCAGAACCAGAGATTACAAATTTGAGTTTGTTGATGCGAGAAGTATTGCATTTCTCCCGAGCATGGGTGGACAAACATATTAATAGATTGATTGATATGGGTGTTTCCTTCACTTATGATAAGATGAAATAGGGGGAATCCTATTCTAAAGGTGATCAAAGGACTATAAGTGATGTCATAATTTATGCGGATGAGGAGAGTCAAGCTCCCAAGCATAGGAAGAACACTCTAGGAGAAGTCAAGACTAGAGGGAAGATGGTTGAGAAGAAGAAGCAGAAGATTATCATGCCTCCACTTGTCATTCCTTCGCCTCCATCATCAATAAAAGAAATTGAAGTGCCAATGCAAAATATGGAGTTTGAACAATGTTCCAACACAATTATATTACCACAGAATGTTCAGGACTTGTGTGCTAATGCCACATCTGCTCCACAAAATGAAGATGATGATCAACCAACATCTCCCTCTATCCTTTTGGAGGTTAGTTTGGGGAAGAATGCATATTATTTGACCAAGGACAATCCTAAAGATGATGATGATGTTATCTCAACACTGAAGGAACTTGATCGAGAGATGTGTGTGGGTGATGGTATGGAGATGGCTTCTATTCCTGATTAGATGATGAGAAGTATGAAAAAGAGTAAGAAGATGGTAGAGGCATAGTTGATTGATGATATTGATGACTACTTAGCCAGGAGCAATAAGGAAGAAGAACCTAAGAAGGCTATGATTTTTTCATGCATAACCAATGATGAGACATGGATGCAAATTGCACAGGTTTATGTTCATATTGGAGATGTTCCTCAGTATGCTACCACTCCCATGAATATTTAGAATTCCTCATTTGCACTTGGTCCAACTACGAAGGCACAAAAATTCCAAGAACTTGGTGATATAATCAGAGTAATCAATGCAAGAGTGGACCATGAAGAAGAAGAAAAAGAGAAGTATAAAGCAATGATTATCAAACTTAGAGAGTACAATGCAGGGATAAGGTGTGCTAATGCCACCCTTATTTACCCTATTGCTATTGATCGTGGACTACATATGAATTATGAGGCAGTGAGAGGTACACTCTCAGAGTTGGAGAAATGGATAGAAGACACAAATAAATAGGCAGATGATTTCCTTACCTTGTCCTGGATTTTGATAGGAAAATTGCGCTTATTTTCAGGATATAGTACTTGGAGGGAGTTTGGGAGGAGTTCTGACCTACACAAGAGAAGACTATTTCACGCCTTAGGGTTTTGAAGAAGATTCCCATGTCCACATTAATTAGAGAGAATATTGTGCATGATGGAGACACATATGATTTTCATGTCTGGTATTGTTCATTAGCCATTCGGAAATTCACTTATGAGATTGCACAAAAGAGTTGTACAGAGATGGAAGGATCGATTCATAATATTCAGTCGAGGATCCTTACCTCTATCGAGGAATTATTGGGAGTTGATGTTAGTGAGGCCAATGGTTTACACTTTGAAAGAATTGAGAGACAAAATAAAATTCATGTATTTCAATCAGTTAGACTCTTTGAAGAAGAGTCAGATAGATGACTTGGTCTCTTTGTTGATTTATGTCCACAATTTGCAGAAGCTTATGCCAAATTGGGAGAATACATTGGACGATTTCTCGGATGTGTTGGACGTGATTGATCTTCAACAGGATGCCTTGCCCAACATATCCATGGAGGAGCTAGATTTCTTATTATATAGATTCTTGGAGTATGCTGTGAGAGAGAGAGATGTAGGGCATAATATTCTAAAAAAATCCTTGTTTGATGACAAGGCATATTTCTATTGAGCCATATATTGGTGGCTCCATTTTTTTGTAAACCCTAATTAGGGAAACTCTAGGGTTTAGTTGAAATGATCTTGGCCCTTCATTTTGTTTGAATCTTTGGCATCCATTTTGTTTGAGACTCTATATAAGCCTCATTGCCTCTCATTTGTAAGAGTGATTTTGTAGAATTGTTGGTATATGCTGCAACTTTTTTGAATATAAATCATTGTTCGACTTGATGGTGATTTGCCTTATTCAAGTGTTGTTTTGCATTCAAGGTTCTCGATTCCTCCAAGTTAGATTAGAAATTTACATTAGCATTTTCTTTAAGTGTTGTTTTGCATTCAAGGTTCTCGATTCCTCCAAGTTAGATTAGAAATTTACATTAGCATTTTCTTTAAGTGTTGTTAGATTTGAATGTAAGAATTTGTTGACTATATTTGTGTGGAATCTATGAATCCATACCACTAGCCTCTTGCTGATTGTAAGTGTTCCTTATGTGGTCAACTGGAATTTTATGTGCACTTCACTTCAATTATTACTCATCCATTATTTATGCATCAACTTGGATGGTATCAATATTTGATGGTAGTAATTTGAAAATCTATGATTTACACCTTAGATGATTGCACTAAGCTTGAGTCAAAATCTATTCGACTTGATGGTGAGACCTTGCCTAGTTTGATTCCACTAAATTTTCTTATCATTTCCTACATTCCCAAGCTTTGAAGAGATTTCCTGAACCTTATTCCTTTTGTCCCTTTTTTAGAAATCCTTGTCAAAATTAAATTCCAAAACTTCATTTATAAATCTTAAGTTGTCAACACACCTATTCACACCTTAGATGATTGCAGTAAGCTTGAGTTAAAAGCTATTCGACTTGATGGTGAGACCTTGCCTAGTTTGATTCCACTAAATTTGCTTATCATTTCCTACATTCCCAGGCTTAGAAGAGATTTCCTAAACCTTATTCCTTTTGTCCCTTTTTTAGAAATCCTTGTCAGAATCAAATTCTAGAACTTCATTTATAAATCTTAAGTTGTAAGCACACCTATTCCACATTCCTAAATTTGATATGAACACTTGTGTAAGTCCCTTTGTGATACCAACATATCACATCAACCATTGAGTTACCCACTCCTCAAGACCTGACTGTAGAAACCTTGGAATCATTTTAGTTGATCTTATCCTCAGCATCTGAGGTGATTTTGTTCAAGAGAGGGTAAAGTACTTTGGTATTTTATTCTGATATTTGTGCGTGCATAAAACACATGTCAACATCTTTTGGCACTAGAAGGAGGGTTCCTGTGGTCAAATTAAAGACTATGATGCAAAATGGTGTTGCCTAAGGAAGAACTTATCTGAATTGAACAATGAGATATCATTTCACAATTCAACACTCTTGCTTGGAGAAACCAAACTACTCATGCTGAATTCAGACAAGTGAGAGCTATAATTGATAAAGAGGAATGATTGGGAACTTTTCCTCCAGTCATCATTGTTCCTGAAGAAGTAAATAGTGAGAATCGATCTGGTAATCAACAAAGAAGAAATTGAACTAGTTGAAGATTTCCAAGTTGGTATGAATCAAGATGGTGTTGCCTGATCCTGGTCGATGTAACAAGCTTGATAGGGAGGACCTTGAATTTAAACAACTGAACTTGGAAGAAGAAAGAAATATCATATCCATTTTGAACAATCTTGCTTGGGAAGTAAAGACAAGTGTACCACAATATATTGGAGTGTCTTTTGTGTTGGACAAAGAAGAAGAGATTGTTGAACAAATCGACACACAAATTGAAGCACAAATTGAAAGGGATCTACTTGCTCAAGAATTACAACAAGTCAGGATTGATCCTAGATAGGTCACGCTGGTTTGCATTAACTCATTTTTGCTAGAGAATTTAGAGAATTCTAAGATCCACTCTAGGAGAGCAAAGACATTGTGAATTGGAAACTCCTCGTAGATCCAGATTTGGAAGCCATGAGGCTTCATCAAGTTTAGACGTAACAGATAGGGATAGATTGTCTAATCAAGAGGACGTTCCAAGAGGAGAAAACATTTTCTAAAATCCTCTATTTCAAGATCAAAATCAAGAAGAAAATCAACAGTTTCAAGAGGAAGATCAAGCAATAGCTCAGAATAACAATCAAAATCCACCTCCAAATGGTGTGATATGGTTTCTTACCAGCCCATCACCACTCACATTTGAGTAGATTCACGAAATGCTAAAGAATTCGAAGAACTTTTGTTCAAAGTACAATGCTAGTGATTTGAACCAGACGACGAAAGATCACAGTAAGGTGTTTGAAGTGTTGGCATATGTGCAGAGTATGATGACATGATGATATTGTATATTGTCATTGATGTCAATATGCTAAAGAGTGAACCGGTATATTGAATTAAGTGACTTGCAAGGGAACCAGTATGATGTTGTGAACCTGTACATGTGAAAAGTGAAGTGGTATGTCTGTCCATGTGAACCGGTATATGGAATGTTTTGTATCAAGGTTTCATATGGTATGACTACCGGTAGGTAGTGTTAGCTTCAGGGTTTTCAGTTGAAGTATTCCAAGCCTGTGTGATTCAACCGATGATATCTTGTGATGAGTTAGCATTGTAATGAAGAGCACATTGTGTTGCCACGTCAGCCTTGTGTGTGTGAAGGATCTTGCATGAAGGAGATTGAACCTATCTACCTTGGGAATGTGCGAAGTCTCTCTAAATGATGGAGAATGCGTGATGGGTTATCAGCCTCTAAGAAGTGGTGAAGAATGAACATTGGAGAACATGTTTAGGGTTTAGGGTTTATGCTACCGACCTATCTTTCCTATAAGGTCGATGTTGTTTTTCATGTTGAGTTTGTTGGTAAATGTTGTGTGTGTATCTAAGTGCAGAGATACATGATTATTGCCAGACCAGATAAGAGAATAGATACCTACAGAGTGTGATTGCAAAAGAAAGGAACTAAAGTGGATCTACATTGGAATTAAAGTGTTGCTACCAGATCATTGTAATACCTATTGACCTCTAACCACTTAAACAGTTTGAAAATCCCTTAACAGGGTAGCTTTAACCAACTTGCTATAAATCCTTTAATAGGGTGACTCAAAATCATTGAGTTCTTAAAATCCTCTAACAAGGTAACCTTTAACAAGGTATTTTAGCCATCCCTTAACCGGGTGATCCCTTGCAGGATCGGTTCCTAACAGAACCTATTGTAAAGTCTTTAACTGGACTAGGCTCCTAACATAGCAGACTTCAAAAGGGTTCAAAGAATAGCTTGTGGGTATTCATCCCCACCATGGTTTTTCCTAGTTGGGTTTCCACGTGAAAAATATGTGTATTATGTGTGATGTTTTTCATGTGATGCTTTGTTATTCTCTGTCAAGCGGTAAATCATGTTGAACCGGTAGGTCTTTACATTTCTGTTGATGTATTACTAGTGTATGCATATGGGTAAAATGGAAATAAGATGTTAGTTTCTGTGGAAAACTAAGAGTTATTGGTTTATGTCTTTCACATTCTTACTGTGTTTAATCGGTAGTAATCTGGTTTAGACTGGTGTTATTGCTTGCCAGTCAAGTGCAGTGTTTTTAATCAAACAGGTTCAAGGAAAAGTGTTTTTGTCAGTATTGATTCACCCCCCCTCTCAGTTTGGGTTTGGTACGAACTGTTCATCATTGATTCATCAATTGGTATCAGAGCATCTTCTAGGTCCTCTATGTTGTAAGCTTAACTGCTTGAGGTAAAGATCCAACTCTAATGATGAAGAGGGAAGGTCCAAAGTTCAACAAAGACAACTTTAAAATATGGAATGACAGAATGAAGATATACATCAGAAGCATGGGTGCTCAACACTGGAGCTATGTTGAGAATGCTTATGTTATCCCTACTGGTACTCTCATCGATGATCAAAAGAGAGAGATTCAGGAGAATGGACAAGTCATGGAAGCCCTAATCAGCAGTTTATTTGACATTGAGTTTATTGATGTTCAGGATAAAGAGAATCCCAAAGAAGTATGGGATGCCCTTTAGAATATCTATGGCGGTGATGAGCATGTGAAACAAGCTAAGGAAGAAAGCCTCAGGTGAAAGTTTGAAGACATGCAGATGGTTGAAGGAGAGACCATTCAACAATATGGAATAAAAATCAAAACTATTGTTGGAGATATCAAGAGTGCAGGTGGTAAAATGAAAGATTCCACTGTTGTTAGAAAAGTTTTGAGATCCTTATTACCGGTCTATGCAATAAGGGTTGCTGCTATTCAGGAGTTGAGGTCTGTAGACAAGACAAAGGTATCCTTGGATTCCATCATTGCAAAGTTAATAGTTTATGAGCTAAATAATTATGATGGCAGTATTCAGAAGACTGAATCAACCATTAGAGCATCTGCTGCACCATCTAGAAAAGGCAAAGAAGCTAGTACTAGTGGTGAACCGAGACAAAGTAGAGAAATGGATGATGAGGAGATCCTGATAAAATTTGAAGCTCTTCTTGCCAAGAGACTTCCCAAGGGAACTGATAAATAAAGAGGTAAGCTTCGTTTGAAATGCTTTTCTTGTAACCAGATAGGACACATTGCTATAAACTGCCCTAATGGTGATAACAAGGACAAACCAGAGAGGTTCAAGAAGTTCAAAGGAGGAAACCAGAGAAACTATTTTGTAGCAGTTGATGAAGGTGTCACTGATGAGGAATCATAAGATGAAGATATTATGTTTGTAGCAGTCAAGGAAGATGTGTCAGACAAGAAGGCTCTTGTCTCCCGCTTTGATAATTCCAATGAGTGGATTATTGACAGTGGCTGTTCTCACCATATGACTGGTGATTGGAGTAAGTTTCTATCTCTAGAAGAGTATGATGGTGGTGTGGTTCATTTTGGTAAAGATGCACCATGTATGGTAAAAGGCAGAGGGTCCATCTCTCTGAATGGAAGAAGCAGTGTTGACAATGTGTATTGGGTAGAAGGTCTCAGACACAACCTTTTGAGTGTTGCTCAAATGAATGATAATAGACTCACTCTGGAATTCAAAAATGGAGTGTGCAAAATCAAAGGAAAGAATGGTGAACTAATGGCTACCAATATGTAGACCAAAGGTAACCTATTTCAGCCAAATGCTAATGTCAGTACATGTCTAATGGCTAAGTTTGAGGATAGCTAGATATGGCATAGGAGACTCTGCCTTGTAAAATTTGATAATATTGTGAAGGCCAGTAAGATCAAGGCAGTTAGAGGATTGCCTATGCTGAGCAAATCGGAGAATCCTCTGTGCAGAGAGTGTCAACTGGGGAAAATGTCTTCCTCAACCTTCAAAGGTAAACCTTTCATTGCAGACAATTTACTTGATCTTGTGCATACTGATTTGTGTGGTCCTATGAAAACTAGGAGTGTGCAAGGAGATAGGTATTTTATGATTCTTATTGATGATTTCTCAAGAATGATGTGAGTCACATTCTTGAAGGACAAGTTTGAAGCCTTTGGAAAGTTCAAAGCCTTCAGAGAACTGGTAGAAATAGAAAGCGATAAGAGGATTAAGTGCCTGAGAACTGATCAAGGAGGACAATTCACTTCTGGTGAATTTAACAAGTATTGTGAAGAGAACAACATCAAGAGGCAAGTGTCTGCCCCCCAAAATCCATAATGGAATGGCCTAACAGAGAGAAACAACCAGACTGTAGTTGAAGCAGCCAAAACAATGCTGATCCAAGGAAAAGTTGCTCACACTTTTTGGAGAGAAGTAGTGAGCACTGCAGTCTACACAATGAAGTGGGTACTCATCAAAAAGGGTAAGGATAAAATACCTTATGAGTATTGGACAGGTAAGACACTAGTGGTAAGCTACTTTAGAGTGTTTGGTAGAAAATGTTATATCAAGAGGAGTTAACATCAGAGCAAGTTTGATGCTAAATGTGATGAGGGAATATTCCTAGGGTATTCCACAAAGAGCAAAGCTCTCAAATGCTTCAAAAATAGGACTCAGAGAATTGTTGAAAGAATCAATGTTAGAGTTGATGAAACCTTTGAGAAATCTAAGGAAACCGACAGTGAGCAAGTAGGAGATGAACCGGTAGTAACCTTCTGGGAACTGGTTGCAAAATAGCCTAGCACCAGTAACATGATGAATACTGAGGGGGGGGGTGAATTAGTATGCCAAAAATTACTGTACTTAAACACTTTACTATACTAGCAGTAAATCGGTAAAATAGTTTAGCAAACAAACCGGTTAGCACACATGCAAACTAAATAGCAAATAATGCATTCACCCACATAAGCACAATCACCATAACACAAGAGATTTTGATGTGGAAACCCAAATGGGAAAAACCATGGTGAGATGAAACTCACAAGTAACTATCTGCAGAATAGGAACCAGACCGGTTAAGGTCATACAATGTTCTTTACCAGAACAAATCCTGTTAGGAATCTCAATCTCTATTAGGAGATAAGTCTGATTAAAGACTACCTTGCTAAAGGATTTTAGATCCACAGATGCGAACCACCTTGTTAGAGGATTTACAAAAGGCTTTTTGGACCTACCCGGTTAAGGGCTTCAGACTTGTCGAAGATGTGACTAATCAACGAGTGATCTAGAAAATAGCACAAATTGCTTGGTTAGATCCTTGATAGCTCGTTCCTAATGCATTCCAGCATTACTTCAGTCTTCAACATATTCACATTCTACTTTCTCTCACAGACCTGAACTTCTCTTCTAAATTCACACTTACAAAAACTCATCAACCACCTTAAACCCTAGCAACAACCTGAAACCCTAGACATGATGTCCTTATAAAGGAATCTGATTTCATGTCGGTCCAATAGGTTTACAATACAATTTCCTAGGTTCAATACATCTAGACATATTTGGTAACACGACACAAAAAGCAACGCCAAAGTGTCGGCACCGCTAAACAATCGGTGGATGGTAACTCATCACAGAGTATTACTGGTTCATACAAAATACCAGTTGTCAGTTTGACAAAATGAAGACTAGGAAATATGAGTTGTGCCGCTTCATTCCTTCGTACCGCTTGAGATCCTCAAACCACTTGGGGTCTTCATACCGCTTGAGATCAGTAAATACTTTCTGCAAAATACTGATAGTCTAAAGACTATAATACATCATACCAGTTGGAACAAATACCGGTTGAGCTTTAACTGATACATACCAAAAGTGATCTCAAATCAAGTGTGTGTCCATCAATGACAATCACAACATCAATCATAAAAAATGCCAACATTCTCCCCCTTCGACATTGATGGCAACACTTAGGAAAATTTTGACATCTAAGTGTTTTACAACAAAAATATGGCATAATCAAAATTACTCCCCCTAAGCATATACACTATCCCTTTTGCATAAAATACAATGTGTACTACTCCTTAACAGAAATAACATGAAAGTATACATCAAAACATCAAAATTTATATACTTCTCCCCCTTTGCCAACAATGACAAAAACATTGCAGACTAACTCCTATTCCATTAGTATTAAAATAATAAGTGTTTATGACTAGTAAAGAGTAAAACTTGTCAAAAATTGATTTAAAGTCCTACAAAAATTGCTTCATGGATAAGGACCATGAGTCAAGTAAGCAGGTAGCCACCTCTTTCTCTATCTGCATCTGGGAGACCTATTCTTCCATGGCATCTATCGTGCTCATCTCTTGAGTGACCATGAAGGCATCAAGATTTAGATAGCATTTATGGAGAATTTGCAGTCTTGGCAATAGGACCAATTGAAGTTCTTGAAAATTTCATGTCCGGTTGCTTATCTCTACCTCTAGTCTTGCAGACTGAAGTTGAAACCAGTGAGCAGTTTGGCCATATGTGGAGAAGGAGTCATATGGCATCTTGAATGTGCTAATAAATGACTGCATATTAGTGTGCAATTTGTCCTTCTGAGCGAGCACATCATCATAGAATAAATGAGGTTGGCAAATCTTGGTGAGTAGTAGATTTCCCTCATCCATTGCATCTCTAATGTCCTTATGTGCCTTTTGAAGATCATATCGGAGCTCTGTTCACTTTCTCACCAAGGCAATGTCTAGAGTCTTTTGATGTTCCTTCTTGGCATTTGCTTCTGCAACCTCTTCCATGCTTTTCACCTGGTCTTCTACAACTGTGCATAGGAGCTTCAATTGTGCAAGTGAGGAATCAGTACTGGGAAGGTTTGTACTAGGTATCAAACCAGTAAGAGTGTCCACCGCAGCTTGGATCACATCTTGCTCCTTTTTCCTCCTTATCACTTCTAGGCATTCTTGAGCAGCCTTAATGCTCTGCAGTAACTCAGATTTGTTTGCAGACTAGAGGTCAATGGGACTAGTAATGTTGGCTAGTTTAGCCTGACTACCAATTGCCATTGGGGTCTCCACCTGTGTGCTCTTTACCGCTGCTTCCTTGTCCTTGGCTTTTCGCTTATCTTCTTGAGCCTTCCTCTGCTCCTCTTCTTCTTTCTTTCTTTTCTCTTCTTCTTGTCTCTTCTCTTCATCTTTTCACTTCATCTCTTCTTCATCCTTCTTCTTCTTCTCTTCATTCTTCCTCTTCTCCTCCTCCTCTTCTCCTCTTCCTTTTTCTACTTCTCCTCTTCTTTCTTTTCCTCTTCCTTCTTCTTCTTCTCTTCCTCTTGTTTCTTATTTTGCTCTTCTCTTCTCTTCTTCTCCTCTTCTTCTCCTCTTCTTTTCTCTTATCCTCTTCCTCTTTCCTCTTTTCCTCCTCTTTTCTCTTATCCTCTTCCTCTTTCTTATTTTTCTCCTCTTTTCTCTTTTCCTCTTCCTCTTTCCTCTTTTCCTCTTCTTTTCATGTATCCTCTTCATCTTCCTGTTTCTTCTTTTCTGCTTCCTGTTGCTTCTTTTCTTCTTCTGTCTGCTTCTCCTGTCCTGTTCCTTCTGATGGTGTACCCTAAGTAACATTTTCACCATCTAAGGTGTCAACATCAATGGGGTCCATTTGTTATGTGACCGGTTCTCCTTCACTGTTATACACCTAATCCAGTTTGCCAGTTTCCAGTTCTTGCTCAACTTTCCTGTTGGCTTCAGCCACTTGATGCATTTTTAGAGCTTCTTGAGCATGAGTATGTGTATCTTTTATCACTTCATGAACCTTTCCTTCCAATAATAGGAGTCTTCTTCTTCTCATGAAGAAGAGGCATTTGTATTTATTCATAACGTCGAAAAGTTCTAAATTTGATACATCAGGAAAATATTGAGCAAATATTTCCTCCCTCATTTCCTGTTCCTTTTCTATGGCAATGTGCCATTTTTTGTCTAAAGAATTATATAAAGAATCCAATGTCTCAGATCTAATTTCTGAAGGGAACCGGTCATTAACACACAAATACTTAATGATTTTCTATTCAACTTTTTCCTTTTCATCATCATTGAAGTCATCAAAACAATCAATTAAATCATTCAACAATTTCTCCTAATATTCTTTATAGTTCGTTGACAATGTGTCAAATGTTTGTAAGAAGAAATATCAATATTTATCAATGCAGATGTTGCCAGTTCATTCTTTGTCTTTTTCCTTGTTTGCTTGATCTTCTTAGGCGGTTCTTCTAACACAGTTTCTTCTGAGTCTAGTGTATTGCTTTTTGTCTTCCGCTTCCTCTCAAAGACTTTGGTAGGTGCCGCTTCCGGTTTCTTCTTAGCTACTTTGGGACTGGCTGCAGTAACTAGTGCCGATGCTGAAGGCACTACCTTTTCTTTCTTTTTTGAGGGTTCTACAACCGGTGTAACCCTTTCCAAATAGGTGCCGGTTCCCTTTGCCTTAGGATCAAGGGGCGAGGCGATTAGGGTAGAGGCATACCCCTCTAACATGTCATTCATTACCTCATATCCCATTGGTTCCACTTCTTCCTGTCTGGGCTCAACAACCTCCATTATGCATTCATCTAATTTGATGGTGAAGCAAACTTCTTCCTCATACTTTTTGACTATATCACCGAATAATCTTATCCTTTGACTTATCTTGTGTCTGAACTCATCAAAGTATTTGTTCAGCATTTCCGGATAGCCAGTTCCAACTGCTTGTAGGATTTCCTTGATTTGTTTTGTCACCGGTTGGTCAACAGACCATTGAATATGACCTACTCCTAGAAAGTAGCCTTGAAAGTAAAAGAACAACCCAAGCAATAGTTGTCCAAACTTAAATCTCAGTGCATTGTCCTGCTTGATTGAATTAAGATTCAACAGAAGTTGTCTTTGCATACAAGTGCACAGATCAAATAATGCATCTTCCTTGATCATCCTATAAGCGGCATTTACTGCTGCAATAGAGACATAATTAATTCTGCTAGCAGAGAACATCCGATAACCTATCACCATGCAGGCATACTTGACCAGATCATCCTTGATTAATTTGACAGTCATTCCACGTGAGTCACTCACTGAACTGGTGAGCTTGGACATTACAGTCTTGCTGACCTTCCTTAGGGCTAGCACTTCCCCTGTGTTACAGAAACTGGTAATGACATGAATCGCTTCCGGTGTGATATCATGCATCCACTCTAGGTACATCTTATCACCATGTACCCTGCTTAGGATAATGCGAATGTGATCATCTGAAAATTCTTCAAGAAAATAGACTACGTTGTGAATTTTCTTCTTTTCCAGAATGCAGAATTCTGGTTTAATCTTCTTATCCTTTCCGTAGAACAAGATCAGTTGGGAATGGATCACAAGAGACCCTAGGTCTTCGATTTTGCAGTCTATGTAATTGGAAATGCCTTCTTCCACTATAACACTAGTAGGTACTTGAGGTAGGGCATTGTATTTTGACTTTTGTTGAATGAAGTCTATAGAATCAACGGGTGCACTAGAGCTATCATGTGATGCAGAAGCCATGATAAATGAAGAATTATGAAAAATACCTTCATAGATCGAAATTTAGGGCTTCGTAGTTTGAAATTCACCACACACTCCTTCGATTGCAGAGATACCGCTTTGCATTCTACACTCCTCCAACATATGTTTGCTTCAGATTCTTCTTCAGGAATTTGATAAATTCTTTGAATCGCAATGTAAATCTCTTTTCTTCGCTCTACACTTGAAAAACTTCTTCGCTCGAAAAATGATAAGTGAGAAATAATTTGAAATTTCCTTTTAAATAGGTTCTCCACCTACCATAATAAATGCTCCACTATTAGGGTGTAAACCCTAATTTGCCTTTTACCGTTTCTGGTCTTTTGCCGACTGATAGGTATCTCATACCGGTAAAGGTCTTTTACTGGTGTCAACTCAGGGTTTAAGATATTTCATCATTTTCTCCCCCTAAGCTTTTTTGATGCTTAGTTTGTCAGTTTCGTATTTCCACACTAGGTGCAGAAACCAGTTCTTCATACAACATTGCTGGTTTCTTTTTCCAGGTTTTGTTCATATCTGCTTGAACAGTTTCAATATTAATCTTTCCTTTTGGAGTGATCGGTATGTCATCTGATATGTTCTTTCTTGTTCTACAGAATCTGGCAATGTGACCCGGTTTGTTGCAATGATAGTAGACCATTCCAGGTACTCTCCATGGTCCATTATTCATGTTACCATTCTTCCTCCTACATGTTGCAGCAGTGTGACCATGACAATGAGAAATCAAACAGTTTTCTCTCCATCCGGTCGCCACTTGATACCCACTGCTACCTGATTGATGATTAAAGGTATTACACTAGTTTGGGTTCTGGTTCCCAGAGGGTTCAGGAAAAACTCCTTGATTCCTTTGAGTATATCTTCCAGTGTTGTTCTTAACAGACCTGCATTCAGATGCTCTATGCCCAAACTTGTTGCATGCATAACAATTACCATTGAACTTATTGGATCTAGGTACATTGTTTATAAAGTAAGGAAAATTATTGTAGGCTTTTCTCCTCCACACATTAGCAGTATGTCCTTCTTTAAGACAGTTAAAGCAAACATGTTTGAACTTTTGCTTACCTTTATCCTTCGATGCCGATTGTTTCTTTAATGCTCCATCTTTTGTTCCAGAGGTCTCACCTTTCTCATGACCGAAGTAACCAAGTCCACTAGTATTCTTTACAGGTTTGGCCGATTCAAGCTTTTTCTCTAGCTTAACAATACTCTTGTTGAACTTAGAAAGTATTTCCTTTGACTCAGAGAGTTTTGTGGATATAGCAGCATTTGTTTCCATCAAGTTTGCATTCTTAGAGATGGCTATGTTCAGTTCTCCTTGCATGTCTTCCTTTTCCATTTTTCTTTCATGAAGGTGAGCGGTAAGTGCACTGATCTCTTGCTTCAGCTTGGAGATTTCATGATCTTTGTCTTTTACCAGATCTTCAACTTTCCTCCGGTTCTCAATCTCTTGGCACATTTGAATAGTCAATCCTTCCAACTCTTTTCTCAAGTTGGAATTGGATTCATTCAACTTTTCTAATTCTTGAATTAGGGCTTCCATGTCTGCTTCATCAGAAGAACTATTTTCAGATAGCTCCTGTAGCATCGTAAATTGTACGCACTTGCTAGGGTGGTACAATTTCACACCTAGTTTAGCACCCGCCTTGACGCATTTTGCATTTTGCATTGCATTTCCCCTTTAGCACTTAATTATCTATGTCTAAGGTTCTATTTTATCATCTCCTATATCATAAAATTGGGCCCTTTTCATTAAAGTGCGCCCCTTTCATTTTACTCTTCCAATACATCATTTAATCAAAAACCCTAATTAGGTCCTATTTTGAACTTTAAGGCTTGATTTCGGGGGTCAAAACATCTCGAAATCACCTATAACTTCGGGATTCTCTCTAAAATCATCATATCCGACGGCCCTAAAAATTTGGTGAAAAGTTGCCGGGACCATGGCGCCCGGAGTGCACACGGTCCCAGACATTTTTCCCGAAATTTTAGGAGCGCAATCCAATCATAAAATAAAGCTTAACCCCAAGAAATTGGTAGGATATTCAATCTCTAGGTCGGCCAAAAGATGAAATTATGACCTAGGGTTTCATATATAAGAGCTCTCTTTCTTCATTGGAAAGGATCCGAATTTTGGCTTTCAAGGACCTTCTATGCAGCGAAAGAGTAGATCTTTGAAGATTTCAACAATATTCAACATCCATCTATCAAGCATTTATCAATTTCATTCATCCATTTAGGGCTTGGAAGACATTGAAGAGCAATAGGAGATTACCGACTGAAGATTGGCTTGTACCCCTCCCTTGGGGTTGGGTATGATTTCATGTTGTTTTCATGTCTTTGCATAAGCTTCAATATATCACTTATTCATGCTTTAGATCACTTTGCATCTTGATTTAGAGCATTTACATTATCATTTACAAGCAATTAGGGTTTACTTTCTAGGTTGCTCTAGTTTGCTTACTTGCATTTTAGGATCTTGCACACACACAAGGTCTGCACACACACTACTTTTACAATACAACTTGGCTATTCGTGGAGGTGCTAATCACCGAAGCAGGGGTTTGACTAAGGCAAAACCCTATATAGCCGCCCAAAACACCTTTTTAGATATAAGTGCAGATTTCGGGATACGGACGATGCCGCAAGTTGCAGATCCGGGAGAAGCAGACTGAGACCGACCTTCCCACCAAATTTCAGAGCAAAAGACCAGGAAAGGGGCATGGGGCACCCTGGTCCTGCTAGGACAGGGGCGCTGGGCACCCTAGTCCTTGAGACAGGGGCGCTGGGCGCCCTGGTCCTCCTGACAGACAACAGTTTTCAGCATTTTTGACAACTTTCCAGGTTGCAAAACAGCAGTTTCCGGAGTAGTTTTAGGGGCAGAATCAGGACAGTGGCGCCCGCACCCCCATCCCGAACATTTTCACTCAGATTTTGACTCCAGGTATGCATTTGCATTCTTGTCTTATTCTTGTGTTTATAGCTTTCCATTGTTCAAGTTCAATTATGCAATCTTGTTATTAGTTCATACTTGCACTTTGGGGTTAGGGATTGAACTTGCATCATTTTATCTTTCAATTGCAACAAAGGAATAGAAATCCTAATAGGTAGCCCATGGCTCTCTCTTTCACAAAAAGAAGTAGCCAATTGTGTGATACCTCTAGGCTCTTTCGTATTCCACAAGTGTGTGGTTGAAAGTGAGATTAGGGCATGTTTGCTTAGTGTCACTTTTTCCCCCACACAGCTCCATCAGTTTTTCAACATGTTCTCTCCTTTTTGCCTGAGAGGCCTTATATTTGACCATAAGTTCATCATAGGCTTGCTCAGACTGAGTGAGCCGATGAGTAAGTTCCCTCACAGTGTATTCCCCCATATCTCTTTCCAAGTGGTTAGATTTATAAAAATGTTGGCTTTGATACCAATTGATGAATACTAAGAGGGGGGGGGGGGGTGAATTAGTATGCCAAAAATTACTGTACTTAAACACTTTACTAGACTAGCAGTAAACCGGTAAAACAGTTTAGCAAAAAAACTGGTTAGCACACATGCAAACCAAATAGCAAATAATGCATTCACCCACAGAAGCACAATCACCATAACACAAGAGATTTTGATGTGGAAACCCAAATGGGAAAAACCACGGTGAGATGAAACTCACAAGTAACTATCTGTAGAATAGGAACTAGACCAGTTAAGGTCATACAATGTTCTTTACCAGAACAGATCCTGTTAGGAATCTCAATCTCTGTTAGGAGATAAGTCTGATTAAAGACTACCTTGCTAGAGGATTTTAGATCCACATATGTGAACCACCTTGTTAGCGGATTTACAAAAGTCTGTTTGGGCCTACTTGATTAAGGGCTTCAGACTTGTCAAAGATGTGAGTAATCAACAAGTGAGTGATCTAGCAAATAGCACAGATTGCTTGGTTAGATCCTTAATAGCTCGTTCATAATGCATTCCAACATTACTTCAGCCTTCAACATATTCACATTATACTTTCTCTCACAGACCTAAACTTCTCTTCTATATTCACACTTACAAAAACTCATCAACCACCTTAAACCCTAGCAACAACCTGAAACCATAGACATGATGTCCTTATAAAGGAATTTGATTTCATGTCGGTCTAATAGGTTTAAAATACAATTTCCTAGGTTCAATGCATCTGGACATATTTGGTAACACGACATAAAAAGCACTGCCAAAATGTCGGCACCGCTAAATAATCGGTGGATGGTAACTCACACAGAGTATTACTGGTTCATACAAAATACTGGTTGCCGGTTTGACAAAATGAAGAATGGGAAATATGAGTGGTGCCGCTTCTTTCCTTCGTACCGCTTGAGATCCTCGAACCGCTTGGGGTCTTCATACAGCTTGAGATAGATAAATACTTTCTGCAAAACACCGATAGTCTAAAGACTATAATACATCATACCGGTTGGAACAAATACCGGTTGAGCTTTAACTCATACATACAAAAAGTGATCTCAAATCAAGTGTGTGTCCATCAATGACAATCACAACATCAATCATAAAAAATTCCAACATAACAGTGCTCCTACACCGGTAGATGCTGATGCTGATGAAGATGAGGATGAAGAAGAAAAGCAAGAGGAAACAACTAAGATTATTCCTAGGTATGTAAAGCTGAATCATGATCTAAAGCAGATCATCGGAGACAAGGATGTTGGAATTATTACAAGAAGAAAGGTTAGAGAAAACTCTTGCATGATCTCTGAATTTGAGCCTAAAACATTCAGAGAGGCACATAAAGATGAAGACTGGATCAAGGCAATGGAAGAGGAACTTGATTGGATAGAAGAGAATGGTACATGGTCTCTGGTACCCAAACCTGAGCATAAAAATGTCATAGGCACCAAATTGGTTTTAAAAAATAAGCTGAATGAAGATGGCACAGTGGTAAGAAACAAATCAAGACTGGTGTGCAAAGGATATGCTCAAGAAGAAGGAGAAGACTATGGAGAAACCTTTTCTCCAGTGGCCAGATTGGAAGGAGTTCGTATGCTTCTTGCATATGCAACATTCAAGGGATTCAAAGTATATCAAATTAATGTAAAATCTGCATTCCTGAATAGAATACTAGAAGAGGAGGTGTATATAGAGCAACCAAATGGGTTTTCCCTATCAAAAGACAATGACATGGTGTGTAGGCTACATAAAGCCTTGTATGGACTAAAGCAGGTACCTAGAGCATGGTATGAACACTTGCACTCCCATATTGTGAAGATTGGATTTGAGAGAACAAGTGAGGATAGTAATATCTACTTGAAGTCAGAAGGAGATCAGATTCTAATCTATGAGGTATTTGGTGATGACATAATTTTTGGAGGAGATGAGAAGATGAGTCATGATTTTGCAGATGAGATGAAAAAGGAATTTGAGATGTCACTTATAGGGGAGATTAAGTTCTTCATTGGACTACAGATTCAACAAATGAAAGATGGAATCTTTATCACTCAGTCCACATATGTCAAAGAGGTGTTGAAGACCTTTGGCATGGAAGACAACAAACCGGTTGGTACACCGATGGTGACCGGTTGTAAACTATCAAAGGAGGATGACTCAGTGTTGGTAAATGAGAAATAATACCGATCAATGATTGGTAAATTGCACTATGTAGTACATTGCAGACTAGACATTGCACATGCAGTGGGCCAGAAAAGCCCAAGAGAATCCCACTTGGTAGCAGTCAAGTGGATTCTGAGATATCTAAAGGGAACTATTGACTATGGATTATGGTATCCATATAGTAATGATTTCAACTTGAAAGTGTTTACAGATGCTGACTGGGCTGGTAATGTGGACGATCGGAAGAGCACAACTGGTGGTGCATTCTTTCTTGGTGGTAGAATAGTCTCATGGATGAGTAAGAAGAAGAGTTGTATCTTTCAGTCTACAACAGAAGCAAAGTATGTTGCAACATTTATGAACTGCACCCAGACAATCTGGATGAAGCATGTATTAAATGGCTTCAAAGTTCTTGTATCTGAACCGGGAAGTATATTTTGTGACAACACAATTGTGATTAACATCTCTAGGAATCCATTTTTACATGCTAGAACCAAGAACTTCTAGCTCAAATATCATTTCTTGAGGGAGAAGGTTCAGAACAAAGAAGTTGTACTGGAACATGTTTCCAGCAAGGAGCAGTTAGAAGATATATTCACCAAGCCTCTACCAAAGGCTACCTTTACCTATTTGAGAGGTGAATTAGGGGTGCTGCCCCTTCAAGAGGTGAACTAAAGGTGTGTGCTCCACATCAGTCAGGACTTACATTGATATATCTTTTTCAGGATTGGTGTGTTGAAGGATGCTACTCCTTAGGGGGAGCAACATAGTAGAACATATATGTATATGCCTCCACTTTGACATTGTTGTCAAAGGGGGAGAAGATGTGAAGCACAGAAGATATCTACAGTGTTGGGGGAGAAGATGTGAAGTGGAGAAATTTCTTTGTATATTGCCATCAATGCTAAAGGGGGAGATTGTTGGCATATGTGCAAAGTATGATGACATGATGATATTGTATGTTGTCATTGATGTCAATATGCTGAAGAGTGAACCAGTATATTGAAGTAAGCAACTTGCAAGAGAACCGGTATGATGTTGTGAACCGGTATATGTGAAAAAGTGAAGCGATATGTCTGTCCAAGTGATCCAGTATGTTGGAATGTGAACCGGTATATGGAATGTTTTGTATCAAGGTTTCATATGGTATGACTACCGGTTGGTAGTCTTAGCTTTAGGGTTTTCGGTTGAAGTATTCCAAGCCTATGTGATTCAACCAATGACATCGTGTGATGAGTTAGCATTGTAATGAAGAACATATTGTGTTGCCATGTCAGGCTTGTACGCATGAAGGATCTTGCATGAAGGAGATTGATCCTATCTACCTCGAGAATGTGCAAAGTCTTTGTAAATGGTGGAGAACGCGTGATGGGTTATCAGCCTCCAAGAAGCGGTGAAGAACGAATGTTGGAGAATGTCTTGAGATCTGTTCAAGACTGTTGTAATCAATGCAATATGTTCAATGGTTAGGATTGAATAGACTGAATTGCTTAACCTAAATGTTTAAGGTTTAGGGTTTATGCTACCGACCTATCTTTCCTATAAGGTCGATGTTATTTTTCATGTTGAGTTTGTTGGCAAATGTTGTGTGTGTATCTAAGTGCAAAGATACGTGATTCTTTCCAGACTAGATAAGAGAATAGATACCTGCAGAGTGTGATTGCAGAATGAAAGAACTAAAGCTGATCTGCATTGGCATTGAAGTGCTATTACCAGATCATTGTAATACCTATTGACCTCTAACCACTTCAATAGATGGAAAATCCCTTAACAAGGTAGCTTTAACCAGCTTGTTTTAAATCCTTTAATAGGGTGACTCAAAATCATTGAGTTCTTAAAATCCTCTAACAAGGTAACCTTTAATAGGGTTTAACCCTCAACTGGGTATTTTAGCCATCCCTTAACCAAGTGATCCCTAGTAGGATCGGTTCCTAACAAAACCTATTGTAAAGTCTTTAACCAGACTAGGCTCCTAATAGAGCAAACTTCAAAAGGGTTCAAAGAACAACTTGTGGGTATTCATCCCCACCGTGGTTTTTCCTCCATGTGAAAAATATGTGTTATGTGTGATGCTTTTCATGTGATGCTTTGTTATTCTCTGTCAAGTGGTAAAGCATATTGAACCAGTAAGTCTTTACATTTATGTTGATGTATTACTAGTGTATGCATATGGGTGAAATGGAAATAAAATGTTAGATTGTGTGGAAAGCTAAGAGTTACTGGTTTATGTCTTTCACATTCTTATTGTGTTTAATCGGTAGTAATCTGGTTTAGACCGATATTAGTGCTTGCTAGTCAAGTGCAGTGTTTTTTAGTCAAACTGGTTCAAGGAAAAGTGTTTTTATCAGTACTGATTCACCCCCCCTCTCAGTACCGGTTTGGTACTAACTATTCATCATTGATTCATCATGAAGATCATTTGAAAATTTGACCTATAGATTATGGAGATGTTGCTTGTAGACTTTTCCCTTCTTCCTTGGGAGAAGAAGCATATCATTGATTCATCCATTTACCTACAAGTTCCATCAACTCATAGGAAGCATTGAAGGAGGCATTCATTGGAAAATTTGGTATCCAAGTTTCTCCTTCCAAGTTGCATAAACAATTCGTTGAATGTAGAATATTAGAACACGAACCCATCAATTCATTCAAAAACTGATTCCAGAAAGCTTACACACGGTTACAGACTCCTTATCTTGTCCCAGATGCTTGAGAGATATATTACCATGCTTTAGATCCACTTACAAAAATGTTTGTGGAGACACATCCATATCCAACAATTTTGAATGAATCATACACGAAGGCAATACAAGTCAATAAAGGACTATGTTAGAATATCTTAGGACCTTTACTCAATATGAGGTCACTTGCAGTTGCAAATAAAGTGCAAAATCTTAGTAAAGCTTTGGTGCATTACATGCTAGTAATGAATCAAGTTCCACAACCGATGTATCTAGTAGTAAAACCATCAAATAAGTTGGTACTCCATTCGGGAGAACCCATTTCTCAAGCTCCGCATACGCACCAGTGTACCTGCAAAATATTGTGATATCCATGTGGACACAAGAGGAGAAATAGGAAATGGAAGAGAATAAACCAAGTAAAGAAGTTATCTACAGAGGTGACTCATTTGAGAAACCAAAATAATTAGCTGTATAGTATGCATAGAAACTGTTTATGGTGAAAGTGGATAACAACAATATTGAAAGACTAAATGAATTCAACCACAAAACCCTAGCCTAACAACAACAAATATCAATGATAACACATGAAGGTTACCCAGGACAATGCAAATCAAATGAAAATCACAAAGATTATACTATCACATGTCCAATAGAGTTTGGATCTCCATCTTCCTATCTCCATTGATCTTGCTAGATATATTTGCTCTCAGATTTTATGTGTGCACAAGAGCTCAACAAAGAATAGAAATGTGGTTGCAAGTAGGCTTGATCGCATATGAAAGTTTGAATGCTATAATGCTTGAAAGATTGATTAGAATGCATAGGGTATATAATGAAGGAAGCATCTCTTTATATAGAAGACACCATAAGAAATGGAGGGATAAGATTAAGAGGTGTAAAAGATAAATGGTTGGCTAAGATTAGAGGGTAGGTAAAATAAATAAGAAAATAATGAGAGAGTAGGTAGTGTAGGAATTAAGAGATGAATGACACGTGTCATGGGTAGAAAAGGTTAATGAATTAATTAAATAAATAAAGATTTATTTAATTAATAGAAGAAGTGGGATCAATTAAATAAATAAAAGTGTTTATTTAATTTAAGAAAAAGATAATTTAAATAAATAAATGTATTTATTTAAATGAGAAAAAGGCTAGAAAAGGATAAATGAATTAGTTAAAAAAATAAATATTTATTTAATTAATAGAAGAATTAGGATAAAATAATTAAATAAAGAAAAATATTTATTTAATTAGACAGGACAATTTTAGGTGTCTACATTTTGCCCCTCTTTGAGACAATGCAGCTTGTCGCATTGTTTCAAAGAAGATAAGATAAACTGATACAAAGTTGCCCCAAGATGGGAATGATATGCCCCCTCGAGAGATTGGATGAAAATGTCTGAAAATATCACAGACAATCTCTCAATAAGAAAGAAAGGCTAGAAAGGACTGACAAGATAGGATGGAGTGACAGAGTCACGGGATAAAGAAGACTGACATGGGAGACTAGGGCTAGGGTAGTCTATAAGATATACTACGAGGGAAAACATACTCATTGTCATCCATACATATAAGAGATCAGAGTGCAGAGAGAGCAGTGAGCAGTCAACAGTCAGCAACGATGGCTTTGGTGCATAGATTCAATCGCGTTCGCCGATATCAAAGGCTAGCAGATGTAGGAGAGCTGGTAAGTACCGCAAAACCTCCTTGTACTTTGGTGCATTAATTGTTGTCATAAATGCATGTTAGGTAGAGCAATAAATGTAGTTTAGGTATGTATTACAAAATATCAAGCAGAGGGAAAAATGCTAAGGCATGTCTATGTTGGTGCGAGGCGCGTCTGGGTAGGCTAGGAACATCTGTGTTTGTGCCAGGTGCGTCTATGAGTGTAATAGCGTCTGTGTCAAATATGAGTGCGTCTGCGAAGTTCAGGCATGTTTATGCAGGATAGGCACGTTTGTGCCAAACAAAAGCATGTTTGTGTGATTCAGGCGTGTCTAGGAAGTATGCAAGCATGTTTTTGTCATGAATGCGTGTTTATGTCTTCAAGGTCGAATCGACAATTTTTTGATAAACATACGCTATCGAATGGATAAGCTCCTGAGAGGATACACTCAAGCAGGTCTTCTAGGGAAGACTAAGATAGTAGATGAGGATAGGATTGACAATTCTGTGATAGAACATACATTGCCAATCAGGAGACTACTCAAGAGGATACACTCAAGCAGAGGCCCTAGGATAGGATAGATCGAGGCACTTTGTGATGAACATGGAGTACCATAGAAATTGACAATTCTATGATAGAACATATGTTGTCAATTGGATTAGGCTAAAATTGACAATTTTTTGATAGATCGTACATTGTCAATTGGATAAGCTACTCAAGAGGATACACTCAAGTAGGTGCCCTAGGAGACAAAAGAAGTACTTTGTGATGAACAGGGAGTACCACTAGGATAAAAGAGCAACACTTTGTGATGAACAGGGAGTAATACTAGGATAGAGTGCCATATGATAGATATAAGCACTAGGATAAAAAGAAACACTTTGTGATGAATATGGAGTACTATTAGGATAGAGTGCCATATGATAGATATAAGCACTAGAATAAAAAGAAACACTTTGTGATGAAGAGGGAGTACTACTAGGATAGAGTGCCATATGATAGCTATAAGCACTAGGATAAAAAGCAACACTTTGTGATGAACGGGGAGTACTACTAGGATAGAGTGCCATATGATAGATATAAGCACTAGGATAAAAAGAAACACTTTGTGATGAGCAGGGAGTACTACTAGGATAGAGTGCCATATGATAGATATAAGCACTAGGATAAAAAGCAACACTTTGTGATGAACATGGAGTACTACTAGGATTGACACAATTGATTTGCTTGACTACAGGAGGACCTACTAATGCTGGAGTCATGGGAGAGATACCCTTCGACTCAGAGTTTATGAGCAGAGCTAACATTTGAGGATAGAGTAGCAGTGGAGGCCATGGGCTTGCGATACATTATATATATGACTGAGTTTCGGGCGAACATGGGATTGCTGACTGCATTAGCAAAGAGATGGCACTCAGAGACATGTACTTTTCATTTTTTGATGGGTGAGATGACAACCACCTTAGAGGATGTATACAGGATACTGAGGATATTGATCTTTGGGGAGTTGGTTCCTTACGATCGAGAGGGAGACTGGGATGCACTGAGACAAGTGTTTCAGGATCTAGGACTAGAGATGAGGGAAAGACATGTGGCTTGGGATACCATGACAAGTACATGATTGGCGCTACCATCAGTGCTAGCAGGAGTGATCAGCGGGTTCCTATGTCTAGATAGGGTGACATGAGGGTTGGCTGTGGGATGGGGGAGGACACTGGAGACATTGGTGATTGAGCACACCAGGTTTGCATGGGGGCCGTGTCTACTGGCAAACTTGTATTATGAGGTGCATTAGTTTGTATATCACGGATCACCAAGATTAGGATGCGGAATGACATTGTTGCAAGTATGGGCATATGAGCATCTTCTAGTTACACGTCTGATACACTTTAGAGGTAGGGTGTAGTTATGTCCATTTGTATGATATGATTACTTCTAAGCCATGGATTGGGAGAATGGAGTATTGGTGTAGGGTGATTGACGAGATAAATAGTGTGGTATGGAGGTTGTATCAGGACTATGAGGTGTGGGAGGATAATGCAGTAGAGCTGCCATATGTATTCAGGTGTAGGTATTTGATCAAGAGGACACCATATATTATTGAGAGGTAGTTAATAGATAGGGTATGCAGGCAGTTCGATAGGATACAATGAATGCCACAGGGGTCAGGGTTGTATGCACAGACCATGAGGGATCATATGCATTTGGGTCCATTATTGTCATATTATTAGGAAGTGACACATCTGCTAGAGATGGTTACCATGCCTTGGGATATATGGGCAAATGTGAAGGATGCAGGAATGGATGCAGAGTATATTGCATATTGGATAGAGCATCCATTTCCACAGCTAACGGATCAAGGGGATCCAAGAGAGGGAGACGATGGAGGTGATGGAGATGATAGTGGAGATGGTGGAGGAAGAGGTCGACAAAGAGGCAAGGGGAAGTGGTAGAGAGGAGAGTGGCTCAGAGGAGAGAGGGTAGAGAGGAGAGAAAAGCTCATGTAGTAAGGGGTAGAGGTGGATTTCTTTTACAGGTGCCACCAGCATAGGTTCTTAGACAGGTACAGGGACGGGGATAGGAGAAGCCACAGGAGTAGCCACAGGGATAGGGTGAGGGGAGAGAGGAGGAGGATGAGTTACTAGCCTTGAGAGAGATCTTCTAGTGATAGATAGATGAGATCCATGATCTAGAGAGGGAGGTAGCGAGGCTTAGGAGACAGCTGAGGGATACTGAGTGGGAGAGGGATCAAGCTATTTAGCGCTATATAGAGGCTGAGACAAAACTGAGGGTAGGGAGGCAGGCAACATAGGACACAGGGGTTAGATACGCCTATGTTTTGTGGGAAGGGGAGGAGATAGGCTACTGGAGAGACCTATACTATGGAGTGGTGCCACTAGATCAGTAGGCTAGGAGATTTCAGAGACCATCACGGATGACGATAACCACTGGAGGGAGAGACAGGAGACAGTCGTCTAGTGGTGGGGTCATGGGTCCTCCACCACCACCAGATAGAGGGGGTAGGAGAGATGATCCTAGGGCAAGGCCGTCCAGGGCTTAGACTCTGTTGAGGCCAACCAGCTCTAAGGGAGGGAGTTCATCATAGCCTTAGACGGCTCCCTATGTATCAGTTTTGTACCATTTTGTATGATGATGTAGACACCTTTGGGTGATTGTAGCCATATGATTTTGACATCATTGTATCATGACACTTATCATTATATATATGAGATGATTCATCCTTGAGGTAGCTATATGCATGTGTACCTATGTGATGTTGCTTCTATGTGATGCATGTTTCTATGTGATGCTTATGATATGGATGCCAATATGTACATGATGAAATGCAATGTTTTTGCTCTTTTATGTTTTTAAATGTTTTATAAGTTATGCAAATGTGAATGTATAAAATGCAGATGAATATGATAATGCAAATAACTATTTACTTGATGAGAATGTAAAATGTGCTAACATGTGTTGTGTGCAAGATGTGATGCAATTGTGAGATCTATATGTATGTAGGAAATGAGATATGCTAACATGTGGTAATGCAGGTGTGGACTACTATTGGCATTTCAATAAGTTTGTTGGTATAAGGATATTGAGAAGGTTGTTGGAGATTATTGATATAACTAATAAATGATAATTATTGTCTTAATAATATTATTTTATCATAGATGTCAAGAAAATTATTTTCTGATTCAGTATGATGTTGCCATATCTTAAGAAGTATGTTTTGATGAGTATAAAGATGTCGGTAAGTGACATAGAATGAATGTGAAAATGAAGGGGAATAATAAGTTATTCAAATGGGCAACTATTACCGAGTTAGACAATGATGAGATTTTGTTGTGTTGATTGTTTTGATATCCTATATATGTGTATTCAAAGACTAAACAAGAAGAAGAAAAGATTTCATGCAATAGAATGAGCAAAGGTTTGATACTGTTCTATGTTACTGAGCAAGGAGCTAGTCGGTAAACACTAAGGTTATCGATATCAGTTAAAGAAGGCAAAATGTCTACAGAGTGAAGTTCAGTATTAACCGAGTAACAACCGAGTAATAACAAAACACATTGGATGAATAAAAGCATTATTAAATGAAGGATGCCAATGAGATGGAGATGTATAGATGATTGGTATGTCATGTAAGAAGTTTGTTGAGAATCTATGACAATGAAAATACAAGTTAGATCTATAGCATAAATTGAACAGTCATAACCTAACACAAGTACCAAGGAAGGAATACAAGTTCCAAGGCGTGTGATGGGAATAGGTATGGGATAGACTAGCCTAGTCTATGCTCCTTGATCCTTTCCTTGGATCACCAGGTTTTCCAAACACACCCTAGGGCCTCTAGGACTTCCCTTGCTTGTGGAATCCCCTGAACTTGCCCAATCCACCCACCAACAACCTGTGATACTTCTCCCAAGGTCACACCTACTCACAAGCTTCAAAAAACCCTCACATGGGCTAATAAGGGTTTAGCTCCTCCTACACCTTCTTAGGTCCTAGCAAGGATAGGATAGGTCTTTGACATTTTTTTCCATCCATTCATGTTCCCCCAGGAGGTTTTGACCTTCCTATTTGTTACCGATCTCACTATTTTGCTTCTTTCCTACAAAATAGGGCTACAAGGAATGTGCCCAATTAGGCCTCCATTTCGGACTTTTAGGGCTCCCTCTTGCAAACGATGCTCAAACTTGTGAAACTTCCCAAAGGGACTGCTATTCATTTGGAAAATTCTCAAATATTTTCCTATTTTTGGACCTCCAAATGTCCATAAAATGCCCTAGGTAAATTTAGGGGTTTTTGAGGGTTTTTATGAGGGGTTTTAGGCCTTCCAGGGTCACAATGAAAGTTTTCTATATTTACCACATTATCTAGATTGGTGGAAGCTCCTCCTTCTCACCAATAGTGCTCCACACACCCCTCTACAACTCCTCCAAAGGGTTCCTCCTTCCTTGTCCTACCTTGCTCTCATGGACCTCTGCAACCTCAACCCTTCCTAGCCGGGCACAGTCCAATCTCACCTAGGAGTGGGTCTTTGAAAGGATTTCCTGCAACTTGAGGGCCCTTTCTTTCTCTGAGATATTGTATAGGGTCTTCACTCCTATTACCCATGGTTTCATGGTGTTTCCACAATGGGGATAGGAGTTGTCAATCCATTTACACAAAACAATCCAAAACTGGACAATGAAGGAGTAATTCACAAAATATTTACAAAACACACAAAACTTGCACAATAAACCTGGTATAAATTCTCAAAATGAAATTATAGACACTATAAAAGACTCTCAACATATTTTAATTTGTAGAACAATCCATTAACAATCCTTCATTGCTCCATTTGTGCCGACTTGCAACATAAAAACAGTCACAGTCAAGATCTTTTCCCTTTTTCCATACAATCTGACATCCAACCCTCATTTTAGGGTTTGCAACAATTTATAATGTCTTTGCCTTGGTTTTTGTGCCATGGTTAGGGTTCCCAATGCCAAGCTAAGGTTATGACCTATTTGGTGGAAAATTTGCATGACAACTTTGAAAAGTTGTCAAGCAACTTTTTACAACTTTTGAGCAACTTTTACAAAGTTGCTTTTCTTGACTTTTGGGACTACATTGGGCTATCATATGGACACAACCATGATAAAAGGACCCAAAACTCATCAAGGGCACACATAACCTCTACTCCACAAGAAAACTCAACCCAGATTTGTGAACCTAGGACCTAAACTAGGACCTAAACAAAACCAATGAGCTCTTGGCTCTTATTACATTTACATGGCTTCATAAAGAAGAAAAATCTCAACAAAACCAAATAAAGGAAGACCTTAGAAGGGTGCTCCTACACCATACTCCCCCTCTGCACAAAATTAAGGAACTAGGGGAGAGATGAGAGCCGGGTCAATACCAAGTTTCTTGAACCTGCCCTCTTCAACCCAAGTAGCTTCAGACACAGGTTGACCTGCCCACTTCACCAAGTGTTCCATGTAGACCTAGTGTCTAGTAGACTTCTTCACCATTGACTCCAAGATCTCCTCTGCTATGGGCTGCTTCACTTGAGGTAAGTTATTCATATCCAAGTGCCGCAGTACCTTGGCTTGATTCATAGTCTGCCCTGCTATTTCACCTTTGTACAATATCAGATCTGCAACATTGAAGACTGGTGATATAGCTAAACCTGAAGGAAGGTCCACCTTGAAGGCGTTCTCACCATATTTGGACAAAATTTTACAAGGTCCTACCCTCTTCATTTGTAGCTTAGTAGGCTTGCCGCTTTGCATTCTAGCTTTACTTAAATGGACCATCACATAGTCACCCACTTTAAATTGAACCTCTCTCCTCTCATCCACTTTGGCTTTCAATTTTTGAGTAGACTCTAGGATGGCTCTCTTGACCTATTCTTGGACTTCCTTGATGGTTTGAGTGAAGTCCTCTGCTTTCCCACTCTTCATCTCCATGGAACCAAGTTCTCTTAGTTCACACATCCCTCTTGGATGTCTGCCATAGACAACCTCAAAAGGACTCCTTCTAGTGGTCCTATTTACACTATCATTATAGGCATACTCAGCTTGTGGAATAACTAGATCCCAAGTCTGCCCATACTCCTTGGTTAGACACCTCAAGAAGTTGCCTAGCACCCTGTAAATGAATTTAGTTTGACCATCAGTTTGTGGATGGTAAGCTGAGCTGAATGATAAATTAGTCCCTAGTCTTCTCCATAAGGTTTGCCAAAAATGGCCCATCAACTTGCTATCCCTATCTGAAACAATACTTAATGGGAGTCCATGAATCCTTACAATCTCCTTAAAGAAGAGATGTGCAATATAACTAGCATCATGAGTAGTTCTACATGGAATAAAATGGATCATCTTAGAAAACCTATCTACCACCACATAGATGCTATCCATACCTGTCTTTGTCTTGGAGAGTCCTACCACAAAGTCCATGCTCACACACTCCCAAGGCCTATTTGGGACCGATAATGGCTGATAGAGGCCTACATTACTTGATCCTCCTTTTGCCATTTGACACACACGACATTGTTCCACATACCTTCTCACATCCCATGGTAACCTAGGCCAATAGTAGTACCTCTGTACTAGATCCAAAGTTTTATTGATTCCAAAGTGTCCACTTAGACTACCATTGTGTTTCTCTTGTATGAGATTTTCTATCATGGATCCTCTAGGCACACATAACTGATTACCTTTGAACAAGAGACCATTTTGAAGAGTGTAATTTGCATACTCACCATGAAAATGATTCTCAAACTCCTTGCAGACCTTGTAGGCTAATGAGAAGTCCTCATCTTCTTCATAGAGATCCTTGAAACCTTCTATCCCTATGCTCTGCAATTGCAATTCTTGGACAGTCAACAACTTCCGGCTCAAAGCATCTGCCACCTTGTTAAGCTGTCCCTTTTGATGCTTGATGGTAAAGGTAAAGGATTGGAGGTACTCCATCCACTTCAAATGTCTATTGCTAAGCTTCTCTTGAGTGTTGATATAACTCAAATCCTGGTTATTTGTGAACACCACAAATTTCTTTGGGAGTAGGTAATGCCTCCACTTCTTGAGAGACTGAACTAGTGCATACAACTCTAGATCATATGCTGAATACCTCTTCTTTGCCTCATTAAGATTCTCACTGAAAAATGCCACAGACCTTCCCTCTTGACTCAATACACCCCCTACTACAATTCCACTTGCATCACATTCCAATGTGAATAGCTTGTCAAAAGTAGGTAAGAGTAGGATGGGTTTTGTGGCTACTTCTTGCTTCAATAATTGGAATGCTTCATCAGCTTGTTTAGTCCATTTGAGCTTAGTTTTAAGGCCTCCTTTTATGGTGTCAAGTACTGGTGCACATATGCCACTAAAGTTCCTCACAAACTTTCTATAGAATTGGGCTAAACCATGGAAACTCCTAACTTCAGTCCCTGTTTTAGGGGCAGGCCAATTCAAAATCGCCTCCACTTTGCTTGGATCCATTTTCAAGGTTCCCTTAGACACCACAAACCCCAAGAAGACTAACTCTTGCTTCAAAAAGTCACACTTCTCTAAGTTGATTGCCAACTTCTCTTCATGCAACCTCTCTAGGACTAACCTCAAATGTTCTAGGTGCTCCTCTTTGGTTCTGCTATAGATGAGTATGTCATCTAAGTACACCACCACAAATCTGCCTGTGAAGTACTTCAAGACCTCATTCATCAACCTCATGAAGGTGCTTAGGGCATTGGTAAGTCCAATGGCATCACAAGCCATTCATACAACCCTTCTGTGGTCTTAAAAGCGATCTTCCACTCATCACCCTCCTTAATTCTAATATGATGATAACCACTTTTAAGGTCCAACTTAGTAACATACATGGCACCTCCTAAATAGTCCATCAAATCCTCTATTCTAGGAATAGGAAATCTGTACCTTATGGTGATCCTATTGATTGCCCTTGAATCAGTACAAAGTCTCCACTTGCCTCCCTTCTTTATTGCTAGTACTATCGGGACTGCACATGGGCCGATGCTCTTCTTGATCAGTCCTTGATCCAACAACTCCTGCACTTGCCTTGCCACCTCCTTGTTTTGATCAGGAGTGAGCTTATATGCTACTTTATTGGGCAGGGATGCACCAGGGACAAAGTCTATTTGATGGCTTATAGACCTTCTTGGTGGAAGTGTTGCAAGTGCTCCATCACTCACTATATCTTTATACTCTTGCAACATTTGTTTTACCTCAGGTACCTCTGTCTGCAACCTATCTTCCTCATCCTTTGGCTTCACAAAGATGGCACATCCCACTGTCTCCTCTTCATGTAGCAGGTGTAAGAACTCTTTACTAGTATTAAGTAAGACACTAGGTGTTCTTGAGGTTCCCTCATCATTCTCTGTCAGAGACTGAATCTTAAAGGTTTTCCTATCCTTCTTGAAGGAAATGGAGTTCTCCTCTCCATCATAGATCACCTTCCTATCAAATTGCCAAGGTCTACCTAGTAGCAGATGACAAGCATCCATAGGTAGCACATCACAAAGGATCTTATCCTTGTATCCTCCAATAGAAAACTCTACCCAAGTCTGTTCATTGATAAGCACACTCTAACCTTGATTCAACCATGCCACCTTGTAAGGGCTAGTGTGGGGTATCTTTGTGAGTTTCAACTTCTTGGCTACCTCATTTGATATGATGTTATCAGTTGACCCTGAATCAACTATCACCTTGCAAACCTTACCAAGGATTTTGCATCTCACCCTAAACAATGCTCTCCTATGCTTAGGTTCATCCTTAACTGGCTGTCTTATCAAAACTCTATTGAACATCAAATTTTCTCCAATCTCTGATTCAATATGGTCCACCTTAGGTGTTTTGCTACTTGATGTGTCTTCATGGGCATAAGCAACCCTCTTTCCATTGTTAGATGAGGTAGGCTTGTCAGGGCATCTATAGGCCAGGTGTCCCAATTGACCACAATTGTAGCATTTCATGGTTGCAAAGTAGGAATTACCCCTGCCGATACCTCTACTCCTATTTGGACCCACTTGTGTACCTCTTCCTCAAGAATAGCCTCCTCTAAGAGTGGTTTCACTGTTATGCTCAGTTAACTTGGACTCTCCTTGATTCCTTTGCTTACTTGCCTTGCTTTGGTAACCACCTCGGTGATTCATTTGATCTCTACCTCTGCCTCTACCCCTGTTGTTGGAGTCTCTCTTCCTCTTGTTCCTCTCAACAAGTTGATGACACTTTTGGACAGTGGTAGGAGTCCATAGGCTTATCTCCTCTTGGATGTTCCACTTTAGGCCACTTAGATACCTAGCCACCTTGATAGATTCCTCTTCTTGGAATTTGGATCTAAGACAAATCTTTTGAAACTCCTTTGAGTAGGAGGTCACATCAAGGTCTTTCTTCTTCAATCCCTATCTCTTCTTATGAAGTTGGACTTCATAATCCTCTGGCAAGTAGTTCTCCTTGATCTTACTCACCATGGCCTTCTAGTTTATAATAGGTAGCTTTCCCATGCTAACTCTCTCCTCTTGCAAGTACTTCCACCATGTCAAGGATGCTCCCCTTAGTCTTGATTTGGCAACCTTAACCTTCTAAGCTTCTGTCACACCTTCACACTCAAAGTGTTTCTCCATATCCTCAATCCATTCCATGATGGTGTCAATGTCCATCTTTACACTGAAATGTGGCAATCCTTCAAAAGCTTTTGTATTCAAAGCCTTGATAACCTTTACAAAAGGTTCTTCATTGATTAAGGGGTCTGGTTTAGGTATGATGTCATCAATATCAATAGCTTTCTTGCCTCTGTCACTAGTTTCCGCAGCCCAGAGTTCTTGTGCTCTCTGATCAACCACTTCTTGCAGCTTGTTCCTTATCTCACTCATAGCATCTTCAAGGAGTCTATTTTTCTCCTTTTGTTCTTCTACCTCCCTAGCCAGCTCTGCATTAGTGACCATTATGTTCTCCCCCACTGATTCACCAGAATATAGAGACATGCAAGGTCCACCAAATCTTTAACTTGGCTTTGATACCAATCTGATGGGAATAGGTATGGGATAGACTAGTCTAGTCTATGCTCCTTGATCCTTTCCTTGGATCACCAGGTGTTCCAAACACACCCTAGGGCCTCTAAGACATCCCTTTCTTATGGAATCCCCTGACCTTGCCCAATCCACCCACCAACAACCTGTGATACTTCTCCCAAGGTCACACCTACTCACAAGCTTCAAAAAACCCTCACATGGGCTAATAAGGGTTTAGCTCCTCCTACACCTTCTTAGGTCCTAGCAGGGATAGGATAGGTCTTTGACATTTTTTTCCATCCATTCATGTTCCCCCAAGAGGTTTTGACCTTCCTATTTGTTACCGATCTCACTATTTTGCTTCTTTATTACAAAATAGGGCTACAAGGAATATGCCCAATTAGGCCTCCATTCCGGACTTTTAGGGATCCCTCTTGCAAATGATGCTCAAAATTGTGAAACTTCCCAAAGGGATTGCTATTAATTTGTCAAAGGCTCAAATATTTTCCTAGTTTTGGGCCTCGAAATGTCCGTACACTTCCCTAGGTGAATTTAGGGGTTTTTGAGGGTTTTTATGAGGGTTTTTAGGCCTGCCAGGGTCACAGTGAAAGTTTGCTATCTTTACCACCTTATCTAGATTGGTGGAAGCTCCTCCTTCTTACTAATGGTGCTCCACACACCCCTCTACAACTCCTCCAAAGGGTTCCTCCTTCCTTATCCTACCTTGCTCTCATGGACCTCTGCAACCTCAACCCTTCCTAGCCGGGCATAGTCCAGTCTCGCCTAGGAGTGGGTCTTTGAAAGGCTTTCCTACAACTTCAGGGGCCCTTCTTTCTCTGAGATACTATACAAGGTCTTCACTCCTATTCCCCATGGTTTCATGGTGTTTCCACAATGGGGATAAGAGTTGTCAATCCATTTACATAAAACAATCCAAAATTAAACAATGAAGGAGTAATTCACAAAATATTTTACAAAACACACAAAACCTGCACAATAAACCTGGTATAAATTCTCAAAATGAAATTATAGACACTATACAAGACTCTCAACATAGTTTAGTTTGCAGAAAAATCCATTAAAAATCCTTCATTGCTCCATTTGTGCCGACTTGCAACATAAAAACAATCATAGTCAAGATCTTTTCTCTTTTTTTGTACAATCTGACATCCAACCCTCATTTTAGGGTTTGCAACAATTTATAATGTCTTTGCCTTGGTTTGTGTGCCATGGTTAGGGTTCCCAATGCCAAGCTAAGGTTATGACCTATTTGGTGGAAAATTTGCATGACAACTTTGAAAAGTTGTCAAGCAACTTTTTACAACTTTTGAGCAACTTTTACAAAGTTGCTTTTCTTGACTTTTGGGCCTACATTGGGCTATCCTATGGACACAAACATGCTAAAAGGACCCCAAACTCATCAATGGCACACATACCCTCTACTCCACAAGAAAAATCAACATAGACTTGTGAACCTAGGACCTAAATTAGGACCTAAACAAAACCAATGAGCTCTTGGCTCTTATTACATTTACATGGCTTCATAAAGAAGCAAAATCTCAACAAAACCAAATAGAGGAAGACCTTAGAAGGGTGCTCCTGTGCCAGCATGATAAAATGTTTTTTAGATCGAAGGATTCAATGAACCTAGTCAAGTATGATGATCTGATGGCCAAGATTGATCATGGGAAATGTGATCAAGGAGATTAAGCGGTTAGGAATTGTTGATGAACAATGGATGTGGGCAAATAGAAGAACATTGATGCTACTGTAGTGATCACCGAGCACAAAAGATTGAAGATTTGATTGAAGAACATATTGAGAAGCCTAGCAAGGAGAAAGATAAGTCTTATGACAAGATTATCTTGAGTACATTGAGCACATAGAATCTGCTTTAGCATTTCAGATGTGAAGTTGCAGATATATTTTATTACTGTTAATTATTCTGTAAGTGACAAGAAATCTCTTAACCAAGTGGACCTAATAGTCTTATTTGTAAATCCTCTAGCAAGGTAACATTTTGAACGAGTTTTTGAAATACTTTGACAAGGTCACTTCTAACAAAGTGAAGATTCTAACATATCTGAGGGAAATCCCTTAACTGGGTCACATCTAGCAATGTGTATGTAATTTTTAAGAGGATTTGCTTTTAACCGAGCATACTCTAGAAGGGTATATTTCTTAGTGTGTCCGAAATCCCATAGTGGTTTTTCCCTATTTGGGTTTCCACATTAAATATGGTGTTAAATGTGTTGTGATGTTTTAAGTTTGTCAGTTTATGAGTTTGAATGATTTACAGTCTAGGTTGCATATTGAAGTAAAGGCTACCGAGGTTGAATCTGATGAATATATTGTATTGTGAGTTTATATGATTCACCCCCCCCTCTCATATTACTAAAAATTGGTATCAAAGCTTTGGACTTCGGAAGAAAATTTTAAAGGAACTTGAGGAAGATGTATAAGAGGGATGCCCCAAAGCTGAACAAGTCAAGTTTCTCCACATGGCAGAAAAGGATGAAGCTGCACTTATTAGGAATTGGAGAATATGCAACATATTATCTGGAGAATGATTACACCACATCGAGCACCTACCCTATGACAATGGAAGAGATAAAGGCAAAGAAAGAACATATTCAAGCAATGATTAAAATAACATCAGCATTGACCGACTCGGAGTTTAATGATCTAGAAGGTTGTAATGATGCCAAAGCAATGTGGAATAAACTCATATATGTGTATGGTGGTGATGAACATGTTCAAAGAGAAAAAGTAGATAGTCTAAGATGTCAACTTGAATCCATGAGAATGAATGAAGATGAGAATATAATCCAATACAGTACAAGGTTAAAGGAATCTATCAAATCAAATCAAAGGAGTAGAAGGAACTATTGAAGAAAAGGATGTAACAAGTAAGTTGCTAAGAACACTTCTACCTACTTATGCCATTCGAGTCTCTACAATTAATGAATTAAGGTCTGTACCAAACATGCCAGTCTCCTTGGATGCTACTATTGGTAAGTTACATGCATTTGAGTTAAGCAATTTTGATAACAGTGGGTCTTCGGTAAATAAAGTTGAATCAGCATTCAGTTCTTTTCATCTTGGTGAATCTGATGATTATAATGATAGAATGTATAAGTATACTGAAGGAAATCATAGTGGAGCAAGTGAAAGATTTCACAAAAACATGGAAGAAGTACACAAACTGTATGAGGAAATTAGAAAGCAAGAAGAGTTTGAATCATTATTAGCTAGAAGGTTACCGAGAGGTAAAGGTAAGTATAAAGGGAAGTTACCTTTGAAATGTTTTAACTTTGATAAAATAGGACATATGGCTTCTAACTGCCCTGTCAAAGAATCTAGTGAAAAGAGAGAATACCGAGATGACAGACATAAAGACAATCATTACAGAGGGCACCGAGACTTCAGAAGGAGAGATAGAAAGACATGCCTAGTAGCTAATGAGGAATCCAACAATGATAAATCTGATGAGACTGAGACAGAGGAATTTGTTTATGTGGCTATCAAAGATGGATCAGATGAAGAAAGGTATGAAGAAAAAGCCTTAATATCTCACATAAATAATAATGATTCTTGGATCATAGATAGTGGATGCTCACATCACATGACAGGTGATAAACACAAGTTTGTTAAATTAGAAGACTATGATGGAGGTTATGTAAGATTTGACAATGATGCACCATGTTCGGTGAAAGGTAAAGGATCTATCACACTTCTTGACAATGCTAAATGTGATGATGTATATTGGGTTGAAGGTTTGAAATACAATTTGTTGATGTAGCATAGCTAAACAATACAGGATACCAAAGAGAATTTCAGAAAGGAATTGTCAAAGTTCATGACAAATATGGAAAGTTAGCTGCTACCGGGACTCAAACAAGAGGTAATACATTTTATCTTGACTCAACTCAGAACAATTGTCTGTATGAAAAAATAGAAGATACTTGGTTATGGCATAAAAGGTTTTGTCATGTAAATTTTGATAATCTGATCAAAATAAGTGTACGTTAGGAAATTAGGAAATCATCACAAACAAGATAAAAATTAATCATTAGCTCAATCACGAAAGCACAATTGCAATGATCTATCCTAAACACATTCAATAGAGACATAAAGATAAAACATTCAAAGTAAATACTATGCAAACCAGATGTGGATATGAATGCTTCGTTCATGCGGCTCCATTGTTCTTCTTTCCTCTCCAAATAGTTTTTGTTGTGGATCTCACCTACAAGTGCACATACATGATTGAAAGCAAGTAGGTAAGAAAATTGCTCAAAAGTACTCAAAGCGTGATTGATTAGAAATTCGATAATCTGATTAGGGGATTGATTGAAGAAATTCATCCAATTTATAGAAGAATTGGAGAAAAGACAAGATTAGCATGATTCAATTCAAATGGAAATTGCAAATCAATTATGTCAATTATGACAAATTATGACAAATTATGCACTTTCTATGCAAAATTTGTTGATTGATGATTTATGACAAATTATGACAACTTCTATGTCAAAAATTGATTGATTGTCAATTATGACAAATTATGACAAATTGACATGTCATTTCCATGAATTTAGGAGAGAAATAGGAGGAATTGAAATTAGATGAATTAGAAATTAGAAAATTAGAAAAATAGGAAAATTAGGAATTAAGAATTAGGTAAATTAATTAATAATTTTTCATTTATTAATTAATTCACAAAAAGAGGAATAATTAGCCAATTAAATGAACATTTAATTGTGATGAGAAGACTTAGGATAAATAAATAATTTATTAATCCTAAAGGAAGAAATGACACACAAGGTTAAATGATTAAATCACGAAACCCTAGAAGATGAATTAGCAATGCGAGAATGACAATTAGGTCTTGATTGAAGATAATTGATATCGATCATGATTTTGAATTGATAAATGACCAATGTGATAAATGATTTGATTGAGAAAATGCGCCAATTGATGAGGAACAATGACAAATTGATCCAAATTGACATAATTAAAAAGAACGATGATTGATGACAAAAATAGATTGCAAAACGACAATATTGAAAATGACCACAATTGATGACAAATCGATCGCAAAATGACAAGATCGAACATGACAACAACCGATGACAAATCGATCGTTAAACGACAAGATTGAAAATGATAAGGATTGATGATAAATCGATCGCCAGAGGACAAGATTGACAAGAGGACAACGATCGATGACAAATCAATCGCAAATCGACAAGATTGATAAGAGGACAAAACCCTAATTAGGATTGATGATGTCCAAAATGATGACAAATGAGCACGCACATTGATGCAATAGGATAAGATCGATTAAAATCATGACTCGATAGTGTTGTTGACAAGACCAAATTCGAAAGCGAGACAACTGAAGAATGTAGAAGAATGACTCGATGCTCACAAATGATAAAGACCAAGTACGAAACATAGGAGAAATGTTAATGCGACGCAAAAACCTAAAATGAGGCAATGCGCAAATGTTAAAGTATGACTCCGCAAGCGTTGACCATTTTTAGGTGTCTACAATAAGTAAGAAGCACTGAGTAAGAGGTCTACCGAGCTTGGAAAAACTTGAGAATGCAATGTACCGAGGATGCCAGATGGGTAAGATGAAAAGATCAAGCTTTACAAGTAAGTCCTACACTTCTAAAGGAATTCTAGACCTTGTGCACACTGATCTTTGTGGTCCTATGAAAGTTCAAAGTTATTATGGTGATAAATACTTCATATTATTTGTGGATGATTATTCAAGGATGATGTCAGTTATGTTTTTAAAAGAAAATTCAGAAGCCTTTCAAATGTTCAAATGGTATAAGACAATAGTTGAAAATGAAACAAGAAGACAACTGAAATGTCTAAGATTTGATAGAGGAGGAGAGTTCATTTCTGATGAATTTAATCTGTCTTGCAATGATCATGGTATAAAGATACAAGTGTCTGCACCGAGAACACCACAACAAAATGGAATAGTTGAAAGAAGAAAAAGGTATATTGTAGATTGTGCCAGAACCCTGATGATAGAAAAGAGGGTACCTCAAACATTTTGGAGAGAAGCAATAATCACTGCAGTCTACACCTTGAACTGTATACAACTGAAGAAAGGAACTTTGAAGACACCGTATGAAATCTAGTATGACAAGAAACCTAATATGAGTTATTTTAAAATATTTGGGAGTAGATGTTATGTTCACAAAGATGAGAGAAATGGAAAGTTTGATCAGAAAAGTGAAGAAGGAACATTTCTTGGTTATTCTTCTAGAAGTAAAGCATTTAAATGTCTGATCAAATCATCTAACAAAATAGTGGAAAGTGCAAATGTGAAAATTGATGAATTTGCAGAAAGAAATGATGAAGGAAATTTCAAAGAACCAGAAGATTATGAAAAGTTTGTATATGTTCAACCAAGAAGTCCTACCGAGAAAGTTGATGAAGAAAATGAGGAAAATACCCAGTTACCGAGTGATGAAGAAGATCAAATAGAGCCTACCGAGCCTATATTAGCCAAATATGTTAGAAGGAATCATGCATCAAGTCAGATTATAGGAGATAAGGATGATCCAGTGATGACAAGGAACAAACTGAGACAGAACACATGTCTGATATTTGAATTTGAACCGAGGATAGTAAAAGAGGCATTTAGCAATGAAGATTGGGTAAATGCTATGACAGAAGAGATTGAACAAATCAAGAAAAATGAAACATGGACACTGGTCCCAAGACCAAAAGAGAAAAATGTAAACGGTACGAAGTGGATTTTCAGAAACAAGCTAAATGAAAAAGGTGAGGTCATTCGGAATAAAGCAAGGCTAGTCTACAAAGGTTATGCTCAAGAAGAAGGAATAGACTATGGTGAGACTTTTGCACCCATGGCAAGACTTCAGGGAGTAAGAACATTGTTGGCATATGCTGCTTATAAAAATTTCAAGGTATATCAAATGGATGTTAAATCTGCATTTTTGAATGGTATACTAGAAGAAGAAGTTTATATTGAACAACCTGAAGGATTTATTGAAGAGAAGAATAAAGATCAGGTATGTAAGTTGAACAAAGCTTTATATGGCCTAAAGAAAGCACCTAGAGCATGGTATGAGAGATTTCACTCTTACTTAATCAAGATTGGTTTTATGAGAACAAGTGAAAACAACAACATGTATATGAAGAATGATGAGGACAATTGAATACTTATTTCATCCATATTTGTTGATGATATTATTTTTTGTGGAAATGATTCTTTATGCAAGAACTTTGGAAATGAAATGTGCAAAGAATTTGAGATGTCATTAATCGGTGAAATAAAGTATTTAATAGGTTTACAAATACTGCAAATGAAAGATGAGATTTTCATTACTCAATCCAAGTATATAAAGGAAATCTTGAAGAAATTTGGAATGGAGGATTCTAAACCTGTAAGTACTCCTATGGCTACCAATTGTAAACTATCAAAGAATGATGAATCTGCATCTGTTGATGAGACACTTTACCGATCTATAATTGGAAAGCTGCAATATGTAGTTCACAACAGGCCTGATATAGCACATGCAGTAGGTATTGTAGACACCCAAAAATGGTCAACGCTTGCGAGGTCATACTTTAACATTTGCGCATTGCCTCATTTTAGGTTTTTGCGTCGCATTAACATTTCTCCTATGTCATGCACTTGATTTTTATCATTTGCGAACATCGAGTCATTCTTCTACATTCTTCAATCATCTCGTCCTCGAATTTGGTCTTGTCGACAACATTACCCAGTCATGATTTTGATCGATTTTATCTTATTGCATCAATGAGCATGCTTATTTGTCATCATTTTGGACATCATCAATCCTAATTAGGGTTTTGTCCTCCTGTCAATCTTATCAATCATATCATCAATGTCATCATTTTGGACATCGTCAATCCTAATTAGGGTTTTGTCCTCTTATCAATCCTGTCAATCTTGCGATCGATTTGTCATCGATCATTGTCCTCCTGTCAATTTTGCGATTGATTTGTCATCAATCGTGGCTCTTTTATCAATCTTATCAATCTTATCATCAATCTCATCATTTTGGACATCGTCAATCCTAATTAGGGTTTTGTCCTATTTTTAATCTTATCATCTGGCGATCGATTTGTCATCGATCGTGGTCATTATCTTGTCATCTTGCAATCCATTTTGTTGTCGATTCTTGTCCTTTTGTCAATCTTGTCATTTTGCGACCGATTTGTCATCAATCGTTGTCTGTCTCAATTATGTCAATTTGGATCTGTAGTCACATAAATCTGTCCACTTAATTAAATGAATACTTAGTATTTATTTGATTATTTAACCATCAATTAATAATTAATTAAATTAATATTTAATTAATTCATCTTAACCCTATTCTCCTATTAATTAAATAAATTATTCAATTTATTTGATTTAATTCACTTAACCAAATTCAGACCATTAATTAAATAAATAAATCATATTTATTTAATTAAATCTTCTCTCACATTTAAATAAATTAATATTTATTTAAATCCCCCAAAATCCCACCTCTCACATTTAAATAAATAAATCATTTATTTAAATCACCTTTATCCTCCACCCACTTGCATTTTCCTACAAATGCAAGTTGCACAATTATTTTAAATAAATAATTTATTTAAATCACCTTTATCCTCTACCCACTTGTATTTTCCTACAAAAGCAAGTTGCACAACTATTTTAAATAAATTATTTATTTAAAATCCTATTTATCCTCACCCACTTGAAACCTTTAATGGTTTCCCTTAAAGTAGTCAAACTTGATGGCTTTAAAGTCTTCAAACTTGATGGCTTCCTTCTATAGTCTTCTTAAGACTTTAATGGTTTTCCTTAAAGTCTTCAAGCCTTTAATGGTTTCCCTCAAAGTCTTCAAGCATTTTAAATGCTTTATCTTCATTTTTCTCATTTAAATAAATTAATATTTATTTGAATATTTATCCAAATACAACTTGCACACATTTATTGAAATAAATGAATTTTTATTTAAATAAAATCCTATTTTCCCTCACCCACCAAATCCACTTGCAAAATCTAATCCCCTTCTAGATTCTTCTAACCCCTTCCTAATTAGCCTAATCCATCCCCTAATTATTGTCACATCCCTAAGCAAAATGGAGTCACTTCTCAAAGCCTAAAAGTCTTTGATAACCATTAAAGGCTTCCAACCTTCAACCACTATATGTCTCAAAGTCTTGGATAACCTTTGAAAGCTTCCAACCTTCAACCACTTAATCCACAAAGTCTTCAAAAACCATTAATGGTTACCTCAAACCCTCCCACATGGTTAAAACATTTGTTTTGACTCAACCTCTACCCAACCCAAAGGTCTCATCAAGCCTTTAATGCTTTGACCATGATTATCTCTTAAACATTTGCACAAAGGTTTATCCTTGGATTAACTCTTAATCCAGTGGGTAATCTTAATTTAGACTTGACCCTTACCTTCTAGATAACCATGAGGTCTTCTCAGGCTTTTAATGCCTCCAACCTCTTCTCTCAACCCAATCCTATGTTGAAACTTGTCACCATTTTATTGGTGCCAATTGTGCACATGGATCCCCAACTTTCAATCCTAACCCTTGTTAAGATTGCTCAATCTTAACCCTTCATTTCCCTATTTCTTCTATAAATAGAACCCTTCTCCTCAAGCAAAAGGAGAAGCATTTTAGAGTATTGTTGTTATACTGGCATTAGCATAGAGCTTTTTCATAGCATCACTATCTACTCTTGCATAGTATTTTCTTATCATATTCAACCATCTTGAATCTCCATATGGCATCCATGGCTAGTGCTAAAAGCTGAGAGCTACACTCGTTTGGGACTTGGAGAGGAGAGGAACAAGGGAGGAGCAACTATGAGCATCTTGATTAGCTATTTCATTTTATGTTTATATGCTTTCTATTTCATGCTTAATATCTCTCTTGATATGCCTGTTTAGGATAATCTTTTGTTGCTAACACTAACATTTGTTTCTTGTGCTCTTGTGTGTGTTGCCATCAAACAGATTTTCTAATCCTTTTTGCAGAGCATCAGGATCAATTTGTCATTGTTCCTCATCAATTGGCATATTTATCAATCAAATCATTTTGTCGCACTGGTCATTTATCAATTCAAAATCATGACATTAATTATCTTCAATCAAGACCTAATTGTCATTTTTACATTTCTAATTCGTCTTCTAGGGTTTCATGATTCAATCATTTAACCTAATTTTCCATTTCTTCCTCTAGGATTACTAAATTATTTATTAATCCTAAGTCTTCTTATTACAATTAAATCTTTATTTAATTGGCTAATTATTCCTCTTTGTGAATTGATTAATAAATGAAAAATTATTAATTAATTCACTAATTCCTAAATTCTAATTTCTATCAATTTCTAATTCCTAATTTGTCATCAATTTCAATTTCCTAATTTTTCAAATTTCTAATTCCTTTTCCCTCCTAATTCATCTCCTAATTCTATGGGAGTGACATTTCAATTTGTCATGAAATTGTCATAATTGATAATCAATCAATTTTGACATGAAATGTGTCATAATTTTTCATCAATTATCAATCAATTAAATTGTGCATGGAAAGTGCATAATTTGTCATAATTGACATATTGATTTGCAATTTCCATTTGAATTGCATCATGCCAATCTTGTCATTTATCCAATTCTTCTATAAATTGGATAATTTTCTTCAATCAACCCCTTCGAAAACCCTTGATGAACCCCGAATTTCTATCAAACTACCGAACTTTCGTTTCTAGTACTCTTGAGCTTTTTGCTTTCAATTGTGTGAGCACTTGTAGGTGAGATCCACAAACCCATTGAAGAGGAAAGAACAACAATGGAGCCGCATGGAAGAAGCATCCGAATTGTTATATGGTTTGCATGACATTTTCTTTTAAATGCTTTGTTTTCATACCTCTATTGAATGTGCTTTGGAATTAGGTTCATTTCAATGAGTGTTTTTTTGATTAAGTTATCATGTCTTGTGTTTTGATTGATCTACTTGTCTTGTGATGATTCCTAATTTCTACGCTATAGGTATAGTTGCAAGATTTTCTGCAGATCCCAAAGAAACCCATATGACAGCAATCAAGAGAATTTTCAGATACCTAAGAGGCACTGAAGATTATGGTTTAGTACATAAAAAGAGGAATGATTTTAATTTAAAAGTCTATACTGATGCTGATTGGGCAGGAAACATTGACAACAGAAAAAGCACAAGTGGTGGAGCTTTCTTCTTAGGTGAAAGACTAGTAAGTTGGCTTAGCAAGAAACAAGGATGCATTTCACAGTCAGCAGCTGAAGCTAAATATGTCGCTGTAGCATTGAATTGCACCAATATAGCATGGATCAAACAACTGTTGGAAGGTATGAATGAGAAAGTTACCGAGCCAATAACTATATTCTGTGATAATACTAGTGCTATTAATATTTCAAAGAATCCAGTAATTCACTCTAAGACAAAGCATATCGCTATAAAGTATCATTATCTCAGAGAAGAAGTTCAAGAAAATAAATTTGTGCTGGATTAAATTAGTTCAAAGGAACAAATAGTAGACATCTTCACAAAGGCACTACCAAGGGACACTTTTGAGTATCTCAGAAGCAAGTTAGGGGTCCTACCCCTATCTTCTACTCATTGACAGAGTTCGGTGAAAGCATCAATTCTATGACTCTACAGAATACTATTTATGAGTTGATGCTAATTTACACACTTTAGGAGGTCGCCTAAAGTTGTGCAGGAAACAGTGAATGAAGACAAGATGCTCTGACTGAGACTGAGACGATACATTTGTATATGTTTTAACTGGAAGGAAATTACTTCACAGGGGAAGAAATCATGAATTAGTTTTACTTTTTGGCATTGTTGTCAAAGGGGGAGAAGACTAATAGGAGAAGATAGGAGAAGACTAATGACCGGGGGAGAGAATTTCAGGAGAAATCAAGGATAACAACAGATAGTTTTATAGCAATCTGAATCCGAATCAATTGAAATGAATCAAGTTGGTATTGCCATCAATGCCAAAGGGGGAGATTGTTGGCATTTCAATAAGTTTGTTGGTATAAGGATATTGAGAAGGTTGTTGGAGATTATTGATATAAATGATAAAGGTAATTACTGTCTTAATAATATTATTTTGTCATTGATGTCAAGGAATTGATTTTCTGATTCAGAATGATGTTGCCATATCTTAAGAAGTATGTTTTGATGAGTATAAAGATGTCGGTAAGTGACACAAAATGAATGTGAAAATGAAGGGGAATAATAAGTTATTCAAATTGGCAACTATTACCGAGTTAAACAGTGATGCGATTTTGTTGTTTTGATTGTTTTGATATCCTATATTTGTGTATTCAAAGACTGAACAAGAAGAAGAAAATATTTCATGCAATAGAATGAGTAAAGGTTTGATACTGTTCTATGTTACCGAGCAAGGAGCTAGTCAGTAAACACTAAGGTTATTGATATTGGTTAAAGAAGGCAGAATGTCTACCGAGTGAAGTTCAGTATTAACTGAGTAACAACCAAGCAATAACAAAACACATTGGATGAATACAAGCATTATTAAATGAAGGATGCCAATGAGCTGAAGATGTATAGATAATTGGTATGTTGTGCAAGAAGTTTGTTGAGGATCTATGACAATGAAAATACAAGAGTCAGATCTACAGCGCAGATTGAACGGTCATAACCTAGCACAAGTACCAAGGAAGGAATACAAGTTCCAAGGCGTGATAAAATATTTTTCAGATCGAAGGATTCAATGAACCTAGTCAAGTATGATGATCTGATGGCTAAGATTTATCATGGGAAATGTGATCAAGGAGATTAAGCGGTTAGGAATTGTTTATAAATAAGGAATTGTTGATGAACAATGGATGCAGGCAAATAGAAGAACAGTGATGCTGCTGTAGTGATCACCGAGCACAAAAGATTGAAGATTTGATTGAAGAACAGATTGAGAAGCCCAACAAGGAGAAAGATAAGTCTTATGACAAGATTATCTTGTGTACATTGAGCACATAGAATTTGCTTTAGCATTTCAGATGTGAAGTTGCAGATATATTTTATTACTGTTATTTATTCTGTAAGTGACAGTAAATCTCTTAACTGAGTGGACCTAACAGTCTTATTTGTAAATCTTCTAGCAAGGTAACATTCTGAATGAGTGTTTGAAATCCTTTGACAAGGTCACTTCTGACAAAGTGAAGATTCTAACAGATCTGAGGGAAATCCATTAACCAGGTCACATCTAGTAATGTGTATGTAATATTTAAGAGGATTTGTTTTTAACCGAGCATACTCTAGAAGGGTATATTTCTTAGTGGGTCCGAAATCCCACAGTGGTTTTTCCCTATTTGGGTTTCCACGTTAAATCTGGTGTTAAATGTGTTGTGATGTTTTAAGTTTGTCAGTTTATGAGTTTGAATGATTTACAGTCTAGGTTGCATATTGAAGTAAAGGCTACCGAGGTTGAATCTGATGAATATATTGTATTATGAGTTTATATGATTCACCCCCCCCTCTCATCTTACTATCAACTACATGAAATGCAGATATTTTTGGCATGTCATTATACTGAGTCATGTGATAGCAGGCTACATAGAATCAAGAAGGACAATGGAGGTCAATCAAGAAAGGGGGATGGAAGGTAGAATATATGGAAGTGAAAGAGCTTCTTGTGTGTTATCATCATTGAGCTTTATTATGGCAAATAGGCTATGACAATCTAGATATATGTTCAACCCAGAAAGTCATTGTACCCGTTTGCATGGAGATCAGACAGTCGCAAACAAGGAATGCCCCAATTAACACTAGACTATTAGTGTCTTCGTATCCTTGGACAAGTCATAGCATTACTAAGAGACAATCCACATACAACAAATAAAAATAGGTGATGATACCCCATCCTCACCTTTCTAGTCAAAGACATCCTGGAGATAGAATCTCTAGTTAGAGACATCCTAGAAAAGCTAAAAGACATGTCACCAAAAGATAAAATCAAAAGAAAACCAAGACTCGACACCGACATCCACTGTAGTCCTCAAGTTTAGTGTCTCTTGTCACTTGTAGAAGTCTAGTTTGATTGTGGTCACAATGTTTACTTTCACAAAAGGATAGAGAGCACTAAACCATAATGTTGTCTAAGTCTGTTGAAAGATTTGATTTGCTGAAACCCATTGTTGCTGTGTCTCATATGAAATTGACTGAATCCATGAAACTGATACGTTATTGTGGATTTTCGATGCAAGTGTTGCTTTATTGTGGATTGTGCGTGGATAGACTGAAGAAAATTGGAAGAGACTGTACTCTCCTCAGAACGTGTGATGCTCGTAGTTCCACACCCATCACTTAGACGTAGGATTTGACTTAGCCACAGATAGGAGCTGATTTATTATGGATGAAAAAGGGGTGAAAAAGGAGTGATTATTATGAATGGCTAACCTGTCTTAGGTAGATCAATAACAAGCCATGATGGGAATGGGTAAGTTTATTATGGATGGATAGGCTGTAAGTGTGTGCAAAAGTGAAAGGATGAAAGTCAATCCTGAAGGAGGGAGGAGCAATGCCTCTACACATGGTGTCGGTAACCCAGTTTTCACCATGGTACTTTCCCAGGGTGCCACCAAAGTGGTTTTCACCATTGAACGAATTTATTTCTCTTTACTTTTTTCAAATTTTCAATGTTTTTTTTTTTTTTTGAATTAGGATACTCTGAAGAGCTATGTGTAAAACCTGCGAAGGTGCATGTTGTTGATAGGATCCTCCAAAGATTTTCCCTCTGGGGTTGAGATCTGATATGCACCAGATCCATAGACTGTTGTGATGATGTAAGGACCAAGCCAATTTGGTTCGAACTTGCCCTTCTCTCCATCTTGCTGATTTTTGGGGTTTTCTTTGAGAACTAAGTCACCTACCTCAAATGTGTGAGGATTTACCTTGTGATTTTTACTATGACTCATCCGTTGTTGATAAGCCTTGAGATGATTAAAATAAGTTTGTCTTCGTTCATCCAATAGTTCTAATTCTTGCAAGCGAGAGACCCTGTAGTCTTCATCACTGATAATGTTTTGCAAAGAGACTCATAAAGATGGTAACTCAACCTTAATAGGAAAGATAGATTCAACACCATAGACAAGTGAATAAGGTGTGGCTCTTGTAGGTGTGCAAACACTTGTGCGATAAGCCCAAAGTGCAAGATTAAGTTGGATATGCCAATTTCGGCCAGCATCATCGACTGTCTTTTTGAGGATTTTAAGAATAGTTTTATTAGACGCCTCAGCTTGACCATTACCTTGGGGGTAATATGGAGTGGAGAAGAAATGGTTAATATGGAAGTGATCACAAAGTTCACAAACATCTTGGTTTTTGAAGGGACATCCATTATCAGTGATGATGGAAAGAGGAATACTGTACTGACAAATGATATAGTTGAGAATGAATGTAGCAATCTATTTTCCAGTGACTTGTGTAAGAGACACAAATTTAATCCACTTTGTGAAATACTTTGTGGTAGTGATAGTGAATTTGTAGCCATTGGAAGGAGGGTGAGTTATGAAGGCTTATGATTGTGAAAAGAAGTGAAAGTATCATGACATGATGGAGACTTAGGATCAACAAGTATGTTTTTTCACTTGAAATTTTAGAACTTTTGCCCCCAGTTATTTTGATATTAGGGGAGATCAGATCTTGTTATTTTTTCTTCATATGATTTTTATCCTTGACTTTGATTTTTGTAGAGTCCAATAGCTTTTGATTTTGATTTGGATTGAAGGAATTTTCTTTACTTTTGACTTTTAGTTTTTTATTTTCAAGGCTTTATTTTTCATCCCCAATTAGTAAGGGCTTCTGTAATTCTTGTTGATCCAAGTTTGGGAGAGAAGTAAAAATGGAATGAGTGGATGAAATGGTAAAGCTATGTGAGTTCTCAAGAGAGTTGGCGATATGCTCAATAGATTCTTCGCTTGAACCACTCTTAGGACTATTAATATCAAGAGCTGCTTGCACCACTAGAGGAGATTTGTATTCAAACTTACTAGCAACAACACTAGGTGGTTCCCACCCAATTCCTTGACATTGCAAGTTTTTTGTAGGTTGTTCTTGTTGACTAAATACCTTAGGAGATAGTGGGAGTTGATCAACATGAAAGATATACTCACCACATCCCAGGTTTGTAACCTTGAATTTTTCTTTGATCTCTGTTTGCTTTGATGTAGAAGCTTTCAATGATTTAGGATCAACTATGCTGATGATGGAATAACTTCTCAATTAGCTGGAATTGTTATTTTTGATCTAGGTCATAGATTGTTTCAATATATGAATGGGTTTGTATCAACTTTGATGGTCACTTCAACTCCATTGTGTGGAAACTTGATACATCAATGATATGTAGATGGTATTGCGCTCATCTTATGAATCCATAGATGTCCTAGCAATATGTTGTATGTGAGATATAGATCAAGGGCTTGACAAACCAAATCCTTTGTAACTGGCCCCACTCTGAGAGGTAAGGTGACTGTTCCCTTGGATGAACACTCTTTGTCATCATATGCCTTGATGGTAATTTTGTTTGTAGAATTCATAGCCTTTTCAGAATATCCCAATTGTTTAATAGTGCTCAATGTACAAATGTTTAGAAATGCTCCTCTATCTATCAGGAATCATTTTATTTGGTGTTTGTGTAGGAAGGCTTAAATGTGTAAAGGTGCATTATGTGGTTGGGTCACGAAGGCATAATCATCTTCAGTGAATGTGAGATAATGTGGAATGGAAAGGTATCCCACCATGGCTTGAAACTGGTCCACATTCAAATTAGTGGGGACAAAATTTTCTCTTAATGTTTTATCAAGGATGGCTTTATGTGTGGGGGATATGCGTAAAATCTCTAGGATGGAGATAAGCATGGGCATCCACCCTAACTATTCTACCAGGTTGTACTCATGGGTTTTGTTGATGAGGAAGTGGTGGTTTTAGCTGGAGCACCTTGCAAAGTGATCTTACCTCGTCGAGTTATGACATTACATTCAGAGGTAGATTCAGAAGAAGATCCAATGCCTTTTAGGATAATTTTAGGTCTTTGGGTAGAATTTTTAGGTGTTTAGTCCTTTATGATAATGGTAGAGATGCAATTGTCCATCGAAATGTGTTTAATAGTTGAATCATAGTTATAGGAAATGCTAGTATAATTGGTCTTCTCATCTGTGGCTTTGGATTTTCCCTTGTCATGTTTAGGGAATGCTTCTTTAAACATTGCATGCTCTTGGTTGGAGGTATGTCCCTCGATCTCAATGTCACCTCTATCAATAAGATCCTGTATGATGTTCTTCAAATGATGACAATTTCCTGTTTTATGACCCTTGCTCTTGTGATATTCACAGTACTCATCATCATTCCACCAATTTGGTTTGACCTTTGACTCATATGGAGGATTATCTGGAATTGTTATTGTAGACACCTAAAATTGTCATGTCTAATTAAATAAATATTATTTATTTAATTATCTAAGCCTAATTCTTCTATTAATTAAATAAATCCTTATTTATTTAATTAATTCATTTATCCTCTTCTAGTCTTATTTCTCATTTAAATAAATACATTTATTTATTTAAATTATCATTTTCCTAAATTAAATAAATATTCTTATTTATTTAATTATCCTACTTCTTCTATTAATTAATTAAATATTTATTTATTTAATTAATTCATTAGCCTTTTCTACCTATGACACATGTCATTCATCTCTTAATTCATACACTACCTACCCCTTTCATTATTTTGGTATTTCTTTTACCTACCCTCTAATCCTAGCTGACCTCCTTTTACACCTCTCAATATTATCCCTCCATTTCATATTGTGTCTTCTCTTTAAGGAGATGCCTTCTTCATTATCAAACCCTAATCAACAATTTGGAGGACTCGACTACACTACGATCCTACTTGCAACCACATTCCGTTCTTTGTTGAGCTCTTGTGCATATAAAATCTGAGAGCAAATATATCAAGCAAGATCAATGGAGATAGGAAGAATGGAGATCAAAACCCTATTAGACATGTGATGGTATAATCTTTGTGATTTCATGTGATTTGCATTGTCTTAGGTAATCTTCATATGTTATGGTGGATCTTTGTTGATTGTTAGGCTAGGGTTTTGTGGTTGGATTCATTTAGCCTTTCAATATTGTTATTATTGTTATCCATTTTCACCATATACATTTTGGCATGCCCGGTGGGACTCTTGTCCCTTTTTGCATCTAATATCTTGTTGCAGATCTTGTGTTTTTGAAGTTGCAAATCAGACATTTTCGGCAACATTTTTGGTATTTTCGCGTCTGCACACTTTTGGATCACATTTTTGATTTTTAGGCGCATCTGAGACAACTGGATCTGCGTCTATGTTTTTGGCAATATTTCATTTTGCAGGTTCCAGGGAGGCGCGTCTGTGTCATTTTTACCCGCGTCTGTGTTTGGAAAGAGCGTCTGTGGTCTTTACTCGCGTCTGTGCCTCACATAACCGTGTTTGTGTCTCAGAGTCGCATCTGCACCGGGAGAAATCATGTCTATGTATTGCCTATTTCAAAATTTTGAAATTTTATTGATTCAGTTTTTCAGATTTTGCATTTAGGGTTTCAGATCTGGTTTATTTTGAGCTAACATTTGCAGATGTAGCTAACAAAATTGGTGCAGCTTGTCTTGGAAGCAAAATCGTTTGGTTGAAGGCCCCTATTTTCACAAAGTCTTTTGGGTTTTTAAAATTTACCTAACTTGTGTGCATGCAGGAAGGGGTGATTATTTCAAACAAATCCAAACTACTAACAACTCTTTGTTGCAGATCCTTGGCGAGGGTTTTGGATTTTTATTGTGTGCTTTGTTTCCATAGATTAGCAAACACTTCCATTGGTGCACTAAAATTGAATCATTGTCTTTTGTGTCTTGAGAAATAGGCTCTTTTTGTTTAATCTTTAGAGGGCCTGTGTTCCCGTGTGGTCATTAGGACTACTAGTGAGAAGAGAACGACCCAAGTGGTAGCGAGGAAAACCCACCTCATCCGAACCACTATAATCAAATGTATTCATGGTGAAAACTATGAATAACGTGTGCTGATTAATTCATACCAACACTATGTCTCCCCATAAACCCGTTTGATCAAATTTACTTGATCAGTTGTAGGGCGTAACCCCTACCGGCTGGGAGCCTTCTGTATTTACAGAGCTAAAAGTGCCGCATGTATGGCCACACGAGCGGATGCCCTTACTAGCACCATTTTGTTTTAGAGGCCCAAATCCTTCTAGTTGTTGGGGCAGGAGGTCGGACCTCTGGTAGCGGCCCACACACATACGATTCTTAGTAGAGATACAAAGTTCACCATGGGGAGTTTTCATGGGGACTGATGCTTGGCTGACCCGAGAAGTGAGTGCCAAGGGTGGAGCCAGTGAGGTCAAGCATCTAAGTATCCGCTATGAATAGCGTAGCCTCGGGGGTAAAACCCCATGTGGGATCAACAACTATTGTCTTGGCCAGCCATAAGAATTATGCTTGACTTATTTTAAACATTCAAAACATTCAAGACCAAACAGCAAAACATTGTGTCTTTTGTGTCTTCAAATGTATGCAAAACAACTTTACATCAAACAATACACTTTCTTGGAGTCATTTTGGAGTCTAGACACTTGCAAACATTGAGTCCTCATCAACACTGTGTCCTCTTGTCATGAAAAATAGTCAAACAGAGAGATTCGGTCACAACAAAACAACTTCACAGATTGGAAAAATTGCACAAAATTTGTAGAAACGCGTTTGTGTCAGGCATAATAGTGTCTGTGTTGTCTAGCCGCGTCTGTGCAGGACAGAATCGCGTCTGTGCTCCAACAACAAACATTACATTTAACAAAAAATCACAGAGGTGCGTCTGTGTTAAACAGAGTAGCGTCTATGCCGGGAAGCAACGTCTATGAAGTATACAGGCGCGTTTGTGTCCAGAATTGAAATTTTTTTACAATCTAGCAAGCAAACACAGTCAGTTTCAGAATTCTTGAGCTTCCTAGGTCATCTCTCTAGGGTTTCATTTAGCATTCAACCCGTCCTTGAGTCTCACAAAGTCCATCATTTCTTTACATCTCACATTACATTCACAATTGTCTAAACTTGAGTCAAAAGGTCACTTGCTTGTCCTCACTATACTTTGTCAACACACTACATACAACAACACTTTTCTAAGTGGTCCCTCATCAAGGTTTCTTACCTTTGGGTCTCATTTGGTTTTACTTATAGTCAAGGTCAACTTACCTCATCAAGAGAAACTATCCTCTCTTTGGAAGTCACACCTACTCTACTACATACATACTTGGTCTTACACTTTGGACATTGCAAGTACACTTTAGATTCATTTACATTCCATCCAACTCTTGGTCTTCCATACTCTTTCCATTTTTCATCTAGTCTCACACATCTTGGTCAATACCTAGTTCATGGTTGAAACCCGTCTTCAAAAATCTAGGAGAGAAACTAAAGAAGCTCAAGAGTCCACAAACATGAGTTCTTATGAGTATGACAATGATATCTTTTTCAATTCTGATCATACTACATTACCTGACATGGATTTCTATAGAAACATTCCAAATGTTGAGAACATGGACACTATAAACAACAATGCTACACAAAATGACAATGTGGACAACTTTTCAGTACATTCAGCAGATGTGGAAGAATCCATTATGAATCCCCATTTCAATCGATTGGTTGAGGAAATAATGAGGAGGGATAGACAATACTTCTTACAAATGATGGCACAAAGTGGAGCCAAGATACCTCATGATTTTGACATGTCTCAAATAATGGAACATAGACCTTTGCAACAACCTCACTCCAATATGGATCAAAGGAGACCTAATAGTGGAGGAAATAGAGGACCACATATGGTACTTGAATCACCATCAGCTTTGCTTCAAAAACCAGAGGTCCCACATACACATGGTCAAACATATGATACTTACCTTCGTAGACCATTATGGAAGTCTTATACAGACAGATATGCTCAATCACATACCAATGCTAAGGATCAACCACCAAAACAATTGGATGTTCAAAGGCATGCTCAAAATTTGGACACAAGGAAACCTCATGTCAAATTTGGGGGCAACACAATAGAACATGACATGCCTATAGAATATGGTATACAGGCACAAAATAGATATGGTGTTCCTCAACATGAATCTATACCAAGTGGTTCTTATACGCAGCGTCATTACAGACCTCCTCCATATGAACATGTGTATGATCAATATCATCCATATATGCAACATGCTCCTCCTCCAATTGGTGCCTCAAGCATGGGGTATGGTCCAAGAAGTCGATCTCCACCTAAGAGCAATTTGGAGCAACAAATAAGGGACTTACAAAAGAAAATGGAGGACATAAATACACCAAAGCCAACATATACAATGAGAGACATATGTCCTTATCCATTTGACAAGAGCATTCCAATGCCTCCTTTTACTACACACTTTGTGACGCCTAAATTTGATAAGTATAGAGGAAAAGGGGATCCTAAGGCACACATAAGACACTTTTTCACAGCTTGCATTGAGGTAGCAGTAGAAGAGACATATTTGATGAGATTATTCCCACAAAGCTTAGGTGATCAAGCTATGGAATGGTTCTCCCAACTTCCACCTGGAATTAAGTCATGGGGTGACTTAGTAGAGGCATTTATTCAACATTTCTCCTACAATATAGAGATAGACATATCAGTCACTACTTTGTGCAACACCAAGCAAAAAGAGGGAGAATCTTTTGCATCGTTCTTACAAAGATGGAGAAATCTAGCTAGCAGATGCTCTTGTGAAATTCCACAAAAACAAATGGTAGAGATGTTCACACAAAATGTTAACAAAGACATTGGCTATGAATTAAGGAAAGCTTGTTTGTCTACCTTCAAGGACGTCATTGAAAAAGGCTAAGCAACAGAGAAGGTCCTAATTGAACAAGGAATTATTAAGATATTCAAGGAAAACAAAGATGACTTTAAAGGAAAAGACAAGCCAAGAATTTGGAATAAAAACAAGAACACAGTCAATGATGGTGTTGTTGATGCCAACACAGTGCGACCCAAATTCATTTTTTCTGGATCAAGTTCTACAAACAATCAAGTGAATACTCAAACAACTTCTAGATCACGAAGGAAGTATACCCCGTTGGGAGAACCACTTGAGTCAGTTTTCAAAAAGCTAGTGGCAAACAAGGTAATCACTATTCCAGATTTTCCTCCATATGAGCCAAAGGTTAAACCAAATTGGTGGAATGATGATGAGTATTATGAATTTCATAAGAGCAAGGGTCATAAGACAGGAAATTGTCATCAACTAAAGAACATCATACAAGATCTCATTGATAGAGGTGACATTGAGATTGAGGGACATTCCTCCAATCAAGAACATGAGATGTTTAAGGAACCATTCCCAAAACATGACAAGGGAAAAGCTAAAGCCATAGAGGATCAAACCAACTATACCAGAGCATCCTACAACTATGATTCAACCATCAATCACATCTCGATGGACAATTACGTCTCTACTATTATCATCAAGGACAAAGCGTCTGAGAATTCTACCCAGAGACCCAAGATTGTCCTAAAAGGTGTTGGATCTTCTTCTGAACCTACCTCTGAATGTCATGTTACAACCCGCCGAGGTAAAATAACTTTGCAAGGTGCTCCAACTAAAAACACCGCTTCTTCATCAACCAAACCTGAGTATGACCTTGTAGAACAACTAGGGAAGACTCCCGCGCTCATTTCAATCCTTGAACTATTACGCATATCTCCCACACATAAAGCCATTCTTGATAAAATCTTGAGAGATACCGTTGTTCCTACTGATCTGAATGTGGACCAGTTTCAAGCCATGGTGGGATACCTTTCCATTCCACATTCACTTACTTTCACGGAAGCTGATGACGCCTCCGTAAGTCAGCCACATAATGCGCCATTACACATTGAAGCCTTCATACACAAACATCGAATAAAACGAGTCCTAATAGATGGAGGAGCAGGTCTAAACATTTGCACATTAAGCACTATCACACAATTGGGATATTCTAATAAAGCTGTAAATTCTACAAACAAGATCACCATTAAGGCATATGATGATGAAGAGCATTCATCCAAGGGTACAGTCATCTTACCTCTCAGATTTGGGCCAGTTACAAAGGATGTGGTCTGTCAAGTCCTGGATTTAAATCTCACTTATAACATATTGTTAGGATGTCCTTGGATCCATGAAATGAGGGTAGTCCCATCCACATATCACCAATGCATTAATTTTCCTCATAATGGAGTGGAAGTAACAGTTAACGGTGATCCTAATCCATTCATATATTGCAATAACCTAAAATCAAAGACTGAGACCATTATTCCTAGTAACCGGGAAGCTGTTCCTTCATCAGCATACATTGATCCTGAGTCATTAAAACCTTCGACATCCAAACAAGGTGAGCTTAAAGGCAAGTTTCAGGACAAAGGCATGGGGGAATATACTTTCAATCAGACCATGTACTTACGACAAGTCATGAGTTCCCCAAAAGAATATGGAAGACCACATCCTAACAAGCAAATCTCCACCATGAAATTCAAATGGGATCCCACTACCTTTCAAAGATGGGGCAAACTAGAAGAGGAAGATTTATACCAAATGCTTTTCAGGGACAATGAAGAGGAAACACAAGACCACATCAATCTTCCATGTGAGAAATACGGCAAAGGCTTCAAAATTCTACAAAAATTTGGGTATGATGGAAAAAACCCTCTAGGGTTACGAAAGGAAGGCATCATTGAACCTTTACAACCTGAATTGACTTTCAAGAAGGAATGCTCGAAAGGACTTGGTTTCTTAACTTCCAAGGTCCACACCCAAAGGACAGAAGAAGCCTTATGTAGCATCCTAAAATTGCGACACTTGCAATTTCGACAGCATTTCGGTCTTCACGATGGCGACGCAACATGCAACCTGAATGGAGACCCTGAAACTTGCTCACGACACCAAAAACTGCATTTTTCATGCACCCTGGCCTGAACCTCCTTGCACCCTGCTACCCCGGGAGGTGGGACCAGAGCGCCCAGCGCCCTGGTCCCTGGGTCCTATTTTGGGCCCGGTCTCCTAAGTGGTATCGGGTCTTTTTGTTTGCAATTTGGAAATTATATTTCCTGGTCGGCCTAAGGTCGGGAAAATCAGTCTATCAACCCTAATTGACAAGTATATAAACTACATTTTCCTCTCCCATTTGGGGGTAAGAAGGACATATGTGTACAAGCGTGGAAACTATACTCAAGCATTCAAGCATTCAAGCATTCAAGCAATTGATCATTTCAAGTCTCCATTCAAGGCTAAGTGTTGCATTCAAGTCAAGGATTCAACCATTGAAGAGGAGATCACTTACTTCATGCTACAACATACAACATACAACATCTAAACCTTCGCACATAAGGATACAAACATCCTTAGAACAAGGTATTAGTACTTGTTTTACATTACAGTCATTTACATTTACAACACTTGCTCATTTCTTGGTTAATTCCAAAACTGGGGTTTGACCTAAAGGCAAACCCCTAATCCCTAACCCCCCAATCATCTTCACTTTTTTGTGTGTAGGTTGCAGGTACACGGCTGAAATTGAAGATCTGGAATCCTTGTGCAGAGATGAATAGATCCCACTTCGTTTCGCGGATTTTTCGGAGGACCGTGGTGCCGGGCGCCATCGTCCTGACAACTTTTGCTCAAATTTGCAGGACAGTGCCGTATCGACATTCTACTGCTAATTCCAGGTCCGCAGCTTCATCCTATAACCCAAACTCAGTTTATAAGCGAATCTTTATGACTTTCTATGCATTCCTAGCTTAATTTCCTTAACAACATTCTTTACAAAAGAGGGTAGCCTTGCTTTCCTAACCCTTGAAATTCATCTAGCATCCAATCTTACATTGTGTGGGATTGGATCTTATGAGTTTCAACCCCTCTTTTGAATGTAAAGTCTCCCCCTTAAGTGAAAAACCATCGAATCCTAGCGAACCTCCCTTCTCTCTCCTCGGAGTTGGAAGAGGGGAGACCAACTAGGGTTCGATCGTGATTTTTCCGCTTTACATTTTGGTGAACCCGACGTGAACATCCTTTCTGATTTTTCATGCTTAGATCCGAAAATTGATTCCTTGATTACATTTCCATGTTTGATCTCTTGCAAAATTTTAGAGGTGATTGCATAAAAACCCTAAATTTTCTTTTTGAACATTGAACTTGCGAAATGTTTAATTGTTAATGCTTGCTTCAGATCTGCTTTTCTATTACAAATTATCAATTCATATCTGTGCTTTAATTTTGAAAATTAAGTGGTTAAATGTCAAAACCCTAATTTTTGAAACCCTCTTGATTCAACCTTTGTCCGACAATTTCACTGATCAAAACATCTCCAAATCAGCTGTAACCTTGGATTCCGCAATAAAATCACAATATCTTTCATCCCTGAAAATTTGGAAAAAAGTTGCGAGGACCGTGTGCACTCCGAGCGCCATCGTCCCCGACATTTTTTCCGAAATTTCGGGAGCGAGATCTTGCTGTATTTTCCTGCTAAAATCCAGAATTTTGGCTGATTTTATCAATTATAACACCTTCAAAATTACAGTCAAAGTTGGTCTTGTGATTGCTTGGTCTAAGGCTTCTAATCATTCAAAAATTGTCGAAATTGAAATTTTGTGCCAAAATTGTGTTCTTACTGTCCTAAATCTGAAAATTGTGTTTGCATTCATTCAAAATTTCAGTGCTTTATTCAAATTCTTGCATTTTGTGACCTTTGAAATTAAGTGCTTAATTACAACAACTTTGATTTCCGCTTTCAAAATTGAATTTTGCGTGAAATTGAGTCAATTTTTGAATTTCAAAACTTGCACTGCTTTTGACATTCCCTCTAAAATCATAAAATTCAAAATTTTAGTTTCCCTCTCTTTTTCAAAATTCAAAATTTTGCATTTTTTGACAATCTTGATAGGGTTCAATTTTGAGATTGCAACTTTAATTTGGCCTATCTACAGATCGTAAAATCCCTCAATTTTTTCAGATTAGCTCTAAAATCATCATACCTTTCATCCCTGCAAATTTCGAAAAAAGTTGCAAGGACCGTGTTGCACTCCGAGCGCCACGGTCCCGAACATTTTTTCCGAAATTTCGGGAGACTGTCGTGATTGCATTTAACAGCTTAAATCTGGAAGATTGGCTGTTTTTACTGAAAATTGCTACCTCTAAATTCAAAGTTTTCTATCTCTCTCTAGTGCATGAGTTTTACAACAACAAGCTCTACTTACACTATTCCCGTTAGACGAAGCCGTAGAATTAAGTCTTTCTGAGGTTTAACTACCGAGGAGATGGAACCTAATTTGAGTAGCCTTTTTAACGAGGACATGGGTAATTCCTCTAATCCTCTGAATGATGAAGAAGCTCCCCATGAAGTTTCCGTTGAACAACTTTTGAAATTGGATAACCAATTTGACGATTTTCACCAATGGATGTCTCATGAGTATCCCGATAGTCAAGCTCTTCCTTTAATTGAGGGTCTAAAATGCATGCTTCAAAGTGATAAGAATGGAATTGATGTCTTGCGCGGTATTGCACACATTGTGGATTCAAATGTGATGCCTATAAAGAGTTGTGCCGAATCTTTAGGTTATACACAACCTCCTACACAAGTCAATCATTCTATTCCTTTGACAACTCCTATTGCTAGCATACCTACCTTTACATCAAACATCATGGCTACTTCTATACAAGACATTCCTCCTGTGATTACCAGTCATGGGGGCAATCCTCCTTCTTCAATTAATCCTATTCCTTCATTCAATCCAACTTCTTCATTCATTCCTTCAATGAGTGTTCCTATTACATCTTCACAAATGAACATGACGCAAGGGGGCAATTCATTTAACCATTCCCTTCCTCCTTGTAGTGTTATTCCTATCCAATCATCCCCTATGGTTGACTATCATAGGGTCCCACCACCTTACTCTTTACCTTCTTTCAATAACATAACACCTCCATCTCAATCTAACACACCTAATATGAACTCTTCGACTGAAGTGACCATTAACAATCTTGCACAAACTGTCTCTTCTCTACAGCAACAAATTGCCTCTATGAATCAATCTAAGTTTAGTGTGCCCACATTTGATGTTGCGAGCCCACTTTCTCTTGACATTGTTCAAGCTATCCCTCCTAAACATGTTGAAATCCCGCATTTGGAGCTCTATAATGGTAAAGGAGATCCTCTAACACATGTTAAGACTTTTCAAACAATTTGTACTGATTTTGCTTATGACCCAAGGTTGCTTGCAAAACTGTTTACTAGAACATTAAGAGACAAAGCCCTACAATGGTATTGCTCGTTGCCTTCTTATTCTATTACTTCTTTCGAACAACTTGCAAATGCTTTCATTCAACAATTTCAAAACAATATAAGTCCTAAAGTTACTTTGATTGATTTAATGCATTGTAAACAAGGTGTTAAAGAAAAAGTGACTGATTTCATTGGTAGATATAAGCATTTGTATGCTCAAATTTCTTTTCCAGTACCTGATAATGATATTCAAAGAATCTTTATTTCTAATTTGCAAAAAGATATTCGAGACAAACTTCTGTTTTCTGAGTTTACTTCTTTCCAACAGTTGTGTGCCACTCTTCACAATTATCAACTGACTGTGAGTCAAATGGAACAATCACATCCTATGACTCCGAGTGATAAGGGTGATAGCAGTCAACAACCATTTGGGAAGATTAAACTGAACAGAGATTCCATCAAATTCAATGAAAACATCATCAACAACAATATGAATGCAGCGTCAGGTGTGCCTCCTATTTCTAAATTTTTCAGGAAAGAAAGAAAATATACTCCTTTGAATGAATCATTGCATGGTATTATGAATAAGTTATTGGAACAAAATGTGCTTACTCTTCCTCCTGTAAGACAAATTGATCCTGCAAAGATTACTTCCCCTTATTTTGATCATAAAGCTTTTTGTCATTTTCATCGTCAGTCTGGTCATGATACTAAAAAATGTTTTTCTTTAAAGGGTAAAATTCAAGATTTGATTGATAATAATACTATTTCTGTTTCTGGAGTGAATGATAAAGGCAACACATCTGTAGCTCCTCCTAACCAAAATCTTCAGATTTTCACTGATCCATTACCTTCTCATACTTCTCATACCTCTAATGCGATTGAGGCTAATGATTCCTCTTTCTCATCTGATGGTCTTGTGTCTATGACTCCGAATGTGATTAACTTTGTAGAGCAGCAAGAAAACCCTAAAGAACTTTCCATCACATTTGATTCTAGTGAAACCATTAGAGCACCTGATGGTCCTTTATACATAGTTGCAAAAGTCAAGAATATGCCTTGCCGTGGAGTGCTTATTGATCCTTTGTGCATGGTTAATGTTATTACTGAAGAATTTCTTTTTACTTTGCAATTGAATCAAGTAATCTATGACAAAACAGATGTGGTTGTGAAATTATTTGATGCATTTTCTTCTCCTGCAATTGGTTCTATTACATTGCCTATTCAAGTCCATAACAAATCTCTTGATGTGAACTTTGCTATTATTCCATCTTCCGAACAATTTCGTGTGAAGCTTGGTTATCCTTGGCTATCTTCCATGAAGGCTATTGCCTCTCCTATTCACAAGTGTTTGAAATTTCCCCATAATGGTGAAGTTGTTACTATCAATCATAGTCTCTTTAAACCAGCTGAAAGAACCTCTAGTGTTCCTATTGATTACTTTTGGTCTAAACAATTCCAATCTCTTCCTCCGCGAAGTGATCATCTTTTTAAATCTTATCAAAAGTGGAAAACAAACATGATTTTATCTCTAAGTGAACCTAGAACACCTAAACTTGACATTCCTATCATTCTTGAGAAGGAAATTCTTCCTTTGAAAGATAAAACTAGTGTCTTTCCCCAAGAAGATTCCCAACCCGTCCCCATGGATGTGACTATGGCTATGCCGAATAAACCTTCTAAAAGTAGACCTATACCTCCTCGTCATGATGGACTTGGTCTTCTTCCTAAACCAAAAATTCCTCCTTTATATGGAGCAGTTCCTCCTCCTGCCTTTTATAGAGAGAAGAGACCTTCTTCTTCTCCTATTATCCAGCCTAAGAGACCACAACCTAAACACCCAAGTGATAAGGATGAGAACATTCCTCCTCCTCTATCTTCTACACTTCCTACTAAGACTAGACGTAATCGTTCTGCACGCGAATGCCGACGAAAGCGTCATCTTAGGGCTCAAGCAGCCGCTTCTCAAAATTTACAATCTCCAAAAACACCTTCAACAAGCATTATTCCATTTTCTCCTCAGCCGGATATTGAGCCTAAATCTCCTAAACATAAGATGCATGATGGTCTTGATCCTGTGCGAGTTAAAGATCCTATTTTTATAAATCTTGATGATGATATAGATGAAAATGTTATTCATGATGAACATGTTACTCCTCTTGCTTCTGACAGTGAATATGAACTTGTTGATGTTGATAACCATTTATCTAATGAATTTTCTAAAGCACTTATCCTAGCTCCTAGACAAGAACAACATGGCTTGGAACATGAACATAGCCCTTGTTTGGATCTTGTGATAGCTCCATCTGCTGTGTTGGATGTTCCTCCTCTAGCGTGTTCCCTACCTTCCCGAAACATTGATCAGCAAGATCGGGGGGTAGATGACATGCTAGACTAGTTACATTAGCATAGCAGATTTTCTCCTCCTCTCTTTTGTTACTTCTTCTATATGTTACTCTCATTCTTCTATTTGTCGTCCTTAGTGTTGTCTACTTGAGGATGATGCAAAGCACTGAGATCTCTTTTGGTCTCTCTCATGTTGACTCAAAAGACACATGTGTTCCCTTCTTCTAGGTGACCTTCCTTGATTGGGGAATGAAGAACAACTATGCATACATACATATGATATATACATGACTTATCATACAGCATACTGACCCCGAGGAAAGCGAAGTCACCTCGTGCTTTGTGTTTTGTGTCTATTATCCTTGGGTTTATCTCACACTTGGGGGCTAAATCTTTGCGATAACGTGCTCCTTTCCTTTCTCATTTCTCATGTGTATCACTACGTTAAATCAATCACCCCCGTTGAGGCATGTGCTATCGCTTTAACGTAGGGGGGCATACACCCTGTCTATCCTTTCAAGATACTTGAAAATTTCTTGGCGAACTTAGCTTTACCTTGAAAATTTTTGGTATTTCTTTTGCATGACTCATAGTGAGGGAACCTTACTACTGACAGTCATGGTTCTCCCTCGTGATCTTACCTTTTATTTTGTCAATCGAAGTCGTAAGATCCTTAGTCCATTGGGGGCTTGGTGTATCTTGCCTCCTTGACGTGGTGAAAGTCTATTCAATGTTGTTTCCTTGTACTTTACTGGAAGTATGAGCATACATACTCCCGCTAAAGTGGGGGCTAAATGTAGCATCCTAAAATTGCGACACTTGCAATTTCGACTGCATTTCGCTCTTCACGATGGCGGCGCAACACGCAACCTAAATGGAGACCCTGAAACTTGCTCACGACACCAAAAACTGCATTTTTCATGCACCCTGGCCTGAACCTCCTTGCACCCTGCTGCCCCGGGAGGTGGGACCAGAGCGCCCAGCGCCCTGGTCCCTGGGTCCTATTTTGGGCCCGGTCTCCTAAGTGGTATCGGGTCTTTTTGTTTGCAATTTGGAAATTATATTTCCTGGTCGGCCTAAGGTCGGGAAAATCAGTCTATCAGCCCTAATTGACAAGTATATAAACTACATTTTCCTCTCCCATTTGGGGGTAAGAAGGACATATGTGTACAAGCGTGGAAACTATACTCAAGCATTCAAGCATTCAAGCATTCAAGCAATTGATCATTCCAAGTCTCCATTCAAGGCTAAGTGTTGCATTCAAGTCAAGGATTCAACCATTGAAGAGGAGATCACTTACTTCATGCTACAACATACAACATACAACATCTAAACCTTCGCACATAAGGATACAAACATCCTTAGAACAAGGTATTAGTACTTGTTTTACATTACAGTCATTTACATTTACAGCACTTGCTCATTTCTTGGTTAATTCCAAAACCGGGGTTTGACCTCAAGGCAAACCCCTAATCCCTAACCCCCCAATCGTCTCCGCTTTTCTGTGTGTAGGTTGCAGGTACGCGGTTGAAATTGAAGATCTGGAATCCTTGTGCAGAGACGAACAGATCCCACTTCGTTTTGCGGATTTTTCGGAGGACCGTGGCGCCAGGCGCCATCGTCTCGACAACTTTTGCTCAAATTTGTAGGACAGTGCCTTATCGACATTCTACTACTAATTCCAGGTCCGCAGCTTCATCCTATAACCCAAACTCAGTTTATAAGCAAATCTTTATGACTTTCTATGCATTCCTAGCTTAATTTCCTTAACAACATTCTTTACAAAAGAGGGTAGCCTTGCTTTCCTAACCCTTGAAATTCATCTAGCATCCAATCTTACATTGTGTGGGATTGGATCTTATGAGTTTCAACCCCTCTTTTGAATGTAAAGTCTCCCCCTTAAGTGAAAAACCATCGAATCCTAGCGAACCTCCCTTCTCTCTCCTCGGAGTTGGAAGAGGGGAGACCAACTAGGGTTCGATCGCGATTTTTCCGCTTTACACCTTACAAATCAAAGCTGCCAAAATTCAACAAGAGAATCGCTATTCCACAGATTCCAATGAATGGGAATGGGGTTCCGACAAGTCTTCTAGTGACTATGAGCTCACCGAGACATTCAGAGAACCAGGTGAACCCACAGAAGAGGAAGAGTTTTATAACAAATTTAGAGTTGGTCAAGAAACAACCTATGAGGAGTCTATACAGTCCTTGTCTCAAGGTTCTAGGTTGAAATCACATAGGATGAGAACACCTTTCCCAGAATGTGCTACTAGTGATGACAATTTGGATTCGCTCGCGATTGAGACTGATGAGGAGAGTGCCATCGATGACCTTGATAATTACCTTGACATACCCGAATATAACCACATCTTCACTCTTAGCCCCGCTAACTTCGAGGGCATTAATGGCCTTCCCCTTGTTCACCACCAACTCATTGACTGGGATCATGAAGGACCTGCATAGTTGGATACATTCCAAAATGATGAAGCTTTTATTGACTATTTAGGCATACGAGATGATCTTCCCCCTGGAGACCATAAAGCAGGATACACCATAGAACTCAATAGCGTGGCATATTTTGGTGAGGGTGTCGGACCTTCCAGTCGCAAAAATGTGAAAATAAGAACAAATCAAGGGTCTTATGGTGAAAACCACATTGTGGCGCTATCTGACTCCAAAAAAGTAAAAAGAAAGGACGTATCTGAGGGTGAAAACCACATTGTGGCGCTATCTGACTCCAAAAAAGTAAAAAGAAAGGACGTATCTGAGGGTGAAAACCTCCTTGAGGTGCCCAAAGATGGAAGGCTCGACATTCTCCCAGCATCATATGAAGAAAAGTCATCCATGTTGGTAGAGGAGACTATCAAAACAAACATTGGTACAAAAGAGGTTCCACACAACATATTCCTAGCTCAATCACTGACAGAGTCTGAAAGGTCAAAATTCATAAGTTTCTTCAAAGAACGAAAAATCAACTTCGCCTGGTCATACGCTGATATGCCTAGATTGGATCCAGATTTGGTAATGCATCATCTGACAGTCAAACCGGGGGCAAAACCAATGAAACGGAAATTAAGAAAAATGCATCCACAAGTGGCATTACTAGTCAAAGCAGAACTTGAGAAGTTATTGGATGTCGGATTCATACACCCAATTGATTATCCTGAATGGATCTCCAACTTGGTACCTGTTAGTAAACCAGATCACAACATCAGAATATGTATAGATTTCAAAGACATCAACAAAGCTTGTCCAAAGGATGACTTCCCATTACCAAATATTGACTTGATTGTTGATCTCACAGCAGGTCATGAAATGCTATCATTAATGGATGGATTCTCTAGTTATAATCAGATAAGGATCGCACCCGAGGATCAACACAAAACATCATTTACTTGTCCATGGGGAACTTTCTGCTGGAATGTCATGCCTTTCGGGCTAAAGAATGCAGGTGCTACATATCAAAGAGCCATGACTACTATTTTTCATGATCTCATGCATGTAACAGTGGAAGATTACGTTGACGACCTCTTGGTCAAATCAATAGACAGAAGCACACATTTGGACATACTTTCAGTTGTCTTTGATCGGTTGGAAAAATACAAAGTAAGATTAAACCCTAAGAAATGTGTCTTTGGAGTAACCTCTGGGAAGCTCCTAGGATTCATTGTATCCAAAAGAGGAATTGAAGCAGATCCAACAAAAGTCAAAGCTATCTTGGAAATGCAACCACCAAGAAATATCAGTCAACTTCGATCCTTACAAGGCAGACTCCAGTCCATTCGTAGATTCATAGCACAACTGGCAGACAAGTGTAATCCTTTTCAACACCTGCTACATAAAAACATCAAATTTAAATGGGATGACAACTGTCAACAGGCTTTCCAGACGCTCAAAGATTATCTTCTAAATCTGCCAGTTCTGATGCCACCAGTTCCAGATCAACCACTGTTATTATACATTTTAGCTACTCCAACAGCATTGGGGGCACTCTTAGCGCAACAAATTGCTGAAGGCAAGGAAAAAATAGTATATTATATCAGTTGCACATTGGTGGGATATGAGCTAAACTACACACCAATTGAGCGCGCATGCCTCACTATGGTCTTTGCTTCACAGAAATTACGACATTACATGCTTACTCATAAGACAAAGTTAGTTGCAAGGATAGACCCATTGAAATACCTTCTCAATAAGGCAACACTTACTGGGCGACTAGCCAAATGGGTAATAATATTGAGTGAATTCGACATCGAGTATGTGGACAGAAAAGCAATAAAAGGACAAGCCATCGTAGATCAATTAGCAGATGCTCCCATGATAGATGATGTTCCTCTAAGTTCAGAATTTCCAAATGAATCCATTTTGACAATGTCACATGCAAAGCCATGGCAACTGTACTTTGACGGCTCATATACACAACATGGGGCAAAAGCTGGCATCCTCTTTATAACTCCTCAAGGAGATTCTATACCAAAATCATACCGCTTATCATTTCCTTGCACTAACAATATAGCGGAATATGAGGCATTAACAACAGGATTACGAATTGCAGTTCAATGGAAGATCCAGGAACTTCGTATTTTTGGAGACTCCCAACTTGTTATCCGTCAAGCAACTGATGATTACCAAACAAAAGATGAGAAGCTAATGCCTTATAAACAAATGGTGGATGGTCTGAAACAAAATTTTATAAAGATAGACTTTGAATAGATACCAAGATAGCAGAATCGCGCCGCAGATGCCATGGCTACAATTGCTTCACTGATCGATCTACCTCCAAACGAGACCCGCTATGAGTTCTTGGTGGATAACCTTTTGGTCCCTTCATATGAGATCATGCCTACTGAGATGTTATGCGTTGTCGGTCCCGAATCCCAATTATATGGTTCCATTTTCACATACCTATGTGACAATACTTTACCTCCTGATCTATCAAATAACCAACATCGCACTTTCATTCACCAATCCTCTCGATATGTCATTTTAGCTGATATCCTATACCGACGAGGTCTAGATGGTACTCTTCTTAGATGTTTAGAAAGTGACAAAGCTCAGATTGTGTTACGAGAAGTGCATGAAGGGATATGTGGTCCACATGCTAGTGGTCCTACCTTGGCCAAGAAACTCATCAGGACTGGATATTATTGGCCCAATATGGAGAAAGACTCATACCAGTTTGTCAAGAAATGTAAGCAGTGTCAAATTCATGGAGATCTCATACATGCATCAGCACAAGAACTTCAACCGCTTGCGTCTCCTTGGCTCTCTTGTCAATGGGGACTCGATCTCATAGGCAAGATTCACCCTCCTTCTTCCAATGGTCATAAATTCATTATCACTACCACAGAGTATTTTACAAAATGGATTGAGGCTGTGCCTCTCACACAAGTTACTGGAAAACAGATTGCTACATTCATCCTCAACTATATCATTTGCCGATACGGTATTCCTGTTTCCATTATCACTGATAACGGGTGTCCCTTCAAAAATCAGGATGTTCGTGAACTTTGTGACCGCTTCCATATCACTCATCGTTTCTCCACACCATACTACCCCCAAGGTAATGGCCAAGCTGAGGCGTCTAACAAAACAATCCTTAAAATCTTAAAGAAGACAGTCGACGATGCTGGTCGTAATTGGCATATTCAACTTAATCCTACACTTTGGGCCTATCGCACAAGTGTCCGTACACCCACAGGAGCTACACCCTATTCACTAGTCTATGGTTCTGAAGCCATCTTGCCTATTGAGGTCGAGATACCCTCTTTACGGGTCTCTTTGCAAAACATCATCACTGATGAAGATTATAGAGTCTCTCGCTTACAAGAACTGGAACTGCTAGATGAACTTCTTTTAATCATCTCAAAGCTTATCAACAACGAATGAGTCGCAGCTACAATCACAAAGTCAAGCCTTGCACATTTGAGGTAGGTGACTTGGTTCTCCAAGAGAACCCCAAGAATCAGCAAGACAGAGAGAAGAAGGGCAAGTTCGAACCAAACTGGCTTGGTCCTTACATCATCACAGCAGTATATGGATCTGGGGCATATCAGCTCTCAACTACAGAAGGTGAACCTTTGGAGGATCCTATCAACAACATGCACCTTCGCAGGTTCTACGCATAGCTCTTCGGAATATCCAAAATTCAAAAATACAAAAAAATCAAAAAAATTCAAAAATACAAAAAAATCAAAAAAATTTCAAAAAAAAATAAAAAAATTATAAAACAAAAAAATCGTTACTTGGTGAAAACCTGGCAAACAGGCGCCTTGTGACACAAAAAAAAATCAAAAAATCAAAAAAGTAAAGAGAAATAATTTTGTCCAACGGTGAAAACCACTTCGGTGGCACCCTGGGCAAGTACCATGGTGAAAACTGGGTCACCAGCGCTATGCGTAGAGACATTGCTCCTCCCTCCTTCAGGATTCTCTTTCATCCTTTCACTTTGCACACACTCACGACCAATTCATTCATAATAACTTACCCATTCTCATCATGGCTTGTTATTGATCTACCCAAGATTGGTTAGCCATTCATACTACACATTCCTTTTCATCCCTTTCCATCCATAATAAATCAGATCCTATTTATGGCTAAGGAAAATCCTACGTCTAGTGATGGGTGTGGAACTAAGAACATCACATGTTCTGAGGAGTATAGTTTCTTCCAGTTTCTTCAATCTATCCGCGCACAATCCACAATAAAGCAGCATCTGCATCACAGATCCGCAATAAAGTTTCATCTTCTCCGCAATAAAGTATCAGTTTCATGGATTTAGTCAGTTTCAGATGAGACATAACAGCAACAATGGACTTCAACAAATCAAATCTTTTAACAGACTCAGACAACATATGGTTCAGTGCTATCTATCCATTTTGTGAAAGTAAACATTGTGACCACAATCAAATAAGACTTATACAAGTGACAAGAGACACTAAATTTGAGGACTACAGTGGATGTTGGTGTCGAGTCTTGGTTTTCTTTTGATTTCATCTTTTTTGGTGACATGTCTTTTAGCTTTTCCGGGATGTCTTTGACTAGAGATTCTATCTCCAGGATGTCTTTGACTAGAAAGGCAAGGATGGGGTATCGTCACCTATTGGTATTTGCTGTCTGTGGATTGTCTTTTAGTAATGCTATGACTTGTCCAAGGATATGAGGACATTGTGAGTCTAGTGCGAACTGGGGCATTCCTTGTTTGTGACTGTCTTATCTCCATGAAAACAGGTACAATGACTTTCTGGGTCAAACATATGCCTCGATTGTCATAACCTATTTTGCCATAATAAAGCTCAATGATGATAACGCACAAGAAGCTCTTTTCACTTTCATATCTTTTGTCCTCCATCCCCCTTTCTTGATTGAATTCCATCGTCCTTCTCGAGTCCGCGTAGCCTGCTATCACATGACTGAGTATAATGACACACCCAAAACATTTGCATTTCATGTAGTTACACCTGCATTATCACATGTTAGTATTCCATACATACATATAGATATCACAACTACATCACATCCTGCACACAACACTTGTTAGCATAATTTACATTTGCATTATCATATTCATCTGCATTACATACATTCACATTTGCATCATGCATACACATATAAAAGAACAAAAACATTACATTACATCATATACATATTTGCATCCATCACATAGAAACATAAACATACATCATAAGAACATCTCATCACATAGGTACACATGCATATAGCTGCCGCAAAAATGAATCATCTCATATATATAATCAAAAGTGTTATGATACAATGATGTCAAAAATACATATGGCTACAAAAGCACCCACAAGTGTCTACATCATCATACAAAAAATGGTACAAAACTGATACAAAGGGGAGCCCTCTAAGGCTATGATGAACTCCCTCCCTCGGAGCCGCCTGGCCTCGATGGAATCTGAGCCCCTGAAGGACCCGCCCCAGGATCATCTTGCCTGTCCCCTCTATCTGGTAGTGGTGGAGGACCCATGACCCCACCACTCAATGCCTGTCTCCTCCGGCTCCCCCCCCGTAGCTGTTGCTGTACGCGACGGTCTATGGAAGCTCCTCGCCCGCTGATCTGCTGGCACTGCACCATAGTAGAGGTCCCTCCAGTAGCCTATCTCCTCTCCTACCCACAGGACATATGCATATCCTACCCCTGTGTCCTTCGCCGCCTGTCTCCCTGCCCTCAGTGCTGTCTCAGCCTTTGTATAGCACTGGATCGCCTGATCTCTCTCCCGCTTAGTATCTCTGAGCCTCATCCTAAGCTGATCCCTCTCCCTCTCCAGCTCCTGAATCTCATCTGCCTATCCCTGGCAGATCTCCCTAAGCTCAATCAGCTCATCCTCCTCTAGGTCAGCCCCCTCTGCCTCTGCTTGTGGCTCCCCCTCTGCGAGTGCCTGCCCCTGTATCGGTACCTGTACTGGTGCCTGTATGGGTACCTGTCTCTGTACATGCCTCTGTCCCTATCATGTCAGTCATAGTGGCATTCACTGTTTATCACAAAATGCTATCTAAATGCATATGGCTATCTACCCTAGTGACCCTCACTGTTCATCACAAAGTGTTGCTATTTATCCTAGTGGTACTCCCTGTTCATCACAAAGTACTACGTGTGTGACACTCCCCGTTCATCACAAAGTGTTACTCACATTTGCACTCCCTGTTCATGACAAAGTGCTGCTCATATTTCAGTACTCCCTATTCATCACAAAGTACTCTATCTTGGTACTCACTGTTCATCACAAAGTGCCTTGATCTATCCTAGTCTTCCTAGAGGACCTGCTTGAGTGTATCCTCTCAGCAGCTTATCCAATCGACAGCATATGTTCATCACAGAACTGCCGATTTGACCTAGAAGACAAAAATTCATACTTTTCAAACACAAACGCGCTTACATTACATAAATGCACCTAAAGACTGCACATACGCGCCTTCACAACACAGACGCGCCTGTATAACGCAAACGTGCCTATGCCGAGCATAAATGTGACTATACTACGCAGACGCCCCTGCACATTGCAGACGTGCCCGCATTCGACGCAGACATGGTTCCAGACACAGACGTGCCTGGCACTGACACAGACGTGCCTTGCGGACACAGACGCACTTGGCACCGATGCAGACGCGGTTAGACAGTTTTTGACATTTTTCAACTCTACTTCTAAGCACATTTATTGCCCTATTCGACATGCATTAATGACAAAATTAAATGCATCAAAGTATAAGGAGGTTTGGTGGTACTTACCGGCTCTCCTGCCTCTGCTGGCCTTTGGAATCGGCGAACATGGTCGAATCTGTGAGTGAAAGCCATCGCTGGTGACTGCTCCTGCTCTATTTTCGCTCTGCAATATGCTCTTTTGGACGCATGGATGACAATGAGGATGTATTTTCCCCCATGGTCTATCTTATAGCCTACCCTAGCCCTCGCCTTTTTTTTTTTCTGAGTCAGTCTTCATTATCTCGTGACTCTGTCACTTTATCCAGTCAATCCAATCTAGCCTTTCTTTCTTATTGAGAGATTGTCTGCAATCTTTTCAGACATTTTCATCCAATCTCTCGAGGGGGCATATCATTCCCATTCTAGGGCAACTCTGTATCAGTTCATCTTATCTTCTTTGAAACAACACGACAAGCCGCATTGTCTCAGAGAGGGGCAAAATGTAGACACCTAAAATTGTCATGTCTAATTAAATAAATATTATTTATTTAATTATCTAAGCCTAATTCTTCTATTAATTAAATAAATCCTTATTTATTTAATTAATTCATTTATCCTCTTCTAGTCTTATTTCTCATTTAAATAAATACATTTATTTATTTAAATTATCATTTTCCTAAATTAAATAAATATTCTTATTTATTTAATTATCCTACTTCTTCTATTAATTAAATAAATCTTTATTTATTTAATTAATTCATTATCCTTTTCTACCTATGACACATGTCATTCATCTCTTAATTCATACACTACCTACCTCTTTCATTATTTTGGCATTTCTTTTACCTACCCTCTAATCCTAGCCGACCTCCTTTTACACCTCTCAATCTTATCCCTCCATTTCATATTGTGTCTTCTATTTAAGGAGATGCCTTCTTCATTATCAAACCCTAATCGACAATTTGGAGGACTAGACTACACTACGATCCTACTTGCAACCACATTCCGTTCTTTGTTGAGCTCTTGTGCATATAAAATCTGAGAGCAAATATATCAAGCAAGATCAATGGAGATAGGAAGAATGGAGATCAAAACCCTATTAGACATGTGATGGTATAATCTTTGTGATTTCATGTGATTTGCATTGTCATAGGTAATCTTCATATGTTATGGTGGATCTTTGTTGATTGTTAGGCTAGGGTTTTGTGGTTGGATTCATTTAGTCTTTCAATATTGTTATTATTGTTATCCATTTTCACCATATATAGTTATTATCTTGTTTGCCACTAGCTTCTTAAAAGCTGACTCAAGTGGTTCTCCCAATGGGGTGTATTTGCTTTGTGGTTTCGAAGTTGTTTGAGTGTTCATTTGGTTGTTTGTAGAACTTGATCCAGAAAAAATGATTTTGGGTCGCATTATATTAGCATCAACAACATCATCATTTACTGTGTTCTTGTTCTTGTTCCAAAATCGTGGCTTGTCTTTTCCTTTGAAGTCCTCTTTGTTTTCTTTGAATATTTTAATGATGCCTTGCTCAATTAGGACTTTCTTTGTCACTAAGCCATTTTCAATGACGTCCTTAAAGGTGGACAAAAAAGATTTCCTTAAGTGATAACCAATGTCTTTGTTGACATTTTAGGTGAACATCTCTACCATTTGTTTTTGTGGAATTTCACAAGAGCATCTGCTGGCTAAATTCCTCCATCATTGCAAGAATGATGAAAAAGACTCCCCATCCTTTTGTTTGGTGTTGCACAAAGTGGTGAATTATATATCCGTCTCTATGTTGTATGAGAAATGTTGGATAAATGCCTCTGCTGAATCACCCCATGACTTAATTCCAGGTGGAAGTTGGGAGAACCATTCCATAGCTTGATCCCCTAAGCTTTGTGGGAATAATCTCATCAAATATGTCTCTTTTGCTGCTACCTCAATGCAAGCCGTGAAAAACTGCCTTATATGTGCCTTAGGGTCCCCTTTGCCTCTGTATTTATCAAATTTTGGTGTCATGAAATGTGTAGGAAAAGGAGGCATTGGAATGCTTTTGTAAAATGGATAGGGACATATGTCTCTCATTGTATAAGCTGGCTTCAACATATTAATGTCCTCAATTTTCTTTTGTATGTCTTTTATTTGTTGTTCCAAATTGTTCTTAGGAGGAGATCGACTTCTTGGACCATATCCCATGCTTGAGCCACCAGGTGGAGGAGAAGGATATTGCATATATGGATGATATTGATCATACACATGTTCATATGGAGGAGGTCTATAATGATGTTGCGTATAGGGACCACTTGGTATGGAGTCATGATGAGAAATGGAATATCTATTTTGTCCATGTATACCATACTCTACAGGCATGTCATGAGTTTGTTCTAGTGTGTTGCCCCCAGATTTGACATGGAGTTTCCTTGTGTCCAAATTTTGAGCATGCATTTAGATATCTAATTGCTTTTGAGGTTGGTCCTTAGCATTAGTATGTGATTGAGTATATTTTTCTGCATAAGACCCATAATGGTCTACGAAGGTGAGTATCATAAGCTTGACCATGTGTATGTGGGACCTTAGGTTTTTGAAACAAAGATGATGGTGACTCAGGAACAAATGTGGTCCCCTATTGCCTCCACTAGTAGGCCTCCTTTTATCCATGTTGAGTTGAGGTTCTTGCAAAGGTCAATGTTCCATTATTTGAGACATGTCAAAATCAAGAGGAATCTTGGCTCCACTTTGTGCCATCACTTGTAGGAAATATTGTCTATCTCTTCTCATGATTTTCTCAACCAATCTATTAAAATGGGGATCCATGATGGAGTCTTCCACTTCTACTGAATGTACAAAAAAATTGTCCATATTGTCATTGGGTGTATCATTGTTGTTTGTATTATCCATGTTCTCAACATTTTGAATGTTTCTATAAGCGTCCATGTCAGGTAATATGGTATGATCAGAATTGAAGAAGATATCATTGTCATACTCATAGGCACTCATGTTTGCAAACTCTTGAGCCTCTTTATCTTATCTCCTAGATTTTTGGGAACGAGTTTCAACCATGAACTAGGTCTTGACAAGGATGTGTGAGACTAGATGAAAATGGAAAGAGTATGGAAGACCAAGAGTTGGATGGAATGTAAATGAATCTAAGGTGTACTTGCAATGTCCAAAGTGTAAGACCAAGTATGTATGTAGTAGAGTAGGTGTGGCTTCCAAAGAGATGATAGTTTCTCTTGATGAGGTAAGTTGACTTTGACTCTAAGTAAGACCAAATGAGACCCAAAGGTGATAGACCTTGATGAGGGACCACTTAGCAAAATGTTGTTGTATGTAGTGTGTTGACAAAGAAAGATGAGGACAAGCAAGTGACCTTTTGACTCAAGTTTAGACAAATGTGAATGTAATGCAAGATGTAAAGCAATGATAGACTTTGTGAGACCCAGAAATAGGTTGAATTATAGATGAAAACCCGAAGATATAACCTAGGAAGCTCAAGAAGTCTAAAACTGACTACTCTTGTTTTTGCCTGATTGCAAGTTTTTCCGATTTGGAACATAGACGTGCCTGTATACTTCACAAATGCGATTAAATGAAATAGATGCGTTTCTGAGATTTTGTAAATGTAATGTTTCTTGTAATAACACATACACGTTTCTGCCCTTCACAGACATGGCTAAATGACACAGACACTATTTAACACTTCACAGTCGTGTTCCCAGAAATCGAGTGCAATTTTTTTCAATTTTGTAAAGTTGTTGTTCTAACCAAATCTGAATGTTTTGACTATTTTTTGTGACAAGAGGACACAATGTTGATGAGGACTCAATGTTTGCAAGTGTTTAGACTCAAAAAAATGACTCAAAAGAGAGTGTGTTGTTTGATGTAAAAATGTTTTTGCATACACTTGAAGACACAAAAGATACAATGTTATGATGTTTGATCTTGAATTTTTGAATGTTTGAATGTTCAAAAGAAGACAAGCACAATTCCTATGGCTGACCAGGACAATAGTTGTTCATCCCACTTGGGGTTTCCCTTGAGGCTATGCTATTTAGAGTGGATACTTAGATGCTTGACCCCACTGGCTCCACCCTCAACACTCACTTCTTCGAGGCAACCAAGCATTAGTCCCCACGAAAACTCCCCGTGGTGAACTTTGTATCTCTACTAAGAACCATGTGTGTGGGCTGCTCTAGAGGTTCGACCTCCTGCCCCAACAACTAGAAGGATTTTGGCTTTCTAAAACAAAAAAGGTGCTAGTAAGGGCATCTTCTCGTGTGACCATACATGTGACACTTTCAGCTTTGTAAATACAGCATGCTCCCAATCGGTAGGGGTTACACCCTACAAATGATCAAATAAATTTGATCAAATGGGTTTATGGGGAGACATAGTGTCAGTATGAACTAATCAACACACACTACCCATGGCTTTCACCATGGATACAGTTATTTGCAGTGGTTTAGAAGAGGTGGGTTTTTCTCGCTACCACTTGGGTCATTCTCTCCTCACTAGTAGTTTTAGTGACCACACGAGGAGACATACCCTCTAAAGATTAACACAAAAGAGCCTATTTCCCAAGATACAAAAGACACTGGTTCAATTTTAGTGCACCAATTGAAGTGTTTTCTAATCTATGAAAACAAGACACACAATGAAAATAAAAAACCCTTGCCAAAATTCTGCAACAAAGAGTTTTTAGTAGTTTTACAATAATACCCCTCTTGCAAGCACACAAGTTAGGTAAATTTTAGATCCAAAAGACTTTCTGAAAAGGGGCCTTCGACAAGAAGTTTTTATTTCAAAGACAAGCTACACCATTTTGTTAGTTAGATCACAAGATGTTGGCTCAAATAAACCAGATCTGAAATCCAAATGATGAAATAAAGCCTTGAAATTTGAAACAAAACCAAAAAATTGTGAAAATATGAAACACAAATGCGATTTAACTTAACATAGATGTTGTTAAAGTTAACAGACATGCCTTAAACCTTTGCAGATGCAAATCCAGAACGCTGACGCAGATTCAGAACAAAGACACGAATTAAAGATGCACATACGCAACCCTGCAAACTGCAAAAAAAATAAAATAATGTCAAACGCAGATGCGATTACAGAGGTCATAGATGTGACAAAAAATAAAAAACGTGATTCTGATATGCACAAACGTGAAAATGTCAAAATGTTGTCGGAAAATGTCAGATCTGCAACTTCAAAAACACAAAATCTATGACAAAAGATGTTAAATGCAAAAGGGACAAGAGTCCCACCGGGCATGCCAAAATGTTTATGGTGAAAATGGATAATGGATATTGAAAGACTAAATGAATTCAACCACAAAACCCTAGCCTGACAATAGCAAAGATCCACCATAACATATGAAGATTACCTAAGACAATGCAAATCAACAAAATTACCAAGGTGGTAACCAAAATTATCAAAACAACAATCAAGGTTACCAAAGTAACAATCATAATAGTCAGAATAACAACCAAGTATATTGTGGCAATAATCATAATTATTAGAAGAGAACATGAAATACTGCTGCCAACAACAGAAATGTGTCGTCGCCGCTTGACAATCCGCCAGCTTCAGAGAGTTGACCAGTTGACAGGGTCTTCCTTGTAGAGGTTGCTTTATCAAATTGGTGCAGATTACACAATACTACTTAGCATTCAGAATTGCATTGTCCCAAGTTCAAGGTTACGACATATATCTTTCAGTAGGAAGTGTGTAATAATGAAGCATCAGATAACACTCCAATGTCGAGATATGAAATTGTTCCCACCACTAGACATGATCAAGCATTAATTATCGAGGATTTCAAGTTTCCTCCAGTTTTTGAAGAAATTTTAATATGCGAACAAAGCGGGATATTTCCTCCAAAATTAGCAAATGGACCTATTGAAGATTCAAATTACTATTTTACACCATTGAATAACAATATCCTTATTGAAGGCATTAGAAAAGTATTTCATCAATCATTAGGAAATTAAGGACCGAGAGTTTATCAAAGAAATCAGAAGAATCAAGAACCATTAACTACATCGATTCCTCCGAATAAATTTTGTACTCCAAATCCAGATGCTAGCAATGTTCCAAGCTATCGACAAGATGCACCTGAGTATAGATAGAAAAATGTTCCACCTCCTTCCATAGAGGAATTGAAGAGATTAAGTTTGTGTGTGTTAGAAGAATTCAAGAAAGTTAAGGTGAGCCTTCCATTGTTCAATTAATGAAGCTGGCTGAAATTAGAGATACATTGATAAATGGATTAAGTGAGAATAGTACGGAAGAGCTACAGCTCAAGCCAATTCCAAAATTGCAAGAGGTACCACCAATGCTCACCATGCTAGCATAAATGTGGTTCAAGTTGAACCAAGTGATCTGTAGTTACTTGACACAATGTGTGTAGTTCAAGATTCATCTAATACTGAGAGTTTGGTGAAAAAGTCAAGTGTTCCAAAGATAGAAGATATGTTGGAAGGAAAAGCTTTGCTCACAAGAGACAATGTGAAAAGAGTCAAGGATTCACCAGTTACAACTAAAAAATTCCACTAAGGGTGAAGTCCTTCCTAAGAGTGAAATTGCTTCCATTGAAGATATGACCAAGAATGAAAAGATAATAAAAAAAGAAGACAAAATTGCAAGTTCAAAGGGATAAGCCAGTTGTTAACTTTCCCGACGAGCCAACCCCATTCTTGCTTTCAGTAAGAATTTTTGGCAAGATTCTACACAATTGTCTAGTAGACTCCGGAGCTTCGAGTAATGTAATGCCAAAAGTTATATGTGAGAAATTGGGTCTTATACTTGCATAAACAAGCAAAAGAGTCACACAATTAGATAAGGCAGAGGTACCTATGCTAGGAGAACTTAACAATATTCATATGTAGTTGGCTGTAGATCCAAGAGTCTAACACTTCATAGACATATTAGTTGTATGCATTCCCAATGGATATGCCATGCTTTTGAGTAAGATTGTTAGGATAACCGAAGGACAACTAAGAGGGGGAGGGGGTGGGTGAATCAATTGTTAACATATTATAACTTTTAAACCACTTAATAACCTTTGAATAGATCAAGTACCGATAAAGCACATACAAATGCCGGTAGGAACAGATACCGGTAAACAATACAACTTAACAATTAAATAGATAATCAATGCAAAGAAACCATACCACATAACACCATGATTTGTATGTGGAAAACCTAGAAAGGGAAAAACCATGGTGGGAAGCCTAGCCATAGTCAGATGATACTTCTGCAAAAAGCATGTGATACAATGAGGGGCCTGCACATGCAGGAATGAAAACTACCTAGAGTGTACTGCTCATTACAAAAGAGTCTCACTGACTAAAGAGAGGCTAGAACCATCTCAATATAAATGGACAACAATCGAATATAGTGAACTGCCAGAGATAGCATCTGCCATGCTTGATTACAGTCCCGATTAAGATCAATACTGAAGGCCTTTGACCTCTTCCTTAATCCCAATTTGATCACCTATGATCAACCAAACCTCCTTTGCATATGATATTGCATTCCAAGACCACAAAAACTTATTCCATTCCCATACCATGATCTACAATGAGATCTTACATCGTTTTATACAAACCCTCAGACCTAAACCAATTAGGTCGGCCACCTAAAAGATATTACAATAAGATCATTACATAAATCCATATTACAATGATATGCCATGTCGGCTTAAGACCAAAACAACAATAAACAATCCATAGATCATCCCAAAACATCTAAGTACCAAGAAATGCCAAAGGAGTCTCCCCCTGTGGAAGACAACCAATAATCTCCTAAATATCAATAACTCTCCCCTTGTGAATGATATCTGTGTAAAGTTCTGAATTTTTTTCTTTTTCACATCACTATCTCTCCCCCTTTGACATCAATGCCATAAATCTGACAAAAATATCAAAGAAAGAATATAAACCTCTGTATCCCAAAGCTAACTACTCCCCCTGAGTAGTAGCACCACTCATCAGTGCCCAAATGAATAATATCTCTAATAATGCATGCCGAACTAATGAAAAACTGCATCAATCAAGTCTCTATTGGAGGGGCAGAAACCCCTAACCTGTCTCTCAAATACTCAAATCATTCCTTAGACAATGGTTTAGTGAATATATCTGCAATCTATTCTTTAGTGTTCACATAAACCAATTTGACTTCCTTTGCTTCTACCTTGTCCTTCATAAAGTTATACTTGATTGATATATGCTTAGTCTTAGAGTGGAATACCAGATTCTTAGACATGTCAATAGCTCCAAAGTTATCACAGTAGATAATTACCGGTTCACTACAATTTACCTTGATATCTTTCAACATTTTCTTCATCCACAAGACTTGAGTGCAATTAGTTGCCGCTGTAACATACTCAACTTTTGTAGTAGATAAATAAATGCATGACTATTTTTTGCTGATCCATGAAACTAGTTTCTTTCCAAGAAAGAAAGCTCCACCAGAAGTGCTCTTTGTGTCATTAGTAGCTCCTGCCCAATCTGAGCCAGTATATGCACATAAAGTGAAATCATCATTTTTAGAATACCATAAACCATATTTTGTTGTTCCTTGCAAATACTGCAATATCCTCTTTACTGCACATTCATGATTTTCTTTAGGATTACTTTGATATCTTGAAACAATACTTACTACATTCATAATATCTGATCTAGTTTGAGTTAGATATAATAGACTACCAATCATAGACTTATACCTTGTCGGATTTACCAATGTAGAAGTATCCTTGATAGATAATTTCTCACTTATCACCATAGGAGTACTTACCAGTTTGGAATTATCCATACCAAACTTCTTCAACAATTCCCTCAGATACTAAGTTTTACAGATAAAAATGCCTTTGTCAATTTGAATAATTTGAAAACCTAAGAAAAATCTCATCTCACCAATCATGGACATTTCAAATTCATTCTTCATATTGTTAGAAAATTCCATCAACAATTTATCTTCTCCTCCAAAAATGATATCATCAACAAATACTTCAATAATTAGAATATCATTATCAGTGGTCTTATAATATAAATTACTATCAGCATTGCCTTTAGTAAAACCAAGCTTCAAAATATATTTATCCAACCTTGCATACCAAGCTCTAGGAGCCTGTTTCAATTCAAATAAGGCTTTCTTCAATCTACAAACCATATCTTTATCATCTGTCAATGAAAATCCATCAGGTTTCTCAATGTATACTTCTTCCTCAAGTTCCCCATTCAAAAATGCACATTTAACATCCATTTGATAAACTTTATAGTTCTTATATGCTCCATAGGCAATAAATAGTCTAACAACTTCAATTCTAGCTACAGGTACAAATGTCTCACCATAATCAATTCCTTCCATTTGAGAATATCCTTTACAAACCAATCTAGCCTTATTTCTTACAACCTGACCATCCTCATTTAGTTTATTCCTAAAAACCCATTTAGTTCCAATAACATTCTTGTTTTTAGGCTAGGGAACTAAACACCAAGTTTCATTTTTCTCTAAATGATCTAATTCATCTTCCATAGCCTTTAACCATTGTTTATCCTTACAAGCTTCAATAAAATTTGCCAATTCAATTTGAGAAATAAGACATACCTCTTCATTTTCTAGTTTTCTTCTTGTCATAACTCCCTTATTCCTATCTCCAATAATTTGATCTTCAAAATGATTTAATCTTACATACCTTGGTGTCTTCTGAACTTCAGTTTCACTGCTCTGATCATTAGTCACAGTTGAATTTTCTGATTGTGCCAGTGTAACTGTCTGAGTTTCCTATACCGGTTGAGGTATTGCTGATTCAGTAATGATCATTTCCATTGCGGGTTCCCTATCATATGATATAGAATGATTTATGTGTTTCTCATCCACTTTCACATTAGCACTTTCCACAATTTTATGCAATATTTTATTATAACATCTATATGCTTTGCTTTGAATTGAATAACCAAGAAATATCCCTTCATCACATCTAGGATCAAACTTTCCAATTGAATCATCTCTTTTGATATAGCATTTACCTCCAAAAATTCTAAAATATTTAACAATAGGTGTATGTCCAAACCATAATTTATAAGGGGTCTTAGCGGTTTCACCTTTGATGTGAACTCTATTGAATGTGTAGACTGCTATACTCATTGCTTCTCTCCAGTAGATATGAGGCAATTTGGCTTCCATCATCATAGATCTTGCTGCATAAAAAATGGTCATGTTCTTTCTTTACACTACTCCATTCTACTAAGGAGTTAGAGGTGTAGATAACAGTCTCATGATTCCATTTGTCTCACAATAACTATTAAAGTCATGAGAAGTGAACTCACCACCATGATTTGATCTTAGACATTTGATTTTCAATCCAGTTTCTATTTCAACCTTTACTTTAAAGATCTTGAATTTCTCAAAGGCTTCAAACTTCTCCCTTAGAAAAGTCACCCACATCATTCTAGAATAGTCATCAATAATCAACATGAAATACTTATCATCTTGAAAGCTTCTAGTCCTTGCTGGACCACATAAGTTAGTGTGAATCAAATCAAGTACATCATTAGATTTATCACGTATGATCTTAAAAGAACTTCTAACTTGCTTTCCCAGTTGACATTCCTTAAATACTAGATTATGAGGCTTCATAATCTTAGGTATATCTCTAACTACCTTAGTTGAACTGATCTTAACAATAAAATCAAAATTAACATGAAACAACCTCTTATGCCATAGCCAACTCTCATCAATATGAGCAATCAAACATGACCTATTACCAGTGTTCAAGTGAGAGATATTACCTCCGGTCTGAATACCGATTGTAATCTCCAAACCAGTCTTGATAATGATTTTCCATTTTCTATCTTTAAAATGAAGTTGGAAACCCTTGTCCACCAATTGACCAACACTCAAAAGATTATGCTTTAAACCTTCTACATAATAGACATTATCAGTATTATGCTTACCATCCAGAGAAGTAATACCTCTACCTCTAATCATACATGCTTTGTCATATCCAAATCTGACTTGACCACCATTGTATTCTTCTAGGGACAAAAATTTCCCTTTATCTCCAGTCATATGATGTGAGAATCCACTATCAATTACCCATTCATCCTTGTCTTCAACTTTTGCTGTCAGGGCCTTTTCTTCATTTTTGATAGTCGGTTTTGGTTCATCTTCCTTTAAAGCATATAACACCCATTCCTTTCCATTGCTGGAAATACTAGCAGAGTCTTCCTCTAGTTCATCTCCAGAGTCATCAGTTACTCCTTCCTCATCTGCTATATAGCATTGTTTACTTTTCTTGAATCTATATCTGTTCTGATTAGGCTTAAATGATTTCTTAACTCTTTCCTCAAATCTTGCATTCCTTGCAGGACATCTAGATGCAAAATGACCAATCTTATTACATGCAAAACATTTAAAATGTGTTTTTCCTTCATACTTACTTCCTATTGGACCTTTAGGTACTCTTCTAGCAAATAAGGCTTCAAGTTGCTCAAATTGTGCATCTTCTTTCCTCATGTCTTCCAATTCTTTTGCATATAAAAATTTCCAATCAATTTTGTCGATAGATGATGATGATGATGCATGGAAAGCAGGTTCATAATTTACAACTCCAGAAGATCCAAATTCTTCAAGCTCAAAAGAAGATAATTTCCCAATCAGAATGTCTCTATTAACTGAAGAGTTAGCCATTGTTGTCAACTCATTAATTGTAGTTGCCTTCATCTTGTAAGCTAGTGGAAGGGCTCTCAAGACTTTGGAAACTATTTCATCTTCATTCTGAAATCCTCCATAACATTGAATTCCCATAAAAATCTCATTTACTCTTTCCATAAACACAACAATTCTTTCATTATCTTCCATCTTTAAGTTTTTATATCTTACCCGGTAACCATCAAGTTTAGCAATTTTGACAGTAGGATCACCTTCATTTAGAATTTGCAATTTATCCCACATAACCTTAGTCGATGAATTATTAGTTAATCCCATGCTCTGCTGATCAGTAAGTGCACACAAGAGGGCTTCTCTAGCTCTGCAATCATTCTCAATATTCTTATGCAAGTTTGTAGGAGTGGGATTGCCAGATGCTGGATCATAAGGTGTATATCCTTTCTCAACAATCTCCCAAATATCCTTGCCAAGATATCTAAGATAGTCTCCATTCAAATTTTCCATATCCCATTATTTGTTCCATCAAGCTTAGGGATTTTTCTTCTGAAAATAGTTGCCGATGGATTAGAAGTGTTAGCAACCATAGGATCTACCTCAAGCAGTTAAGCTTCTGCAAAAGAGGACCAAAGCTCTGATACCAATTGTTAAGATAACCGATGAAAAACTAAGAGGGGGGGGGGGGGGGGGAGGGTGAATCAGTTGTTAAAAAATTATAACTTTTAATCCACTTAATATCCTTTGAACATATCAAGGACCAGTAAAGCACATACAGATGCCAGTAGGAACAGATACCGATAAACAATACAACTTAACAATTAAACAGATAATCAATGCAAAGAAACCATACCACATAACACCATGATTTGTACGTGGAAAACCTAAAAAACCATGGTGGGAAGCCTATCCACAATCAGATGATACTTCTGCAGAAAGTATGTGATACAATGAGGGGCCTGCACAATGCCTAGAGTGTACTTCTCATTACAAAAGAGTCTCACTGACTTCAAAGAGGCTACAACCATATCAAGATAAATGGACAACAATCCAATAGAGTGAACTTCCAGAGATAACATCTACCATGTCTGATTACAGTCCTGGTGAAGCTCAATACCAAAGGCCTTTGACCTCTTCCTTAATCCCAATTCGATCACCTATGATTGACCATATCTCCTTCACAAATGATATTGCATTCCAAGACCATGAAAACTTATTCCATTCCCATACCATGATGTACAATGAGATCTTACATCATTTTATACAAACCCTAAGGCCTAAACCAGTTAGGTCAACCACCTAAAAGATATTACAATAAGATCATTACATAAATCCATATTACAATGATATGCCATGTTGGATTAAGGCCAAAACAACAATGACCAATCCATAGATCATCCCAAAACATCCCGGTAAAGTGTATAGTACACATTATCATGATACCAGTCCATAACCTAAAATAGGCACTAGACCTATTCTGGGTCCACCACGCCAAAGAAATGTCTTCAAGTAGTTGAAGTATGATCAAAGAACATCTTCAACATCCCAAAATCCATCTAGAAGCTACACCAACACCAATTATGCATCCTGTCAAGATTCTTCAGTGAAAGCTCTACCGGTAGAGCCTTAAACCAATGTTGGTAAGGGTTTACCAGAGTGTATGATAGCATCTGATTACCAAGTCAATACAAACTGACCAAGATATTCTCTAGAAGCACATACCACATGTAACCAATCACATTCCATAGATCCAAACATGCTAGAATTGTCAAACTGATAGTCTCTTCTGCCGGTAACACTAGATCTTCTACCGGTAACCAAAACTTGCCTGCCAGTAACCAACCATAACAGCTAGTGTTGACATCAATGACAAAACATCAATACAAAACAATCAATTCATCCAATAATGCCAATAGAGATTGGTCAAGGAGATTAAATGGATACTTTTTGACTAACTTTTCTCATATGTGGCTGCCATGGAGAGGTGTACCCAACCAGATCAAGATTGATAGTACCCCTAGATTGATATTAATGATAACATAATATGGGGAGAATAATGAGATTCTTTTCCTAGAAACAAATCTGCGGACTTACAAACCAAAAGTTGTAGAGGTCCTCATGCTTTAGAGCCTGATAGAAGAAATAAAACAAGAAGATAAAGAGATTGCTTATTCTATAGTTGTTATGGAAAGTAACCATGATATAGATGAAGATTTGGATATGTTTGAAAATTTCAAAACATTTGTATTTAAGAATATCCAACATGGAGTCGATTTAGGCAACCATGCTTGCATTCAAGATTTACTATTGCCGAATTGGTGCAGAATTCACAATGCTTCTCATTCTGATTTCTCTTGTGCAATGTGCATGATAGATTTGAATTAGATCTACACAAGAGAATTCTTGAAATTTTGACACTTGAAGAAATTAAATAGGCCTCACCGAAGCTAGATGAGGAAATTGAAGAAAAAGTTGAAGAACAAAATAAAGAAATGAACGAGGAAGACCAAGTATGGACATTGAGATTTGATCGCTCAAAATCAAACAAAGGATCAGGAGTTAGATTTGAATTGATCAGTCCCTCAGGGGAAACTTATTTGGCCGGTTATAGATTATAGTTTCCATGTATGAACACTGTTACAAAATATGAATCCTTAGTTCACGGATTACTGTTAGCCATTTAGAAGAAAGAAGAGATTTTACATGTGTTTGGAGATTAAGAGATTACAGTGAGACAAGTGCGAAAGCAATATGTCTCCCATGAAAAAAGATTGACAACATACTGCAATAGAATATGGGATTTAATCAAGTTCTTTGATTCTTTTAATATCAAGTCAATATAGATCATAAAAAAAAGTGGTAAATGCACATGCGCAGGCTGCCAGTTCCTTGGCACCCATTGCCATGGAAGGATTGAATAAGTTCATAGTGGAGCTAGCATTAGTTCCATCCATCCTAGACAACATTACCAATTTCCAAGTTTTTGAAGATGATAAGCATATATTGGATTTTCTGACAAACTCAGATATTTTCCTATCAAATTATTGATGAAGAGGAGGTCGAGGAAGCATAATATGATCCTGATGTCACCTTGAATTTGAAGACAAACCTTATTCCTAAGGGAATGATTGAGCTAGAAAGAATATTTGATCGAGATAAAATGAAAGAAAGATCACTAAGCTTCGATGGAGGTGCTTATGAAACAGTGAATTTAGGAAACAACAAAGAAGTTAAGAATATATTCATAGGGAAAGCATGCACGCCTAGTGAAAAGGAAGGCATATTGAAGAACATGAAGGATTTTATTGATGTGATTGCATCGGGATACAATGGTTGGAAGACATATGATACGCCAACCATTACACACAATTCCCTTGAAACGAGATAGTAAGCCATTTAGATAGAGATAGAGGCTAGTGAACCATTTGCTAGAGCCTCTCATATATCAAGAAATGAAGAAATTTCTTTCAACCAAGATTATCTTCCCATGTGATACTCGACGTGGTTTGCCAATTTGGTCCCAATTAGAAAGAAGAATGGAGAGATAAGACTATGTTGATTTTAAAAATTTAAATAGAGCATCAGAGAAAGAGACTACCTAGTTCCATCATTGGATGAGGTTTTACAAATTGTAAATGGATCATAGATGATGTCCTTTTGGACGGATATTTAGGATATAACTAGGTGATGGTAGAATATGAAGATAGATTGAAGACAACCTTCACCATGAAGTGGGATATATTTGCATACAAAAGGATGCCATTTGGCTTAATCAATTCTGGAGCTATGTTCCAGAGAGAAATGGACGTTGCATTTAAATATTTAATAGGAAAATGCATCACTATTTATATGGATGATATTATAGTTTTCTCAAGGAAAAGAGAAGGTCACATTGAATATTTGAGAAAGGTATTTCAAAGATGTAGGAAATATGGGATATCTCTTAATCCCAAGAAATGCATGTTCAAAGTCACAAAAGGAAAATTGCTAGGGCACATTATCTCAGAAAGCAGAATTTCTATTGATCTAGAAAGAATTGAAGCTATATCAAGAATCACCCTCCTGAGCAGTAAGAAAGAACTAAAGTCCTTTAGTAAGATTAACTTTGTGAGGAAATTTATCACTAGGTTTGCTAAGATAGTACGACCATTGAACAAGATGTTAAAGAAAGATGCCAAGATGGAATGGATGAAAAAAATGAAGAAAGCATTTGAAGAAATCAAGTCGGCCATTGCCGATGCTCCCATTCTAGCCAGTCTTGATTATACAAGGCCTTTCTACTTGTGTTCTTTTACTTCCGAACATACACGTGCTGCAATCCTTACATAGAGAAATGAAGATAAAGATGAACATCCCATAGCATTCATGAGCACACCATTGAAAGATGCGGAGTTGAGATATCCAAATACAGAAAAACAAGCTTATGCTTTAGTGAAAGGAATAAAGAAATTTTGACATTATATTTTAAGGATGAAAGTTTATGCCATAGTGCCAAATGCAGTAGTTAAGACACTCCTTATGCAGAATGAACTAGGAGAAAGGAGAGGAAAGTGGGTCGCTACTATCTAAGAGTACGACATCAAGTTCCAACCGATGAGACTTGTTAGAGGTCAATATTTGACACAAACTTTAGTAGTTGATGGACGCGGATTGGTCCAACAAGTCTATGTAATTGAGGATGTCACTCTAGATGAATGGTATACATATATTGTTTTCTATTTATTAAACCAGAAGTGTCCTACCCATATGAGCCCTGCTCAGAAGAGAGAATTAAGATTGGTGAATCAATGTTTCATGCTACAAAGCTCAGTTTTATATAGAAGAAATCATGAAGGAATATATTTGTGATGTGTTGGCAAAGATGAAGCGAAACAGATTATGGAACATTTTCACAACAAATTTGGGACATGTCATGGTACAAGCTTGGCAACATCACATCAAATTTTAAGAGTAGGCTATTACTGGCCTACTTTGTTCTGAGATACTTATGAAAATGTGAGGATGTGTCATACGTGCTAGGTGACTGCTTTCCGAGAGAAGAATCTAGCCATGCCGTTGCAGCCCGTGATCAAGTCCAGACCTTTTGCTAGGTGGGGTATCGACTTTATTGGTATGATCAATCAACCAGCTTCCTCCATGCAACATAGGTACATTATAACCATGACTGATTACTGTACTCGGTGGTTAGAAGCTCAAGCTTTGAAGTTATGTATGATTGATGTGGTAATTAAATTTTTAGAGGAAAACGTCATTACCAGGTTTGGTTATCCACATGCTATTGTTTGTGATAATAGTTTTTCTTGTACATCATTGAAAATTTCAAATTGGGCTTTTGAATATGGTATAATTCTTAAGTTTTCATCAAATTATTATCCTTAGGGTAATGGGTTAGCCGAATCTATGAATAAGAATTTGCTAAGTGTGATCAAGTAATTACTAGAGAGAAATCTAAAAGATTGGCACACACAATTGAGGTTTTCCCTTTGGGCAGATAGAACAAGAGTAAAGAATTCATTGGGGACTTCCCCATATTTTCTGGTATATAGCCAAGAGCCCATCTTCCGGGTCCAACTAATAATTCTTACATTGAGATTTATCCAAGATTACAAGGATGGTGAGGATAGAGCACAAACAAGATTAACACAATTGATGACTTTAGAAGAAAAGAGAGACATAACATTATAAAAGTTTTCCAAACACTAGGGCGTAGTTAAGAGATGGTTTGATAGACAAGCACGTGTAAAAGCCTTTAGAATTTTTGACCTAGTGCTATATTGGGACAAAGCCCATGAGAAGAGGGGAGATCATGATAAATTTGACAAACTATGGAAAGGCCCTTATCAAATTTCTTAGATACTAGGAGAGAATACATTTAAGCTGAGAACTTTAACTAGTGAGGATGTTCCGTTGCTCGTCAATGGATAATTCCTCAAGCATTACTTCCAACCTTAAGTTTCTTCTGAGACCTACCCCTTGTATCATAGTTATTTTAGGTCTGCTTTTGGGGTTCTCTTAGGTTTAGGTTGACTTATTCTGAGGGATATCCACGTGTGATGTGAGAGTTGTTGTTAAGACACACTTTGCATTCCACTAAGTTTTGTTCGGTCCATTTCTTGAACGATACCTCATGAAGCTCTTTTGAGTTAGAGATTATTTTTGTATAGTATATCATAGTTTGAATCTGTATTTGACAGGATTGGAAAACTTTTATTATATCTTGACGCTAACACCATTTGTTTATTATATTTTACACATTAAAATTTTATCTAGGTTATTGTAAATTTTTAGGTGAAGTTGTGGCTAGTGAAAAATCTTGTATCCTGCTTCAGTGCCACTGTAATTCTCGAACCCTAGTAAGATTCATTACTTACGAGCCAAAGGAATTGACAAAATGTGAAAAGAAAATATTATCTTGAAAAGAAGAAAGAAAGAAATGCAAAGAAATGAAATATCTGAATTGGCTAATGGGAACGTGCAAGTAACTCCACCAGGGCTATAGATGCTCGAATGAGAGTGGAACAATATTCGTGGGGATTACAACAAAAACTCATCAGAGCTATAGATGTCTGACTAGTAGCAAGGCTCTATCTAGGTTGCTTTTGGAGTGTAGACAACTCACGTAGCTAGTCTCTCTAGATCCTTTGACTTTACAATGATTTGATGAAGGTAATGAATGCAATTGCACAGATGTGGATAATCAGTGACTAAGTATCTTGATACAATTTTTGGTTTCCATCCTTTCATATGTGCTTTCTAACTTTTTACTATGTTATGCAAGGATTTATTGAAGGTTCCAAGATTTAGATTGAGCTTTGTTCTTGAAATGTTCAAGAACATTTCTTTCATGGAGTCGCCAGATGTTGTGACCTTTTCACACATCCATTGCAAATGGGGACCCCTTTCTTCTTGCCTCTCGTGTTGGCTAGTTTAGGGTTTTGGCAGCATAGTGGGCAAATTTTTTGTGTTTCCTTGCCCAAGTCTTGGAGTTTTGATCATTCTTAAGTGTCATTAGGGTTTGTGTGGTTATAGGATCATGTTTTGAATGTTGAAATTTTAAAGTATCCTAGAATTTTGTTTAAGTGTAGACCAATTGAGTGTTAACGTGTTTTAAAAATATCCTTGTTGGTGATTTTAAAGTGGTAAGGTATTTGAAGACCTTTGGGAGTTGTTTTCTTGCTCCTAGGAAGTTATTCAAGTTTATTTGTGCTTTATCTCGATAGGTTTCCTTGTGTTCCATTGACATTTTGTGTTTAATTGAAGATTCTAAGTGTTCAAGCAATTTTGAGTGGTTAAAATGTTAAATTCCTAAGGGAAATCCATGTTCTAAGGGTAAAAATGTCAAAATTCTAGACTAGAGGTGGCTTTCCCCCCACATTCCTATTGACCCATGATTTTTCCCCACTCAAAATCCTGATTGATGGTGAATTTCCACCAGATTCTTGATGGATATCGTTTTTCCCCCCCTCAAAATCTAGACATGGAGTGATTTCCACTAGATGATTGAAATTTGGCTAAGTGTTGGAGATTTTCTTGACAGACCATGTGTTTCCACCATAGTTCTAGATGACTTTGATGAGGACTTTTATGACAATTCCTGACATGAATCGACTTTCCACAAGGACTTTTGTGACAATATTTTATGGATTTTTTATCCGAATAGTAATTCCATACCCTAGGAGAATTTCCACTAGGTATGTTTTGATGATTTTTAAGTCCAGATAGTTATCCAGACAGGGGTCAATTTTCCCTCAGGGTGATTTTTGTGCTAAATAACGAAGTTTGACTTGGATTTTTCATTCCAGACCCAAATTGATTTTTCCTTGAACCCATTTTATGCAAAGTTGATGAAATTTGATAGGGATTTTTATCCCTAAATGGTGTGATTTTCCCTTAAAGGGGATATTTTATTAATTATAATGATTTTTATTGGGATTTTTGTCCCAACTAAAATCAATTTTCCTCTATTGGTCATTTTACATCTAAGTTTTGAAATCATTTAATAAAATGACACCAAATTTAATTGTTTTTACAAAGTGCAAGGGTTAGTGCAGGATCAAGGGGGGCCAAAAAGTGGCAATGTGAAAAAAATAGCTTTCCTCACTTGCCTAAAAATGCGAAAATCCGTGTTGACTTTTTGCTTGGCCTGGGTGTCAATACACCTTGGCCTGGTAATTACCTATGCAAATTGGATGTCCAATTTTTATTTGTAATTTTCATTTAAAAAATATATTATATGTTACATATTATATTGTTGGCATTATGTGAACCGGTATGAGGATAATATGACATTGTATGTTGTCATTGATGTCAATATGTTGCAGAGGTGTGAATTAGCATATGTGAGAACTGGTATAACACTGTGAACTGACCTTTGTGCCAAAGTGAAGCAGTGCGCTTGTTCAAAGGTGAATCGGCATATGGTTATGGGAACCAACACATGGAAGTGTTGAATGACTACCAGTTCATAGTCTCAACTTTAGGGTTTCTGGTTGAAGTGCTTCAAGCCTGTGTGGCTCAACCGGTGACTTTGTCCGATGAGTTAGCATGATAACAAAGAACAAGATTGTGTTGCCACGTAAGCCTTGTGTACATGAACGATCGTGCATGAAGAAGATCTTTCCTATCTACCTCGGGAATATGAGAAGACTGTAAAATGATGATAACGTGTGATGGGTTATCAGCCGCCATTGAAACGACGGAAAATGAATGATGGAGATTAATGCAGTATGCTCAACGGTCAGGATTGAACCGTTTGAATTCCTTAACCTATCAGGTTTAGGGTTTATGCTTCCGACCTAACTATTTTCTATAAGGTCGATGTTGTGACTCTTTCTAGGGTAGTTGGCAAAAGTTGCGTGTGAGTATCCAAGAGAAGGGATACGTGATACTTGCCAGACCAGAGGAGAAAAGTGATACCTACAGAGTGTAAGTGAAGAAGGTGAAGAGGAGCTTAAGTGGATCTACATTGGCATTGAGTGCTGTTACCAGATCATTGAAGTACCTATTGATCTCTAAACACATCAACAGTTGGAAAATCCCCTAATAGGGTAGCCTTAATCAGCTTGCTGTAAATCCCTTAACAGGGTAACTCAAAGTTATTGAGATCTGGAAAGCTAGAGAGCTTTGGAAATCCTTTAGCTATTGAGTTCTTGAAATCCTCTAACAAGGTGACCTGTAACAATGTTTAACCCTTAATCGAGTAGTGTAGCCATCCCTTAACTGGGTGATCCCTAATAGGATCGGTTCCTAATAGAACCTATTGTATCTGTCTTTAACAGGACAAGGCTCCTAACAGAGCGGACTTCCAAAGAGTTCAACAACAAGCTTGTGGGTATTTATCCCCACCGTGGTTTTTCCTAGTTGGGTTTCCACATGAAAAATATGTGTGTCATGTGTGATGCTTTTATCTTGTGATGCTTTTTTATTACCTGTTAAGCATATGATGGTTCTGTGTTTTATGCCTATCAATAAAACATGTTGAACTAGCTGTTGTGAAGATATGATGATAGATTAATTGTTCATACATAAGGGTGAAATGGTAGTGTAGTTCTGAGTTGAGTGGAAAGCTAAGTGAGTAACCGGTTTGTGATTGTTTTAGTTGTTTTGGGTTTTACCTGTTGCACTCTGTTTCAAACTGGTGTCACTGTTTGCCAGTCATTTGGAGTAATTGCTGTTGATCCAGTTTAGAAACTATATTTTGTCTATACTGATTCACCCCTCCCTCTCAGTACCAGTTTGGTACTATTTTCTCATCATTGAGTTATCAATTGGTATCAGAGCATCCTCTAGGTCCTCTGTGTTGTAAGCTTGACCGCTTGAGGTAAAGATCCCAGTCAAATGATGAAGAGGGAAGGTCCAAAGTTTAACAGGGAAAATTTCGGTATATGGAAAGAGAGGATGAAGATATTCATCAGAAGCATGGGTGCTCAACACTGGAGTTATGTTGAGAATGTCTATGTTGTCCCTACCGGAACTCTCACCAATGACCAAAAGAGAGAGATACAAGAAAATGGGCAAGTCATGGAAGACCTTATTAGTAGTCTATCTAACATTGAGTTTATTGATGTTCAAGACAAGGTAAATCCCAAAGAGGTATGGGATACTCTTGAAAATATCTATGGTGGTGATGAACATGTAAAACATGCTAAGGAAGAAAGCCTGAGAGGGAAGTTTGAAGATATGCGAATGGTTGAAGGTGAGACCATTCAGTAGTATAGAATAAGAATCAAAACATTTGTTGGAGATATCAAGAGTACAAGTGGTAAAATAGAAGATTCCAGTGTGGTAAGAAAAGTCCCGAGATCCCTATTGCCGGTCTATGCAATAAGGGTTGCTTCTATTCAGGAGCTGAGATCAATAGACAAGACTAAGGTATCTTTGGACTCCATCATAGCCAAGTTGACAGCCTATGAGCTAAATAGTTTTGATGGTAGTGTTCAAAAGACTGAATTAGCTTTTAAAGCCTCTGCTATACCATCTAGAAAAGGAAAAGAATCTAGCACTAGTGGTGAACCTAGACAGAGCAAAGAAATGGATGATGAGGAGATTCTGATGGCATTTGAAGCTCTCCTTGCTAGGAAGCTTCCTAAAGGAACTAGTAAATACGAAGGTAAGCTACCTTTGAAATGATTTTCTTGTAATCGAATAGGACATATTGCTATAAACTGTCCTAATGGCGATAACAAGGACAAACTGGAAAGGTTCAAAAAATTTAAAGGAGGAAACCGAAGAAACTATTTTGTGGTAGTTGATGAAGGTGTCACAGATGAAGAATCAGAGGATGAAGAAATTGAAGATATTGTGTTTGTTGCTGTCAAAGAAGATGTGTCAGACAAGAAGGCCCTTGTCTCCCGGTTTGACAATTCCAATGAGTGGATCATTGATAGTGGCTATTCTCACCATATGACTGGTGACTGGAGCAAGTTTCTATCCTTGGAGGAGTATGATGGTGGTGTGGTTCGCTTTGGAAATGATGCACCATGCATGGTCAAAGGCAAAGGGTCCATCTCTCTGAATGGAAAGAGCAGTGCTGACAATGTGTACTAGGTTGATGGTCTTAGAAACAACCTTTTGAGTGTTGCCCAGCTGAATGATAGTGGCCTCACTCTAGAATTCAAGAATGGAGTTTGCAGAATCAAAGGAAAAGATGGTGAATTGGTGGCCACTAGCATGCAGACCAAAGGTAACCTATTTCATCTGAATGCAAATATAAGTACATGTCTTATGACTAAATTTGATGATAGCTAGATATGGCATAGGAGACTCTGCCATGTAAACTTTGATAACATTGTAAAGGCCAGTAAGATCAAGGAAGTTAGAGGGTTGTCGGTGCTAAGAAAACCAGATAATACCTTGTGCAAAGAATGTCAATTGGGGAAAATTTCTTCCTCAACCTTTAAAGGTAAATCTTTCACCGCTGGCAACTTGCTTGATCTTGTGCATACTGATTTGTGTGGTCCTATGAAAACTAGAAGTGTGTAGGGTGATAGGTACTTCACGATTCTCATTGATGACTGCTCAAGAATGATGAGGGTCACATTCTTGAAAGACAAATCTGAAGCCTTTGTGAAGTTCAAATCTTTCAGAGCATTAGTGGAGAAGGAAAGCGATAAAAGGATCAATTGTCTCAAAACTGATCAAGGAGGGGAATTCACTTTCGGTGAATTCAACAAGTATTGTGAAGAATTTGGCATCAAGAGGAAACTATCTACCCCTCAGACTCCACACCAGAATGGCCTAGTAGAGAGGAATAATCGAACTGTGGTTGAAGCAGCAAGAACCATGTTGATTCAAGGAAAGGTAGCTCACACCTTTTGGAGAGAAGTGGTGAGCACTGCAGTCTACACAATGAACCGGGTACTCATCAAGAAAGGTAAGGATAAAACTCCTTATGAGTATTGGACTGGTAAGACACATGTGGTTAGCTACTTTAGAATGTTTGGTAGCAAATGTTACATCAAGAGAAGTGAACACTAGAGCAAATTTGATGCGAAATGTGATGAGGGAATATTCCTAGGATATTCCACCAAGAGTAAAGCTTTCAAGTGCTACAACAATAGGACTCAGAGAACTATGGAAAGCATCAATGTAAGAGTTGATGAATCCTCTAAGAAGACTGAGGAAACCGGTAGTGAGCAAGTTGTAAATGAACTGGTTACAACCTTCTAGGAACTGGTTGTCAGTCAATCGAGTCCCAACAACAATGTTCCTACACCGGTAGATGTAGATGCTGACACTGATGGAGATGAGGGTGAAGACGAAAAGCAAGAGGAATCTATCAAGACCATTCCTCAGTATGTCAAGTTGAATCATGATCCTAAGCAGATCATAGGAGATAAGGATGTAGGAATCCTTACAAGAAGAAAAGTCAGAGAAAAATCATGCATGATCTCTGAACTCGAGCCTAAAACATTCAAAGAGGCAAATAGGGATGAAGACTAGATCAAGGCAATGGAAGAGGAACTTGACCAGATAGAGAAAACTGGTACATGGTCCTTGGTACCTAGACCAGAGCACAAAAATGTCATTGGTACCAAATGGGTCTTCAGAAATAAGCTGAATGAGGATGGTACAGTGATTAGAAACAAAGCCAGACTGGTATGCAAAGGATATGCCCAAGAAGAAGGAGAAGACTATGGAGAAACCTTTTCTCCTATAGCCAGATTGGAAGGAGTTCATATGCTTCTTTCATATGCAACTTTAAAAGGCTTCAAAGTATATCAAATGGATGTAAAATTTGCATTCCTAAATGGTGTACTTGAAGAGGAGGTGTATATTGAGCAACCAGATGGGTTTTCCCTATCTGAAGATAGTGACATGGTATGTAGGCTACATAAAGCCTTATATGGTCTGAAGCAAGCACCTAGGGCATGGTATGAGCACCTACATTCCCATCTTGTGAAGATTGGATTTGAGAGAACAAGTGAAGATAGCAAAATCTACTTGAAGTCTGAAGGAGATTAGATCCTGCTCTGTAAGGTATTTGTTGATGACATTATCTTTGGTGGAGATGACAAGATGAGTCATGAGTTTGCAGATGAGATGAAGAAAGAGTTTGAGATGTCACTCATAGGGGAGATTAAGTTCTTCATTGGACTGCAAATCTAGCAGATGAAGGATGGAATCTTTATCACTCAGTCCAAGTATGTCAAAGAGGTGTTGAAGACCTTTGGCATGGAAGATAGCAAACAGGTTGGTACACCGATGGTGACCGGTTGTAAACTATCCAAAGAGGATGACTTAGCATTGGTTGATGAGAAGGAATACTGATCAATGATTGGTAAATTGCATTATGTAGTGCATAGCAGACCGGATATTGCACATGTAGTTGGCATTACTGCAAGGTTCCAGAAAAGTCCAAGATAATCCCACTTGGTTGCAGTCAAGCGGATTCTTAGGTATCTAAAGGGAACTGTTGACTATGGATTGTGGTATCCATATAACAAGGACTTCAACTTGAAAGTGTTCACAGATGTTGATTGGGCCAGTAATGTAGATGATCGGAAGAGAACAACTGGTGGTGCATTCTTCCTTTGTGGTAGACTGGTCTCATGGATGAGTAAAAAGCAGAGCTATATCTCTCAGTCTACAACAGAAGTGGAGTATGTTGCAACTTTCATGAACTACACTTAGACAATTTGGATGAAGCATGTATTGAATGGCTTCAAAGTCCCTGTATCTGAACTGGTAAGTATATTCTGTGACAATATTAGTGCAATTAATATCTCCAAGAATCCGGTTTTACATTCTAGAACCAAGCACTTTGAGCTTAAGTATCATTTCTTGAGGGAAAAGGTTCAAAACAAAGAGATTGCACTAGAGCATGTGTCCAGTAAGGAGCAGTTAGCAGACATATTCACCAAGCCTCTCCCAAAGACTACATTTACACACTTAAGAGGTGAATTAAGGGTACTGCCCCTTCAAGAGGTGAACTAAAAGCATGTGCTCCACATTAGTCCGGTATTGCACAATCAACTTTATTTTGGATTGATGTGTTGAAGGATGCTACTCCTCAGGGGGAGTAGCATAATGGAATAGGGAAGCTTGTGCCTCCACTTTGGCATTGTTGTCAAAGGGGGAGAATATGTGAAGCAGAGAAGATATTTATAGAAATTTGGGGAGAAGAAGTGAAGCAGAGAGATATCTTTGTATATTGCCATCAATGCCAAAGGGGGAGATTGTTGGCATTATGTGAACTGGTATGAGGATAATATGACATTGTATGTTGTCATTGATGTCAATATGTTGCAGAGGTGTGAACTGACATATGTGAGAACCGATATAACACTGTGAACCAGCCTTTGTGCCAAAGTGAAGTGGTGTGCTTGTTCAAAGGTGAACCAACATATGGTTATGGGAACTGACACATGGAAGCATTGAATGACTACCAGTTCATAGTCTCAACTTTAAGGTTTCCGGTTGAAGTGCTTCAAGCCTGTGTGGCTCAACCAGTGACTTTGTGCGATGAGTTAGCATGATAACAAAGAACAAGATTATGTTGCCATGTAAGCCTTGTGTACATGAAGGATCGTGCATGAAGAAGATCTTTCCTATCTACCTCGCGAATATGAGAAGACTGTAAAACGATGATAATGTGTGATGGGTTATCAACCGCCATTGAAACGACGGAAAATGAATGATGGAGATTAATGTAGTATGCTCAACGGTCAGGATTGAACCATTTGAAATCCTTAACCTATTAGGTTTAGGGTTTAGGGTTTATGCTTCCGACCTAACTATTTTCTATAAGGTCGATGTTGTGACTCTTTCTAGGGTTGTTGGCAAAAGTTGTGTGTGAGTATCCAAGAGAAGGGATACACGATACTTGCCAGACCAGAGAGAGAAGTGATACCTACAGAGTGTAAGTGAAGAAGGTGAAGAGGAGCTTAAGTGGATCTGCATTGGCATTGAGTGCTGTTACCAGATCATTGAAGTACTTGTTGATCTCTAACCACATCAACAGTTAGAAAATCCCCTAACAGGGTAGCCTTAATCGACTTGCTGTAAATCCCTTAACAGGGTAACTCAAAGTTATTGAGATCTGGAAAGCTAGAGAGCTTTGGAAATCCTTTAGCTATTGAGTTCTTGAAATCCTCTAACAAGGTGACCTGTAACAAGGTTTAACCCTTAATTGAGTAGTGTAGCCATCCCTTAACCGGGTGATCCCTAATAGGATCGGTTCCTAACAGAACCTATTGTATCTGTCTTTAACAGGACAAGGCTCCTAACAGAGTGGACTTCCAAAGAGTTCAACAACAAGCTTGTGGGTATTCATCCCCACCATGGTTTTTCCTAGTTGGGTTTCCACATGAAAAATATGTGTGTCATGTGTGATGCTTTTATCTTGTGATGCTTTTTTATTACCTATTAAGCATATGATGGTTATGTGTTTTATGCCTGTCAATAAAACATGTTGAACTAGCTGTTGTGAAGATATGATGATAGATTACCTGTTCATACATAAGGGTGAAATGGTAGTGTAGTTCTGAGTTGAGTGGAAAGCTAAGCGAGTAACCAGTTTGTGATTGTTTTAGTTGTTCTGGGTTTTACCGGTTGCACTTTGTTTCAAATTGGTGTCACTATTTGCCAGTCATTTGGAGTAATTGGTGTTGAACCAGTTTAGAAACTATATTTTGTCTATACTGATTCACCCCTCCCTCTCAGTACCGGTTTGGTACTATTTGCTCATCATTGAGTTATCAATTGGTATCAGAGCATCCTCTAGGTCCTTTGTGTTGTAAGCTTGACCGCTTGAGGTAAAGATTCTAGTCAAATGATGAAGAGGGAAGGTCCAAAGTTTAACAGGGAAAATTTTGGTATATGGAAAGATAGGATGAAGATATTCATTAGAAGCATGGGTGCTCAACACTGGAGTTATGTTGAGAATGTCTATGTTGTCCCTACTGGTACTCTCATCGATGACCAAAAGAGAGAGATACAAGAAAATGGGCAAGTCATGGAAGCGCTTATTAGTAGTCTATATGACATTGAGTTTATTGATGTTCAGGACAAGGTATATCCCAAAGAGGTATGGGATGCTCTTGAAAATATCTATGGTGGTGATGAACATGTAAAATAGGCTAAGGAAGAAAGCCTGAGAGGGAAGTTTGAAGATATGCAGATGGTTGAAGGTGAGACCATTCAACAGTATGGAATAAGAATCAAAACAGTTGTTGGAGATATCAAGAGTGCAGGTGGCAAAATAGAAGATTCCATTGTGGTAAGCAAAGTCTTGAGATCCCTATTGCCGGTCTATACAATAAGGGTTGCTGCTATTTAGGAGCTAAGAGCAATAGACAAGACTAAGGTATCTTTGGAATCCATCATAGCCAAGTTGACAACCTATGAGCTAAATAGTTTTGATGGCAGTGTTCAAAGACTGAATCAGCTTTTAAAGCCTCTGCTATACCATCTAGAAAAGGAAAAGAAGCTAGCACTAGTGGTGAACCTAGACAGAGCAAAGAAATGGATGATGAGGAGATTCTGATGGCATTTGAAGCTCTCCTTGCCAGGAAGCTTCCTAAAGGAACCGGTAAATACAAAGGTAAGCTACCTTTGTAATACTTTTCTTGTAACCGGATAGGACATATTGCGATAAACTATCCTAATGGTGATAACAAGGACAAACAGGAAAGGTTCAAGAAATTCAAAGGAGGAAACCAGAGAAACTATTTTGTGGTAGTTGATGAAGGTGTCACAGATGAAGATTCAGAGGATGAAGAAAATGAAGATATTGTGTTTGTTGCTATCAAAGAAGATGTGTCAGACAAGAAGGCTCTTGTCTCCCAGTTTGATAATTCCAATGAGTGGATCATTGACAGTGGCTATTCTCACCATATGACTGGTCACCAGAGTAGGTTTCTATCCTTGGAGGAGTATGATGGTGGTGTGGTTTGCTTTGGCAATGATGCACCATGCATGGTCAAAGGCAGAGGGTCCATCTCTCTGAATGGAAAGAGCAGTGTTGACAATGTGTACTGGGTTGATGGTCTTAGACACAACCTTCTGATTGTTGCCCAGCTAAATGATAGTGGCCTCACTCTGGAATTCAAGAATGGAGTTTGTAGAATCAAAGGAAAAGATGGTGAATTGGTGGCCACCGGCATGTAGACCAAAGGTAACCTATTTCATCTGAATGCAAATATAAGTACATGTCTTATGGCTAGATTTGATGATAGCTGGATATGGCATAGGAGACTCTACCATGTAAACTTTGATAACATTGTTAAGGCCGGTAAGATGAAGGCAGTTAGAGGGTTGTCGGTGCTAAATCAAATACATAATTGTTTAAATTTGTTAACTAAATTTAATTGTTTATATTCAATTAGGTTAAAAATGGGGATAACAATGAAAACCCTGACCAACCACAACTGCAACAGCCAAACCCTCATTTGCCAAAGCCCCCTCAATTCAGGATTTGATTGCACAAAATTTGAATGAATTGAGGGGGATTGCAGAAGTATATCGTAGGATCCCTCGTCTAAACCCAATATTTTATCCTCTCACGTCGATCATAAAAAGTATGGAAACCATGACTGAGGAGCACAATGCCACCCTTTTGTGGTGAGATTCTATGAGGGAAAAATATGTAGATGGCTTTTTGTATAAGGATATCAAGGATCTTGAGATATCCAAAGCCGAAATTGCCTCATTGTTTGTCAATCCCCGTATTGGTCAGCCCGTAGATCCCAAAAAATCAAAACTTTGTATTAAATGGTGCACAAATGATGGGATTGTGAAAAACTTTTGGGATCGTTGGTGGATGGTTTTTGATAAACCACCCAACAACAATCTTGATATCCCCTTCTATTTCATAAAAAAATTGTATGCTAAGTTTGTTTTAAACAAACATGTGAATTACTTTGACATCCAACCTTTCCAGGGTGTAGGTTTAGGTATGCCCCAAAATATACCTGGGGCAGTCAGAGTAGTCCAGGGCCCATATGTCCCCCCTCCTCCTACTAATCCCCCACCTACAGTGTAGCATCCTGATATCATTTATGAGGCAGCTTCATGGACCATATCGGCTATTCACTCTTTGAGTAGCCTTTTGGTTTCTCAAGCTGCGTCAGCAGCTCAACCTACTCTTGATGGTAGCGGTGCATCCGGTGTTGTTGACACATCATCCTTGGCTCCACACATATGCGTGTCCCATAGTTGTGTCTTGTGTGGGCAAGTATGCTTGGGTCCAGTTGGACAACCCGTTGATCCTCCTGTGGACAATGCAAATTATGAGGTGCATGAGATGCATGATGCACCAGATGTTATTACACAGATTGGAGGATACCCTGGGGAGTCCTCACATGCTAGAGGCGAGGAGGCACCATCATCATACATTGATGATGTAGTGGTAAGATTTGTATTTTCACAGTTCATGTTATATTTTAATTAAATATTTATAAATTAGATAATATTAAGTGTGTGTGTGAAAAGTGGACCCGTATCTGTATCTGTAATACACAACACTTCAATTAAGTCATTACATGTATGGTTAGACAGATATAAATATGAATAATAAAACCATAACAAATTGACCCATTGCCTTCTAGTAGATGCGAGTTTAGATTGCTCTCAGATTGCTAAGCTATCTAGTGACTAGACAACACCTAAACGAAGGATTTTAATCTACATGAGCATGAATTCAAGCTAGATGGATGCAAGATTAATCTAACAAGATTTTTGCAATATTAAACTAAATGATTTAATCAATATGAAACAATTAATATGCAATATCTCAATGAAATCCTAGAGCAAAAACATTATAATAACAATATATTCTCCAACCTCTTTTGAATGAGAGATGAGCCTGAATTTATAGAAAATTCAGAAAGATACCAATGGCTAAGATCAAATGATGATGAGCGGTCAAGATTTTCCAAGAGGAAGCACAATCCAGGTGAATTGATGTGATTGGATGCTTTTCTCAGTTTTAAAGGAAATTGAACTAAAATTAAGATTAAATCAAGAAAAAACTGATTTATTCTCTATTTCATTCAATTTTAAGATTTAATTGTTTTAATTGCTTTCTTTGAGATTATCTATCAATTTTTAATTTGTTTTTTCAAGATTGTTTCCAATTGATTTCTTTTCTCAATTAATTCCTTTCTTGGTCAATTAATTCCTTTTTTGATTTATTTCCATTTTTGAAGATTTGTGCCCAATTGATTTATTTAATTGAATTAATTCCTCTTTCTTGATTTGTTTCCTTTTTTGAAGATTTATGGCAATTTGATTCATTTAATTAAATATGCTAGGATATTTAATTAAAATAAATAAGATAATTGTTTAAAATGATTTACTTGGAATGATTTAATTAATTAAATAAATATTTAATTAATCTTGGGTGATTGATTTTTCCATGTGACATTTGATGATTAAAAAATTAATTGTGTGCTCAAGATTGATTTAATTGCCTTTGGTTAGGACCTTGGTGATGTTGTCGAGATTAGGGGCTCATGGTTTAGATGACCATTTTTAGGGTATTACATTTGCCCCTCTTTGAATTAATGTGCGAGCAGCGCGTTGGTTCAAAGAATAGTTGATGTCTAGGAGATGCCAGTTCTGAACTTGATTGATCACGAACTAGATGAAAAGCGAGGTGTTTAGCTTGATTCGAAGTGACAAAGCTGAATGAAGTTTGATTAAAGCGATACCATTCCAGAACTTATTTGAACTTAGGAACGATAGAAAACAAAAGATACCGAACTTGAACTTGATTGATCAAGAAGCAGATCTTATTGATCTAGAACTTGATTGATCTAGACACAGTGAGTGATGATAAAAATCGATCTTGAACTTGATTAATCAAGACACGATGAGCGAAGATAAACTGTCTAGCTTGATCCAAAGCAATGAATACTAAACACCTACTTATAGATTGAATGTGATCAAAGATACTCTTTAAACCCTTGATTGAGTTTAAACGAATAATCAGCTTGATGAAAAGCGATGAAACAGATTACCATTAAGAGATTGATTCAAACAAAGACAAATATCAGCTTGATATGAAGCGATGAAACTAATATGCCCCTAGTGATTGATTCAATTTAGATGGTCGAGAAATCTCAACTTAATATAAAGCGATGAAGTTGAGATGCCCCTAGCGATAAGAATTTGATTGATTTTCTTTAGTTGAAAAGATTTTGCTCAACTTTTGATGAAGATTTGAAATTTTTTTTGACATTTTGAAGATGTGAGGTCATAAGGTCATGAGTATGCCCCCTCGGGAGTGAAATCGAAAGATAGCAAGGGTACATGATGATTATAGGCAATTTTGAGCGATGATAATGATTTTGAGCACAAATGGATTCAGAGGAATTTTTGAAAATTTTGCGTTGAGTGATAAGATTAAGCGCCAAGTTGATTTGTAGAAATTAAATTGAGATTCAACGTTGATTCATGAGAAATTGAGTGCAATTAGAAGAGAGAATGAGCTTTTGATGAAAAGAGCACTAAGTGGTCCAAATTTTGTGAAATTTCAATGAGAGAATTGACATCAGATTTCGATTTCAATCCCAAAAATGGACTCAGGACAGCCGATTTACAAGCTCTTGATTTGATTTCATCGTACTTGTGTTGATGGATTATGAGATGTTGTTCTATATGCTTTATTCTATATGTATGCATTTCTTTTCAGTATAGATGAATGAATGCAATGGAATATGGGTTTTTATTTTTGTTTCTTTTCATATTCAAATAAATGATAATGCAAATGAGTAATGAATAATGAATAATGCAAATTTTTTCATTTTCCTATGCAATAAGATGAATGCAAATGAATGATAATGAATGTATGAATCTATATAAGATGCTTATGTATGCATCTAACATATCAATACACAAGTACTCGATCGAAGAAATGATGAAAAGAGACCACTTAGCGAAGAAATGATGACGCTCCAACTCTCATTCAAAAGATAAAGAGAAAGCATTGTTACTATACCAAAATCACTCCAAATTCACAAAATGTAGAATGAAATGCAAAATGAGATGCAACCTAAACCTAGTCACTAGATTTGAACAACTTAATTCTCATCATTGAGCATTTTACAATTATAGTAGGCAGATCAAAGTTCCTTTCTTTTCATGTGCAATATTAGTTATCTTGTCTGCAATGACCCTTTTTTCGTTCATATCCTTGGACAAATTACGCATGGACTTGAATTGCACAATAAAGAAATCTCCTTAAAACATACAAAGAAATGATGGGAACTTCCCTGTAGCATTCAAATAAGCAGAGTCAAGGTGTAGCGTCCTAAAATTGTGACACTTGCAATTTCGACTGCATTTCGGTCTTCACGATGGCGACGCAACACGCAACCTGAATGGAGACCCTGAAACTTGCTCATGACACCAAAAACTGCATTTTTCAAGTACCCTGGCCTGAACCTCCTTGCACCCTGCTGCCTCGGGAGGTGGGACCAGAGCGCCCAGCGCCTTGGTCCCCAGGACCATGGCGCCCAGCGCCCTGGTCCCTGGGTCCTATTTTGAGCCCGGTCTCCTAAGTGGTATCGGGTCTTTTTGATTGCAAATTGGAAATAAACTTCCTTGGTCGGCCTAAGGTCGGGAAAATCAGTCTGTCAGCCCTAAATGACAAGTATATAAACTACATTTTCCTCTTTCATTCGATATATGAGGGAAAAGGCGTGGAAACTATACTCAAGCGTTCAAGCATTCAAGCAATTGATCATTTCAAGTCTCCATTCAAGGCTAAGTGTTGCATTCAAGTCAAGGATTCAACCATTGAAGAGGAGATCACTTACTACATGCTACAACATACAACATACAACATCTAAACCTTCGCACATAAGGATACCAACATCCTTAGAACAAGGTATTAGTACTTGTTTTACAGTCATTTACATTTACAGCTCTTGCTCATTTCTTGGTTAATTCCAAAACTGGGGTTTGACCTAAAGGCAAACCCCTAATCCCTAACCCCCCAATCGTCTTCGCTTTTCTATGTGTAGGTTGCAGGTACGCGGCTGAAATTGAAGATCTGGAATCCTTGTGCAGAGACGAACAGATCCCCCTTCGTTTCGCGGATTTTTCGGAGGACCGTGGCGCCAGGCACCATTGTCTCAACAACTTTTGCTCAAATTTGCAGGACAGCGCCGTATCGACATTTTACTGCTAATTCTAGGTCCGTAGCTTCATCCTATAACCCGAACTCAGTTTATAAGTGAATCTTTATGACTTTCTATGCATGTTTAGCTTAATTTCCTTAACAAAAGAGGGTAGCCTTGCTTTCCTAACCCTTGAAATTCATTTAGCATCCAATCTTGCATTGCGTGGGATTGGATCTTATGAGTTTCAACCCTTCTTTTGAATGTAAAGTCTCTCCCCTAAGTGAAAACCATCAAATCCTAGCGAACCTCCCTTCTCTCTCCTCGGAGTTGGAAGAGGGGAGAACAACTAGGGTTCGACCGCGATTTTCCGCTTTACACAAGGTATGTGAGGTGATTTCACCTTGATGTGAAGACTCTTATCAGAGACACCCAGCTAATTTAGATGTTTCCAGATCATTGGAATCATTCCTTCAAGCAGAAAACAAAGAAGATACTATGCCCCCAATCCTTGCTCCTCTTAGTCACAATAGACTTCTTTGAGTTACTTAGAGGGATAATAATCGAAAACCAATATAAAAGACAACACACAAAGAAAATTTTCATGCATATCTCAAACAACTTAGTGATTTTTTTCCGTTATGTTGTTTTGCTTGTTAACTTAGTGATAAAACTCTTCAGTAGTCAGGAGATAGGTAACTGACTCGGAGTGGATGACCAGGTTTCACTGACGTAAGGTTGACTTTGTTGATACTTCTTAGGACATGTAATGTTCTCTTGTCGATTACCTAAGACTAGGACAATGATCAGTTTCAAGCCATGAGGGTTCCAGCAAACTAGGATGTCACAAAAGTGGCTAAAATATGTACAAGCAAAAGCAAAGATGCGTGAAAGCGGGAATGCCAACATTGCGTTGATAGATGGAGTGCTTGAGTACAAGAGGCGTCTGTTTACCAGGTTTTCACCTGCTTGGCAAAAATTCATATTTTTTTTTTTACCAAGGTGCCTATTTACCAGGTTTTCACCAGGGCATTTTCTCTCTTTTTTCCTTTTTTTTTTTTTTTTTCTTTGAATTTCTTCAAGACTTTTTCTGATTTTTATGATTTCTTCAGGACTTTTTTTGATTTTTAGGATTTTTTCAAGACTTTTTCTAATTTTTAGGATTTTTTTAAGGACTTTTTTCTGATTTTTAGGATTTTGTTTCAGGACATTTTATGATTTTTTTGATTTTTGTTTCAGGACATTTTATGATTTTTTTGATTTTTTAATGTTTTCCCCTAGTGTCTAGCAAGACAAAAGGGATTTTGAGTACATGAATGGATAAGTGAATGATGGTGGATGCTTTCAAGGACTATCTCACAACATTAATCCAAGCACATGTTCCAGATATAGCAATATAAAGCAAGGATTTTAGCAATGTAAAGAAATGATATAGCGTAACTAATCCATATGGTCCAAAGAAGTGGCCATGTCAAGAGGTTTGTGGAAAGCATGTTTTTGCATTTTGTCCATAGTGTTGATCAAGATCAAGGAATAGATCTGGATAGGAGGCATATAGGATAATCAAGATCAAAGGTGGTAATGAAGGATGTAAGTGAGCAATGGATAGGAGCTAAAGGGTTTGGATCAATTGCAATATATAGGACATACAAAACCTGTAAAGATCCTTAACCTTGTCAAGATCAAAGGTGGAAAACAGATATGAATGTAGATAGAGCGAATGATGGATAATGGAGGGTGAAGGATAATGGAGGAAGATGTATAATAGATGGATGTACATGGATGGAACTTGCCCCCAGTGTAAAGTGCAAAAGGATAATGGATTACGCATGATGCCTGTTTACTAGGTTTTCATCATGGTACTTGCCCAAGGTGCCACAAGAAGTGGTTTTCACACAAGGACTAATTTATTTCTCTTTACTTTTTTTTTTTCACTTTTTTTCATCATTTTTTTTCTTTTGGAAGATAATGGAGGCATGAGAGGAGATGGAAGAAGGACCCCAATGTCTCATTGCTTTGGATGGTACCTTTAGAATATGAGTTGCAATAGACCATGGCTATGAAGGTATGCTCAAAGATGTTGGTAGGATAATGAAATGAAACTAGGGCAAGGACTTATGCAAATGATTGGATAAGAGGGATGGAAGGGTGAAAAAGAGGTGTTGGATAATGGATGGGATGTTGGAAGAGTTGTGTATGGCTAGATGGAAATGCTGGAAAGATCAACATCGACACATGCCTTGAAGGATGGTGGACATATGGAGGAGAAGTGAATCTTAGATTTTGGGATTTGGATGGAGGAAAGGTTACATATTTTGGGGAATAAGAACCCAAAATGGATGAAGGAGGTGATGGAGGAATAGACTCGGAAGGTTTGGATGGAGGAACAACAATTTTAGATGCCAATTTTCGTTTTTCTTTAGACTGTTGTGCTTCAAGTAGCTGCTTAGGGATCCACATGGTTTTTGATTTTTCATGTTTTTGTAGTTCCTTAGAGCGCATTTCTTGTACAAGTGCCTTAGGAACCCATATAAATTTTGACATTTCTTCTTTCTTTGTGGGCTTTTGTGGGCTTTTGTATTTTTCTTTTTCTTTTTGGATCATATTTTTCTTTGTTTTGACATGTCGATTAGATGGGACATGTTGATCCTTGAATACATGTGGATTGCTTGACTTATGACTTTTATTCTTGGCATCCAAATTTCTTGGAGGGAGATGCGTGGATAAATAGGAATGATATGGAGGTCTTTTAGATGGATGGAAGGTATTCAAAGACGTGTGCCTTTGTTGATCCTGCATAAGGGATGGAGGGATATAGGGACCTAGAATGGATGGAAGGCGCGAAGGAGAAGGCATGTATTTGGATTTAACTAGAGAAATGTAGGATTTATGAGAGATACCAACATATTGAGAAATTTCCTTGAGGCCATGACCTTTAACACTTTCTTTAATATGGAGGGGTTCTTTCTTGTGGAGATCTACCCCTTTTCCTTTATAAATATTTTTACATGTAGGATACACTTTGCTTTGGAAAGAAGGCACTGTTAGTTTTGATACTTAATGTAAAGTGCTGATGCCAATAGCTAACAAGATGAGAGGGGGGGGAGGTGAATCATAAAAACTTAAACTTCCATAAAATCAACAGATTCAACCTCGGTAACTTATACTTCAACAACTTAACCAAAAACTGCTAAACCTGCAAACTTGTGAACACATAATCATAATAACACTCATAACACAAGATTTAACGTGGAAACCCAAATAGGGAAAAACCACTGTGGGATTTCAAACCCACTAAGAAATATACTCTTCTAGAGTATGCTCGGTTAAAAGTAAATCTTGTTAAAGATTACAAACACATTGCTAGATGTGACCCGGTTAAGGGATTTCCCTTAGATCTGTTAGGATCTTCACTTTGTTAGAAGTGACCTTGTTAAAGGATTTTAAACACTCACTTAGAATGTTACCTTGCTAGAGGGTTTACATATAAGACTGTTAAGTCCACTCAGTTAAGAGATTTTCTGTCACTTACAAAATAACAGTAATAAAAATCTATCTGCAACTTCACATCTAAAATGCTAAAGAAGATTCCTTTTTTCTCAAAACAATCTAGTCATAAGACTTATCTTGTCCCTCTACTGGGCTTTCTACTCTATTATTCAAATAGGTCTTCAAGCTTCTATGCTCGGTAATTACTATGTAGCATCCCTGTGCATACACTTTCCCACATACATTGTTTATTAACAATTTATTATTTATAAACAATTGCTAACCGCTAAATCTCCTTGATCACATTTCCCATGATCAATCTTAGCCATCAGATCTTCAAACTTGACCAGGTTCAATGTATCCTTTCGATCTGAAAATGTTTTACCTTACCTCGGGACTTGCATTCCCTTCTTGGAACTTGCATAAGGTTATTGTGGTTCAATCTGCACTGTAGATCTTCATGCCAATTTTCCTTTGCCATAGATCCTTAACAAACTTCATGCACAACATACCAATCATTTATACATCTCTAGCTAATCATTGTCCTTCATTAAATAATGCTTTTATCCATCCCATGCACACTATCATAACTCGGTTGCAACTCGGTAAATACTAAACTTTACTTGGTAGACATTTCGCCTTCATTAACCGATATCGATAACCTTAAGGTTTACCAACTAGGTTCATTGCTCGGTTGCATAGGATAGTATTAACCTTACAATCAACAACATATGTAGGATATCAAAACAATCTAAATATCATGATCTCATCATTGTCTAACTCGGTAATAGTTTCCCATTGAATAACTTATTCCTCCCTTTATTCATCACATTCTTTCTGTGTCTTTTACCGACATCTTTATTCTCTTCTAATCAATCTTCTCAAGATATGGCAACATCATATTGAATTAGATAATCAATTTGTTGACATCAATGACAAAATAATGTTATAAAGATAGTTATCATCCTTCTTCAATTATATCAATAATCTTCAACAACCTTCTCAATATCCTTATTGAATATCAACAATCTTTCTTACTGTAATGCCAACAATCTCCCCTTTTGGCATTGATGGCAAAACCAACAATTAAATGGTAATACCAACAAGATATTCAAACTGATTTAGATTCAAATTGTTGTTAGACTTCTCCTTGATCTGTTGTCTTCTGAAGTCTTCTCCATTTTGCAATCTACTCCCCCTATCATTAGTCTTCTGTTATTCCCATCATTCAGGGCTTTACCATGTAGTCAACCATTTAGTCTTCTCCCCCTTTGACAAGAATACCAAAAAGTAAAAGAACTAAATCATGATTTCTTCCTCTGTGAAGTGATTTGCTTTGCTGTGTAACATCTCAGTCTTGGTCAGATCAACTTGTCTCTATTCATTTTTCCTGCACACCTTTAGAAAACCTTCTAAAGTGCATAAATTAGCATCAATCCACACATAATATTCTGTAGATTCATCGAATTGATGCTTTCACTGAACTCGGTTAGTGAGTAGAAGATAGGGGTAGGACCCCTAACTTGCTTTTGAGATACTCAAAAGTGTCCCTTGGTAGTGGCTTTGTGAAGATGTCTGCTAATTGCTCCTTTGAACTGATATATTCTAGCACAACTTTCTTCTCTTGATCTTCTTGTCTGAGATAATGATACTTTATAGATATATGCTTTGTCTTAGAGTGCATCACTGGATTCTTTGAAATATTAATGGAACTAGTATTATCACAAAATATAGTTACTACCTCAATAACATTCTCATTTATACCTTCCAATAGTTGTTTGATCCATGCTATATTGGTACAATTCAATGCTGCAGCAAACATATTCAGCTTCTGCTGTAGATTGAGAAATACATCCTTGTTTCTTGCTAAGCCAACTTACTAGTATTTCTCCCAAAAAGAAAGCTCCACCACTTGTGCTTTTCCTGTCATCTATGTTGCCTACCCAATCATCATCAGTATAAACTTTTAAATCAAAATTATTTCTCTTTTCATATACTAAGCCATAATCTTCAATGCCTCTTAGGTATCTAAAAATTCTCTTGATTGGCGTCATATGGGTTTCCTTGGGATTTGCAGAGAATCTTGCTACAATACCTACTGCATGTGCTATATCCGGTCTACTATGCACAACATATTGCAATTTTCCAATCATAGATCGGTAAAGTGTCTCATCAACAAATGCAGATTCATCATTCTTTGATAATTTACAGTTAGTAGTCATAGGAGTACTTACTGGTTTAGAATCCTCCATTCCAAATTTCTTCAAGATTTCCTTTATGTACTTGGATTGAGTAATAAAAATCTCATCTTTCATTTGCAATATCTGTAAACCTATAAAATACTTTATCTCACCGATTAGTGACATCTCACATTCTTTACACATTTCATTTCCAAAGTTCTTGCATAAGGAGTCATTACCACAAAATATAATGTCATCAACAAATATGGCTGAGATCAGTATTCCATTGTCCTCATCTTTCTTCATGTACATATTGTTGTTTTCAATTGTCCTTATAAAACCAATCTTGATTAAATAAGAGTTCAATCTTTCATACCATGCTCTAGGTGCTTGTTTCAGACCATATAAGGCTTTGTTAAGTTTGCATACCTGATCTTTACTCCTATCTTCAACAAACCCTTCAGGTTGTTCAATGAAAACTTCTTCGTCTAGTATACCATTCAAAAATGTAGATTGAACATTCATTTGATATACCTTGAAATTTTTGAAAGCAGCATATGCCAACAATGTTCTTACTCCCTCAAGTCTAGCCACAGGTGCAAAAGTCTCACCATAATCTATTCCTTCTTCTTGAGCATAACCTTTGCAAACTAGTCTTGCTTTGTTGCAAATGACCTCACCTTTTTCATTTAGCTTGTTTCTGAAAATCCACTTAGTACCGATTACATTTTTGTCCTTTGGTCTTGGGATTAGTGTCTATTTGTCATTCTTCTTGATTTGATCAATTTCTTCTATCATAGCATTTACCCAATTTTTACTGTTAAATGCCTCTTTTACTATTCTCGGTTCAAATTCAGAAATCAGACATGTGTTCTGTCTCAGTTTGTTTCTTGTCATCACTGGATCATCTTTATCTCCTATAATTTGACTTGATGCATGATGTCTTCTGACATATTTGGTTAATATAGGCTCGATAGGTTCTATATGATCTTCTTCATCACTCGGTAACTGGACATTATCTTCATTTTCTTCAGCAACTTTCTCGGTAGGACTTCTCGATTGAACATAAACAAATTCTTCACAATCTTCTGGTTCTTTGGAATTTCCTTCATCATTTCTTTCTGAAAATTCATGAATTTTCACATTTTCACTTTCCACTATTTTGTTAGATGATTTGATCAGACATTTAAATGCTTTACTTCTAGAGGAATAACTAATAAATGTTCCTTCTTCACTTTTCTGATCAAACTTTCCATTTTTGTCATCTTTGTGAACATAGCATCTACTTCCAAAGATTTTAAAGTAACTTACATTAGGTTTCTTGTCATACCAGATATCATATGGTGTCTTCATAGTTCCTTTCTTCAGTTGAACTCGGTTCAGGGTGTAAACTATAGTGCTGATTGCTTCTCTCCAAAATGTTTGAGGTACCCTCTTTTCTATCATTAGGGTTCTTGCACAATTCACAATTGATTTGTTTCTTCTCTTGGCTATCCCATTTTGCTGAGGTGTTCTCAGTGCAGATACTCGCCTCTTTATACCATGATCATTGTAGTATAAGTTAAATTCATCAGAAGTGAATTCTCCTCCTCTATCAGATGTAAGACATTTCAGTTGTCTTCCTATTTCATTTTCAACTCTTGCCTTGTAACATTTGAACATTTGAAAATCTTCTAATTTTTCTTTTAAAAACATATCTAACATCATCCTTGAGTAATCATCCACAAATAATATGAAATATTTATCACCATAATAACTTTGAACTTTCATAGTGTAGCGTCGTAAATTGTACGTACTTGCTAGGGTGGTACAATTTCACACCTAGTTTAGCACCCGCCTTGGTGCATTTTACATTTTGCATTTCATTTCTCCTTTAGCACTTAATTAATCAAATTAATTAGGTCTAAGGTCCTATTTCATCGTCCTTTGCATCATAAAAGTTGGGCCCTTTCGTTAAAGCGTGCCCTTTTCATTTTATTCCTCCAATACATCACTCAATCAAAAACCCTAATTAAGTCCTATTTTGAACTTGGGGGCTTGATTTCGGGGGTCAAAACATCTCGAAATCACCTGTAACTTTGGGATTCTCTCTAAAATCATCATATCCGACGGCCCTAAAAATTTGGTGAAAAGTTGTCGGGACCGTGGCACCCGGAGTGCACATGGTCCCAGACATTTTTCCCAAAATTTTAGGAGCACAATCCAATCATAAAATAAAGCTTAACCCCAAGAAATTGGTGGGAAATTCAATCTCTAGGTCGGCCAAAAGACGAAATTACGATCTAGGGTTTCCTACATAAGAGCTCTCTTTCTTCATTGGAAGGGATCCGATTTTTGTTTTCAGGAACCTCATATGCAGCAAAAGAGCAGATCTTGGAAGACTTCAACAACATTCAACATCCCTCTATCAAGCATTTATCAATTTCATTCATCCATTTAGGGCTTGGAAGACATTGAAGAACAATAGGAGATTACCGACTGAAGATTGGCTTGTACTCCTCCCTTGAGGGTTGGGTATGATTTCATATTGTTTTCATGTCTTTGCATAAGCTTCAATATATCCTTTATTCATTCTTTAGATCACTTTGCATCTTGATTTAGAGCATTTACATTATCATTTACAAGTAATTAGGGTTTACTTTCTAGGTTGCTCTAGTTTGCTTTCTTGCATTTTAGGACCTTGCACACACACTAGGTTTGCACACACAATACATTTTACAAAACAACTTGGCTATTCGTGGAGGTGGAAATCACCGAAGTGGGGGTTTGACTAAGGCAAAACCCTATATAGCCACCCATACCATTTTCAGATATAAGTGTAGGTTTCGGAACTCAGACGACGCCGCAGGTGATAGATCCGGGAAGAATAGGTCGAGACAGCACTCCACATCAAATTGCAGAGCAAAAGACCTGGACAAGGGCGCTGGGCACCCTGGTCCTACCAGGACAGGGGCGCTAGGTGCCCTGGTCCCTGGGACAGAGCTGCTGGGCACCCTGGTCCTCCGAACAAACAACATTTTTTGACATTTTCGACAGTTTTCCAGAGTGCAAAACAGCAGTTTCAGGTGCAGTTTTCAGGACAGAATCAGCACAGTGGCACCCGCGCCCCCGTCCCGAACATTTTCAATCAGATTTTGACTCTGGGTATGCATCTGCATTCTTGTTTTGTCCTTGTGTTTACAACTGTTCATTGTTTAATCTCAATTCTACAATCTTGTTATTAGTTCATACTTGCATTTTGGGATTAGGGTTTGAACTTGCATCATTTGATCTTCCAATTTCAACAAAGGAATAGAAATCCTAATAGGTAGCCTGTGGCTCTCTCTTTCACAAGAAGAAGTAGCCAATTGTGTGATACCTCTAGGCTCTTTTGTATTTCGTAATGTGTGTCAAAAGGTAGGATTAGGGCATGTTAACCTAGTCTCGCTTTTTCCCCTACACATTTTGGTGAACCCGATGTGAAACTATCATTGCTTCCTCTTGCATTGCATTTGTTAGATCTAGATCTAGATTTAGTGTGTTTTCATTTCATGTTTCATTAAAAAGAAAAAAAAAAGTGTGTTTCTTTGCATTGTGTGTTTAAATTTTATGCAACCTTTATTTCAAAATGTCAGATTTTTATTTGCAAAATGTTCATGCTTTTGATGATTATTATGAGTATAGCCAAGATGAATTAGATGAGTTTTTGAACCCAAAGATGCCAAACCTTCATTTTACCAAAAACTCATAAACCTTGTTACTATGCCATTTAGATGTGATGAGAAAGATAAGTCGAATGGTTCCTCTCAAGGGTACATTCCTATCAACTCTTCCACTGAATCTAGTAACATGGTTGTGTTCAATAATCCCCTCTATGAGGAGATGTCTCCTTTTGAATCAAAAGATAAATCTTTTAATCGAAATGATCATGCTTTGTTGGATGATGCTCTTGATGACTTTGTGGCTTTATCGAAATCTTTAAACAAGAACAAGACTTCTAAATTGGTTAACATGATAAACTTGAATGAGCATAATAAGCCTCTCTTTGAAGTCCAAGGTGCTTATCCTTCTCCCACCTTTCAAGTTCCTAAATCACCTCTCCTTATTGTCCAAGGAGGGTATGATCATGATTCCTTTCGTACCCTGAATAAACCAATTATCACCGTGCCAGGAAGAAAACCTATAAGTCCTTATAGTTATGCCAAGCAAATAACTAGAGAGAATTATCATGCGGTTGCCCATACTTATCACACCAGAAATAATAGGCAGCCTAATCCTCCTCCTGTTATTCCAGTTTCTCTTCCTAATCCTCAACCAATTCTTCCACAAGCTCCCTGTATTTCGCAAGTTATGGGTAAGGAATATGATCTCATAGAACAACTTAAAGCTACCCCTGCTAAGATATCCCTCTGGGATTTTATTCAAACTTCCTCCGCTCATCATGGAATGTTACAAGATGCCTTGAAAGATTTGAATGTTCCTCCACCGAATACATCTAGTAATATAGCATCTTTAGTTAACTCTGTGATGAATCCTAAAGCTCAAATTGTGTTTACCCAAGAGGAGTTGCCTACTAGTGAAATTCAACAACAATATGATCCCTTGATGATTGTGGTTATCATGAAAGACACTGCTATAAGACGAACACTAGTAGATAATGGCTTTGGCCTTAATGTGTGTAGCATCAATCTATTGCATAAAATGAATGTGGATACATCTCTCATTGAGCCTGACTCTCGTCCCATTCGAGGCTTTGACAATGTGGCTAAGACTTCATTAGGTATCATCACCTTACCTCTCACAGTGGGACCTGTTACTTTGCCTACTCCTATCCATGTTATGTTGGGAAATTTAACATACAACTTGTTATTAGGGAGGCCTTGGATTCATAGTATGCAAGCTGTCCCCTCTACATTACATAGACAAGTTAAATTTATCTATAACAATAAGACATATACCTTGATAGGTGATACTAATTTCCAAGCTTGTCTACAAATATCTACTTCCAAAGGGGGTTCTTCTAAGCCATCCTCATCTAGTGATGACCCTTTAAACAAGATAACTATCGATGAGTCCTCGCTCTCTGATGATCAAAATTCTTTGGATGAGCCTGGAGCTCCTGAAGAAGATTCTTCTCGACTTGAATCTACACATAAGAAGGATTTTGATCCTGAGAAAGTTCTCGAAGAAGATGATTGGGGGTCTCTTGATTTCAATCCCACCTTTGTAGGTGAATATAAGGTTCCTTATAGAGAGATTAAAGCTGAAAAGAAGGAAGAAGCTAAAAATCAATCAATCTTACCTGAACCTATGAGTAATAATTTTGTGGCTGCTTCTCAAACTTCTTCCCCTCACACCTCTAATTATGAAGAGTCTGATTCTTTGTCTTATGAAAAACCACCTCCTCTTTCTGAAATGGCTGATCGTTATGGTCGTGGTTTTCGCATTTTTGCTAAGCATGGGTATCATGGAAAAGGTTGTGGTGCTCATGAACAAGGGATAAAAGTTCCTCTAGAGAATAATTTTCACAATTATGCCTTTGGACTTGGCTATAATCCCTGCAAACGCACTAAAGCTTCTAAAAGACCATGCATTAGTGTTAATACTATTTCTACATCTCTATCAATGCAACACCCCAAGTATATTGATGGGGATCCTTCGTGTGCCTGTGCTTTGGATGTCTTCCCTACCGATGATGCTTTAGCTGAATTTTTGGGAGCCTATGACACTCTTCCCCGTTATCATCACAATAGGGGACTCCCTTATTGTTTGAACACTGAAGCCTATTTTGGAAAGGAGATTGATAATGATGAGATTGTGAAAGAATTCCCTCAGTTAAAGGATACTCCTCAACAAAGTAATCTTCTCATAAGTGACACCACTGATGTTAAGATGGATCCTTGCAATAAAGAAAAAGTTATTAAAATTGGAAAATGTTTGGATGAAGAGGAACAAAAACAATATGAAGATTTATTGCACGAATTCCCTGAGATCTTTGCTTGGACATACTCTGACATGCCTGGTATAGATCCTAAGATTGTCACTCATAACATTGTCTTAGTTCCCGATGCTAAGCCCGTGAAACAAAAGATTCGAAAAATGAATCCTAAGGTGGCTCTGCTTGTTAAGGCTGAGATTGAAAAATTATTGGAGGCTGGATTTATCCACCCTATTGACTATTCCCCATGGATTTCAAATATTGTCGTTGTGGCTAAACCAGATAAAAAAATAAGGATGTGTACTGATTTTCGAGATTTGAATAAGGCTTCCTTGAAAGATGATTTCCCTCTTCCCAACATTGACATGATAGTTGATTCTACGGCAGGACATGCCCTGTTATCCTTCATGGATGGTTTTTTTGGATACAATCAAATTTTCATTAACCCTCAAGATCAATTTAAAAACGCTTTCACCACCCCTTGGGGTATGTTTTGTTGGATAATTATGCCTTTTGGACTTAAAAATGCCGGTGCAACTTATCAACGAGCGATGACCCTTATCTTTCATGATTATATGCATAAGATTTTAGAGGATTATGTTGATGATATTTTAGCCAAATCCATTCTTCACATAGATCATATTAAAATCCTTCGTAAAATCTTTGAAAGAGTTCGTAAATATCACATGTGCTTGAATCCCCGAAAATGTGTTTTCGGTGTGGATAGTGGAAAACTATTAGGATTCATAGTTTCGCATCGTGGGATTGAGGTGGACACTAAGAAAATAGATGCTATTGTCAACATGCCACCTCCTAGAAATGTGTCTCAACTTAAAAGCTTACAAGGAAAGATTCAAGCTATTCGTAGGTTCGTATCTCAACTTGCGGATCATACTTTTCCTTTTACTCAACTTCTTAAAAAGGATATCTCTTTTCAATGGAATGAAGATTGTCAGCAAGCATTTGAAGATTTAAAAGTGTATTTGGCTAGTCCTCCTATTCTTCAACCTGCCGAACCTTCTATATCTTTCCTTTTGTATACAACTGCTTCCTCTCATGCTCTCGCAGCATTGTTGGCACAGCATGATAAAGATAGTAAGGAATGTCTAGTTTATTACATAAGTCATACCTTACTCGATTATGAGACCCGATATTTTGCGATAGAAAGACAATGCTTGGCCTTGGTGTTTGCGACTCAGAAATTGAGACATTATCTTTTAAATTCAGAAGTCCACGTCATGGTAAAGTTTGATCCTTTGAAGCATCTTTTCTCTAAAACTGATTTATCAGGACGCCTAGCTAAGTGGGTTATGATGTTGACTGAATTTGACCTTAAATTTGTTTCACAAAAAGCAATTAAAGGGCAAGCATTGACCGACCACTTAGTTGAGGCCCCTTCACCTTTCTCCTTCCCTAATTCTGAGTCTTTCCCCGATGACTTCATTCTTTCTATAGAGAAAGATGAAACTTGGGAATTATACTTTGATGGTTCTAAGTGTCATACGGGATCTGGGGCAGGTGTTGTTTTGATTTCTCCTACAAGGAAATCTATTCCCTTATCCTATCATCTAAATTTTCTATGTACCAATAACATTGCTGAGTATGAGGCTCTTATAGCGGGAATAAAAGCAGCCTTAGCTTTGAACATAAAACACATACATATTTATGGAGATTCTCAATTGATAATAAGACAAGTAACAGGATTGTATCAAGCAAAGCAAGACAAATTATCACAATATAAAGACCTTGCTATCTCTTTATTACAAAAATTTGATTCTTATACCATGGAACCTATTCCTCGAAAAGATAATCGACATGCGGACGCAATGGCATGTGTGGCTTCTCTTGTATCTTTAGAGGACCCTGTGGTTGATCTTAAATTTGTTATTCGCAACCTTATTTCTCCAGCTATTGTAGATGATTCTAGCTTGGTAACATGTTGTGACTTTGTAGATTCAGACGAATGGTATTCGCATATCGTAAGATATTTGACCGATGGTACCTTTCCTGATTCCGCCAATAGGAACACTGGGGCTAGAACCCGCAAGCTGTCTGCTAGGTATATTATTCTTTCTAATGTCCTTTACCGAAGGGGTTATGACAGTCTTCTCCTTCGCTGTCTTAACAAATCGGAAATCCCTGTTACTCTTGAAGAGGCACATTCAGGTGCCTGTGGGGGGCATTTCGGAGGCAAATCCTTGGTTCAAAGATTGCTTCGTATGGGATACTATTCGCAAACTATGCAGAAGGATTCTTTTTCATTTGTTAAGAAATGCCATCAATGTCAACAACATAATAATCTGATTCATGCTCCTGCCCAAGAACTTCGTTCTCAAGTAGCTTCTTGGCCCTTCTCCGCATGGGGTTTGGATCTCATTGGTAAAATCTCTCCTCCTTCATCTCAAGGAAACACCTTCATTATAACCGCAACAGATTACTTTACGAAGTGGGTAGAAGCTATTCCCCTTCGCTCTACTACTGCTGAAGTGATTTGTCAATTTCTTCTAGAAAACATCATTTCTCAATTTGGGATACCTTCCACTATAATCTCAGATAATGGGACATCATTTAAGAACAAGGACGTGAAGAAATTCCTTGAGAAGTATCATATCAAACATCGATTTTCTACACCATACTATCCTCAATCAAATGGTCAAGCCGAATCATCCAATAAGATAATTGAACAAATTCTTCACAAAACCGTGAATAAGCATGGTAAGGATTGGAGTAATCAGCTAATCTATGCTCTTTGGGGCCTACCGAACGAGTGTATGAATTGCTATAGGAACTACTCCTTATAATCTTGTTTATGGTGCTGAGGCTATTATGCCTTTAGAGTTAGAGATTCCATCACTTAGGGTTTCTCTTAAGGGTATAGTAGATGATGACTCTTATAGAGAACAATGACTTCAACAGCTTGAGATGTTTGATGAACAATGTATAAACGCTCTTGAGCATATTCAAGCGTATCACAAAACTCTACAACGAAGCTATAATGATAAGGTTATTCAACGTTCCTTCTCAGTAGGTGACTTAGTCCTCTATGAGAATCAGTGCAATGTGAATGCCTTACCTGCAGAAAAGGGAAAATTTAGTCCTAATTGGCTTGGACCATACATCGTTATTGAAGATTATGGATCGGGTGCTTACAAAATAGCGGATGTAGACGGTACGCCTCTTAAAGAACCTATAAATGCTATGCACTTGCGTAGATATTATGCTTAATTCTTCATTCCTTATCTTTCATTTCATCTATCTTCTTTTCAATTCTTCAACATTGGGTAATATGTTAGTACCTCCTAATTAGAGCAAGATAGAATTAAATGTTATGGTGTTTAATCTGTATTGCTTTGTTCTTGACAAGCGTGTTTCTTTACTTTATAGTTTGTCTTGAATTCATTTATGTAAATTGTAAAAGATTTACATTTCCATTATGCTAGCATATTATACAATGTCTTATGTGTTAAGTAGAATCGTATCATGTTGTATTTAATTAAATCACACTAGTTATATGATTCTTAGACTTAATGCATATTTCTTCCCTATCATCAATGTAGTACTTGATTAAATATTTTAATTAAGTCACACATGTATCAATTTAATCATGGAGCATTGAGAAATCAATCACATGGAAATTAAATCCTGAACATACATGTACATCTACCAAATGTATTAGATTTAATCAAAACAAAATATACATTGTTTTAAGAATTAAAGATAACACATTTGAGACAAAAGAGAAGCATGTATATATATATATGTGGATCATATACAAATATAGGTCAATGTACATCCAAAATGTGACCTATCCTACATCATAAAATCATCTCCTATCCCTAGGGCTGGTGGCTGGAGAGTGTCGACTAGATGCTCCCTCCTGATCCGGTCGTGCAGGTGGACCCATGGGTGTGTAGCACGATATAGACCACGAGTGACTCCGAGAGGAACTCCTATGATCCCTATCCATAAGGATTGCACGATAGGAGGAAGCCTCGGTCTAAGCAGCTGCTAGATCTCACCGTGCCCACTGAAGGTCCTCTGATAGGACTCTCTCTCTCTCTCCCTCCATATGTCTACCTGTACTCGGAATGGGGAGAACAAGTCCTCATGCCGACCCACGTTCCCTTGAGGCCTATAAGCAATCTGTGAGGAACTTGGGATTTGTGCCATTGTGGAAATGTCTGTCACTGCTTGCTAAATCAGGGAACGCTACTCCTACACATTAGCTATAGTAGTAGAACAGATTTTTGTTAGTACCATTCTATATCATCAAAAACATTAATCAATCAATATAAATCTACTATACCTGGATCTCCCTCACGCTAGTAGGGATCATGGTATGGTAGCATCTATGACTGGGAACTACTAGGCTCCCCTTGCTCAAATAATCTATGCACGATGGGTGTAGGCTGGATGGTACTAGGAGCAGGTCTCCGTATCGCCTCGTGTTCCCCCTTTTGGGGAATAAGAGGAGGATCCAGAGCTATGGTATCATCTCCTGAATGGTGGGGAGCTGCATCTGACCCCTCCTCATCATCTCTATCCTCCTCCTCCTCATTGTCCTCCTCGTCATCCTCATCCTCATCCTCGTCTGCATCCTCACCTGCATCCTCCTCATCCTCATCTCTATCCGTGTCCTCCTCCTCCTCCTCAGCACTAGGCTGATCTCCTATGGGTGGATCAGGATCTCCTGCCTCCTCATGACCCTCTCCCTCCTCTGGCTCCTCTGATCTGGATCCCTGGTCCTCATCTCAATCTCCATGTCTCCATGGGTCGGGATGGCCTGTCGGGTGATCTGGTGGAAAGATAGGCCCTGGGTATGATCTCATAAACCATGAGACATACCTACGCTGTGCTCCAGGCTCTATAGAGTAATCAGTGACTACATCCTGATCAGATCCCTCTATATTTGTAGTCTTGATGTCATCTATCGTCAGTCTCTCTACTGCTCTAGGTTTGGGAAGGACTCGTGAGTGTTGAGTATAGATGGGCACATCGGCTAGAACACACTGCTCTAGCCCAAACTGCCTCCATACTCGGTCGAAGTAGAATGGGACTATGATATGTGAATATCATCCCCGCAGTAGGCGGTTCCTCTGTAAGCATGCTAACTATCTCTCCATCCCATCCCATATGTGCATCCACAGATAGGGTCTCCATATGGTCACCTTGGCTGTCAGTCTATCAAAAATCACTCTCCAATATAACAGATCTCCAAATCTCCACTCGCTGGTAAGTGGATAAGCAAACACCCTAGGTCGCTCGCTCGCCGTACTCAGCAGAAAGCTGATAGGCCTGGTGCATGTGAAGTGCTCAAATACCCACACCTACAAAAGTGTGCATGTCATCAAGCTACAACCCTGTCCAAACACATACTCCTCAAGGTCGTGATAGAGATGTGCAAGCATACTCCAACCCCAAGCATACACTCACCTGTGTCTCTCCATAGCTTTGATGCACCATGTGAGACCCCCATGCATATGCGTACCTCGCCCATTAGGGTAGACGGCTAGTGCTATGATGGTGATCATAAGGTGTCTCACAAGGGGCACCTCTCCTGTAGGATGTAAGAGCTAGCTGACCATGATGCGACCTCTCGTCTCGCTCAGCATGAATCTCCCTATGCAATATACCTGCTCTCTCTGATGGTCCTCCACTGACTGATCGGTTGCGTATGTAACAGTAGCTCCTCTAATAGGAAGACGAAGTATACGGTACACATCCTCAAGTGTAACAGTCAGCTCCCCTACTGGAAGATGAAACGTGCATGTGTTAGGATCCCATCACTCCATCAGTGCCATCAGCATCACAGGATGGAACCGAATGGCTGGCATGAGGATCGCATACCATAATCCCATAATCGACAATGTGTCTCTCTCTTCCTGAGTCAGCCACGGAATCTGATCTCGCAAACTGCGAAGAATATGTCCCGTCGTATGCTCTCTCATGTATGGGAGACCCTGCAACACAAAACATAACTGTAATCAGTACTCAATCATCAAAATCACTCATGCAAACTATCGAACATCATATGCTAACCCTGAAACCCCTCGCCAAGCCCTGATTGAGACCATGGCGCCCTATCAGGGAGCATGGTGCCCTGATTGGGACCATGGCGCCCTGTCAGGGACCATGGAGCCCTGAAGGGACCATGGCGCCCTGTCAGGGACCATGGCACCCTGAGGGGACCAGGGTGCCCCACAGGGACCATGGTGCCTTGGGTGGGCCCCGGGTCAGACTTCAGGGCCCGCAAACGATCACAGAAAGTCAAAATGCGGAAAATCAAAAGTCAACGTTCAGTCAACTCACCTCGTCCAGTGGCTCGTTGTCGATCACGGCCTGGCGCAGGATCTCAATCCTCGTGGGATGCTCTGGTCATCATGAAGGCATGATGATGGCTATGTGGGCTCTGCTACAATGAACAGTATTCTGAAATCAACAAAGTGATAAATGCAAATGTCACTTTCAAAGTATATACTTTCATTTCTTTATCTTTACTTTCGAAACCCTAATTTTCCTCTATCATTCATTTCATCATAACTTGAGTTTGGGAGATGCGATTTTCAAGCCGTTTGTTGCATAGGAATCATATTTTCATTCCCCTACTCTCAGGATATTCCAAAAAGTGCTCTGATGAAGCGTATTCAGTGAACGTCCCTCATCAATACTCTCTTACACAATTTGTCGTAAGTAAACATGCTACCCTGTTTCACCTCCCTAATAAGCAAGTTGAAATAGGGGGGGCATATAGCTACTCACAAATTTCATCACTTTCCTTAGTAAGCATTAGGTGATTTTGTGATCTAACGTGTGTTTTGTAGGATGCGGTTCCTAACTGTGTACTGCAGATACCGCTGGGGGCTTCGTCTGACAACTTATGGATATATCCTTTTTCAAATGATGTTTACTTTTTTGTACTTTAGCTTGCATATGCATGTAGTACTCATATGACTGCTAAAGTGGGGGCTAAATGTAGCGTCGTAAATTGTACGCACTTGCTAGGGTGGTACAATTTCACACCTAGTTTAGCACCCGCCTTGGTGCATTTTACATTTTGCATTGCATTTCTCCTTTAGCACTTAATTAATTAAATTAATTAGGTCTAAGGTCCTATTTCATCATCCTTTGCATCATAAAAGTTGGGCCCTTTCGTTAAAGCGTGCCCTTTTCATTTTATTCCTCCAATACATCACTCAATCAAAAACCCTAATTAAGTCCTATTTCGAACTTGGGGGCTTGATTTCAGGGGTCAAAACATCTCAAAATCACCTGTAACTTTGGGATTCTCTCTAAAATCATCATATCTGACGGCCCTAAAAATTTTGTGAAAAGTTGTCAGGACCGTGGCGCCCGGAGTGCACATGGTCCCGGACATTTTTCCCAAAATTTTAGGAGCACAATCCAATCATAAAATAAAGCTTAACCCCAAGAAATTGGTGGGAAATTCAATCTCTAGGTCGGCCAAAAGACGAAATTATGATCTAGGGTTTCCTACATAAGAGCTCTCTTTCTTCATTGGAAGAGATCCGATTTTTGTTTTCAAGAACCTCATATGCAGTGAAAGAGCAGATCTTGGAAGACTTCAACAACATTCAACATCCCTCTATCAAGCATTTATCAATTTCATTCATCCATTTAGGGCTTGGAAGACATTGAAGAACAATAGGAGATTACCGACTGAAGATTGGCTTGTACTGCTCCCTTGAGGGTTGGGTATGATTTCATATTGTTTTCATGTCTTTGCATAAGCTTCAATATATCCTTTATTCATGCTTTAGATCACTTTGCATCTTGATTTAGAGCATTTACATTATCATTTACAAGCAATTAGGGTTTACTTTCTAGGTTGCTCTAGTTTGCTTTCTTGCATTTTAGGACCTTGCACACACACTAGGTCTGCACACACAATACATTTTACAAAACAACTTGGCTATTCGTGGAGGTGGAAATCACCAAAGCGGGAGTTTGGCTATGGAAAAACCCTGTATAGCCGCCCATACCATTTTCAGATATAAGTGCAGGTTTCGGAAATCGGACGACGCCGCAGGTGACAGATCTGGGAAGAACAGGTCGAGACAACACTCCACATCAAATTGCAGAGCAAAAGACCTGGACAGGGGCGCTGGGTGCCCTGGTCCTGCCAGGACAGGGGTGCTGGGTGCCTTGGTCCCTGGGACAGAGGCGCTGGGTACCCTGGTCCTCCAGATAGACAACATTTTTTGACATTTTCGACAGTTTTCCAGAGTTCAAAACAACAGTTTCAGGTGCAGTTTTCGGGACAGAATCAGGACAGTGGCGCCCGCACCCCCGTCCTGAACATTTTCAATCAGATTTTGACTCTGGGTATGCATCTGCATTCTTGTTTTGTCCTTGTGTTTACAGTTGTTCATTGTTTAATCTCAATTCTGCAATCTTGTTATTAGTTCATACTTGCATTTTGGGATTAGGGTTTGAACTTGCATCATTTGATCTTCCAATTTCAACAAAGGAATAGAAATCCTAATAGGTAGCCCGTGGCTCTCTATTTCACAAGAAGAAGTAGCCAATTGTGTGATACCTCTAGGCTCTTTCGTATTCTGTAATGTGTGTCAAAAGGTAGGATTAGGGCATGTTAACCTAGTCTCGCTTTTTCCCCTACACACATAGGACCACAAAGATCAATGTGTACTAGATCTAAAATTCTTATAGAAGTGTAGGACTTACTTGTAAAGCTTGATCTTGTCAACTTACCCATCTGGCATCCTCGGCACATAGCATTCTCAAGTTTTTCAAGACTTGGTAGTCCTCTTACTTAGTGCTTCTTACTTTTTTTGATCAGATTATCAAAATTTACATGACAAAATATTTTATGCCATAACCATGTATCATCTATGTTTGCATAAAGACACTTGTTCCAAGTTGAGTCAATATGAAATATATTACCTTTTGTTTGTGTCCTGGTAGCAGCTAACTTTCCATGTTTGTCATGAACTTTGACAATTCCTTTATGAAATTCTATTGGGTATCCTGTATTGTTTAGCTATGCTACACTCAACAAATTGTATTTCAAACCTTCAACCTAGTATACATCATCACATTTAGCATTGTCAAGAAGTGTTATAGATCCTTTACCTTTTACCGGACATGGTGTATCATTACCAAACCTTACATAGCCTCCATCATAGTCTTCTAATTTAACAAACTTGTGTTTATCACCTGTCATATGATGTGAGCATCCACTGTCTATGATCCAATAATCATTATTATTTATGTGAGATATTAGGGCTTTTTATTCATACCTTTCCTCATCAGATCCATCTTTAATAGCCACATAAACAACTTCTTCAGTATCAGTTTCATCAGATTCATCATCGTTGGATTCCTCATCTGCTACTAGACATATCTTTCTATCTCTCCTTCTGAAGTCTCGGTGTCCTCTGTATTGGTTATCTTTCTGCCTGTTATCTCGGTATTCTCTCTTTTCACTAGATTCTTTGTCAGGGCAGTTAGAAGCCATATGTCCTATTTTATCACAATTGAAACATTTTAAAGGTAGCTTTCCTTTATACTTACCTTTTCCTCTCGGTAACCTTCTGGCTAATAATGCTTCAAATTCTTCTTGCTTCTTGATTTCCTCATACAGTTTGTGCACTTTTTCCATGTTCTTGTGAAATCTTTCACTTGCTCCACTGTGATCCCCTTTAGAGTACTTACTCATTCTATCATTGTAATCATCAGATTCACCAATATGAAAGGAACTGAATATAGATTCTACTTTATTTACCGAAGAGCCACTGTTATCAAAATTACTTAACTCAAATGCATGTAGGTTACCAATAGTAGCATCCAAAGAAACTGGCATGTTAGGTACATACCTCAATTCATTGATTGTAGAGACTCGAGTAGCATAAGCTGGTAGAAGGGTTCTCAACAACTTACTTGTTATATCATTTTCTTCAATAGTTCCACCTGCTCCTTTAATTTGATTGACAATCTCCTTTAGTCTTGTACTGTATTGGGTTATGTTCTCACCTTCATTCATCCTCATGGATTCAAGTTGTCCTCTTAGACTATCTACTTTTTGTCTTTGAACATGTTCATCACCTCCATATACAGATATGAGCTTAGTCGACATTTCTTTTGCATCATTGTAGCCTTCTAGATCATTAAACTTTGAGTCGGTCAATGCTGATGTTATTTCAATCATAGCTTGAATATGTTCTTGCTTTGCCTTAATCTCTTCCAAGGTCATAGGGTTGGTGCTTGGTGCAATGTAATCATTCTCCAATCCCTGATAAATGTAGCTTCACCCTTTTCTTTGATGTGGAGAAACTTGACTTGTTTAGCTTCGGTGCATCCCTTTTATACATCTTCGGATCTTTGCCTCAAGTACCTTTAAAATTTTTCTTCCAGAGTCCTTAGCTCTGATACCAATTGTTAGTTCTGATACTTAATGTAAAGAGTTGATGCCAATAGCTAACAAGATGAGAGGGGGAGGCGGGGGGGGGGGGGGGGGGGGGGGGCGTGAATCATACAAACTTAATCTTCCATAAAATCAACAGATTCAACCTTGGTAACTTATACTTCAACAACTTAACCAAAAACTGCTAAACCTGCAAACTTATGAACACATAATCATAATAACACTCATAACACCAGATTTAACATCGAAACCCAAATAGGGAAAAACCACTGTGGGATTTTGGACCCACTAAGAAATATACTCTTCTAGAGTATGCTCGGTTAAAAGCAAATCCTGTTAAAGATTACAAACACATTGCTAGATGTGACCCGGTTAAGGGATTTCCCTCATATCTTTTAGGATCTTCACTTTGTTGGAAGTGACCTTGTTAAAGGATTTCAAACACTCACTTAGAATGTTACCTTGCTAGAGGGTTTACATATAATACTTTTAAGTCCACTCGGTTAAGAGATTTTCTGTCACTTACAAAATAACAGTAATAAAAATCTATCTGCAACTTCACATCTAAAATGCTAAAGCAGATTCCTTTTTGCTCAAAACAATCTAGTCATAGGACTTATCTTGTCCCTCTACTGGGATTTCTACTCTGTTATTCAAACAGGTCTTCAAGCTTCTGTGCTCGGTAATCACTATGTAGCATCCCTGTGCATACACTTGCCCGCATGCATTGTTTATTAACAATTTCATATTTATAAACAATTGCTAACCGCTAAATCTCCTTGATCACATTTCCCATGATCAATCTTAGCCATCAGATCTTCAAACTTGACCAGGTTCAATGTATCCTTTCGATCTAAAAATGTTTTACCTTACCTCGGGACTTGCATTCCCTTCTTGGAACTTGCATAAGGTTATTGCGGTTCAATCTACGCTGTAGATCTTCGTGCCAATTTTCCTTTGCCATAGATCCTTAACAAACTTCATGCACGGCATACCAATCATTTATACATCTCTAGCTAATCATTGTCCTTCATTAAATAATGCTTTTATCCATCCCATGCACATTGTCATAACTCGATTGCAACTCGATAAATAATAAACTTTACTCGGTAGACATTTCGCCTTCATTAACCGATATCAATAACCTTAAGGTTTACTGACTAGGTTCCTTAGGGTTCACCAACTAGGTTCCTTAGGGTTTACTGACTAGGTTCATTGCTCGGTTGCATAGTATAGTATTAACCTTACAATCAACAACAGATGTAGGATATCAAAATAATCTAAACATCATGATCTCATCATTGTCTAACTCGATAATAGTTGCCCATTGAATAACTTATTCCTCCCTTTATTCATCACATTCTTTCCGTGTCTTTTACCAACATCTTAATTCTCTTCTAATCAATCTTCTTAAGATATGGCAACATCATACTGAATCAGATAATCAATTTCTTGACATCAATGACAAAATAATATTATAAAGATAGTTATCATCCTTCTTCAGTTATATCAATAATCTTCAACAACCTTCTCAATATCCTTATTGAATATCAACAATATTTCTTACTGTAATGCCAACAGGCATGAGTCCATTATGAGATGGAGGTGGAATGTAGGGAATGATAGGATCATGAGAGGTATTTGTAGGCATGATGGATCCTTGAGCTGAACATGGACGATTATGACAAGGAGATGAAGGGATACTTTGATCTTGACATGGAAGAGGACCATTAGATAGAGTAGGAAGGTTGTTTGACTCTTCATTTTGAATAGGACCATTTGAAAAGGTGGAAGAGGCATCATGATCTTGCTCAAGAAGTGGATTAGGAATGGGATTTGGAAGGATGATTTGTTCTTGAGATGGAAGGGGATCGTCTTGGAAGAGATGGAAAGGTATAAGGGGATCATCATGGGATTCTAGGGAAATAGTATCTTTTTCAATCATTAGATGGGATTGAGGAGTTTTGGTGTGTTGATCTTGATTTATGATAGGACTTGTTTCTTCATTTTTCAGGTTATCCACTTGACATGGAGTCACTTCTAAAGAATGGATAGGATTTTGCATAGGCATAGGGGATTCTTGGAAGGTCTCCATATTTTGGCATGATGGGGAAGCATTTTGAGTGGGACTCTCTGGAGTGGGTACATTTGGAATTGAAGTGTATGATGGAATAGGATCTAGGATTTTTAAATCTTTAGAGGGACTTGTATCATTATTGTCATTAACTTGGATTTCCATAGGAGATAGCCCTTGAAGGTCAACATGAGAAGTTTCATTGTTTGAAGGAGATGGTATGGATTGTTGCTGAGAAGTTTTAGGAGATGAAGGAATCATGGAAGGGATGGAGGCTACATATAGAGCCTTGCTAGACATAGGTTCATGATTTTGATTATGCTTAGAAGTAGTTCCTTCTTTTTCTTTAGGTGAGTCATTAGGATCTTTAATTTCAATGACACCATCATCAAGGAGATCTTGAATCTTATGTTTTAATTCCATACACATTGAAGTCTTATGTTTGTTATGCCTATGATATACACAATAACTACTCAAGACTGCACATCCCCATGTGGTCTTTTTAGGCAATATGATAAGATTATTCTTAATAAGCTCTTCCAAAGCCGACTTGATAGATTGCCCCAAAGGTGTAAACTGTTTATCTAGGGAATATATTTATTTTTGTCTTGGTGAAGGTGTCTCATGAGATTGTTTGAGATTTGGCTTTTGATTGTCAATCATTTGTTGGTATTTGCTTGTCAAATCACATAATCATTTTAGCACTTCTTGAAGTTTCTCACACTTGATATCATACATTTGTTTTTCAAATGGAGTCATTGATTTATTTTGTTGGATTTCCATGTCATATATTTCTTCCTTTATATCTTGAAGCATTTGAGCATAGGTAGCCATGGGAATTGGAGCTAAGGTATCCAGGAGATTCTTACTTTTTTCAAAAAAATTAGAAGTGCTTTTGGTTTGAACAGACATTTTTAACCGATAGGACCAAGAGTGAGATGTGTTGCAGAAGTCAAGATCAAATTGTAGCTATTAGTTCATTTAATGTACTGATTGAGAGAAGTAACTAAAGATCTGGTCTGGTTTCAGGAATGATCTATCTTTTGTAAGACATTATCTAAGTTAACTTATGTTTGACAAGATGTTTGTTTGGAATAGCTTAAAGATGATCGACAAAATCATGCCACGCAATGACAGAGGTACACTATCAAGGTTGTTTATGCTCAGGAGGATGATAACTAGTTTTATGCTGCTGTAGACTATTTTAGACAATTTTGACTATTTTGACTAACAAGATCAGGAATTCGTATGACAGAGGATTGGACAGAGACGAGACAAAGACACAGTTTTAATGTTTCGATGACTGACAAAGACTAGTTTGGACACAGATAGAGTTTATCATTAAATTGTTTGATATTGTTTCATTTGTTTTCTCCAATTTTAGTATTTCACTTTTAGTTTTAGGGATGAAAACATAGAAAACACGCAAGATATATAATAATTCAATCACAACACGCTAACCCTATGGAAGTTGGCTTAGAGAAGAAAACCTTTGCTTGCTGACTTAGGTACACACCCAATAGCTAATCAGAATACGGTTGCTGAGTCTCACACAATGGATTCTCAACGCCATATTAGCCGACTCCAAATGCTAATGGGGGCACGATATGGCAAGTGTCTTGGGAGAGTTACTATCTCTCTTGCACAAAGATTATCAACCTTTTGGAGGTGAATCGGGTAGCTTCTATCTTATAGTTCTTAGTCAGGAATTCCGTTTGAAATTACCCCTTGAAGTCACACAAGCATGATTGAGGCCTATAGCCCAAAAAGGTACCAAAACAAGATGTATTCACGTAAACGTGATTGAGACCGCAAGGCCCTACAAAATGCTTGATATGAGAGATCTCAAAGAGAAAACTCAAATAATCCATCCTCTAAGACTTTAATCAGTAGAGGCCTATTTATTATAGTGAGTTGGAATGCTTAGGTCCAGCTGTACTCACTTGGGTCATTCTCATAGTGTGATTACTTTTTCCCACTGTGATAGGCCCGCTAAAGGTACACAAATCTCAAAACTTAGAAAAAAGCTTTGAGGGTCTAGATTTCTGATTGCCTATAAAAGACAAGAGCATACTCTCCTACCTCTTAGATTTTTCTGAAAACATGAAAGATAGATTTGTTCTTTAACTAGATAGCAATTTAAGTGCCTAAGAAAATACTAAATGAATACACAATGTTTAGTCGATTCTCCTTAGGCAGCCTGCAAAACCAATATGTCAGCAGTCATTTTCTTCTTGATTCTTTGGTAGGTGTATGTTTGATTGATAGATTCTTTGAAAAGCATCTTGAATATATTAAAATCCCAAAATTAGTTTCCAAAATAAAATAAAAAATAATTATCAAAAGAAAATTCTAGCATGCAAACTATAACTTAAACTAATCTAACAAGAATTTCCATTTTTTATGACTATCTTAGTTATGATAGTTTTGATAGTGCTTCACTTTGTCATTTATAACTTTTGAACCAAATATAATTTGGAAACTCGCATCGGTGGAAATGTGGAAAACTTGGTTTTACAAAACATATTAAAATTTGGGTTAGATCCAACGGTTTAATAAAAAGTTATACTCTCCAAACTAAGACCATTTTTGACTATCACAGAAAAAATGAGTAAAATGACAGTCCTGCACTCTATCAATCATAACTTCCAAACCCAAAATCTTTAGGAAACTCCCTTTAGTGAACCTTTATACAACTTTATTTTAAACAACATATCAAAAATTGGTTGAGATCCAATGGTTCAATAAAAAGTTATGCTCTCCAAACTGAGACCATTTTTGATTGTCATAGAAGAACAATAAAAAAGAAAGATTTTTATTTGCAAATTTAACACATGTTTATTAGTTATAAAAACCAAACATTAAATTTGTTCAAGAAACATTAGAAATCTTGTAGTTGTGGGTTTGAGCCCCACGGTGGGTGCTAGAAATGTGTGTGTGAAAAGTGGACCTGTATCTATATTTGTAATACACAACACTTCAATTAAGTCATTACATGTATGGTTAGACAGATATAAATATGAATAATAAAACCATAACAAATCGACCCTTTGCCTTCTAGTAGATGTGAGTTTAGATTGCTCTCAGATTGCTAAGCTATCTAGTGACTAGACAATAAGCTATCTAGTGACTAGACAACACCTAAACGAAAGATTTTAATCTATATGAGCATGAATTCAAGCTAGATGGATGCAAAATTAATCTAACAATATTTTTGCAATATTAAACTAAATGATTTAATCAATATGAAACAATTAATATGCAATATCTCAATGAAATACTAGAGAAAAAATAGTATAATAACAATATATTCTCTAGCCTCTTTTGAATGAGAGATGAGCCTGAATTTATAGAAAATTCAGAAAGATACCAACGACTAAGATCAAATGATGATGAGCGGTCAAGATTTTCCAAGAGGAAGCACAATCCACATGAATTGATGTGATTGGATGCTTTTCTTAGTTTTAAAGGAAATTGAACTAGAATTAAGATTAAATCAAGAAAAAACTGATTTATTCTCTATTTCATTCAATTTTAAGATTTAATTGTTTTAATTGCTTTCTTTGAGATTATCTATCAATTTTTAATTTGTTTTTTCAAGATTGTTTTCAATTGATTTCTTTTCTCAACTAATTCCTTTCTTGGTCAATTAATTCATTTTTTGATTTATTTCCATTTTTGAAGATTTGTGCTCAATTGATTTATTTAATTGAATTAATTCCTCTTTCTTGATTTGTTTCCTTTTTTGAAGATTTATGACAATTTGATTTATTTAATTAAATATGCTAGGATATTTAATTAAAATAAATAAGGTAATTGTTTAAAATGATTTACTTTGAATGATTTAATTAATTAAATAAATATTTAATTAATCTTGGGTGATTGATTTTTCCATGTGACATTTGATGATTAAAGAATTAATTGTGTGCTTAAGATTGATTTAATTGCCTTTGGTTAGGACCTTGGTGATGTTGTCGAGATTAGGGGCTCATGGTTTAGATGACCATTTTTAGGGTATTACATTAAGTACTAATTTTTATTTACATGGTCTATTTAACAGTTGATGACCAAGGATGAGTTGAGACAGATTTAGGAGGGCACCTTGTCGGCCATTTCATTTGGCCTTGATAGCTTGACGGTACATATATTATTGCACCTAGTCATTTGTATTTTATTGTACATACATGCTAATCATTTATATTGGTATTAATTAGATTATGTAGTAACTTGCATGTATATCTTATTTTATTCTTGTAGGGCATAAGCAACATGAGTGTGGGGCAATGTGATTTAGGATCTGGTAGTGTAGTTGGAGACAAGGGAAAGGTAATTGAATGCAAATATGATTGAATGAATAGTTTAAATAACTTATAGTGATTATACATGTCTAGACATAGATTGATAGTTTCATATACTTGTTGTGTATATATACAGAGAATTCTTGGCTTCACATCCTTAATGACTACACCCAATATACTTGAAGAAGAAGAAGAGATGCCTCAAGTAGATGTGTGTTTATTTTATTTTTTGATTAGTAGATATAATTTGTTATTATCAGTGACAATTATATGCTAACTTGTATCAATGTCATGTTTCTGAACATATGTAGGTTGTGTATGAAAATATTCAAAACATACCTCTTCTACCGAAGACATACATCAAGAGTCCTTCAAAGCTGAAGAGAAAATGTGGAGATGAGGTAAACATGAATAGTTCAATTATAGTTCATTTTTATGTTAACTTTTCGAATGTGAATTATATAATATAACTAATATTAATCGTGGTTTGTTTTTCTTGTGCAGGATCCTTCAGAGCCGAGCGGTGCGACGAAGAGGATTGATTTTGATGATCTATCAACAACTTAGGATGTTATAGATAGTTTTGGGATGCTTACATTTCTAGTTGGCATGTATATTTTGTATATGGACATACATTCACGTATTTAGACATACATTTTATTTCAGTTGGCATTTATGCCATATTTGTGTATGGACATACATTTGTAATTATTTGACATTTTTATATATACAAAAGTTGATATTCGATCATATAAATTGTTGCTCATCTGTGCGTGGTGTTATCATGGAAATATTTAATCTTCATTCCAATAATTAACAATGGTTAATAATGGCTATTTAATGAACAATACAATTCATTTCATTTCATCGTAAGTGTTGTTTTTATAATGAACAATATAATTCATTTAATGAACAATACAATACAATTCATTTAATGAACAATACAATTCATTTAATCAACAATACAATACAATTCATTCAATGAACAATACAATTCATTTAATGAAAAATACAATACAATTCATTTAATGAACAATTCTTGATACAATTCATTATTATCCTATGCATGGTCCTGTTTTTCCCCCCACCTCAGTCGAATGCTTGGGGTTTTATTAGGGCAGCAATTTTTTGGTTGGCGAAAAAATCATCAGTCTCACTCAATCAAATGTTGTCGTGTGGCCGATTTATCATTCTGCTTGTCGCGATGATGAACCATTGGCTCCAACATGTCTATTTAGGCATTATTACCTTACGCATGCTCCTATTTTTTCCCCCCACTCGATCCAACGCTTGGGGTCATACCCTACCGGCATCGTCCCTTGAGTGCCCTAAGTGCTCAAAATTGTCAAACGTTGACGGGCCCTAACTCAGAATCCATGGCACCTGCGAACAATCTGTTTGAACCTATGGAGCCATGAGAGGGGTCCCTACAAAAGCCTATCTCAGTTTTTCAAGTTGCCCTATGGTTTTATTAGGCAGCAGTTTTTCGGTTGGTGAAAAAATCGTCAATCTCACTCAATCGAATGTTGTCGCGTGGCCAATTTCTCATTCTGCTCGTCGTGATGACAAACCGTCAGCTCCGACATGTCCAGTTAGGAATTATTACCCTATGCATGCTCCTATTTTCCCCCCCCACTCAATCCAACGCTCGGGGTCATACACTATCGACGTCGTCCCTTGAGCGCCCTAAGTGCTCAAAATTGTCAAACTTTGACGGGCCCTAACTCAGGATCCGTGGCACCTGCAAATGATCCGTTTGAACCTACGGGGCCATGAGAGGGGTCCCTACAAAATTTTATCTCGGTTTTTCAATTTTCCCTATAGTTTTATTAGGGCAGCAATGTTTCGGTTGGCGAAAAAATCGTCAGTCTCACTTAATCGAATGTTGTTGCGTGGCCGATTTCTAGTTTTGCTCATTGTGATGATGAACCATTAGCTCTGACATGTCCAGTAAGGCATTATTACCCTACACATGCTCCTATTTTCCCCCCCCACTTGATCCAACACTCGGGGTCATACCCTACCGGCATCGTCCCTTGAGCGCCCTAAGTGCTCAAAATTGTCAAACTTTGACGGGCCCTAACTTAGAATCTGTGGCACCTGCGAATGATCTGTTTGAATCTATGAGGCCATGAGAGGGGTCCCTACAAAAGCCTATCTTGGTTTTTCAAGTTTCCCTATGGTTTTATTAGGGAAGCAACTTTTCGGTTGGCAAAAAAATTGTTAGTCTCACTCAATCGAATGTTGTCGCATGGCCGATTTCTCATTCTGCTCGTTGCAATGACGAACCGTCAGCTTTGACATATCCAGTTAGGCATTATTACCCTACGCATGCTCCTATTTTTCCCCTCCACTTGATCCAACGCTCGGGGTCATACCCTACCGGTGTCGTCCCTTGAGCGCCCTAAGTGCTCAAAATTGTCAAACTTTGACGGGCCCTAACTCAGAATCTGTGGCACTTGCTAATGATCCATTTGAACCTACGGGGCCATGAGAGGGGTCCCTACAAAAACCTATCTCAGTTTTTCAAGTTACCCTATGGTTTTATTAGGGCAGCAATTTTTTGGTTGGCAAAAAAATCGTCAGTCTCACTCAATGGAATGTTGTCGCGTGGCCGATTTCTCGTTCTGCTCATCACAATGACGAACCGTCAGCTCTGACATGTCTAGTTAGACATTATTACCCAATGTATGCTCCTATTTGCCCCCCCCACTCGATCCAATGCTCAGGGTCATACCCTACCAGTGTCATCCCTTGAGCTCCCTTAGTGCTCAAAATTGTCAAACTTTGATGGGCTCTAACTCGGAATCTATGGCACTTGTGAACAATCCATTTGAACCTACGGGGCCACAAGAGGGGTCCCTACAAAATCCTATCTTGATTTTTCAATTTTCCCTACGGTTTTATTAGGGCAGCAATTATTCGGTTGGCAAAAAAATCGTCAATCTCACTCAATCAAATGTTGTCACGTGGCTGATTTCTCGTTCTGCTCGTCGCGATGATGAATCATCGGCTGCGACATGCCTAGTTAGGTATTATTACCCTTCACATGCTCCTATTTTTTCCCCCCACTCGATCCAATGCTCTGGGTGATACCCTACCAGCGTCGTCCCTTGAGTGCCCTAAGTGCTCAAAATTGTCAAACTTTGATGGGCCCTAACTCAGAATCCATGGCACTTGCAAATGATCTGTTTGAACCTACGGGGCCACGAGAGGGGTCTCTAAAAAAGCCTATCTCATTTTTTCAGGTTTCCCTACAGTTTTATTAGGGCAGCAATTTTTCGGTTGGCGAAAAAATCGTCAATCTCACTCAATGGAATGTTGTCACGTGGCCGATTTCTCGTTCTGCTCATCGTGATGACGAACCGTCAGCTCCAACATGCCAAGTTAGGCATTATTACCCTACATATGCTCCTATTCCCCCCCCTCCAACTCGATCCAATGCTCGGGGTCATACCCTACTGACGTCGTCCCTTGAGCACCTTAAGTGCTCAAAATGATCAAACTATGACGGGACCTAACTTGGAATTCGTGGCACCTGCGAATGATCCGTTTGAACCTACAGGGCCATGAGAGGGGTCCCTACAAAAGCCTATCTCAGTTTTTCAAGTTGCCCTATGATTTTATTAGGGCAACAATTTTTCAGTTGGTGAAAAAATCATTAGTCTCACTCAATAGAATGTTGTCGCGTGGCCGATTTCTCATTCTGCTTGTCACGATGACAAACTGTTTGCTTCGACATGTCTAGTTAGGCATTATTACCCTACGCATGCTCCTATTTTCCCCCCCCACTTGATCCAACGCTCGGGGTCATACCCTATCGGCGTCGTCCCTTGAGTGCTAAAATTATATATAAACAAGCATTACACTGTAGACAAATAATGATCATGAATATTTCCATGTATTGTATACACAAAATTACCATTACACTTGCATGTGACATCCATGAAGGGAGATGCAAACATGATTTTTTTTTCATTATCAATACAACTACACCAATGTACTCATGTACAGATACATGGACATTATCATCAATATAACTAAACCAATTTGCTCATGGACATTGTATATCATTATAACAATTTTACATCAATTCACATCCATATACAAATACAACATCCCACTTCATCTACATCAGACATCCTCATGTCCTAAGAGAAAAGCTTACATACAGCAATACCTGCATATAAATGAAGACCAAAATAAGTAGCCTTTTTATGCGGAATGAATGTGCTACAAGAAACAAATTATAACACTTAATCAAAATTAGTTTGGCAAATTATAAATAGATCATTTCAAACATTTTTAAGATGCAAAAGATCGTATAATTACAAAACTTACCAGTTTCTCTGCAAAGTATACAAGCATAACTTTGAAGAAAGACGCATGTTGATTAAAGCCCTTCTCACTGCATTTCTCTGCATGGCTGAAGACAATGGTAGATATGGTCATTTCTAAATAGAAATACATTCACTTGACTTAATGTTTATGCACAAAATTTTATCTCAATAATGCACAAAAGAATATGTACCATCACCAAGAGAGGGTCTTGTCAATGGCGAATGATCTAGCATGAACCTGTATATCATCAAAAATCATAATGTGATGTACTATTGTATATCATCAATAAAGACCTACATGAGCATAAAGTTTTTGTGATAATTATATCATCAAAAATTGTAAAGATCATCAAATGCATGATAATAAGTCATGTTGCAAAAATATGTCCCTTCCGATTATATCGTGTACCCGCTATGTGCATGCAAAAACCGTGTTGCCAAAAAAAAAATGTTCGTCAATAGACTTGCTTTTTCAAGACATCCTTAATATACACGTAACAAACTTGATCATTAAGGTTTAATGATCATTGTTAGAAATGAAATGCATGATAAAAAAAATAAGGCACCATTAAAGACCTACTACTCAAGTGTGCCTGAAGGGTCATCTCTTTGTTTAAGAGTATCCAGTATTGCTTCATGATCAGCAGTAGTCACTGTCCATAGCTCTTTGGTCTTTGGTTTTGCTTGATGCTTCAACAACTTGACATTTGTAGCTATAATAAGGTGTGAATGCATTATAATGGTTTTGTGTCTCTCATAGTCTTCAAATGCAGGTATGCCATTCTTGCTAATCATGTATGTTCGCAACCAAGTTCCCACAACAACAACTGAACCTGTAGGATATGTGAACCTGTCATCATCTATCACTGGTTGTGTTAGCTTTTGTTTTTCCTGTACACATTGTGCCAACTAATATTCTGATCTCTCTTCATTCCCTTGCGGTGCAACAACTGCCAAAACATGTCCTGGCTGTACAAGATCTGATAGACGATCATACTCAAGTGAACTTTCCATGTCATCGTTTGACAATGATATTGTTTGAGATAAAGGAGTTAGATAGCGGGGAACCCACGTATCAACCCACTCACTTGACTCACACTGATCCCAATCACACCAAACACAACTCTGACAAAAGAAAGCCAACGCTCGTGTCCAAATGGTCCATGTACTTGCATCTGAGCTGAGAAATGAATGCATCTTTGACAATCCAATCTATCTCCCACTATTCCCTCCTCAACCAACCAAAAGAATCTGCTCACTGCTGAATCAAGAGTACCTCCATGTGACAATGGTGAACTACACCAATCAACAATAGAAAGTGCATTAGAGAAATTTGCACCTGAAATCCTCAATGGCTCCTTAATTAGATCTCTCTTCAAACATGCACCTGCTCCATCATGCTCTCCCTTCCCATGCCCTGCCTCAAAAAAACACCAAATATGAGGTATACGCCTCTCCACATGCATTCTACTCAACCAATAAAACATACGGGCATTCTTGAATTGACTCATATAGTTATCTAACCATATTATATGTCGGTCAATTGCAATATCTTTCTCATGCAAGAACTCAAAAAAATTCTTGAAAGAATGTTGCACATACTCGGAGGAGTGTGATCTATCATCACTCATATAAAAATGATACTCCTTGATTATCTTCCTGTGCTCTTCTGTACTATCAGGAGCATGTCTATATGTAATGTGAACAAAAATAGCAATGTGGACTCAATTGTAGTACTGAGACTGTACCTCATTCTGTGGTTGCAATGTATAGTTCTCTGCAAAATCAACCATCGATACAATAGTGCCAATTGGGAAAGAGTTCTCACACATCCTAAACTGTTGATCCAACCACTGAGACCTATGGGTGTGCCTTGCATACTTGTAGAAAAGATTTTCCTTAAAATCCAAAATAAAATCAGCAATACTCACTTCTCTTGAGACTAATTCGCATCTAGAACCTTCACCTCCACTCTTCAAAGTTTATTTCATTGTCTCGTATCTTTTTTTCTCAACATAATTATTTCCAAACTTGTGTTTGCTATCCTCATGAAAACATGAAACAAAATTTGACAACCCACCGCATTCTGAGCACTTCTCATTCAAACAATCATTTCTATAGAAATAGCAACCATCATCTCTAGGGCATAAAAATAGATCTTGCAAGTCTCTTGATGATCTCGGAAATAGTATTGCACCACACTCCTGCAGCATCTCATTAGTATGCATCATAGAATGAATATGACATAAAAGTTCATGGTACATTGAAAACTCCACATGGTACTTGCAACAACAGGTATTGTGAATCTTAAGAGGAACACAATAAAATGGTTTCAAAGATTCAAAGGACCTTTGTGATATTTGCAAAGTTGGATGTAATTCACAAAATTTTTTGTACAACATTGTTTGGCTTGATTCCAAGAAATGTTTGGGATGCGGTGTGCGGTCTCGGTTGCTGATTCTTAATTTCAAAACGTCCTTTACATTGGGTGACACTCTAGAATTAGAGTGCCAAAATTGTTTAATCTCTTCCTTCACATTGTCAGTCAACTCTCTATCAACATGTGGAAGCCTCCTACCAAATGCCCATGTATCTTGTTGAAGTGGATCATCAAGTCTTTGTCTTCGTGCAAGTGCTCTATCCAAAGTTTTACGGTTTATGTTAAAATCAACACAAGTTTGTCTCATTTGATGAGCCTTCCTCAATTGATGGCTTACTAAGGAGGTTGTAATCACTCTTTGAGAGATTCTCTTATCTCTTTCTTTGGTATTCTTTCCAATAGAATTGAGAGCGTCAAATAGATTTTTTGCAATAATAGAATTTCTCTCCATCTTCTTGATCATATGAATCTTCAATTTGTTTAGCAATGGTCTCATCTTTATCATCTTTAGCAATTGAACAAAGAGTTGGCATTGCTCGGTCAATGTCTTATTGCTAAAATTTTGGTTGAAAAGTTGTGTAGCCCACAACTAAACAGTTCTTGTTGACTTCTTGCCTTCAAAATTCGCAATAATGTTCTCATCGATTTCAAATAATCATTTTGGGGTTCTTGAAGGTCTTGGATTTGGAATTTGTCTTTCATCCATGAGAGGGTCTTCATTTCTAAAGTAATTAGGTGTTACATATGGTTCACTTGGTTGAGCAATTCCACCTTCAATGTTAAATTTTTCCACATTTTCACCTCCTATGTCAAAATTTTCCACATGTTGAGCATTTTCATTATCACTTTCAACATTTTCAAAATTTTAAATATTTTCACTTTCAAAATCTACATTTTCATTTTCAATAACTTGTGGCACATTTTCAAATTCAATTTCCTCTTCAGTTGAAGTAACATTAGCATTATTTAACATACTTTGTCTTCTCCTCCTATGACATTCTCTTTCTCTATACACTTCAATTTGGTCATTTGAAAGTTTTCTTTTGCGTTTAGACTTCCAACGACTACTACTCCCCATTTCCCTCCACACATATGCTCCTTCGTGATTGAAAATGCAAGTTTTCACTTTAAGAACCTCCCAAAAGCACAAATTTGTCTCTAACTGTTTGAAAACCCGTGATCCTCGATAGAAAACAAAATATGAAAACTGTGGGCCATTGGAATCTACAAAATGGCCCACAAACCCTTTTTTTCCTGGTTTTTTGTACTAAAATCGGATATCCGATTTTAGTACAAAAATTTGTGGTCCCCAAGAATTTTCCCGTTGTCGCCATTTATTTAGTAAAATACCACATGGCAGAAATTTGATATCCGATCAAATCGGATATCGGATTTTATTAGTCATATTTTAGAGAGAGAGCATATGACCCCTAACAACATGATTTGGTGTCTTAAGGGGTCTTATAGTGTCCTTAGGGGTCATATGGTGTCTTGGGACACCATAGGACCCCTTAAGACACTAAATCATGTCGTTAGGGATCATATGGTGTCCTAAGGGGTCATATGGTGTCCCATGAACCCTTATGACCTCTTAGGACACCATATGACCCCTAATGACACCATATTGGGTCACTTTGGGTCATATTATGTCCTAAGGGGTGCTATGGTGTCCAAAGACACCATATGACCCCTAACTACACCATAGGACCTCTTAAGACACCAAATCATGTCGTTAGGGGTCATATTGTGTCCTACGACCCCTTAGGACAACATATGACCCCTAATGACATAATTTGGTATCTTAAGGGGTCCTATGGTGTCATTAGGGGTCATATGGTGTCCATAGGGGTCATATGGTGTCTCCGGACACCATAGGACCCCTTAAGACACCAAATTGTGTCGTTAGGGGTCATATTGTGTCCTAAGGGGTTGTAAGACACAATATGACCCCTAACGACATGATTTGGTGTCTCAAGGGGTCCTATGGTGTCGTTAGGGGTCATATGGTGTCCATAGGGGTCATATGGTGTCTTGGGATACCATAGGACCCCTTATGACACAATATGACCCCTTAGGACACAATATGACCCAAAGCGACCCAATATGGTGTCATTAGGGGTCATATGGTGTCATTAGAGGTCATAAGGGTTCATGATGTCTTAATCTCTCTCTCTCTCTCTCCCCTAATCTCATAAGGGTTCATGGTGTCCTATGGTGTCTTAATCTCTCTCTCTCCCCCTCTCCCCTAATCTCTCTCTCTCCCCTAATCTCTCTCTCCCTCTCCTTCTCTCTCTCTCCCCTAATCTCTCTCTCTCTCTCTATCCCTCTCCCCTAATCTCTCCATCTATCTCTCTCTCCCCCAATCTCTCTCTCTATCTCTCTCTCTCTCCCTTCCCCCTCCCCATCTCTCTCCCTCTGTCTCTCTATCTCTGTCTCTCCCCTAATCTCTCCCTCTCTCTCTCTCTCTCCGCTAATCTCTTTATCTTTCTCTACCTTCCCCCCCTCCCTCTCTCTCTCTCACCCCCTCCCTCCCTCTCTCTCCATCTCTCTCCCTTCCCCCCCCCTCTCTCTCTCTCTCCCTCCCCCCTCCCCATCTCTCTCTCTCTCTCCCCTAAGCTCTCTCTATCCCTCCCCCCTCCCTCCCTCTCTGTCTCTCTCTCCCCCCACTACCCCCTCTCCCTCTCCCTCTCCCTAATATCATATACTAATTTATTTATAAATTAATATATTAATATATTAATAAACAAGTCTAGTTAGAGAATTTATTGATTAAAATTGGATATTGTGTCCTAAAGGGTCATATTGAGGACCTCTTAGGACAACATATGACCCATAACGACACAATTTGTGTGTGTGTGTGTGTGTGTGTGTCTCTCCCCTAATCTCTCTCTCTCTCCCCTAATATATCTCTCTCTCTCCCTCTCCCTCTCTCTCCCCTAATATCTCCCTCTCTCTCTCTCCTAATCTCTCTCTCTCTCTCTCTCTCTCTCTCTCTCCCTCTCTCTTGGATATTGTTTCCTAAAGGGTCATATTGTGTCTTACGACCTCTTAGGACAACATATGACCCATAACGACACAATTTGTGTGTGTGTGTGTGTGTGTCTCTCTTTCTCTCTCTCTCTCTCTCTCTATATATATATATATATAAAATATGACTAATAAAATCCGATATCGGATTTCTACCATCGCCATTAATGTGGCAGTTCAGTAAATAAAAGGCGGCAATAGAAATTTTTTTGGGGACCACAAATTTATATATTAAAATCAGATATCCGATTTTTGTAGTCAAATTTTCAAATTTCAAATTTTGGCTCAGGAATGCTTTGGTATTTGGCTTGGAAGTGACAAGCTTGGAAAGTCAACTGAAAAAACATGTTTTTCAATATTCCTTGATTTTCCAGACTTTACACTGGTGGCTGACGACTTTTTTTGTAGCCAAAATTGATAAAACGAAAAGGGTTTTTTAAGAATGTTCCTAGCTTTCCAACAATATAAGGCTTGTCTTATTTCGACTTTAATAAATAATTATTATTTATTTTCTAATTGAATTCTGACAATAGTCCTGATTGATATACTGATTGAAAAACACTCATAAATTTCAAACGCTATAACATTTTTTGAATCCGAAACATGCATCACATCCTATGCTTCATCTACTATAGGGAAAAAATAAAAAAAATTAAATTTCATAAGGTTTTGACTAAGTTAAGGTGGTCAGACGTAGGAGTTTTTGAATTTTTGAAAAGTTGTAGTAAAAAATTCATAAATAATTATTTAAGTTTATAAAAAATTATAACAAAATATGTGTCACATCCGGACATGAGTCTAATACTTATATTATAAATATTATAAAAAAATATTATGATTGGATTGTGATTAGGGTGGTCAGACATACGTCTACTTCTTATTTTTTTCTTGAAAATTTAGTACCACTGCATTGAAATTTGAAATTTTCATCAAATAGGATTTTTTTTTTCCAAAAAACAACTAGTAGCTTAGAAACTACATTCAATTTTCTATATATTCTCTTCTTACATATTTTAAAAATAATGTTCACAACTTATTCAAATTTTCATGTCAAGTTGCATAACTCTGATTTTCTGAAATTTCATTGCCACTTAAGGGCCTGTTTTGGCACACCATGATCCTGCACATACCCGCAACGATTATTTAAAAAATTAAAAACAATTAATAAAAGATTTACAATGAACATTTAATGATTTTACCTTCTAGAGGCAAATCGACTTTTGCCAAGCAAGTATAAGTATAAGCGTTTTATCCCGCATTGCTTGTGTGGTGAAAGTTCAAGGTGAGAAAGTTTAAAAGTGGAGAGGCCACCATTATAATATTATTATATTTGCGAAGTGTGAGCTTACAAAGGTGATTTTTTGGTGAAGTGTCAAGTTGACACATTGGGCTGCAAGTTAGCTTTATTATTCATTTTTCCTCCATTCCTAGCCAAGGTGATTTTTATTGGCCGCCATTTGAGAGAATTTGTTGTAGATTTTTCAAACTTTGGCGACTTTGGAGAGGTGGTGCCATTTTTGGGAGAAAGGCAATTTTGTTTTGGAGAGGATGTTCACCTCCATTTTTGATGATATTTCTCCTTGGTTGGTGGTGCCATAGCTGGGAGCTTGTTGTTTGACGTTCTCAGACCTGAAACACATCATATTTTAGACTTGTGTGACCTCCATTGCTGGCTGGAAAATTCATTTTCAAACATACACTTCATTCCTAGATAAATTCTAGCCTAGGCGATTTTCTCCAAAGGCTGATTGGAGTTGTTCTCAGTCAATTTTCAGAGCTTTTGAGCATTGTTACAGGTCTTGAAATTTATTTTAGGAAGGCTATCTTCAGGAAACATTCTTTTCCAGCCACCTACCAACCTCGACGAATTCACTTGGAGTGCATTTTTGTACCATTTCTTGGCAAGTCTTCGAGTTTATCATCATTCCTAGAGGTGCTGGTAAGTTTGAAAACTCCATTTTCAGACTTGTCCTCAGAAAATTTAATTTTTGCCAAGCCTACATACATACTCAGATTTTTCCATGTTTGCCTTGGAAAATTGTTTTTCATCAAGTTTGTGCACATTTGGATAATTGCAACATGTTTTTTAGAGATTAATTTGTGAAGTTTCAGGTTGTCTTCAGACTTGCAGGCAACCATTGTTGACCTCAGAAGGTTTCCTTAGACAGAGTTTTGTGTGGAAACACAACTTTTCACACCTTTCCTTAGTCATTTCCGATTTGGTATACTCCTTTGCACTCTAATTTGGATAAAATTTCTAAGTAAAAAGGAGGTGTCTTCAGACTTAGATCTGAAAGTTATTGATTTTAATGAATTCATGAGGGTTTCATACCCTAACCTTGTCACATTTTGTATTCTATTGTTGAAATCTATTAAGAATGTGGATTATTTTCTTGATTTCCATCCCTAAATGCATCTAAATCATTAGGAAATCAAAATTCGTTGTCAGGAATATTTTCCTAGGATGCTAACTTCTAGTTGTGTACAAGTGCAATGTCGAAGTTAGGAATCATCACTCAGAGAGAACAATAACATATTGTATAGACGAGATTCTATCTGAATTCCCAAATGTCATCCAAATGGAAGGAGATCACAGATATGAATATGCATTTCCTGAACATGGATCATGTGTGGTAGCGGATGTTTGTTGTTGGAAATCAGATTCCTACTCCAATCTATATATATATTATGAAGAGTGGAATCTACCAGGCCACCAGATTTCTACAGTCCATACCATGTAGCGAGCTAATCTTGGAATGTGCATGATGTTATGGTCCTCACTCACAATTGATCAAGACTCCTAAGGGTACCATCATTGCCTACCTTGCCGAGGACACAATTGCTGAGGTGTTCATAATTCCGATCAGATATGAAAGACAAAACTAAAGAAGAACATGAAGAAAGATATATGATGAAGATGAATGCATGTAAAACAATTGTGAACAAAGAATGGATGATTAAACCAAGGACTGATCATTCCAAGGATCCCAAGAAACTCATGTGCACACATTTTAAGGATGAATACAATGATTTGGTGTTCCTACTAAATTGAGTGATGGGGATGCGGTAGGGTGCCATCTATAATAGATTGATGTTCTATTTTGTCCACGATTGTCTAAAGGGAACATTGATTAATTGGTCAAAACTCATAAGTGACAATCTAGACTTTCAACTGAGAAATGTGGAGAGATCCAAGTCATTTGCCATGAATTCCTATCTCGTGTACATACTTGCATGATTTTTTACCTACAAAGGATTGATATGCAAAGGTGAAGTCGGGAATGAAAAAGGGTAGTACAAGAGCTATGAATGCTATACACAACTGAACATGTACAAAATTGAAAATTATAACAGAGTGAATGATGCATTCACTATGTATGTTGCTCAGCTTTTGCAAGGAAAAATCCACAAGAGGTTGTCCAAGGAGGCAAAAAAGTTGATAGAACAGTATGGATCATGGTATATTTAGTTTCCCATTTGCACATACCTAAGGATTCATGGATATCAATTCGAACCTTACAGGCTTCCTAGGTGTCTGACCGATAGGATGATCTTGTTGGAAGTGGTGAGATATTTTGGAGTATGTTTCTATCCAGAAGGACACACATAGAATGGGGTTGACATTTCCTATTTTCGTATGGAAAACATTGGAGGTTTGTCATTCCACAGCAACAACCAACACAATAATTGAGGAACTTGCATTCTATCGCCTTGCAATGTATAAAAAAAGAGAAAGATTTGATCCGCACAAGAAAGTTGGAAGGATCAGGGGTGATAAGTTCATATACTTGGGCCAACCTAATGGACGAACAAGCAATACAGAGAAGAATGTGGTTCATGATGTCCGTGGATTTTATGAGGAAATGCGGACTATTCCTCATTCGTGATTTGGTATTAGATGTTAAGGATCATACACATCCTTTATATGAGAATGAAGTAAAGAAGGCAATCCTTTTGCCTAACTGGTCAGAACCAGAGATTACAGATTTGAGTTTGCTGATGCGAGAAGTCTTGAGTTTCTCCCAAGCATTGGTGGGCAAACAAATGAATAGATTGGTTGATATGGGTGTTTCCTTCACTTATGATAAGATGAAATAGGAGGAATCCTATTCTCAAGGTGATCAAAGGACTATAAGTGATGTTAGAATATATGCGGATGAAGAGAGTCAAGCTTCCAAGCATAGGAAGAACACTCCAGGATAAGTCAAGGCTAGAGGGAAGATGGTTGAGAAGAAGAAGCAAAATATTACCAGGCCTCAACTTGTCATTCCTTCGCCTCCATCATCAATCAAACAAATTGAAGTGCTAGTGCAGAAAGTGGAGTTTGAACAATGTTCCAACATAGCTATATTACCAGAGAATGTTTAGGAGTTGTGTGATAATGCAACATCTGCTCCACAAAATGAAGATGATGATTAGCTGACATCTTCCACTATCCTTTTGGAGAAGATTGTATATGATTTGACCAAGGAAAATCCTGATGATGATGATGATATTATCTTAGCACTAAAGGAACATGATCAAGAGATGTGTGTGGATGATAGTGTGTAGATGGCCTCTATTCCTAATTGGATGATGAGAAGTATGGAAAAGAGTAAGAAGATGGTTGAGGTGTAGCCGATTGATGACATTGATGACTACTTAGCCAGGAGAAATAAGGAATATTAACCTAAGAAGGATGAAATTTTGTGACGCATAACCATATATGAGACATGGATGCAGATTACACAGGTTTTTGTTCCTATTGGAGATTCTCCTTAGGATGTTGCTACTCCCATGGATTTTTAGATTTCCTCATTTGCACTTGGTCGCACTACGAAGGCACAAGAATTCCAAGAACTTGGCGATATAATCAAAGTAATCAGTGCAAGAGTGGAGCATGAAGAAGAAGAAAAAGATAAGTATAAAGAAGAGATTATCAGACTTAGAGAGTACATTGTAGGGATAAGGCGTGATAATCCCACCCTTATTTCCCCTATTTTAGTTGATCGTGGACTACATAAGGATTATGAGGCAGCGAGAGGTAAACTCTCAGAGTTGGATAAATTGATAGAAGACACGAAGAAACAGGGGGATGATTTCCATACTCACTTTGTCCAGACTTTTGAGAGGACAACCACACTTATTTTCAAGATACAGTACTTGGAGGGAGTTTGGGAGGAGTTCTGACCTACACAGAAGAAGACTATCCCACACCTTAGGGTTTTGAAGAAGATTCCCATGTCCATATTTATCAGAGATTATTGTGCATGATGGAGACATAAATGATTTCCATGGCTGGTATTGTTCATTAGACATGCAGAAATCCACTTATGAGAGTGCACAAAAGATTTGTGCAGAGATGGAAGGATTGATTCATGATATTCAGTTGAGGATCCTTACCTCTATTAAGGGGTTTTTGGGAGTTTATGTTAGTGAGGCCAATGATTTACACTTAGCTAAATTGAGAGACAAAATGAAATTCATCTTTCAATCAGTTAGACTCTTTGAAGAAGAGTCAGATAGATGACTTGGTCTCTTTGTTGATTCATGTCCACAATTCGCAGAAGCTTATGCCAGATTGGGAGAATACATTGGATGTTTTCTCGAACACTTTGGATGTGATTGATCTTCAATAGGACGCCTTTCATAGTATATCCATGGAGGAGCTAGATTTCGTATTATCTAGATTCTTGGAGTATGCTGTGTGTGAGAGAGATGTAGGGCAAAATCTTTTAGAAAAATCCTTGTTTGATGACTAGGCATATTTCTATTGAGCTATATGTTGGTGGCTCCATTTTTTTATGTAAACCCTAATTAGGGAAACTCTAGGGTTTTGTTGGAATGATCTTGGCCCTTGATTTTGTTTGAATCTTGGCCATCCATTTTGTTTGAGACTCTATATAAGCCTCATTGTCTCTCATTTGTAAGAGAGAGATTTTGTAGAATTGTTGGTATATGCTGCAATTTTTTTGAATATAAATCATTGTTCGACTTGATGGTGATTTTCCTTATTCAAGTGTTGTTTTTTGATTCAAGGTTCTCAATTCCTCCAAGTTAGATTAGAAATTTACATTAGCATTTTCTTTAAGTGTTGTTAGATTTGAATAAAAGAATTTGTTGACTATATTTGTGTGGAATCTATGAATCCATACCACTAGCCTCTTGCTGATTGTAAGTGTTCCTTATATGGTCAACTAGAATTTTATGTGCACTTCACTTCAATTATTAATTGTCCATTGTTTATGCATCAACTTGGATGGTATCAATATTTGATGGTAATAATTTGAAAATCTATGATTTACACCTTAGATGATTGCACTAAGATTGAGTTAAAATCTATTCAACTTGATGGTGAGACCTTGCCTAGTTTGATTCCACTAAATTTGCTTATCATTTCCTACATTCCCAGGATTAGAATAGATTTCTTGAGCCTTATTCCTTTTGTCCCTTTTTAATAAATCCTTGTCAGAATCAAATTCCAGAACTTCATTGATAAATCTTAAGTTGTCAGCACACCTATTTTGCATTCCTGAATTTGATATGAACAATTGTGTAAGTCCCTTTGTGATACCAACATATCACATCAACCATTGAGTTACCCACTCCTCAAGACCTAAATGTAGAAACCTTGGAATCATTTTAGTTGATCTTATCCTTATTATCTGAGGTGATTTTGTTCAAGAGAGGGTAAAGTACTTTGGTATTTTATTTTGATGTTTGTGTGTGCATAAAACATATGTCAACACCCCAAAAGATGAGATCCCTCACAAGCATGTGAGATACTTGGTTAATCCCAAAGACACTGAGGGGGGGGGTGAATCAGTGTTTGATTGGTAGATGAAAAATTTAAACTTATTTGCAATTTTGTAACTGAAATTAATATACCGGTAAGCAAACAATAATGAAGTACAGAGAAACAAAAGAATCAACATCCATGCACACCATAACACATATATTTTGGCAAGGAAACCCAATAAGGGAAAAGCCTCAGTGGGATTTGTGACCCACAATATTTACTCATTGGCCAATATGAATAAATATTACTCAGTACAAAAGGGGGCCTGCACATGCAGGAAGGCCAACTGCCTAGAGCTCACTGCTCAACAAAAATGGAGTCACACTGACTACAACACTGATGTAAACACAAAAATGAACTCTTACAACTTGCATCAAAATGCTAGATGAGTTCTCTGTTATGCTCTGTCTGATACTGGTTCTGCCTCTTTCAAAAACCCTTGTCGGTACGTCATCAATATTACCGCTTACTTCATTACATTCATACATATATTACATACCAAATGACCTACAAGAACTCATACATATATGATTCTTTACAATACATGTCAACCATACAATTATAATTTATTTTGCATAAACAATATTAATTTTCAAGTTGGCCTGGAATGTCGGTATGATCCGCTGCCGGTGTAAATTGGATGCCAGTTTGAATAAACCTTGTTGTATCTGTCGATGCCGGCAGGTGAAGTCTATTGCTGGTGAACTTGTAAAACCTTGTTGAACCTTGTTGCCATCAATGACAACATCTACCTTTCTCATTTGAGTGTATAATGCCAACAAAGCATACAATCAATTAACCCATAACAAGAGGGAAAGTGAGAGAATGTAAACAAATGCAAATAAATATACAAACAAATTTGAGCAAGTGATGGATGGAGAATTAAGAATACCCAAAGATGAGATCCATCACAAGCATGCAATCAATTAACCCTCAATAAGAGGGAAAGCAAGACTATGTATCTCTCCCACACTGCCTAATCTCTTTTAGAAATGGAAAATGATTGAAGACTGGTTTGTGGGGAAATGATATCCTAACCTCGAAACATACACTAAGATCTCAAGTCTCCATTGCATATCATTGGAACACGAATTAGGTTCAACTACAATCCTATCCTAATAGAAGAGTTGAACACTTGGAATTCTACTCGTTTGTTACAATAGAATTGGTATTGTGAAGTGTGTGTGAATGAACTAGGTAAAATTATAACAAAATGATAACTTTCAACAATAATAGTGAAATATAGAATGTAATATCCCTTGTTGTATGACTGAAATTGTGCTATGTGCCACAAGGAATATCGTCAAACAGTTATCCTTCAACTCCCAAAACTTGCTGTTGTATAATCTAGTTACTTTGTTGGTGTTTATTTGTTTTTATGAATTTGCACATATCAATATAAAGTTTAGATTGGGATTAAACCACATGAAAGAATGCCAAGCTAATGCAAATAATAAACAACATCTTCAGCTATAGACATTTTGACAAACATTTGGCAAGCCACATAATATGCTATGCATGAATGCAACATAACCTTAACTCTCAAAATCAGAGTCTTTATTAAATTCAGTCCCAAAATACAATTACCATGCAATTCATTATGCCACTTGGCTTACAAAGAGAGTCATGGGACTGTGAGTACTTTCCTACAACAGTGACATTAAACAACTGAGACTACCAATTCCAATGAGTATTAATCACACAAGAAATTGATTATTGAAGTGCATGATGTTGCTGAAGAAGCAGTCAATATCCAAGCAAGAGCCCTTAGCTCAAATCGTGATCTAACCCAGCTGCCCCTATTTGCAGTTGTGAGAAGATAGTGACCATAATTTGCAGCTTTTAAGTGCTCACTCCAACACCAAACCCATCGCCTTGTTCTCACCAATGCAGCTATCCAGCTAGATAGGAGTTTCATGGCATTAATGGTCCTCCATGAGTGAAAATCGTGGTAAGCTTGTACCTGATAATCTGACTAAGATTCACTTCAGAATTCAGCAAATGCAACTCGATATTTGGGTAGCATAAGGTCTTCCAATCATCAATTGTCTCCAAGCTCCCACAATCGAACTTGGCAAAATCGGCCCTGCTGTAGATGCATGTCTGATAATAATTTATTACAAGCTCAAAGGTCTCCTTCAACTTCTGAATATGATCGTTGTCCCTTCCTAATCATAGCGCTATCACCTAATGTGGGTTCGATGGCTCAATCAAGAAGATTGGAATAAAATCGTGGAACTTGAAGGGTTTGGTCGGAATTATCTCATACCTGTTATATAATCTGAAACCTCCTTAATTCTCCTCCAACCTGCTCCTAATGGAATTGCCTAGCCTTCCTTAATGTATTGATGCAAGCATGAACTAAATCGCAGATCTTCCCAAATCTGATATTAAAATTTGAGAACTGCTCAAGGAAAGAACTCGATGGATTGAAGATACAAACAACTCCAAAATGACAACTTTGTTGAAGACACCTAATGCCAAACAATATCTCCAATAAGAATCCAAGTAAAATTGGCCCTCGACCACCAATGATAGCTCAAATGAGATGACTAAGTATCACCTCCTCTATGCAACCCTTCAAGAGATCTTTCACTCCCTCAATGGGAGTTTTCATTCCCAAAAAAAATATTCTGCAAAAACTCTAGTCTCCACAAACTCCACAAGAAAAAAACTTTAGTCTCCACAAACTCCACAAGAAAGCATCATTTCCTCGATGAAAAGACGCTGAGCTAAACTTCCTTTTATACTTTTTAAACCCATCTTCCAAAGCTTCTAGAAATAATATTAATTTATTATTATTTCACTTAAGTGACTTTATGATACAATTTTAAATTAAGTCACTTTATTAAATTAATTAAATATAGAGTCATCTTTTAATTTTTAATTTATTTAATAACTTTATAAATATTAACTTAATATTATTAATTAAAATAATTAATTAAGCTATCCAAAAAAAATAACAATAATTTGGATAACTCAACTAATTAAATTAATTAATTAATTCCTCTCCAAAAATGGGGACATTACATAGAACTGAAAACATAGTAAGCCAAATATGGAAATAAGATATAAAGAGAAACCTGTAACATAAATCTAGAGCTGAAAGTGACAAACATGGTTGGAGGGTGCCCTAGTCTTGGGGGTCTCCAAACTGACAGAAAGGAGAAAAATGTAGTAAGGTGGTCCCATATGTATGTTTCCCAAAATTCTAGCATAAAAGCATTAGACACACTTGAAGCGTGCCCGAGTCTAGGGTTTCGCTTGTTTAAAATCTAGAGTAGTCTGTCACAGTTTATGTTGCACACTCGTAATCTCTTCTATTGTTGAATCTAAACTTTCACACACAAAAATGAGGAAAAATGATTGTGCTATATAGTGACCCGCCTAAGTGAAACCTTGTGTAGGTGTTCTCACCTCCACTATAGCTATGATCGATGAAAAAGAGAACTTATCCTCAGGTAGGACATAGGCTAAATCACAATTGAAATGTTGAATTGACAAGATTATACTTTAGGATAAAAAATGATGGTGATGCAATGCTCTTTAGACAAGTCCTACATGTGTTAATGCAATAACATGATGAACATAACATAATCGATCATGAATTCATACTTGAATGCAGAGTGTTGTAGCTTGCTACTCAATGTACTTAGATCTAGAATGCTTGAATGCTCTTGGAATCAATTGGAATTGTAACTTAACCTTATGATATGATAGAAGATCTCTTTACATTGGGTTCACAAGGTATTTTTGAGTTTATACTAACATAAAACAATCATACAAAAATCAAGATCAAAATTCAAATTGTGAAGGCCAACACTAGCAATGGTCACAATTTTAATGAATTTTGGTAGGACAGGTGTTTTGGGCATCTTGAGCCCACCAAAATAAGGCCTCCGAAAGGGAGTCAAGAGTGTCATGTATGTGATGTCAAATAAGGTTCTAATTTGATTATTTGGTGATAGCTAAATTGTGGGTCTAATAATTAATTTATAGGGTAGGACCCAAATATGCTTGAAATGATCTAGGAAAGAACACACTAAGTAGGGACCGAGATAGAGTATGAAATTGTAAAGGGATACAATTCACTACAATTCATTTAGCTCCCACCATAGCAGGAGTGTGAAATTATGTTCATACTCATGGTAAAGTAGAGATAGAGAGATAGAGCAACTGAGAGCAAGACATACAAGGGATAAGATGACACTAAATTGAGGGATGCACAATCCCCCAAGAGTAGGATCCTATCAATCCACACAAAACATGTAAGGTAAGACATAAAAATAATGTTAGTACTAAAGCAAACAAAAGGTTCAAAATAAACTAGGTGAAGAGACTTCAATCTAAAGAAGGTCTAAATCTCTGATATCATTCTTAGAATGTTATTGGAAAAGCACAAGTGGACTTCTAGAAAGAGAAAAGAGCATACACCAATTTGTGATGAGAGAAAGGTTCTATGGTCCAACAACTAGCAAGTTATGTTATTTTAGGGGTCCACAAAGATGGTATGAATTCGATTGGCCAACAAGATGTGTATGTTGGGTGATTCATATAGTGCAACAAAATGATCACATTAGCAAGCTATACTATACTAGGTAATTGATGCCTAAGAAAGTGTAATCAACAACAACGATCATGCTAACAAGTTGTGTTATGTTAGATGACACATGCCTACTAAAGCATAAGCAACAACAATGGTCAATATAGCAAGCCTTACTATAATAGTTAATCGATGCTCGAGAAAGTGTGAAATCATCATATCCCATCTTTTTACTTGCTTTAATAATGCAACAAAATAATTCTATTATTAGTTATCATTTCTTGATTATTTGATTAAGGATAAATATCTCAAAATTAAAGATATCATTATGTATATATATGTACATATGCATATGCATATATATGGGGTAAGTTTGGTAATGCTTGATATCGTATGAATCCAACCTTATATGATTATTGAAGGCCAATTTGGTTTCTAGCCAAGTTTCAGAAACCGCAAGCCTTTCATTAGCAACTGATTTCAATATTAGTGATATCGAACTTCAATATGTTTGAATGCCACACCATAACATAGATCAAATCGATTACTATGAGTTGATATTAACTTGATTATAAATTGCAATTGCTATTTCAAGCTTGATATATAAACACTTTGTTTAACGCGATTCTCTTTTTTTTTCAACTTATATTCTGAATAGAATAGGCCGATGATTTCGTTTGAGACGCCCATTATGGCTGAGCAGCAACACATTTGATATGCCATGTCAACGTAATTCTGTACAACGTTATTCTTGGGGGGATGTTTTGTGTGAGTGGCAACCCACATAATGGAGTCGAATACCCATTTTGGGGAGGCGGCTAGATTATGGAGGCCAAATCTTCTCTATTCAGCAGAGAAATAGAAACGTCGTTTTTTTTAAGATTGTCATTCGCATTCATTTCTCATTAGCAGGAAGAGGTCAACTTGCTATATTAGACCTTGTCTTGGAAGTTTTTCATACCGGACTTTTTCTATTTTCTCGGACAAGTTTCATTACGTCAGGTCTTGCATAAAATCAAATAAAATTCTTCTCAAATCTTTTCTGGTTTTAGTAGACCAGAGAGGAGTGAAAGAGTGAGAAGTCATTTTTGAATGTTGCAAAACAACCCTTTTTGGAGCAGATCACTATCGATATAGATTTTCCTCTTAGTCTTTTTATGCTTCTGTTCCGGTATAAGCAGGTCAGTGGTTAATTATGCCGAAGGCAATACTCCTATATGAAATGGATGAGCTCCTGGAAGACAATTGGAATCGTTTAGTCTGTTAGATATTTTCATTCATTGTACGGGTAAATAGGGGAAAGGATCCAATAGTTGAGCATGTACCAATTGTTGTGAGGGTTGTTGATATCTTTTGTTCCAAAAATTGAATAAATAAAATCTATTGTTTGAAACAAAAAATATCAATTTTTGTTAGGAAATGTACCAACATTTGTTAGGAAATGTACCAATAGTTGTTAAGAAATGTACTAATATTGTAAAAAGTAACCAATCAGGTGATGAGATGTCAGCTGCACAACTATTGGGGTCTCTTTTGCACGCCTATTGGTCTCACTTTTTTGGGGGGCTGTTTTGGACACCTTGGCAAAAAGCATGCTGATGTGGCCCTGAAACCTTAGTTATAAGCAGGGGACTTGCCAAGTAAACTGCTGTAAAAAAATCGGAGTGATTTGAAATTTCCAATTAGGATTTTGAGAAGCACGAAGTTAGGGTGCACAACTACTGGGTCCTTTCCCCTACATTGTTTTTCACCTCATGGAAGTAAAAATATTTCTGTTGACTGCATGAGAAAACACATTGTTTTCTGCCTCAAAAGTCTGACGTGTAGACCTAGTACCGTAATAGATAGCTTCCTTCCCAATCCGAAGCAGCGACAGTCGTACTGTGACTCATATTCCAATTCCGCTGCGTTAGTTGAGGCATTGGTCTTACTTTAAATAGTCCTCGCTCACTAGGGGAAGAGCACGAGCAGCCATCATAGCTAACTTCACGCACCTACAGATCTTAAACGGTACATCGAATTTCAAGTTTTTTGTTTTGGGTGTCTTCGTATGTGACTTAACTAGTTAAAGCTATTGATCTGGCTTTTGGGTAGTAACGATCGTTATGTGTCAAAAGGTCAAAAAGTGGTCATTTCGAAGTGATGACCCATACTTGACCTCTTTTGCACCAATACCCACACACTAAAAGACCAATACTTGTTATTTAAATGCCTAATACACAATATGATTATCACATTTTTAAGACGAAAAAACCCTTTTTATAACAAGTTATGAATTTTTAAGAACCAAGTTTGCATATAATAATGTTTTAAATGGGTGGTTGACTAAATCATTGACCACCCATTTCCACCTTCTCGTAGACCAAAAATGGTCCCACGTGGCACTAGTTACCGCTAACTACGTTGCCTTAAAAACCAAGGGAAAATGTGGAATTTCACACATTTCCCTTTCTCCCGCTGTGTTCTATCCGCTTGCCGTTGACGCTCTGTGACTGCTTCAGCTTTGCAACAACTCGCTTTGGCTCGAGGTAACTGTCACAACTCTTCCTTCATGCTTTTTGTATGTCCAATGATGGTTTACCTCCTTCATAGCTGCATTATGCTTTGTCTATTGATGATTTCTTTGTATGCGGGTTAGAGTTTCATTTCAATGCTCCGTTATAGTTTAATAATACCATAATCATCACAGAGAATGGCAAAAAAAAGATTCTCTCTTCCTTTTCTTCGACAACCTTTCATTATTTATCATTTCCTTTTATGGGTGCGCTGTTAAATGGTTTCTCTCTGTTGATAATGCCAAACTAATTACAGAGAATGCAAAAAAAGTTGATTATTGTTCATATTTATTCAAAACCCTTTCATTATTTATGATTTCATTTTATGGGTGCGTTGTTAAATTGTGTCTCTCTATTTATAATGGCAATATAATTATAGAGAATGCAAAAAAAAATGATTATTGCTCATAAATATTCGAAACCCCTTCATTATTTATCATTTCCTTTTATGGGTGCACTGTTAAATGGTTTCTTTCTGTTGATAATGCCAAAATAATTACAAAGAATGCAAAAAAAGTTGATTATTGTTCATATTTATTCGAAATCCTTTCATTATTTATGATTTCATTTTATGGGTGCGTTGTTAAATTGTCTCTCTATTTATCATGCCAATATAATTATAGAGAATGCAAAAAAATTGGTTCTTGTTCATAATTATTCAAAACCCCTTCATTATTTATCATTTCCTTTTATGGGTGCGTTGTTAAATGGTTTCTCTCTATTGATAATGCCAAAATAATTACAAAGTGTAAAAAAATTTGATTATTGTTGATAATTAGTCGAAACCCCTTTATTATCTATCATTTTATTTTATGGGTGGGCTGTTAAATTATGTCGAAATGCTTGCAGTATAATAATGTCGAAATGCTCATAGAGAATAGCAAAAGAATTGATTATTGTTCATAATTATAATGCAAAAAAATGGTGTCTCTCTGTTTATAATGCCAAAATAATTACAGAGAATGCAAAAAAAATTGATTATTGTTCATTATTATTCTTTGTTTCATTTCAGTGCTATAATACAGTTTAATAATACCGAAATCCTTAAAGTATAATAATGTCGAAATCCAAATAGAGAATGACAAAAAAAAATGATTATCTATTTGTTTTATTCAAAACCCCTTCATTATTTATCATTTCTTTTTATGGGTGCGCTGTTTAATGGTGTCTCTCAGTTTATAATGCCAAAATAATTATAGAGAATGCAAAAAAAAAATGTTTATTGTTCATAATCATTCGAAACCCCTTCATTATTTATCATTATAATAATGTGTATGCCTAATACTGGCTATAAGGTTGTTGTCCTCACACACACACACACACGGACACACGGGTAAGTGCACAAAGATGGTGGTCAAAAAAGGGGGTATAAGTGGACACTTTTTTTTTCTGAAATTAGGTGAACCTAAACTTGGAGACAAAATTTGAAAGTCATCCACTCAAGATATGAAGATAATCAAAGAACAAATATTGTAGTACTCTGAATCTAGTTTTCAAACTACTAAAATTTTTCAAAATTGGATAAGATTAAGTGGGTCAAATCCTTCTCGCATGAAAAATAGACTTTGATTTTTTCTAAAAAACATAACATAGTGTTCGACGTGCGCATCAAAAAGGTCATAGTTAGATTTAGCATTTTGACAAATCCTTTGGTAGAAAGATAGTTAAGAGTGAGAAATAGAAGATGTGTTTTTTTTGTTGAGTTTTTTTTTTTTTTTTTAAATGATTTTTCCAATCGAGCACATCTTGAAAATTAGGTACCTATTCGTGCGCGAAGCATAAGTTGCACTAAAAAAATCGAAAATACAATTTTTTTTTTAAATTGTAAAGAATCAAGTGCACTACAATAATATATAAAGTTTTTAAAATTTGGATAAGTATATCAAAAGTTATTAAAAAAATGGTACACCTATGTCTGTGAGAACTATGAAGACACTGGTAAAAGAAATTCAATAATAATGTTATTGTTGTTCAAATTTCTAAAAAAATTATATGGTTAGAAAGCTTAGAAGATGGGTGAAAATATGGTGGCAATTTTAGAAATAACCACTTGACGAAGTGTAAATTTGATGATGACAATGTCGATAAACCAAGTTGATAAAATAAAACACATAAAAAATGAGAGAAATGGAGGGAAATAAAACTTCCAAACCGTAGCTTTGTCATCCAGGCCTATTTCCAAGCTTAAATAGTCAAAAGTGCGTACAGGGCACTTATGGTATAAAAGGTGCGTATGAGGTACTTATGGTGTTAGAAGCTCATATGCGCTCCTTTTACTATAAATAGCACGTACACGCTCTTTTTACTATAAACAATGCATATGCGCTATTGTTTAAATTTTGGGTGTGTGTATAATATGATATTGTATATATAATATGTGTATATACATATATATATATATGTATATAATAATATATAATATATTAAGTATATATATATACATATAAGTGTATTGTCTCCCCCTCTCAAATGCATACAAGGTCTCTCTCTCTCTCTCTCTCTCTCTCTCTCTCTCTCTCTCTCCATACCCCATCCCTCTATCTCTCCCTCCCTCTCTCCCCTTCTCCCTTCCTCCATACCCCATCCCTCCCTCTCTCCCCTTCTCCCTTTCTCTATACCCCATCCCTCTCTCTCTTTCTCTCTCCCCTTCTCCCTTCCTCCATACCCCATCCCTCTTTCTCTTCTTCTCTCCCTCCCTTCCTCCATACCCCACTGCAACTGTGTCTGCACTTCTATAGAAGTAAGTGAATTTATTTCTTGTCTACAACTTCCTCTTTTATTTTTATCATGTATTCTCTCCTAAGAAAATTGACTGATGGATTTGTGTGTGTCTATTGAATAGGAGGAATAGGGTTTGAAATTGAACCACAGGTGCATTACCGTGACAAACAAGGAAACCTGCAGCAATATTCTTCTCGAATGTGTTTTTAATGAACAGAGTAGATGTGGAAAATAGTGTCAACAAAGAAACATGATGAGTCAGAGTACCTGCAATATGTTTTTAAGAAAGAAACAATCGGTAGGAAGAGAAAGAGGGAGAATAACACAGATGATGTCCTGAAGAATGATAGTGGTGGGTATGCGAGAGTTCCCATGTTGTTACACAACACCTGCCACCTAAAGAAATTAAAGTTTGTTGTATGCATGGAAGCAGTAGTATATGATGATCATCACTTGTCAAACAACTTGGAATGGTACATACCCATGAAATAAATCAAGTGTGTAATTCCTATAGTCACAATCGAGATAAGTCCTATAACCTTGCAAATTTAATAGCATCATATGTTTTAGAACTTAGGCAGTACTCTTAGGGTTAGGTCAAGCTCTTACACTTACTTTTTAGTGAAGCCTCGTTGTTTGTTCACTTGGAGTCTCTCTTATGCTGACAATGGTCTAACTTAGCTATATCAAAACTAAACTACTGATGTTCTATTCAAAACTTTAAATTTAATATATTATTTTATTAGCCCACCATATGACCCCTTAGGTGTCATTAGAGGTCGTATTGTTTCCTAAGAGGTCATATGGTGTCCTCTAACCCCTTAGGACACCATATGACCTCTTAAGACATGATACGACCCATAACAATACCATATGGTGTCCTAAGGGGTCATAGGATGCCATATGACCCCCCAGGACACCAATGACCTATAACAAGACCATATGATGTTCTAAAGGGTCATATGGTGTTCTATGACCCCTTACGACACTATTTGCTATTGTTATAGGTCCTATGGTGTGCTAAGGGATAATATAGTGTCATATGACCCCTTAGGACACCCTATGACCCCTTAGATGTTGTTAGGGGTCATATTGTGTTCTAAGGATCATATTGTGTCCTAGATTCAATCTCATCCTCTCCCTCCCTCTCTCTCTCTCTCTCTCTCTCTCTCTCTCTCTCTCTCTCTCTCTCTCTCCCCATACCCCATCCCTCCCTCTCTTGCTCTCTCCCCTTCTCCCTTATTCAATACCCCATCCCTCTTTCCCTTCTTCTCTCCCTCCCTCTTTCTCTTCTTCTGTAATTCCTATAGTCACAATCGAGATCAGTCCTATAACCTTGAAAATTTAATACCATCATATGTTTTAGAACTTAGGCAGTACTCTTAGGGTTAATTCAAGCTCTTACACTTGCTTTTTAGTGAAGCCTCATTGTTTGTTCACTTGGAGTCTCGCTTATGCTGACAATGGTCTAACTTATCTATATCAAAACTAAACTACTGATGTTCTATTCACAACTTTAAATTTAATATATCATTTTATTAGCCCACCATATGACCCCTTAGGTATCATTAGAGGTCGTATTGTTTCCTAAGAGGTCATATGGTGTCTTGTGACCCCTTAGGACACCATATGATCCCTTAAGACATAATACGACCCATAAAAACACCATATGGTGCCCTAAGGGGTCATAGGATGCCATATGACCCCTCGGGACACCAATTACTCATAACAACACCATATGGTGTTATAAAGGGTCATATGGTGTTCTATGACCCCTTAGGACACTATTTGGTGTTGTTATAGGTCCTATGGTGTGCTAAGGGATAACATAGTGTCATATGACCCCTTAGGACACCTTATGACCCCTTCGATGTTGTTAGGGGTCATATTGTGTCTTGGATTCGATCTCTCTCTCTCTCTCTCTCTCCCTCCTTCCCTCCTCTCTTACTCCCCCTACTCTCCCCCCCTCTCTCTCTCCCTCTCCCTTCCTCCATACCCCTTCTCTCCCTCCCTCCCCCCATCTCTCTCTCTCTCTCTCTCTCTCTCTCTCTCTCTCTCCCTCTCCCTCCTTCCCTCCTTCTCTCTCCCTTCCCCCTACTCTCCCTCTCCCTTCCTCCATACCCCTTCTTCTCTCCCTCCCTCCCCCCTCTTCTCTCCCTCCCTCTACCTCCCTCCCCCCTCTTCTCTCCCTCTCTCTACCTTCCCTCCCCCCTCTTTCTCTCCCTCTCTCTCCCTCTCTCTCTCTCTCTCTCTCTCTCTCTCTCTCTTCCTCTCCCTCCTCCCCTCCTTTCTCTCTCCTTTTCTGTCCATCCCCCCCCCCCTCTCTCTCTCTCTCTCTCTCTTCCTCTCCTTCCCTCCCTCCCTCCCCCCTCTCCTCTCCCTCCCCCCTCCTTCTTCTCTCCCTCTCTCCCTCCTTCCCTTCTGACCCCCCTCCTCTCTCCCTCCCCCTACTCTCTCTCTCTCTCTCTCTCTCTCTCTCTCTCTCTCTGTTTGTCTCTGTCTTTGTCTCTGTCTCTGTCTTTGTCTCTCTCCCTCCCTCCCTTTTCATTCACATTTTTTCTACTACCAATAGTGTGTACTGGGTACTGAACCTATTAGTTCACTGCCCTGCCATAACTTTTTTAAGGTATAGGAGGGCATACGGGGTATTGAGCCCATTATTTTCTACCTTGCGATAACATTTTTTAGGCTTAGGAGCATATATGCGCTACTTATTAGTACATAATAGAATTAAAACACTGTTGGGCTTGCCAATATTTTATGGACTAATAGCATGCACGCGGTTATTAATGTAGCGCGTATGCAGTACATAGACATAGTTTTAGTTGCCCAAGAACCTCAACGACCTCAAAAGAAGTTTTTGAGGTCGTTGAAGGCCCCACTAGAACTATGTCTGCACTTCTATTACTATTTTATACATAGAAGTAAGTGAATTTTTTATTTTTGCATGATTTCAAATAATTGAATTGTTGTTCTTATTAGTTTTGTCAATAGTATTATGATTGTTTAATAGTTTGATTCCAAAAACTAGTGATAAGGTGCATATTTATGATTATTTGTTTATTTATGAACTTTTGTTTACATATATATGTAATATGATTCTATTTAGGACAACCGATATCAGCCATGGGAAAGAACAAGCGAGGAATGGTGGAACAATGAGAGGTTGAAAAGGAAAGACAAAGGCAACGTATGAAGAAATTACGTGACATAAGAACAATGGAAGAAGAAGGTATGTCATCCTCAATATCTCAATTCGATTTACCAAATGAACATAATGCACCTAATGCAATTGAAGAAGAGACATTTGATTTACCGTATGAACCTAATGAAATTGAAGAAGATACCGCATTGAATAATCAATTAAATGATGAACATACACCTTCTCTATTTGATGAATTGAATGTACATAATGCACCGATGTTAACACCTCCTAGAATCATTCGTAGGAAACCAAAGTATCTAATTGGCATTGATGAGAATATATTGAAGCCAATGCCCAATAAAATGAATGAACGAACTTGTAGGAGAATGGTTAAAATAATATGGCAAAACTATTTTAAAAATTAAATTAAATCTCAAGATGTCAATTAATTGTTCAAATGATTAAAAATTTGAATTTTAGAGAGACAATCAAAATTCTAGGTCTAAGATCATCTAAAAGTAACAATGAAAGAACTATTGTGAGAAATCTATTTAATGCATATCAAGCTATTGGTTCAAAATCATGTACTAAAGATTCTAATGCCACTCGACATGTCATTTCATCAACCATAATGAGCAAGAAAATAAAAAAAGATCGTTTGATAAGCAAAACTAGTAAGTCATTAAACGTTAGTAGAACAACATTAAATAAAGCATTAAAGAAGCGGGAAAAAATAGAGGAACCTAATAACAATTCTCTTTGGGAATTCTTAGGTAGACTACCATGCAAAGACAAGGTTGTTGTTGATGCACTAAGAACATTAATTGAAAATTTTTGGCATGAAAACACAAGAGTTTCGCCCAACCAAAGAGATGTTGTTAGAAGGCGAATTGGGTATACAAATCATGAGCCACATGCCAAACACTATTTGGATACGACTCAAACTAAATTTTATGAAAGATTCCTTCAAAAGTTTCCTCAAATAAGAATTTCTCAAAGATTTTTTGAAATGACAAAACGTTTTTATATTAAGATTAATCATGTACGCACCACGTGTTGTTGTAGGATGCATATTGAATTTTCCATGCAATATGATATTTTTTCATCATATTTGTTCTACTTTGCACACTAATGATGTTTTGCAGGAATGCAATATACAAGCACCTCCTAAGTCGGTAAGAGAATTTATTTCAAGTGTGCTATGTAATAGACATGATGGTTGCATTTATTATAAGATGCCTTGTTTGGAAGGTTCTTGTGCTATATGTGGTGGTTTGGAACGTTTACCAAGACGCATACATTTGGAGAGCCCACATGAAATTGGTATGAAACTAGTTTCTTTTGAAAAATACAAGACAATCACATATGGAGTTAAAGATGGAAAATATTTGAAGAGATGTGAGCTACTGAAAAATGATATATGTGTAGCTGAATTTATGAAAATGTTTCAAAAGAAACTAGTTTATGAGTACATAATGTATACACATAGAGCTCAATGGTTAGATGAGCAATTCAAGTTATGTAAGGACACATTTCCTCTTGGTACCATTGTCTCTATCATTTATTTTGCTGAAAATTATACACTACAACCTCAAAATGAAGTGCAATCTATGTATTATCACTCTACACAAGTTTCTATTTTTGTACACATAGCATTCATGCATGCAGATGATAGCACAAAGGAGGATAGAAAGGTTGTAAGAGATTATCACTTCTACATAAGTGATGATCATACTCATTCATCAGAGTTTGTACAAGGATGCTTTAAAGTTTTCTATGATAGTTTACGGGAAATGAACATACGATACAACTGACACTTAATATGGTCAGATAATTGCACCACATAATTCAAGAATGCAAGGATGTTTTATTGGTTGACAAGGATGCATATGAAAGGTGGTGTACAACATTTTTAGAATTTCACTGAGGCTGGACATGGTAAGGGAGAGCACGATGGTGCAAGAGCATGTGTGAAAAGAGCCCTAGCTAGAGAAGAATTGAAGTACGAAGGTGGTGCTGAGTTGATAGATGCAGAAATAATTGTGCGATGGTGTAAGTCTATGATGGGTCTAGGTAATCCACGTATGTCAATAGTTCATAGATATTTTTGGTTGATCACTGAATCTAACATTGAAAACTATCTAGATTGTTGTACAGTTGCAGGATCGAGTGACATGCACTCATTTATGAGTTCAAATTCAAGTTCACTAGTAATTTATACGAGACAGATGGTATGTTTTTTCTCTTCATGCATGTATTGTTTGTGGGAAGAATGTGAATCACAAGAGTGGGTTGACAAATGGTCTTGTAGATTGTTGGTTCCCATTGATTTATATCAAATTCCCAAAGCACTACAATTGAGCTAGATGGAGACATCAGTGGATTTTGACCATGTATCCGACCTAGTGGATTTAGGTGATTTTTTGAGTTAATTTTTTTGCAAGTATTCTTTTTGGTTCATTTTGTTGTACATCATACTTTATTTTTGGTATTAATTAACACTTTATAAAATGCAGGTCATGTGTATGCAGTTGTTGTAGAAGAGAACAATGAAGAAGGAACAAATTACTATTTGTGTTGTTGTGTTGAGCCAAAAAGAAAATTGACAACCACAATCATTGATGGAGAGGGTATTGAGTACCCAATTGGGTTTGTTGTCGTGACAGGAACATGACTTCAGAGATACCCTATCAAGAATTCTGATGTTTGGCTGTTTGAGGACTTTGAAACACACATACATATTCTTCATTTCTCTAACCTTGTTGTTACAACAAATATTAATTTGATGAAGTATTGTGGTAGACCTCATCACAAGATTTTATGGAAAGTTCATGAATTTGACCACGAGGCAATAATTGACACAATACGGGTTAGAGTCGATCTTGAAGGCTCACTTGATTGATTCTATGGTTCAGAGTGGAATGATTTTGAGAATTTTATATAAATCATCGACAAATTGTTCTGTATTCATTTTTTGTATATATAAATTCCCATGAGTTGATTTTTACATGTTTAGGGGCATAATTTTGTATATTTAAATGGCAATGAGCTGATTTGTACAACCGAATCACACATTGTAATGCCAAATTTTGTATAAAATCCCATGAGGTGATTTGTAAGACATTTTTTTGTATAATCAAATAGCCAAGAGCTGATTTGACCATATTTAGAGGCAAATTTTTGAATAATATGTGACAATGTTTTGTGACTATTTTGTGTGTCAATGTTTTGTGACTATGTTTTGAGTATATGTGATGTGTCCTTGGTCAATCATGAGCATTCTTGATTCTTGTATAATCATGGAGAATTATTTGAGTCATTATCAGGTCATAGGGTTCATAGATTGAGACTAGATACAATTTGAGCAAAAATTGTCATTGTTGTCAAAAACATTGTCAAAAAGGTTGTCAAGCAACTTCTACATTGCGTCGGTAGGGTATGACTCTCGACGTTCTGACACTTTGGGATGCATGATAGGGGCATTCCTAGCATAAAACTTCCCACCTAAACGCTCTCATGATGTTGGTTTGTGCACATGATGAACCAAATCAATTCTAGCCAATCCTGCAACTTTGCATTGCATGCAACTGACGGGTTTTGCAGCAGGCAAAAAAATGCTACCAATTGAAAATTGCTTTGAGTCATCAAAAATTGAGGTAGGACATTGTAGAGGAGCCTCACATGACTCCATAGGTTCAAATAGATCAACCATATGTACTCTGGATTTGAAGAAACAGTCTGTCAAATTTTGACAATATTTTGGACTTAGGACACTTAAGAGATCGCCCCAATACGGTATGAGTCTTGACGTTTTGATGCTTTGGGATGCATGAGAGGAGCATGCATAGCATTAACCTACCCACTCAAATTCTCTCGTGATGTCAGATTGTGCACATGACGAACTGAATCAATTCTAGCCAATCCTACAACTTTGCATTGCATGTAACTGACAATTTTTGCAGTAGGCGAAAAAATACTACCAATTGAAAATGGCTCCGAGTCGTCAAAAACTGAGATAGGCCATTGTAGAGGAGCCTCACATGACCCCATAGGTTCAAACAGATTGACCATATGTGTCCTGGATTGGAAGAAACAGTCTGTCAATTTTTGACATTTTTTTGGACTCATGGCACTTAAGAGATCACCCTGGTATGATATGACTCTCGACGTTCCGGTGCTTTGGGATGCATGACAGGGGCATGCCTAGTGTAAACCTACCCACCTGGATGCTCTTGTGATGTTAGTTTGTGTACACGATGAATCGAATCAATTCTAGCCAATCTTGCAACTTTGCATTGCATGCAACTGATGATTTTTGTAGTGGGCGAAAAAATGCTACCAATTGAAAATGGCTCCGAGTTGTCAAAAACCGATATAGGCTATTGTAGAGGAGCCTTACATGACCCCATAGGTTCAAATAGATTGACCATATGTGTCATGGATTGGAAGAAACAATCCATCAAATTTTGACAATTTTTTGGACTTAGGGCACTTGAGAGATCGCATCGGTACGATATGACTCTCGACGTTCTGACGCTTTGGGATGCACAACAAGAAAATACCTAGCATAAAATTGCCCACCTAGATGTGCTCGCGATGTCAGTTTGTGCACATGACGAGCCAAAACAATTATAGCCAATCCTGCAACTTTTCATTGCATGCAACTAACAGTTTTTGCAGCAGGCGAAAAATGCTACCAATTGAAAATGACTTTGAGTCATCAAAAACCAATATAGAACATTGTAGAGGAGCCTCACGTGACCCCACGGGTTCAAACGGATTGACCATATGTGTCCTGGATTGGAAGAAACAATCTGTCAAATTTTGATATTTTTTTGGACTTAGGGCACTTGAGAGATCGCCTCAGACAATTTATAAAAGGGTAGCCACCAAATACAACAAATACATAATAATGAACCGAATACAAGGAGTTTCGTAGGGTTAATTCAACATTTTAGAAAATTTATCAAATCATATTCCATGATTGCAATGTTTTATATCATATATTTTTGTTGTTTATATTCAAATTGTTGATTACATAGGCAAATGATCAATTAAATTTATAAAAGGAAAACCACAAAATACAACGAATACAAAATAATGAACTCAGTACACATTTATTGGATCGAATATATATATATATATATAAAAGGCATGTCTGCCAAGTCAATACAAGTATTACAAAAATGTGACATATGCCATGTCCAAATCAATATACAATAAACATGTAGAATATATCCACATGTATTGATCATTCTATGACACAAAATAACACTATATGATCCTAAACTTGTGGTGGATCATCAAAATTGAGCCTCTTCAATGCAGTACACGACTCTGTAGATGGCTACAAAACCACAATTCAAAAGCCAAGTTAGAATTATTTTGTAGAAAATAGTTCACAATTAACAACATAACTATGCATTTAACTATAATTCCTTTGCAACTGAAATGTAGATTACCTCATCGGTTGATCTAGGAGCTAATATCTTCACTCTCCTCTCCTTGTCACTCTTAGGAGTTTTCTTGAAGACATACTTAAATGGATCCACGTTATGGCCATACCGCGAAGGGGTCTATTGTAGATTAAATTTACAATTAATACAATATACTAAAATAAATATATCAAAAACACTTAAAAATTATAATATAGAGAACAATGATGTACCTATGCCTGAGATGCTTCTCCAATGGACTGAGGATGGCTCACCATCGATGGAGAAACTATCACTATTACCTATACAAAAAATGTTAAAAGATTAAATACAATTAATATAATGATAAGTATTGTAGGTTAAAAACAATTAATTTTACATATCAAACAAAAGTGTACCGGATCCTGAGATGCTTCTCTAGTGCACAGAGGAGGGTTCACCATTGATGAAATAGGTATGGATATTTCCTGTATGAAAAATTATAAGATTATAATATATCACAAGTTCACATGTATGTGTGCATATAATCATGAAATCAAGAAAATAAATTAGAGATACATACCTCCACCCTCTCTTGATCCATGGGCAAATTAGGTGCATTCAACAATCCACATAGCTCAATGGCTGCTGTAGATGTAAAATAGACAAAAAACACTAATCAATCTAAAAACCCCAACTAATACTTGATTTCAACATTTTCAAACAATTGTACAACTAAAAATGTGTTCAATTACCTTCTTCTCATGTTTTGGCATCTTAGAAGAATTCTTTTTCTTAGGACGAGTCCTAGACACGGAGGGGGTACCCTAAAAAAACAAAATTAACATGAGATATTAGTACGGATAATAAATTAAACATAATTTTAAAAATCTAAAATGAAATGACTTGCATATTCCATCAAAACAATACATAAAAAGGGTTGTACAAAATATGATACCGTATAGCCTTTTAGGCCAAAATTGATCGCTGAGAGTGTGATGTCATCAATCTGGGATATTTGGTCCCCTGTCAACACCTACAAACCAAAAATTGGACCAAGCATTAAAGATAGTATATCTTGTATTTTTTTGAATTCAAAGTGTACTATTCTATTTTAACATGTTACAAAATTTATACCTCAGGCATTGAAGTTGCAGCTATAGTAACTAGGGGAGGAGTATGGGATACCACTGTTGCATTCTGAAATGCATATTATTTGTGTCAATTTAAATCGATGTATAAATAAAAATTCATTTATGTAATTACAAATTTAAAGTGATTGATAAATAAAATACTATGAATTCAAATCAACACACCTGTGTCTATTGCTCATGGGCAAACACCATGTCCATCAACTCATCTGTCAGCGTGAAATCCTCAGGCATGCAAGTCTGACATCTACTCCCGCAAATCGTGCACATATGAGATGTGGATCCATCTGCACCGGCTGCATCATCTATCCCCGAGCAACTGACACACATATGTTGTATGGGCTCTCTGTCGCCACTTGGAGCAACTAATGGCTCATCATGCAATACAATAGGGTGTGCTAACAACGTCCCATGCTGGATGATGGCACCAATCAACATTGTGGCTACCTGAAGAGTCTGTAGCTCCATCGACTCTTTCAGCTCTACTGGGACAACCTCATGTACCTTGGGTTTGGGTGCTAGGGAGCGGTGACTCTTCGTGGGTAATTGCCTATGGGCTCCAGGTCTATCTTGGGCAGAGCCACCACCTCTACCATGGAACTCTCTCATGTCGAAATAGTTTGGGCGCACATTGAGCACAAACTCACAATATACTTTTCTCAACAAATATAATGGCACCTCATAATTATTATAAGGTGGATCATCAAAGACCATCCACCATCTCTGCCAAAAAAGATTCTTCATTAGCATATTGGTACACCAATGTATGAGAAACCTCTTTGCATTAAGAGGTAATGACTGACCAATTTTGGGATCAATGAAAAGGGCACATATTAGTTGTTTACTAATATTATTGTTTTTTACTCCCTCGTATGATAGCCCATCAACATAGAATTGATGACACCTATCCCTAAAGCTTCCCCATTTGGTAATTTGTGTGGAAACAACTATGGCACCACTAGATAATATTTCTAGGCTAGTGGTGAGGGATTGATGATGCTCAAGTTCGGATGTTTTCAATTTAACAATCAGTCTATTGATTTTAGACGTATTTTGTCCTAACTAATTAATTAATTGCTCCTGTGTTTCAGATGTGCGGTCAAAAGGAGGAATTGGGGGTGTATCTTGTGGGTTTTCAGGAGGTTCATTTGGTTGTTCTTGTTGTGGAATAGAAGAATCTGGTTTATGAAACAAAAAATGAAAAAACCTATTCAAAATTAGTGAAATTAAATTCAAAATGTAAAACAAATTGAACAAATAGGAAAGAAAGACAAAAATAAACAAAAACTAACCTTGATCCATAGTGTCTGGAGGAGAAATCTAGTACCCCGTTCGTGGTTTAGGAGAGAAAATGAAGAAAAAACAAACTAAAAACGCGATATTCATGGGAAAATAAGACCTAGTTTTTTTTAAAAAACTTTTTTTGACCGACACCCGCGTAGGCAATTCTTTTGGGATTATTAGCACGTACGCGCTCATTTTCCTATAAGTAGCACGTACATGCTCATTTTCCTATAAGTAGCACATACACGCTCATTTTCCTAGAGGTAGCGCATACACGCTAATTTCCCTAAAAGCAGCGCGTACGCGCTACCTTCTCTAGGCTTGGGAACAACAAACCTAAGTGCATACGTGGTCATTTCAAAGTTTAGAACCGCATATGCGCTGCTTGTTTTTTCTTTTTTCTTTTTGGGTGGTGTTCACTTTTCTGACCACCATCTTTGTGCACATACCCATATATATACATACATACATATATATATATATATATATATATATACATATTTATATATACATATGTATATGTATATATACATATACATATATATATATATGTATTTGTATACATACATATACACATACACATATACTATATATATATAAGTGCAAGGTAATGGGTCACAAATTGGCAGAAGTCTGCGTGTTGGAAAATGTGTTCTTAGAAACGGGGGCCCGCTTCGGGCCCCCAAGACAAAAAGTAACGAGGGCCTAAGGTGAAGCTAAACAGGCCCCCATTTTGTTATCTAACAGGGGCCTACTTGAAAACAATATGGGGTCCCGTTTTTAAAAAACAGGCCCCCGTTTTTAAATCTGATTTTACCCATTTTTTTGGACGCATTTTGTCATTTTTACTTGCAAATGTAGTGAGGAAATGAGATAAAAAAAATGCCCTCCCATGCTGTGGACTCCATTTCAAGCCTCCACCACTATCCCAGGTATACATTCGATCATCCATTTTCACATTTTTTAATTTTCTTGTATATTTTTATTATTTTTTGAGTATTATTTAAGATTTTTTGGTATTATTTAAGTTTTTTTTAAAGTAGCCTATAAGTAAATTTGTTTTTACATTTGTAAATTCTTAATTTTGATCTAAAATATTCTTCAACAGTTAAACCTAAACCCTAAACCAAAATCAATAAATTTACAAATCAAAACCAAATCTAGATAGTTAACAAAACAAAATATCAAATTTACAAGATACAAGATATCTCACAAACACCAAAACCAAATTGAAACAAAACTGAAACTAAATGGAAATCAAAACCAAAACCAAATTGAAACCAAACCGAAACTAAATGGATGTATCAAAACCAAAACCAAAATGAAATATCATGGCATCTGTCATGGCATAATAGGACCTATTATGCCATGACATGGCACAATAGGACTAATCATGGACCTATTATGGCATGTCATGGCATAATATGTTTTATTATACCATGATATGGCATAATAAAGTCAAACTATGACCTCTCAAATGTGTCAAATAAAGAAAATGAACTACATGCTATTGAGCATAGATAATGTTAACTAAAGTATGCATAATCATGTCTATTAAAGATTATGAAAGAGACGCTAGTGTATGAGTTATCATAAAGTTTCTGTCTCAATCTCAATAGTTTTTTTCCTTTTTTTCGTTCACTTTATAATGATTATCAACTTGTTTGACCAAGTTCTCTTCCTCTATGTTAAAAGTCCTAACATTGTAACTTCATTCACCATAATGGTGTGAACTCAACATTAACACATATATTCTTACACATGGAAGTGGTGGGCTACCAAGGTCAAGGTCATCCAAAGCTCTAAATGTAAACCTCAAGGGTCCTCATTCATGATGACCCTAATTAGATATTCCATTTGGTAAATCAAAGGCTTCATAGTTTATACACCAATATTAAAGGGATTTAATTCTCTCCTCTTGTATAATATCTCTAATTTCTTAATGAGACCTTCAAAACATGAATATTCATTAAGAATTAGCCATTGACATAGTCAGATTATTATAGATTTGATAAATATTTTCCTATTATTCCATGGCATGACATAATATGACAAATTATGGACCTATTGTGGCATGTCATAGCATAATAAGACATATTATGCCATCATGTCATATTAAGGCATGTCATGGCATAGTAGGAATATAGTAGGTCCTATTATGCCATGACATGACATAATAGGACACATTATGCCATGATGGAAAATTATGTTCCTATTATACCATGTCATGGTATGATTGGACCAACTATGGACCTATTATGCCATGTCATGGCATAATAGGACACATTATGTCATCATGACATAATGTGTCCTATTATGCCATGACATGGCATAATAGGTCCATAGTTGGTCCTGTCATACCATGACATGGCATAATAGGACCTATTATGCTGTCATGACATAATAGGTCATATTATGAGATGAAATGGCAAAATAGGACCGTTTATGCCATGTCATGGCATAAAGGTCCTATTATGGTCCTATTATTCCATGTCATGGTATGATAGGACCAATTATGGACCTATTATTCCATTATAAAAAGTGTTGCATGTTGCACCATGTTGTCTCAAAAATGTTATCCTGACATCAAAAACCATACTAGAACTATCAAGATCTTTCCATTTTTATGTGTTAGTTTTCTCACCAATCACATTACCATCTACATGCAAGATAGTCAATGAATTCATGAAATCCATCATGAAAACTACTGAGACATCAAGAGACTTTACTTGTAGTTAGATTTGATCCACTATAGTAAATTTCAAATGGACTTTGAATCTTTCAATATTGAATTTGTGAGACTCGGGTTAAATGTTTCTAGGAATTATTTTTTTAGGTATTGTGCCTTTCAACCAATAAATGGAAAAATTTAACCACTTCTAGCAAGCCACCATTCCAATTCCTTAAATCACATATGTACCAAAATTGTTCTTAATCCTCATTAGGCAATACAAAAGTTACCACTATTAGTTATTAACATTACTCTTCAAATTTTAGATATCAAAGTTTAGGCTTGATTCATACCTAGTACTATTTCAAAGGAAATTATAATTCTCAAACTTGATGGGAAATATTTAGCAAGTTATAAGGTGAAAATATTTAGAAGGAATCAAGGAAAGAGAAATAAGGTGGGAGGATGACTAAAATTTTGTCTTAAAAAAATAATGAGAATCAATAGAGCTAGAGAATTAAGCATAACTTGAATAAGTGTTCGATGAAGAGAAGTTTGACAACTCAAAAAAGAAGCAAGGATGACAATTTTTAGAAGGTGGGTTATTGAAATGACAAGGATGATAAGGATGATAAGGAACAAGTAGCTAGGTTAAGGGATGATTATGACATAATATGTCCTTTTAAGCTATAACATACCATAATAGGTCCTATTATGCCATGAAATGATACAATAGGACCGTTTATGCCATGTCATGGCATAAAGGTTCTATTATGGTCCTATTATGCCATGTCATGGTATGATAGGACCAATTATGGACCTGTTATGTCATGTCATGGCATAAGACACATTATGCCATGATGGCATAATATGTCCTATTATGCCACGAAATTGCATAATAGGTCCATAATTGGTCCTATTATATCATGTCATGGCATAATAGGTCCTATTATGCCATGACATGCCATAATAGGTCCTATTATGCCATGACATGCCATAATAGGTCCTATTATGCCATGAAATGACACAATAGGACCATCTATGCCATGTCATGGCATAAAGGTCATATTTGTTAGAGTATTTGGGTATTTACTTGATTAATTAAATAATATTTGTTTAATTATTTAAGTTCCCTTTATCTCTTTTACACTTAAGCTAACTTTAGGTGCATAATAATTAATTCTTTTATTAATTATTATGTACAAACCTAGGTTTTCCTTTTTAGGGTTTCTTGACCTATTAAAGATTGAGTTCTTTCTTTTCATTGTAAGAAGAAGGATTATCGCATTACACATTTTGTGAATATTGAGCTCTCTCTTTTTGAGCATATTTTTTGTGTATTTGTTCCTTCTACGATTTGCTTCCTTGCTTCTCCTTGTAACAAGTTTTTTAGCTTGCAGAGATTATTTGGGCTCCTGTGGTGTTGTATTTTCTCAACTCCAACATGGTATTAGAGCATCAGATCTGCAGCTATCTGTTCTTGTTTTGAGAATTTTTGCATTGGAAGCAAATCTGGGGTTTCAGAAAGTTTTTTTAATGCACCTAGGGATAGGTTTTTTTCTGAGCACTTTGGGCCTAAATGGACCTCACCATCATGCTTAGAAGGCCCAAAAACCCCTATGGTCATATAAAATTTGACCTATTTTGGTTCCTGAGCCTCGGGGAGTATTTTTTCTCTAGATCTAGGCCGTACGACCCTGGCACACAATTCGAGAAAAAAATTTAAAAAAAAAATATATTTTTCCTTTCTACGGCATGCCGGTCAGATTTTTGATTTAAAAAAAAAAAAACACAAAAAGGCATTTGAAAAAGTTTTTTTTTTCAAATTTGTTTTGGGGCGCCCTTGTCGCTGCCCAGGCCTTCCATCGGCCCTTGTCGGTCCTGCCGGCTGCCTGCCGCTTCTCCCCGACTTCTCGCTGCCTGCTCACCCCCAACCCTCGCCGCTACATCCGTGCCTCCCCAACCACCGGCCCTCTGCTACTCCCCTGCGGCCGCTAGACCGCCCCCGGCCCCCGCTGACTCTGGCCTCTAGCCCCCTGTCACCGCGGCCCCCGACGGCTCCCTGCAGCGCCTGCGGGCATCTTGACCCCGCCGCTCGACCCAGACCCCGCAGCCCGCGCTGCTTGTGGTCTCATAGCCACCAGAAACCATCGCGCGACCATCGGACATAGCCCCCAGTCACTAGGGCGCCACCATCCCACCACTAGTGCACCGCCCACTAGCCTCCTCCGCCCACCAGAGCCACCAGACTACCCCTTCCTCTTGTTTTGAAGGGGGGTTGGTTTTTTGGTCATATCTTAGGCATATAGAGTCATTTTTTTGAAAACAAATAGGCATCGAAAAGATGATTCCGAGCCGGACCTCATCATGTTGGTAATTTGTTCGAATTTTGCTGTTTGACTATGTTTTTTTCCAGTTAAAGTGGGGTCTCTTTTTTGCTCTCCAGGAGATGTAGAATGAGCATCCGAACTCTGTTTTTCAAAAAACTTAAACTTTTGGAAAGTGTGTGCTGTGTACTTTCCAGCCATATGAGTTTTATTTCTAGATTCTGCTCCATGCATATTTTATTTAGTTTTTTGCTTTTCAGCACTCTGGTAGATATCTTGGTTGTTTCAGGCCCTGGGATCTCTTCTCTTAGTAGGATGTCTCAGTTTTTACTGTTCTTTCCGTTTCTAGTCTGCTTATCATTGTAGTATTTAATTTATGCAAATGCACTGAGATAAAGTGCCATCATGCATTGTTTACTTGGGATCTTGCACATCTTGTGCCTTGTTGTACATGCACTACTATTAAAGTGCCATGAGGGGGTTGATGTTTGCCTATTGTTTGCCATCTTCATTTGTCTAGTGAGTGTTCCTTCCGCGACATTAACCTCATTCTGTGTGTCAAGTGACTGTTCCTTCCACGACACCATGTACTTTTCTCAGCACCTTTGATGTTCCTGGTTCTTCGTCATGCAGTTCTTCTTGGTCATTCTTTTCAGTGTTCCTATCCCTCTCCCTCTTTAGCATTATGGGGAGGTTTATCCTATTGGTTCTAATGCTTTCGTGGTTCGATTGATCAGCTCTTCAGGATTTGGTTTCTCATGCCATCTGTATCTTCGATTTCAGTTGTTTGTCTTGTTGCCTTCTGATTCGAGTAGTGTCATTTGAGGGCACTCATGCCGATTACAGTCTTCTCTACCTGGTCATGTTCTATTTCAGTGGAGGTTCTTCAGATCAGTAGTTTCGCTTTGACAATGTTTGCCTCTATTTCTTGCTTGAGTGGTGTTCTTTTCCATCTCTTTTTGGAGTAGATTTTTTTCCAATGTGGTTTTCTCTATTTCTCTGATTCATAGAGATTTGATTGTATTTGGGTACTTGATCAGGCCTTGTTGCCGGGACCCATCTTTCTTGCTTTCAGTAGCTGTTCTAGGTTTTATCTTCTCCCTAAGTCTAGCTTAAGGGGAGGTGTTAGAGTATTCGGGCATTTACTTGATTAATTAAACAATATTTGTTTAATTATTTAAGTTCTCTTTATCTCTTTTACACTTAAGCTAACTTTAGGTGCATAATAATTAATTCTTTTATTAATTATTATGTGCAAACCTAGGTTTTCCCTTTTAGAGTTTCTTGACCTATTAAAGGTTGAGTTCTTTCTTTCCATTGTAAGAAGAAGGATTATCACATTACACATTTTGTGAATATTGAGCTCTCTCTTTTTGAGCATATTTTCTGTGTATTTGTTCCTTCTGTGATTTGCTTCCTTGCTTCTCCTTGTAACAGATTTTTCAGCTTGGAGAGATCATTTGGGCTCCTGTGGTGTTGTATTTTCTCAACTCCAAAAATATTATCATCCTATTATGCCATGTCTTTGTATGATAGGACCAATTATGGACCTACCTATTATATCATGTCATGGCATAATATGACCTATTATGCCATGACATTGCATAATAGTCCACCTATTATGCCATCATGGCATAATAGGTCCATAATAGGACCTATTAAGTCATGACATGACATGATTTTCTCAAATTGCCAACTTCATCATCCAATTCATCTCCAACACTGAAGTACTAATTCAACATGTTTACTTAGTAAATGACCACTTAGAGCGGTTAACATCTAATATATTAGTACTATTCCAACACAAAGTACTAATTCAACATGTTTACTAGAATTGTGACTAATTATTTATTATATATTACTTTATTGATCTTATTTTATTTTTTTTACAAGTTCATGTATGAAATATTTTATATTGATTTTAATAGTTGATGCATTTTACAAGAAATGAATGCATTAAATTGAATATATAATAGATTTATGTAGTTTCAATAAAAGTTTTTATTAAGTTTTGTGCGCAAATTTTATATTTAAATATTCAATAGTATGTACATGTATATTTTTTAAGTTAAATATTATATTATATTTCATGTGTATCTCATTCAATAACATAGAAATGTTACTATTTATAAATGTTTTTTTTAAACTAAAATAGATTCTTCTTTGACATAGAGTTGTATATAATTCATGTATATCTTTATATATGCAGTAGCTCTTTGTTATGATGAATGTGTTTGACATAGATGAATTGTTAGGTGACAATCGCCCATCGCAACTCCCTCCTCATCCACCTCCACCTCCACCTCCACCTCCACCTCCACCACCACCACCACCACTAGCTCCACCTCCACCTCCACCCCCTAGATTAGATGAAATTCATTTAAGAGAAATAATTCATGAAAACCTACAAGTAATTGAACAAAATATTACTATGTATTTGTTCCTTTCAATCCAAAATGAGCTGATCACCCCCCATCTTCTAGAGTTTGCAAAATCAATGCAAACTGTTGTCGAGTCAGTTAGATCAGTTGATTCCGAATTATATCAATTTCATAGATGGTGACAAGAGTTGCGTGATTTTTATGCTGATGGATTAACTTATAGGAAGATCCTGATCTTAGAATAACCAAAGCTCATTTATGTCCATATTTTACTAACCTAAAAACAAAATAACCAATGCAACCTACCAAGAAAAGAATTTTAATTAGGTCGTGTGATCATCTAGAAATGGCTAGACACTTCTGGGATAGATGGTGGATGGTTTTTGATTATCCACCACATTGTAATTATGAGGTCCCTTTATATTTTTTGAAGAAATTATACTATGAGTTTGTATTGCACAAAAAACCAAATTATTTAGATATTAAGTCATTCCAGGGTGTTGGTGGTAAAATGCCACAACATAGATTAGGGGCACACACTAATAATCCCCTACCAGATCTACCCATGGTTCCACCTGTTGCTCCATCGATTCCTGCAGATGTGTAGAATGCATCATTCATTTCAACATTAGATGCTTTGACTTCCCTCACGGGTAACCTGAGTGAGCAAGCTGCACACATGGCATCCGCTCCTTGATTGATGCCACATATGTGTACAAGTTGTCATCAGATGTGTGTAGGTCCTACTGCTGATCCAGGATCCACTTCAGTTCCAGCTAAGCGTGACGCAACAAATGATACTATGATGACATCATATATGGATTTTCTTTTCTCTAATGATCATCTTGAGCAGTTATATATATATATATATATATATATGTACATGTCAATATATAAATTAAGTGCATGCATTTTTTTATACAATCTAGTACTTCATTAAATAAATTTGGTTTATGTAGATAAGGACTACACCAAATGTTTGAGTCAATATTGCATCTACTCCTACATAGCTTGGCACACCTTTTGGGGTATAGTATCAATTTCTATCTAGACATTGCACTAGATTTTTAAGTTAATATGTTATCATTGTATACTATATAAATTTTCATATTGATACATTGAATGCTTCTTTCTCCAGGCTTCAGGTCATGAGGGAACCTCTACATCACATCGAGAAGAGGGTGTGACAACTACGACACCATCTATTTTATGTATCTTAGAATTGATAAATTAAATATGTTCTTACAACATTGTAACTTAACTTGAAATTATTTAATACGCATATGCATGTTTAATAAATATGATTTCATATAAATGCATGTTTGCAGGTGGACACTACTATCAGGATAGGTTATCCTCATCATTTTTATCAGAGCCAAATTGAACGTCCATCCACATCCTTTGAGGTCTTAATATGTAATACTTAATTTGACATTTAATTGGACACTTTGAATTTGACCTTGTACATGACTTAGCTAGCACTACATTTGGCATTGATTTCATTGTACAAACATGTTAAGGTGCACAAGATACTTTATATATATGGATAGTTGCATAATACGATTAGATCATATATATTCTTTGGACTACATATATATGCACATTAGATATTATGTGGAGTTCATCATGTTACCATCCGGATATATATGGATTAGATATTATATGGATTATGTGGACTAGAAATTTTATTTATGGAACTTGTGCTTAAATAACTTTATATGGATTATGTGGACTTGAAATTTTATTTATGTAATTTTATTTAAATAACTCGTAATTAGATAAAATTAAGGTGTACATCATGAACTAACAATGATGATAAGACCAAAGTATCAAAACATATCTTATAATTATAACATATTTTAAACTAAATTAAAAAGTATTAATCATCATAGATACGCAAAATATATAATCAAATATATAATTATCATTATATTAATAATGATGATAAGATAAAAGTATCAAAACACAGGTTTAAATATATAATTACCATTTCAATAACAATGACGATAAGAGCAAATTGTAAGGAACAAAGTAGGTGGTATGGTGGGGTCCAACAAGTAGAACCAATGTGCTATGTATGGAATTAAATTTACCCCATAGAGTATATAATATATTGAATAGAACTTGATTAAAACATAATTATCTCATTCAAAAATTTGACCAATAGTCTCTCATTTATGTATATTACACAAAGTGTAATCAAGAAGACCTATATTAAATCTTTGACTTCATCTCGTAATGGACCTGCAAAAAAAAACATATCGTATAAAATACACAATCATAATTCAACATTCAAGTGCAAGAATATTACTTTACTCAAGTAAATTTTAAAAATTTAACCTTAAACATATTTGTAAATGCACAAATAATAGTATTCATTGATGTCATGTACATGTGGAAGACCTGAAATAAAATAAAAAATAGTCTATTTAAATTATAATAATAAGGATATATCTCTCAAAATACAACATAAAGTATGCACAAACAGTAGTAGTCATTGAGGTCGTCTACTCTGTGAGACCTGAAAAAAAATATACATATGATTAGTTTTTATAATGAGGATGCATTCAATTTAAAATACAACATAAAGCATACATCATGACTCTTCATAGGGAGTTGCCTTAAGGGTACAAACTTTAACTTGTAATTATTCAAAATGAAACATAAAGTATGCACAAATAACTTGGTTTTTATTGATGCCTTCTACTTGTGGTAGACCTGAAACATAATTACTAGATTAGATTTTATAATAAGGATGCATGATTTAAAATGCTATATAAAATATACATCATGACTTTAAAAGGGAGGTGGATTAAGGGTTCAAATTATAACTTGTATATATTCATTCTGTTATACCATCTGCATCCTCTCTCTTTTGCAAAGCATCTATAATTGTCTCATGCTCTTCCATAAAGAGAGTCCATAATTGTTTATTAGCAAGTGTGCCATGATATCTATCCAATTTTATATTAGTTTCCACTACCAAATGCAAGTAATGTATAATCTTCTTCTGTAATTCATAATCTTGAAACGTAGGCAATCCATTCTTTCTTGTTAGATATTTGCATAGCTAGGTGCCAACAACAACCATAGATCCTGTTGGATAGTCATAACCATCGTCATCTACTCAAGGAGTGGTTAGCTTATGTTTTGTCTCTACACATCGAACCAACCAATACTCTACCCCCTCTTCATTGTCCTCTAGTGCAACAACTGTTAGAATAACTGGTGGACAACTGAGAGGGGGGAGGTGAATTAGTTGTCAATAGATTATATTAATCAAACCACTTTATAGCCTTTAACCGGAGCACATAAACAATGAATACCAGAATAGCAAAAATAGATACCTTAAGCAATAAAACTTAAGAATAAAATGGAGAATTAACACAATGCAACCATACTACATAACACCATGATTTGTACATGGAAAACCCAGTAAAGGGAAAAACCATGATGGGAAGCCTACTCACAGTCAGATAATACTTTTGTAGAAAGTATGTGATACAATAAGGGGCCTGCACATGCAAGAAGGCACACTGCCTAGAGTGTAATTCTCATTACAAAGGAGTCCCACTGACTATAGAGAGGTTATAACTACCTTAATATAAGTGGACAAAAATCCAGAAGAATGAGCTGCTAGTGATAGCATCTACCATGCCCGATTACATTCCTGGTTAAGCTCAATACCGGAGGCCTTTGACCTCTTATATAAACCCAATTCGATCTTCAATGATCGACCAACTCATTCGCATATGATTTTTACATTATTCACACATTTTATTCCTTGACCACTCCCTTGATCTACAATGAGATCTTACATCAATTTATACAAACCCTAAGGCCTAAACTAGTTAGTTCGGCCACCTGAAAGATATTACAATAGGATCATTACATACATCCACATTACAATGATATTCCATGTCGACTTTAGACCAAACAAATATTAACCAATCCATAAATCATCTCGGTAATGTGTAGAGAACACTACACAATACCGGTCCATAACCTGGATAGGTACCAAACCTAATTTGGGTCCACCATGCCAAAGTTGTCTCCAATCAGTCGAGGCACGAACAAAGATCACCTTCTGCATCCTGAATTCCATCTAGAAGCCACACCAACACCACTTATGCATCCTGTCAAAGATTCTTAGTAAAATCTCTGCCGGTAAAACCCTAAACCCTTACCGATATAGGCTTACTGGAATGTATGATAGCATCCTATCATAAAGTCAATACCAACTAACCAAAACATACTCCAGAAAAATGCAACACATCAAACCAAACATATTTCATTCATCCAAACATGTCGGTAGTATCCAATTGATAGTTCCTTCTATCGGTAACACTAGTTCTTCTACGAGGTAACCAAAATTTGTCTGTCGGTAACCAATCATAACAACTAGTGTTGACATCAATCACAAAACATAAATGCAACACATAATCAATTCCTTCATATTGCTAACAATCTCCCCCTTTTGTTACTACTTATCAAATTGCCATTAGTTTTTATTCAAAGTCATACTATATATATTCTAGTTGGTTAGCACTACCAAATCATGCAGTTGGTATACATAAAGAAGTCGGTATGCACAGTCTAGTCAGTTACAGAGGAAAGCAGTCACAAAATGCAGTACACATCGAGTTGTTTACTGAGTATCTTTTTGAGACTACTGAGCAGCAAAGATGACACACCGAGTTGACATACACTGAGTGAAACGTGTTACTAGATACATTGAACCTGGACATGCATATGAAAACGTGTTACAAGATCGAGGCACATCTAACCGTTATTACATTGGAAATTGCACTAGAAGATTGTGTATGATTATGAGGTCAATCTAACCAATGAAATATTTTGTTTAGTTATTCATTCGAGGAATCTTGTTTGTAAGATCGAAGTAATGAATTGGATCACCGTTTTAAGAAATCTATTTATACAGCATGAGTGAAGTGTATGTATGCATAAAGGAAGACTATTATAGAGACATAGAGGTCACTGAGAAGGTTTTCAGAGAATAGTCGAAGAACAGAGTAAAAAGAAGGGTTTACCGAGTTACTATATGGGTTACCGAGGTATGCTATAAGCAAGGTAATCTATTCTAAGCACATAGAATCTGCTATAACATTTCAGATGTAAAGTTGTAGATATTTGTAATGATTTTATTGTAATATTGTGAAGTTGAAAGAGAAACCTTTAACAGGGTAAAAGACTCTAATCAAGTGTATAAATTGTAAAGCCTCTAACCAGGTGCAGCATTCAGAATAAATGTTGTAAAATCCTTTAGCAAGGTAGATCTACCAAATCTTGTTACTCTTAACAGGGTATGCTATCAGAAATAGCTAAAATGTAGCTCTAACCGAGCATTCTTTATTATTGCAGTAGTGAAGTTGTGGGTGCCATCCCCACCATAGTTTTTCTCTCTAACCAAGAGTTTCTGTGTAACCAAAATATATGTGTTATGGAGTGAATCATGTATGATTGTTATCTATTTGTTTTAACTTTATTTTATGTTACTGCACTATTCTGTTTATGCATAACAGTAAGGTTATTATTCAAGAAAAGTTTTGGAGTATTGATTCACCCCTCCCCTCTCAGTACATTAGCTTTCCATATTGGGCCTAACAATTGGTATCAGAGCTTGAATCTTGGAAAAGGGTTTAACTACCTAAAGAGAAAGATCTTATCAATGGAAGGCTATAAAAAATCTTGGAGGATTGTGTATCTGCAAGAAGAGCTGGATCATGCTAATCAAGTAATTGCAGACATGCAAAGGCAAATGCAAAAATCTCTGAAAGTAAGAAGAAGATTATCTGATGACTTGCAGGATTCTCAAGAGTTAGTGGAACAAATTGAGACATCATCTAAGAACAATATATCTGAATAAACTGAAGAAATGATTGGAGTATTGAAAGAAAAGAACCAAGCATTGGCTGATCAACTAAAAGCAATGAAAAGAGAACATGAACATTTCAATACACAGATGACTAAAAATCTAGATGCATTAAGGATAGCTGAGGATAAAGCAAGAGATCTAGAAAGACAGAAACAACAACTTGAAGTCTTAGTATCTGATAAGAATGATGAAATCACAAGGTTAACTGGGATTCAACAAAATATGATAGATCAACTAGGTTATGCACATCATGAAGCAATTATGAAGAATGATGAAAACCAAGCATTGAAATATGAAGTATCAAGGTTGACTGATGAACTTGAAACAGAGAAAAAATCCAAAGAAACATTGAAGAAGAGTTATGAAGCATCAAAGATGTTGGATGAGCAACTGAACACAAGAAGACCCAACAAAGATGCAGGACTTGGTTACAAAGGAAAAGAATCTACCAGGAGAGGAGAATCATCAAAGCAAGCTGGAAACAGGAACAACATCAAAAGAAAGAAGCCTATTTGCTACTACTGTGGAAATCAAGGTCATACTGCCAACATACGCCAAATCAGAAAAGGTAAGCAATCGAATATCACTAAGTCCAATGATTATTGTTACAATTGCAATAAATATGGTCACACATCCAATCAATGTAGGACAAAGTCTATTAACAATTATCAGAAGGCAAAATTCAAAGGGTTTTGTAAAAACTGCAATACATATGGACATAGTACCGAGAAGTGCTGGCTTAAGAAAAAGAACCACATGTGGTTTGCACATCGAGCAAACACTAGAGGTTACCAAACTCACACAAATCCTTACCGACAATATGCAATAGTACCATGGGATTGCAATACAAGGATATGGTGCGAATGTTGTGTAAGATATGGACATATAAGTGCCAACTATTTTATAAGGTTCAGAATGAACAACTGGGAGAAATCTTGGTATGACATGTTTTCATTGTCACAAAGTTGGACACTTGGCTGGAGATTGCAGAGATCAACCTAGAGGAGACACTGAAGAGATAAAAGAAAAATTAAAGATGATTTGGAAAAACAAGAAAATTGTGTTAAATGAAGAAAGCACCTTACCTACCAAGTTAGGTAAACCTATTCCAAATTAATCAGAAAAAGGTATGAAGGGACTGCATTCTTTGAAGGTTAAAATCTTAACAGTTCCTATTCTATTATGTACTAAATTCAAAATCTGCATAGTTAAGATTCATTAGTAAGTTTGAAATTCTATCAAAAGTACTTTACAGGAAACCTGTCAAGTCGTTGTATACAGGAAGCCTGTCAAGTCGGCAAATGAAGGAAATTTAGTTACTTGGTAAAATGAAAAAAAGAGAGTAAATTGGTTAAAGGTGAATCAAGTGCATTTAATGTTTTTGACCTAACCCGCACGGAGCCCGATAAGGTATTTTGTGTACTTAAAGGTATTTTCGCGGTCATTTTCATTCACCAAGTTTTCAAGAGAGCAAAACAGAGCGAATCAAGGCGATCAAACCTCATTCAAAGTGAATCCAAGGTATTGACATAAATCTCATCACACTGTTAAGCTAGTTTACCGATCTTATCAAATTGCTATTATCTACTGAGTGTGAAACGTCTACCATTTGTAAACCGTCAAACCCTAAGGATAGTTTACTAGTTTTATCTGAAATTTACAAATGGCACCCAAGATCCAAGATCCCATAGTTGTCAAAAATGTGGAGAATCCCTCTCTGAAATACACTTTAACTCCTAAAGTTGCCTCTGAACCGGATGACAAAACTACCTTCTCATTCATCCTGGATCGAGTCATGTTAGTCAAAGATGTTAGATTCTTCACCAAATTTCATGTTGAAGAACTCGGTCATGTTGAGATAAGTGACACATATGATGAGCTATGTACCGATGGTAAAATGGATAGCAATTATGAGCATATAAAAATCAAGGGATTAACTGAAGCCCTAACCTATCCCTATGTGTTCAAGCCCCAGGGGGTTAAGTTTGTTTTGAGCAGAGTTCATGATGATTTCATGTGGCTAGAGGAGCAACCATTCAAAATCACTAAGGAAATCATTCATGTGATCATCGGTTATCCTATCTATGATCATGCACGAGCACAGAAGATGATATCACAGAAGGAGTTAATCAGTTTGACTGGAGTAGAATCTGATTACCGAGGACTGAAACTGAACAATGTCACTGATGCAGAACTTAAGTTTGCAATTAGAGTAATTGGTTACTGTTTCTTCCAATCAGCAAGAGAAAATAGTGTACCCTGTGCAGCAGTTGACTTAGCTTATAAAATAGTGAAAAAGGGAATGAAAGTTGATTTATGTGAAATTTTATTGAAAAACTTGTTTGAGAACCTGAACACAATAAGGAAGCTGAAGAAGAACAACTCAGAAAATACATTGAAGTTTGGTTCACTTCTTGTATGCATGTTTTTCTATTTTGAGAAATTATTTCCATCAGTTGGCAAAGTAGTTTGGGAGCTACACCGACCAATCACCCATCAAATTAATGACTTTATCAAGAAGTTGGGAGATAATTTCAATGATATCATGGATGACTACTTCAACAAATTTCAAGAAAAGATGCACAACAGGTACCAGATTCCACCCTAGATGGTAGAGAAATATAAAGATGATATATGCTTTGAGGTAGACACCAATTACTGTTATGTGAATGCTGTGGAACCAAGGACTCAGTCTTTGCCACCAATGGGTTACAAGATTGACTATGATATCACACAACAATAAATTGATGCATTTCTTACATTGCCAAGGCATGCTACCGAGCTGAGATATGGAACTTATGAAGAAGTTAAGGAAAAGGTAAAAATGAGCATTGTAGTACCCAAAGCTATAAGAAAGGCTACAAAGATGATTAAAGCATTATCTAAAAAATTTGGAGAAGAATCTTCCTCCACACCTATCAAAGGTACACTTGCCATCACCGAAGAGGAATCAGAAGCTCAAGAGGTAGCAATAACATTGAGCACTGAACTGCCTAAGGGTAAAGTATTGAAAAGAAAGAAACAGGACATTTCAAAGGCCCTATCGACTCCTCCAACAAAGAGACCTAATACAAGAGCATCAGCTGCATCACCGAGTAAGAAACAAAAGAGTTTTACTGCTCCCAAGGTAACCAAGACCTACAAGAAATCTACTTGGAGACTCATTCTGGCAAAAGAGTCTAGTGATACAGAATCTGAGGATGCAAACAAATTCCAAATTGTAAAAAGCAAGAAGGTAAATATACATAGTGTTGAAAACTTTTGTGCAAATCTAAAAGAATATGGTGGTTTTGGTTCCTTTAGATATGTCAAGTATGAAACAAGAAATAATGATGAGAAGCAACAAATTGAAGAAGTTGTCATCTATACACTTCTAAAGTTTCGGCTAGCTCCATTGGAACTAGTAAAGTCACTTCCAAATGAACTTTACTTGCATATTGATAATAGGTGGAAATATGCAATGGACTCAGAGAAACAAATCAGAGGAAGAAGTCTAGTCCATCTCTTTCCAGATATGTTTGTAGTAGAAATAAAGGAGAATTTGACAACCTACAATTCTAAATTTCTTGTCAAACATAGAGCCTTAAAATTGATGAATGGGCTATATATTGATGTAGAAAATGAGACAAAAGCAAAATGGCAGGAAATCTTCAATATAAAAGATGCTGGTGAACAATCTAAAGTGGAAATTGTTGATGTCACCAAGCATGATCCTGATGTCACCGAGCAAGGTCCTGATGCTACCGAGCAAGACCCGGCTGACACTATTCAAATTGATGAAGATGTCATGGATGCAGAAGCACCGAAGCAGGAAATGATAGAAGGCACTACCTATGCAAAACTTGTATCTAGTGAATCTGTTTTAGAACAAGTTCAGCCTTATCTGCCGGTCAAGCCACCTGTCTCTACCGTAGCTCCTAAGGATATAGCACAAGGCACCGAAGGTCACAAGTCTGAAGCAGCAGAAGGTACAACTCAAGAAAAGACCTCTCAAGCACCATCAAGCACTGAAAATGTTACAACTGAGACACCCAGTACCGAGACACCCAAGGACACCACAATGGCTACAGGGACCGACCAAAGTGTTGTCTCTACCGAGCAACCTACCGAGGGTCAGCAAGCCTCACAAGCTATTGTCTTAGTCCAACCAACCAAAGGTAAAGAGAAGAAAATGAAAAAGCATAGTTTTAAAGTTGATTTGACTAAACCGATCTAGTGTTGCCCAATGTGGATATCTAAAAATTAAAGGGGCAAGCACTTATTGATTTCGGTGAACTATGCAAAGCAAAGGCCAAACAAGAAAAATAGATGGCCATTCAAAAGAAGAATAAAGTACTTTAGAAGGTAAAGACATTGCTGACATATATGCTACCTACAACTACAGTGTCAACCGATGTAGCCATCCACATTCAACTGGATGAACTCCTTACTCAAATAGAAACATCTGGAGTTGATGCATATGAGTACTTGAGCAAGATAAAAGACAAGGAGCTTACTGCAAAAATGATTGAAGAGGTACAAAAATCTCTAGCTATTGGAAAAGTCAAGCTTGTCAAATTCATTGTTGAGTTGTCCCCTCAACTCAAGCATATTCTTTATTTATTTCAGAAACTTTACACATTTTCTATATTCATTAAAAATATCAAGAATAAAACTGATGCAATTGAGAAAGAGATCACCGATCTCTCAAATAAGTTGACCATAGAGCCAAATTCAGTTCAAAATTTTTATACCAAGCTTCAATAGCTCATGGCTCAACAGTTAGAACTAAGAAATGAAGAACATAAGATTAGGATGGATATAATGACACTCCAGACATTATTCCTTCCTCATCTCTCATCAGTTCAAGAACAGATTAACCGAGCTACACGCCTATCTACTACACAAGAGGGAAGCACTCTTGATGGCTTAATATCCCCATTCGCTGATATTCAAGCACAAAATTCTTTAATGGAAAGTCTAAAGGATGCACTCTCAGTTGCACTCACCGATGCCTGAAAGAAGTATAAATCTATTTTTGATCAGTTATCACCCCCAGATGGAAATTAAGTTTTTGATGTTTGTCAAAAAGGGGGAGTAATACAATATATGGAGTAATACTATATATTTGGGGAGTAATACAGTTTTGATACAGTATTCGGAGTATTGTATACAGGGGGAGTATACCGAGCAGAGTATGTAGGGTATTCAAGGATAGTAAGCAGAGCACACAAGCACAAAACCGAGCATGCAAAATCAGAGTTATGTATAGTATAATGATAAGGGGAGTATATCTGAATATACTATTTCATTGACTATTGTATATATTGTCAAGTATAGTCATTTTGCAAAGTATATAGATTCTTGAGTTATGACTTTGAAAGTAGTTTTTTGTCAAACATCTCAACTAATGTCAAAAGGGGAGATTGTTACTACTTATCAAATTGCCATTAGTTTTTATTCAAAGTCATACTATATATATTCTAGTCAGTTAGCACTACCGAATCATGCAGTCGGTACACATAGAGAAGTCGGTATGCATAGTCTAGTTGGTTACAAAGGAAAGTAGTCACAACACGCAGTACACACCAAGCTGTCTACCGAGTATCTTTTTGAGACTATCGAGCAGCAAAGATGACACACTGAGTTGACATACACCAAGTGAAATGTGTTACCAGATACATTGAACCTGGACATGCATATGAAAACATGTTACAAGATCGAGGCACATCTAACCGTTATTACATTGAAAATTGCACTAGAAGATTGTGTATGATTACAAGGTCAATCTAACCAATGAGATATTTTGTTTAGTTATTCATTCGAGGAATCTTGTTTGTAAGATCGAAGCAATGAATTGGATCACTGTTTTAAGAGATCTATTTATACAGCATGAGTGAAGTGTATGTATGCATAAAGGAAGACTGTTACAGAGACAAAGAGGTCACTGAGAAGGTTTTCAGAGAACAGTCGAAGAATAGAGTAAACATAAGGGTTTACTGAGTTACTATATGGGTTACCAAGGTATGCTATAAGCAAGGTAATCTATTCTGAGCACATAGAATCTGCTATAACATTTCAGATGTAAAGTTGTAGATATTTGTAATGATTTTATTGTAATATTGTGAAGTTGAAAGAGAAACCTTTAACAGGGTAAAAGACTCTAATCAAGTCTATAAATTGTAAAGCCTCTAACGAGGTGCAGCATTCAGAATAAATGTTGTAAAATCATTTAGCAAGGTAGATCTAACAGATATTGTTAGTCCTAACAGGGTATGCTATCAGAAATAGCTAAAATGTAGCTCTAACCGAGCATTCTTTATTATTGCAGTAGTGAAGTTGTGGGTGCCATCCCCATCGCAGTTTTTCTATCTAACCAAGAGTTTCTGCTTAACCAAAATATATGTGTTATGGAGTGAATCATGTATGATTGTTATCTATTTGTTTTAACTTTATTTTATGTTACTGCACTATTTTGTTTATGCATAACAGTAAGGTTATTATTCAAGAAAAGTTTTGGAGTATTGATTCACCCCTCCCCTCTTAGTACATTAGCTTTCCATATTGGGCCTAACACCTTTGGCATTGATGGCAACACTAGATGTGAAAAATAAAACATCTAGGTGCCAAGAAATGCCAAAAATTTCTCATAGAAGATATAACAATGAAAAACTAAAAAAACCCAGCAACTCCTCCCGAGGAGTGCAGTCCAATCTAAAACTAATCTGAATCTCTCCCCTTTTTGACATATTATGATAGTATTTCACATCATATATCTCTCCCCCTTTGACATCAATGCCAAAGATATGATATAGATATCAAAATCCTATGACTCTCAAAGTTGACTACTCCCCTTGAGTAGTAGCACCACTACATCAATCTGGAGCAAAGATAAAGATGATGATGCATACCAGACTGATGCTCTACTCCATTAATTAAGTTTCTATCAGAGGGGTGGACACCCCTAACCTATCTCTGAAATACTCAAATGATTCCTTAGACAACAGTTTAGTGAATATATCTGCAATCTACTCTTTAGTGTTCACATAAACCAATTTGATTTCCTTTTCTTCCACCTTTTCCTTCAGAAAGTTATATTTTATTGATATGTGCTTAGTCTTAGAGTAAAATACTAGATTCTTAGACATGTTAATAGCTATAGACTTATCACAATAGATAACTACTGGTTCACTGCAATTTACCTTGATATCCTTCAACATTTTCTTCATCCACAAGAATTGAGTGCAATTAGTTGCTGCTACAACATATTCAGCTTCTGCAGTAGATAAAGAAATGTGTGACTACTTTTTGTTGATCCATGAAACCAATTTCTTTCCATGAAAGAAAGCTCCACCAGAAATTCTTTTTTAGTCATTAGTATCTCCTGCCCAATCTGAATCTGTATATGCACATAAAGTGAAGTTATCATCTCTAGAGTGCCATAAGTCATATTCTATTATTCCTTGCAAATACCAGAATATCCTCTTTACTACACATTCATGATTTTCTTTAGGATTAATTTGATATCTTGAAACAATACTTATTGCATTCATAATATCTAGTCTAGCATGAGTTAGATATAACCAGCCACCAATCATAGACTTATACCTTGTCAAATTTACCGGTTCATATGTGTCCTTGATAGATCATTTCTCACTTGTCACCATAGGAGTACTTACCATTTTGGAATTATCCATACCAAACTTCTTCAACAATTCCCTTAGATACTTAGTTTGATAGATAAAAATGCCTTTGTCAGTTTGAGTAATCTGCAAACCTAAGAAAAATCTCATCTCACCAATCATAGACATTTTAAATTCATCCTTCATATTATTAGAGAATTCCATGCACAATTTATCTTCACTTCCAAAAATGATATCATCAACAAATACTTCAATAATCAGAATATCATCATCAATGATCTTATAATACAGATTACTATCAACACCACTCTTAGTAAAACCAAGCTTCAAAAGATATTTACCCAACCTTGAATACCAAGCTCTAGGAGCTTGTTTCAATACATATAATGCTTTCCTTAACCTTCAAACCATATCTTTGTTATCTGTCAGTGAAAATCCATCAAGCTGCTCAATGTATACTTCTTCCTCAAGTTCACCATTAAAAAATGCACATTTAACATCCATTTGATAGACCTTATAGTTTTTGTATGTTGCATAGGCAAGATATAGTCTAATAGCTTCAATTATAGCTACTGGTGAAAATATCTCACCATAATCAATTCCTTCCATTTGAGAATATCCTTTACAAACTAGTCTAGCCTTGTTTCTTATAACTTGACCATCCTCATTTAGTTTATTTCTAAAAAACCCATTTAGTTCCAATAACATTCTTATCTTTAGGCCGGGGAACTAAAGTCCAAGTCTTATTCTTGTCTATTTGATCTAATTCATCTTCCATAGCCTTTAATTAATATTCATCTTTACAAGCTTCAATAACAGATACCAGATCATTTTAAGAAATAAGACATACCTCTTCATTTGCCAGTCTTCTTTTTGTCATAACTCCCTTGTTCCCGTCTCCAATGATTTTCTCTTTAGAATGATTTAATCTCACATACCTTGGTGTCTTCTGAACTTTAGGTTCTTTGATCTGATCATCAGTCATAGTTGAATTTTCTGATTGTGTCGATGTAACTGTCTCAGTATCTTGTACAATTTGAGGCATTGTCAGATCAGTTATGATCATTTCCACTGTCGGTTCTCTACCATATGATATAGATTGATCTTTGTATTGCTCATCCACTTTCACATTTGTGCTCTCCACAATTTTCTACAATCTTTTTTTATAACATCTATATGCTTTTCTCTTAATTGAATATCCAAGAAATGTCCCTTCATCACATTTAGGATCAAACTTCCCAATTGAATCATCCCTTTTGATATAACATTTACTTCCAAAAATTTCAAAATATTTAAGAGTAGGTGTATGTCCAAACCATAATTCATAAGGAGTCTTACCGGTTTCACCTTTGATATGAACTCTGTTGAATGTGTAGACTGTTGTACTCACTGCTTCTCTCCAGTAGATGTGAGGCAATTTTTCTTCCATCATCATGGTTCTTGTTGCATCCAAAATGGTTCTATTCTTCCTTTGCACTACTCCATTCTACTGAGGAGTTCAAGATGCAGATAATTGTCTCCTAATTCCATTTATCTCACAATAACTATTAAATTCATGAGAAGTGAACTCATTGCCTTGATTTGATCTCATACATTTGATTTTCAATCCAGTTTCTATTTCCACCATTGCTTTAAAGATCTTGAATTTCTCAAAAGCTTTAGACTTCTCCCTTAGAAAAGTCACCCACATCATTCTAGAATAATCATAAATTATTAGCATGAAGTACCTATCACCTTGTCTGGTCCTTGCTAGACCACATAAATCAGTATGATTCAAATCAAGTACATCATTAGATTTATTATGCATGCTCTTAAAATAAGTTCTAACTTGCTTTCCCAATTAACATTTCTTACATACCAGATTATAAGGCTTTATAATCTTAGGTATATCTCTAACTTCCTTTGTTGAACTGATCTTAACAATACAATCAAAATTAACATGACACAACCTCTTATGCCATAACCAAATCTCATCAATATGAGCAATCAAACATGTCTTATCATCGATGTTCAAGTGAAAGATATTACCTCTAGTCTGAGTACCAATTGCAATCTCCAAGCCAGTTCTGTTAATGATTTTGCATTTTCTATCTTTGAATTGAAGTTGGAATCCCTTATCCACCAATTTACCAACACTTAAAAGATTATGCTTTAAACCTTCTACATAATAAACATTATCAGTATTATGCTCACCATATAGAGAAATAATACCTCTACCTTTGATCATACATGCTTTGTCGTCCCCAAATTTGACTTGACCGCCATTGTATTCTTGCAAGGACATAAATTTTCTTTTGTCTAGTCATATGATGTGAGCATCCACTATCAATTACGCATTCATCCTTGTCTTCAACTTTTGTTGCCAAGGCCTTTTCTTCATTCTTGATAACTAGGTCTAGTTCATCTTCCTTTATAGTATAGAACACCCATTCCTTTCCATTGTCGGATCCACTAGTAGAGTCACTTGTTGGTTCTTCATCTGAGTCATCACTTACTCCTTCCTCATTTGCTATGTAGCATAGTTTGTTTTTCTTGAATCTATATTTGTTTTGATTAGGCTTAAATGATTTCTTAACTCTTTCTTCAAATCTTGCATTCCTTTCAGGACATCTAGATGCAAAATGACCAATCTTATTACATGCAAAATATTTAAAAGGTGTTTTTCCTTCATACTTACTTCCTATCGGTCCTTTAGGTACTCTTCTAGCAAATAAGGCTTCAAGTTGCTCAAATTCTTCATCGTCTTTCCTCATATCTTCCAATTCTTTTGCATATAGGACTTTCCAATCACTTTTGCCAGTAGACGATGATGCATGAAAATCAGGTTCAGACTTTGTAGCTCCAGAGGGTCCCAATTCTTCAAGCTCAAAAGAAGATAATTTCCCAATCAGAATGCCTCTGTTAACTGAAGTGTTTGCCATTGTCCTCAATTCATTAATTGTAGTATCCTTCATCTTGTAAGTCGGTGGAAGGGCTCTCAAAACTTTAGAAACTATTTCATCTTCACTCAGAGATCCTCCACAACATTGAATTCCCATGACAATCTCATTTACTTTTTCCATAAATGTAGCAATTCTTTCATTATCTTCCATCTTTAAGTTCTCATATCTTACCTGGTAACCATCAAGTTTATCAATTTTGACAGTAGGGTCACCTTCATTTAGAGTTTGCAATTTATCCTACATAACCTTTGCAGATGATTTATCAGTCAATCCCATGATTTGTTGACTAGTGAGTGCACACACGAGGGCTTCTCTAGCTTAGCAATCATTTTCAATATTTTTGTCTAAGTTTGCTGGAGCAGGATTGCTAGATGTCGGATCATAAGGTGTATATCCTTTCTCAGTGATCTCCCAAATATCCTTGCCAAGACATCTAAGATGAGTCTCCATTCAGATTTTCTATATCCCATAGTTTATTCCGTCAAGCTTAGGGATTTATATTTGTTAGGATTCCTAAAGATACTGAGAGGGGGGGGGGTTAATTAGTATTTGACTGGTATAAGAATTTACTTGAATTATAACATGAAAAGCATATCAAAACTGTGTGTCGGTAAAAGAAAATTAATGCAGTAAATGAGAACAACAACCACAACATGAAAAGCACAACATAACACAATATTTTTAATGAGGAAAACCGGTGTGGGAAAAACCTCGGTGGGATTTGTGACCCACAATATTCGCTTATTGGCCAATAAGAGAATATTACTATTTACAATAGGGGCTTGCACATGCAGGAAGGCCAAGTGCCTAGAGCTCTCTGCTCAGTTACAAAAGAAGTCTCACTGACTTACAAAAATGGATTATACAAATCCAATGTCATGTACTGCTTCAGTTCAACATCTACTATGCCTGGTTTAGTACCGGTTTAAGTTTTGCAATATACATAATGATAAATACTAAGAGGCGGGTGAATTAGTATGCCAAAAATCTTTGCACTTAAACACTTTACAAGATTGACAGTAAACCGGTCAAACAGTTTAGCAGACAAACCGGTTAGCACACATGTAAACCAAAGAGCAAATAATGCATTCACCCACAAAAGAACAAACACCATAACACATGAGGTTTTGACGTGGAAACCCAAATGGGAAAATCCATGGTGAGATGGAACTCACAAGTAACTATCTGCAGAATAGGAACCAAATCGGTTAAGGTTAGACTGGTTAAGGTCTTACAATGTTCTTTACCAGAATAGATCCTGTTAGGAATCTCAATCTCTGTTAGGAGATAAGTCTGATTAAAGACTACCTTGCTAAAGGATTTTAGATCCACAGATGTGAACCACCTTGTTAGAGGATTTACAATAGGCTTTTGGGCCTACCCGGTTAAGGGCTATAGACTTGTCAAAGATGTGAGTAATCAACAAGTGTTTGATCTAGCTAATAGCACAGATTGCTCGGTTAGATCCTTGACAACTCATTCTTAATGCATACCAGCATTACTTCAGTCTTCTACACATTCATATTCTCTCCAACTCCTCAACCACCTTAAACCCTAGCTGCAATATTAAATATTGCAACAACAACAACATCAACAACCTAAAACCCTAGACATGATGTCCTTATAAAGGAATCTGATTTCATGTTGGTCCAATAGGATTACATTACAATTTCTTAGGTTCAATGAACCTGGACATACTTGGTAACACAACACAAAAAGCACTGCTAAAGTGTCGGCACCATCAAACAATCAGTGGATGGTAACTCATCACAAAATGTCAGTTGGTAACTCATCACAGAGTATAAACATAAAAAATGCTAACAATCTCCCCCTTTGGCATTGATGGCAACACTTAGGAAAATAAAATTTTGGCATCTAAGTGTTGTACAACAAAATCATGCCATTAGCAAAATTGCTCCCCCTAAGCATATACACTATCCCTTGTCAATACAATGTATAACAATTTTGCATAGAGCATAAACATTGAGATATTCAGAGCATATATCAAAATTTTGATTAGATACTTCTCTCAAATAGAATTCTTGTCCCCCTTTGCCAACAATGACAAAGTACAGCTGAACAACCCTATTTTCAAAATAATAAAAGTTTATGACAATAAGGAATAATACTTGTCAAAAACAAATTTAAAGTCCTGCAAGAATTGTTTCATCGACAAAGACTAGGACTCAAGTAGGGAGGTGGCTACTTCTTTCTCTATCTGCATCTGGGAGACCTATTCTTCCATAGCATCAATTGTGCTCATCTCCTATGTAACTTTTAAGGCATCCAGGTTTAGATAGCACTTCTGAAGAATTTGCAATTGTGGGAGTAGAACCAGTTGTAGCTCCTACAAATCTCTAGACCGTGTCTTGATCTCTTGCTCCATTTTTGCTGACTGGATGTGAAACTGGTGAATGATTTTCCCATAAGTTGTAAAGGAATCATAAGGTGGCTTGAATGTGCTCATGTAGGATTGCAAGTCTGTTTGAAGCTTTTGCTTCTGAGCTAGCACATCATCATAGAACAGATGGGGTTGGTAGATCTTGCTGAGTAGCAGATTCCCCTCATCTAGAGCATCCCTTATACCCTTTTGTTCTTTCTTCAGTTCAGACCGAAGCTCATTCAACTTCTTCACCAAAGCTATATTAAGAAATTTTTGATGCTCCTTCTTGAGATTTGCCTTTGTTGCCTCTTCTAGGCTCTGCACCTGAGCATCCACTACTATGCATAGGAGCTTAAGTTTAGCTAGTGATGAATCGGTATTGGGAAGATTTGTACTGGGTATCAAACCGGTAAGAGTGTCCACAACTACTTGAATTACATCCTGCTCCTTCTTCCTTCGAATAATTTCAAGGCACTCTTGAGCAACCTTGATGCTCTGCATTAGCTCCGTTTCACTTGCAAACTGGAGATCTATAGGACTGGTGAGGTCAGCCGGTTTGGCTTGACTCCCAGTTACCTTCGGAGTCTCCATCTGGGTGCTCTTCTCCGCTTCTCTTGCCTTGTCCTCTTTCACTTTCTTCTTCTCCGCTTCTCTCCTCTTCTCTGCTTCCTTGTCCTCCTCAGCCTTTTTCTTTTCTGCTTCCTTCTTCTTCTCCTGTTCCTTATCTTCTTCTTCCTTCTTCTTCCTCTCTACTTCCTTCTACTTCTCTTGTTCCTTATCTTCCTCTTCCTTCTTCTTCCTCTCTGCTTCCTTCTTTTTCTTCTGTTCCTTATCTTCCTCTTCTTTCTTTTTCTTTTCATCTTCTTGCTTCTTTTTCTCTCTTCATCCTTTTTCTTCTTCTCCTCTTCATCTTTCTTCTTCTTCTTCTCCTCTTCATCTTTCTTCTTCTTCTCCTCTTCATCCTTTTTCTTCTTCTCCTCTTCATCTTTCTTCTTCTTCTCCTCTTCATCCTTTTTCTTCTTCTCGGCCTATTCCTTTGCTACTTCCTGTCTATCCTTAGCTTGCTTATCAACCTGTTTAGCCTGTTGCTCCTGTCCTGTTGCCTCAGATGGTGTTTCTTGAGTAACATCCTCTATATCCAGAGCATCGACATCAATGGTGTTGATCAGTTGAAAAACCAGATTTCCTTCATCATCAAATACTTCGTCTGGTTTGGATATAACCAGTTCTTTTTCAGCTTGCTGGTTGGCTAGACGCGCTTTGTGAGACTGGACAACGGTTCTCATATACAAATGAGTGTCTTTTTCAAAATCCTCAAATCTACCTTCTAACAGCCATAGTCTTCTTCTTCTTGTGAAGAAGAGTCCTTTATATTGGTCAATAACATCAAATAATTCAGAATTTGATAGGTCGGGAGAGTATTGTGCAAAAAATTTCTCCCTAATTTCCCATTCTTTCTCTATGGAAATGCGCCATCTATTATCTAATGACATATATAAAGAATTCGGTGTCTGAGATTTGATCTCTGAGGGCGACTGATCATTAACGCATAAATAATAAATTATTTTTGTAAGGTAGGAAATCAGAAATCATCACAAGCAATTCAATATTAGTCATAGCTCAATCACAAAAGCTCAAATGCAATGATAACAATCCTAATTACACTCAATAAAGACATGAAAACAAGACATCAATTCAAATGCAAACTATTGCAAACTTGAATGTCTCCTTCATGTGGCTCCATTGTCCTTTTTTCTCCTTCAAATAGCTTTGTTTGTGGATCTCACCTACTAGTGCATAAGCATGATGTGAAAGCAAGTAGACAAGATGATTGCTCAAGAGTACTCAAAGCGTGATTGATTCGACAAAGTGATTATTAGATCATGTGATTCATTCGATAATGTGATTATTAGATTAGGATTGAAGAAATTCATCCAATTTATAGATAAATTGGAGAGATGATCAAATTAGCATGAAGAGATTCAAATGGAAATTGCAAATCAATTATGTCAATTATGACAAATTTATGACAAATTTGCACTTTCTATGCAAAATTGATTGATTGATAATTCATGACAAAAATTATGACAACTTTCTATGTCAAAATTGATTGATTGTCAATTATGAGAAATTATGACAAATTGAAATGTCATTCCCATGAAATTAGGAGAAAAATAGGAGGAAATTGAATTAGAAATTAGGAAAATTAGAAAATTGGAAATTAGGAATTAGGAAATTAGAAAATGAGGAAATTAGGAATTAGGAAATTAGAAAATGAGGAAATTAGGAATTAGGAAATTAGAAAATGAGGAAATTAGGAATTTAGTGAATTAATTAATACTTTTTCATTTATTAATTAATTCACAAAGAGGGAATTTAGAAATTGATGAAAAACTAGGAAATTAGGTAAATCAATTAATAGTTTGTCATTTATTAATTAATTCACAAAAAGAAGAATAATTAGTTAGCCAATTAAATTAAACATTTAATTGTGACGCGAAGACCTAGGATAAATAAATAAATAATTTAACCTAGAGGGAGAAATGACAAATAAGGTTAAATGAATAAATCATAAAACCCTAAAAGATGAATTAGAAATGCAAGGATGACAATTAGGTCTTGATGAAGGATAATTGACGTCGATTCGATTTAATCATGATTCTGACTTGATAAAAGACCAATGCTGATAAATGATGTGATTGATAAATGCGCCAATTGACGAGGAACAATGACTAACTGATCCAAATTGACACAATTGAGAAAGACAACGATTGATGACAAATCAGTCGCAAAATGACAAATTTGACAAGAGGACAAGGATCGATGACAAAATAGATCACAAGATGACAAGATTGGTGACAAATTGATCGAAAGACAAGAATCGATGATAATTATCAATCGCATGATGACAAGATTGATAAGAGGAAAAAACCCTAATTAGGATTGACGATGTCCAAAATGATGATAAATGAATACGCACATAGATGCGACAGGATAAGATTGACCAAAATCATGACTGATATTGTTATCGACAAGACCAAATTCGAAAGTGAGACAAATGAAGAATGCAGAAGAAGGACTCGATGCTCGCAAATGATAAAGACCAAGTGCGAATCATAGGAGAAATGTTAATGCGACGCAAAAACCCTAAAATAAGGCAATGCATAAATGTTAAAGTATGATTCCACAACCGTTGACCATTTTTAGGTGTCTACAATTTCCTTTTCAACCGCTTCCTTTTCATCATCATTAAAGTCATCAAAACACTCAACTAAGTCATGTAGCACTTTTCTCCTAATATTCTTTATTGTTCTTTGACAATGTGTCAAAGGTTTATAGGAAGAGAGATCTATATTTATTGGTGCAGATGATGCCGGTTCATTCTTTGTCTTCCTCTTTGCTTGACATGTTTTCTTTGGCTTTTCCTTAGACACAGTTTCTTTTGAGTCTGGAGAGGTATTCCTTGTCTTCCTCTTTCTCTGGAACACTTTAACCGGTGTTGCTTCCAATTTCTTCTTGGCTGGTGACTACTTGGTAACTTTTGGAGTTGCAGTAGTAACCGGTGCTGATGTTGTAGGCACTACCTTTGCCTCCGGTTCTTTTCCTTTCTTTGCAGAGGGTTCCTCGACCGGTGTAACCCTTTCCAAATAGGTTTCAGTCCTCTTTGCCTTAGGATCAAGAGGTGAGGCAATAAGGGTAGAGGCATACCCTTCCAACATATCGTACATCACCTCATAGCCCATTGGCTCCACTTCTTCCTGTTTGGGCTCAACAGCCTCCATTATGCATTTATCTACTTGGATGGTGAAATAGATATCGTCTTCATACTTCTTGAGGATGTCACCTGATATCCTCATTCTTTGGCTCATTTTCCTTCTAAACTCATCAAAATACTTGTTCAGAATATCAGGGTAACTGGTTCCAATTGCTTCAATTCTTTCCTTGATTTGCTTGGTCACCGGTTGGTCAGCAGACCATTGGACATCTCCTACTCCTGGAAAGTAGCCTTGGAAATAGAAGAACAACCCAACCAATAGTTGTCCAAACTTGAACCTTAGTGCATTATCCTATTTGATCAACTTCAGATTCAACAGGAGTTGTCTCTGCATACCGGTGCATAGATCAAATGATGCATCCTCCTTTATCATCCGGTAAGTGGCATTTATCGCTGCAATAGACACAAAGTTAATTCTGCTGGTTGAGAATGTCCGATATCCAATCACCATACATGCATACTTCACCAGATCATCCTTGATAGAATTGACTGTCATGCCTCGTGAGTTGCTCACTGAACTGGTGATCTTGGAAATTTTAGTTTTTCTTACCGTCCTTAGGGCTGGCACTTCCCCTGTGTTATAGAATTCGGTGACTGCATGAATTTCCTGTGGCATGATATCATGTGTTCTCTCCAGGTACATCTTATCACCATGGACTCTACTCAGAATGATCCTTATATGATCCTCTGTGAAATCCTCCAGGAAGTCAACAACATTGTGGAGCTTCTTCTTCTCCAGAATATTAAACTCCAGTTTGATCTTCTTATCCTTGCCACAAAATAAACCTAACTGGGAGTGGATAGCTAGAGACCCTAGGTCTTCAATCTTGCAATCTATGTAGTCAGAAATTCTCTCTTCTACTATCACACTAGCCAGAGCTTGTGATAGGGCATTATACTTGGACTTTCGATGAATAAAACTTGCATACTCGACAGATGCACTAGAACTGGTATGAGATGCGGAAACCATGATAGAAATTTAGAGAACTCGAGAAATACCTTTTGAAACACATGAATTTAGGGCTTGCCGATTCTCCTTCAATTCACACTCCGTTGGTTGCTGAATCACCACTTTGTGTTCTCCACTTGACCGTTTGCAGTTTGAATTTGAATCTCCTTCGTAGTTTCTCAATTTCTCAAAATCTCAGCTCAAATCGCCTTTTCGTCACTCTGCTCTTTGAAAAAAATTTCTTCACTCAAAAATTGATAGTGAGAAATGATTTGAAAAATGCTTTTAAACATATTCCTCACCTACCATCATTAATGCTCCTTCATTAGGGCGTAACCCTAATTTGCCTTTTTACCATTTTCGGTCTTCTGCCAAATGACAGGTATAACATACTGGTTAAGGACTTTTACCGGTGTAAACCGAGGGTTCAAAACATTTCGCCGTTTGCTCCCCCTAAGCTTTTTAGAAGCTTAGTTTTCCGGTTCCGTGATTTCCACACTAGGTGCAGAAACCGATTCCTCTTGTAACACCACTAGTTTCTTCTTCCAGGTTTTGTTCATGTCCGCTTGAACAGTGTCAACATCAATGTCTCCTTTTGGAGTGATCAGTATATCATCAGATATGTCCTTTTTTGATCTACAAAATCTGGCAATGTGACCCGGTTTGTTGCAGTGATAGTAGACCAATCCAAGTGCTCTCCAAGGTCCATTGTTCATGTTTCCATTCTTTCTTCTGCATGTTGCAGCAGTGTGACCATGACCATGACAGATCATACAATTTTCTCTCCATCTGGTTGCCACTTGATAACCACCACTTCTTGGCTAATGATTGAAGGCATTAAACTGGTTGTGGTTCTGGTTCACAAAAGGTTCAGGACCAACTCCTTCCAGTGTTATTCATAACAGACCTGCATTCTGATGCTCTATGCCCATACTTGTTGCATGCATAATAGTTACCATCAAATCTATAGGATCTAGGCTTATCATTTAGGAAATAAGGAAAATTGTTGTAAGCCTTACTCCTACACACATTTGCGGTATGTCCTTCTTTAAGACAATTGAAGCAAACAGGTTTAAACTTTTGCTTACCTTTATCCTTTGATGCCGGTTGTTTCTTTGATGTTCCAAAATTTGTACCAGAGGTCTCACCTTCCTCATGACTGAAGTAACCAAGTCCATTGATATTCTTGACCGGTTTGGCAGATACAAGCTTTTGCTCTAGCTTGACAGTGCTCTTGTTGAACTTAGCAAGTATTTCCTTTGAGTCAGAGAGTTCTTTGGAAATAGCAGCATTTGTTTCCAACAAGTTTTCATTCTTAGAGATGGCAGTGTTCAGTTCTCCTTGCATGTCTTCCTTTTCCACTTTGCTTGCATGGAGTTGAGAATTTAGGGCATTGATCTCTTGTTTCAGCTTGGAGATCTCATGATCTTTTTCTTTCACCAGATCTTCAGCTTTCCTCCGGTTCTCAAGCTCTTGACACATCCAGATAGTCAGTCCTTCCAACTATTTTCTCAGGTTGGAGTTTGATTCATTCAACTTGTTTACTTCTGAAATTAGGGCTTCCATGTCTGCTTCATCTGAAGAACTATTTTCAGATAGCTCCATCATCTTTTCTGCATGTTCTCTTCTTTTTGCTTGAGATGGCTTGTATTTGACCATAAGATCATCATAGGCTTGCTCAGACTGAGTGAGTCGGTGGGTAAGTTCCCTCAAAGTGTATTCCCCCATATCACTTTCCAAGTGGTTAAACTTATAGAAAGGTTGGCTCTGATACCAATTGATGAATACTAAGAGGGGGGGGTGAATTAGTATGCCAAAAATCTTTGCACTTAAACACTTTACAAGACTGACAATAAACCGGTAAAACAGTTTAGCAGACAAACCAATTAGCACACATGCAAACCAAATAGAAAATAATGCATTCACCCACAAAAGAACAAACACCATAACACATGAGGTTTTGACGTGGAAACCCAAATGGAAAAAACTACGGTGAGATGGAACTCACAAGTAACTATCTGCAGAATAGGAGCCAGACCGGTTAAGGTCTTACAATGTCCTTTACCAAAATAGATCTGTTAGGAATCTCAATCTTTGTTAGGAGATAAGTCTGATTGAAGACTACCTTGCTAGAGGATTTTTAGATCCATAGATGTGAACCACCTTGTTAGAGGATTTACAAAAGGCTTTTGGGCCTACCCGATTAAGGGCTATAGACTTGTCAAAGATGTGAGTAAGCAACAAGTGCTTGATCTAGCTAATAGCACAAACTGCTCGGTTAGATCCTTGATAGCTCGTTCTTAATGTATACCAGTATTACTTCAGTCTTCTACACATTCATATTCTCTCCAACTCCTCAACCACCTTAAACCCTAGCCGCAATATCAACTATCGCAACAACAACAACATCAACAACCTAAAACCCTAGACATGATGTCCTTATAAAGGAATCTGATTTCATGTTGGTCCAATAGGATTACATTACAATTTCTTAGGTTCAATGAACCTGGACATACTTGGTAACATGACACAAAAAGAACTGCTAAAGTGTCGGCACCATCAAACAATCAGTGGATGGTAACTCATCAAATGCCGGTTGGTAACTCATCACAGAGTATTACCGATTCATACAAAATTCCGGTTGCCGGTTTGACAAAAATGAAGACTGGTAGAAATGTGTTATGCCTCTTTAATCCCTCGTACCGCTTTAGGTCAACATGCCACTTCAGACCGGGAAACACATTCTGCAAAACATCAATAGTCTAAAGACTATAGTACAACATACTGATTCGAACAAATATCGGTTGTGCTCAAACTCATACATATAAAGAGGATCTTAATGCAAGTTTGTGTCCATCAATGACAATCACAACATAAACATAAAAAATGCCAACACATAAATCCTTATTCAATGTTAGCCTTACAATTCGCATATTAGGTCTACATTAATCCTTCCATCTATATCCCCTAAATGTTCTACAATGATCTCATACTTATATGAGTCATATTACAATCCGCCAAGTTGGCTTACAAAATATTTTACAATTAATTACAAAATATAATTACACAAAATTCCTGTTGGCCAAGGTGTTGATAATCTTCCTTTTCGGTGTCAGTGATCTATATGTCGGTGTAGAGTCTGCCGGTGCTAGTGCCTACCGATATCACATGATTGTAAGGTTGCCATCAATGACAATACCTTCAATCACCTACAATTTCTCATTGGAGTGTGCATTTGCCAACAATCTCCCCCTTTGGCATTGATGGCAACACTCATGAGAAAAATCAAAACTGTATATCCAAAAATGATTTGCCAAAATTGTCCCACCAAAACTGTGTGCTCCCCTGAGCAGATGATCTCTTTCTTTTGATCATTTTTCTCATTTGCACTACTCCCCCTTTGACATCAATGACAAAGGTTGTCATTCACTATCAGTGGAGTGTGGTTCCTACCTAGATCCTTGTAACCGGTGGGTTACAATTTGGAAAAGGTCTGCCAATACCAAATTTAGGATCTCAGTGAACTTGTTAGTATCTTTCAATGCCGCTTTAGTTCTCTAAATTATACTGGTGAGTATGTGCATTTGCTCTTCCGGTGTCTTAAGTCTGGGAAGCAGAGCCTTAGAAATTTCTTTTCTCAAAGAAATGAGGTAATCTAATTTAGGACCAAGTTTGCATTTTAAATTCTTTGCCTTAACCTTTATCTTTTCTTTATCTTTTTCTAACTTCTCAATTTTCTCCTCAAGATCTGCAATGTTCTTTTCAATTTCCAAATATGAATTTTATGTTCCTATTAAATTGTCAGCAATATTGTTGATTTCTTCTTGTGCTTTGCTGATCTTCGAATCTATGTCCTCTATCAAAATATTAGTTTTGCAGGTATCTCTCTACATTTTCTTGAAATCCAAAATTGTTTCTCCTAGTGTCGGTAATAAGGTTTCCATTTGTTCCTTATTCTTCTTCACTATTTCCTCAAAGAATATTTCTTTCTCCTTATTCATTCTCTCTTTGAATGCATCTTGATTTATCTAGTCTAGTGTAATTAGATTGTCGGTTATATATTTAGACAATGTGTCTAATTGGCTCAAAGAATTTTTATTATCTATGTTATACTTTGGAGCTATCAATTTCAAAATTGGTAATGTGTCATCTATAGCCTTGTAAGCTTGTCTGTTATTTTCTTTATTGAGTCCAAGAGTACCTCTATCACATTTGTTGGTCAGAATTCAGTCATTGATGTGCCAGATGACTGTCTAACTATCCTTACAATCTGCATTTCTCTGGTGTGAGTAACCTTTTTGCTTGTATTGACCTCTGGTGGGCCAGTTTGTGTTTGCATTTCTACTAGCAAAGATTTAGTCTTTTCAGCTATTGCCGATGGCACTGTCTCTATATGAACCTGTACCTCAGCATGTTTCTGTTCCTGTTTCTCAACCTGTGCCTCAGAGGGTTTCTCTATGCTCTCTACTACCGGTTTTTCTAATGAAGTTTTAGTATGCACTGCTGGTTTCTCTGTATTCACCTTTGCACTGTCTACTTATTATCTTGTCATTCCTCCCTCATAACAAGAGTGAGTCACCTTGCAAAAATTTTAGTTGACTCTTTGTCTTGTTAAAAATTCATTGGCTCAATCCCTAATCCTCCTATAAATCATTTCTAAATTCTTATCATTACATTTCAATAGTTGTTTTAACCTCATGAACCCCTTGAACCATCTTGAACAGAGTTCATAGTGTTCATTTAGGTACCACAGGTGCTAAGTTGTGTCTAAGACATTTTCGGGCTAACACTCATATCAAGTGTTTTGCAGAAGCTCTATTTCATGATCGTGGATGATGTTTCATATACTCTTTCTCCAGACTGTGAACCATTTGAACCTAGTTCAAATAGTTCAGTGATGTTTAAAGTGTTCGATGAAATTCAAGGTTCAACTTCTGCAAGTTTGATTTTATGACAGTCATATAGACCCACACACAGTAGCTCATATTGTTTTACTCATACATTATTTTTGAAATCTCTCCAGTCAGAATGTAGAAAACTAGGTTGCAGCCAACATGTCCAAAATTGAGAAAGATCCAACGATGGAAACAAAAGTTATGGCCCCCGTACCGAGACAGACTTTGACTGTCACAAATATTCAAGTGCCACCTATCCAAATATTTTTATAAACTTTAGAGAATTATATTTCTAATGTTTATAAATATTTGATGTTATAAATAAGAGTAATGGGGATGTTGTCTTCAAAATCTGATTCTCTTTAATATCCTTAAAATAATATGATTGAACTCGGTGTAGAAGAGACATCAAATATAAGGAAATTCTCAAGACAACATATGACAAGGTTTGATTGAACCTTCTACACTTCAAACTTACTTAGAGCCTAGGTGGGTATACCTTTGTGAATTGAATTCACACTTTCAAACATAAACCCACAGCAAACCAGTCCAGAAAACCAGTGGATCTATTCACCTTGAAATTAACTAAAAACAAAGAATGAAAATTATACTTAAATTCAGCATTTCGATCAACAAAACATGCAATAAACAACTTCAATCAATACTAGTGCCTTATCCAAGGTCACAGAGTCATCTAAACTCGGATAATACTCCTCAAACAAAATATCTTTATGCATCCCGTTGGCTTGGTTTCTATTAATCCTTGTATATGCCTGACACCTACAAGAACTTATGCATTCCAAATTAAGCTATGATCATCAAAATTCAAAGCCTCTTCCAAAGAGTTTACTAGTATGAGTGATCCCCGCATCTTTAATTTCCCTTCTAAAGAGAAAAGCTAGTGAACACTTCTACTAAAAATTGCTTTGCAATTCCATTCAAACAAAATAACCTTGGATTATTCAGAATGAAAACAATAAAAAAGTTGTAAACATGCTTGAAGACGACACAAAGCTTCACTCTAAACCGATGGTCTGTATAATGATATTAAGTTCAAGAAATATTACATGAAGTTTTTGAATATTCTCCATTAGACCTAGAAAAGCTCAGATAAATTTCTGCAGCGTTTTCTTACAATTCTTTTGTGATCCCTTTTCCTCTAGTCCTGGTATCCATTTATAACAAAATGGATGCACAAAGCTTCGGACTTCTCGAGGAGAGTTTGTTACAATCATTTCTTTCAAAATAAAGAGGTTACAAGCTTTTCGCAAAAACAGTAACAAGCTCTTTTCGGCCTTTGCAGTTTCTTAAACAGGCTGTTCGGTTGCAACCTCTTCTACCTCTTCAGGGGTGCTATCCAACTATTTCGGATCATGGGTGGCATATTTGGTTGTCCACTCATCATATACCTCTTCTATCGGTCTTGAGAAATTAATCACTTTATCCTTAGTCTTGGTCAACCTTTTCCAAGAATTTCTCATTTTGTTGACTTCTGAATTGAGAAAACCATAATGTGACTTAATTTTCTCTATCTCTTGTATTGTCAAAACAAAGAAAGAAGCATCATCTAAATCAATAATTCCTTTAATTCTTGCTGACAATTTAGCTTCTATCTCCTTAAGCCACATTTTTTTATCCTTTAATTGATCTGGGTTAGCAAAAACTCCTAAGAGCAACTCAAAAACTTGATTAGTGTACTCCTTTTTGCACAAACTAACCTTCCTATCAACATTATCCACCTCTGCTGCTAATTTTACTAAAACTTTAGTGATGTCAGAAGTGGATCTAATGATGGGATTGGCCCTTGCTTCGTTGCAAGATACACACATAAACTCTAAATCTTGCTCCCTAGGCCTCCATTTGTCAAAAATAGGTGTCAAAATGGCATTGTCTCCCCTGAGCTCATTCCATATATCCACAATTTTACCTACATTGTTGTAGAGCAATGAGGCATTCATTGTATCTGCAAAACTGGAAATTGTAGCCCTTACTCTCTCCTCATACTTCTTTGCATATAAGGCCTGAGCCTGTTTTAAGTTTTCTAATTCTTGAGGAGTAATTTCAACCATTTGAGAGTTGGAGGGTGCTGGAGATGGTGGAAACTCAATGATAGGGCTAGTAGGTGGAGGTCTTGCAGGAGAAGAGGAGATCATTAGTGTTGAAGATTCACCTTGATGGTATTGTCCAGGCAATTGGCTCTGTAGCCTAGCAATGATGCTATCCTTACCTCTTACCTCCTCCTTAGCATTGTTATAGGCCTTCAAAACTATTTCCAACTTGACTTGGAGAGCTTCTTTCTCTTTGGCTTCCTTTTCTGCTACTGCAACACTAAATTTTGCAGTCTCTAACACAGTGCTAGTAGCTTCCACTACCCCTATACTCTGCACTCTTTTCACCATCATCCCACCAAGGTAATTTGACCCTGAGGTATCTTTTCTCTTCTTACTGAGGTATCTTTGCTCTTCTTACTCTCATTTCTCTTAAGAGACCACATGACGAGTGCAACATTACCCTTATTGAAAGTAATTCCCTCCATGGGTTTAGTCTCTTTCCTCACTGCATCTAGTACCAGGGCATCTGCTATATCCCACTCGGGTAAAATAAGCACTCCAGCTTGTGCCACCATATCTCTCCCTTGCTCAGGGGTGATGGTTTTGAATTCTTCCATCATCTCTTGCTTTATTTCCTCTTCTACCAGGGCTAGATCTTTATTAGGCTACTCAGCCTTTCTCTTTTCACATCTAGCATTATATTTATCTATGTTCTGTTTCCATATAAACTGCATAAATGCTTTTGATGTGACAAAATTGTTATCAGCCAAGAAGGCATTACTTTCCTACTTTATCTCAGGATCCCACTCCTAGCCTTTGAGTTCAGTGGTGGTAATATCCATTTCAGCAACAAGGGGTTCTTCTGGCATTCCTTCTTCCAGTTCATCATAAGTGTAGGCAATTTCCCCTAGACTACCTAACTGTAGGAGTTGCTCAGCTGCTGCTTGCTCATTTCCTATATGGATAGGGGATTGGGATGGGGAATACAAAGGTGTATCCAATTGTACTTCTTTCCCTACCCTTTGCTTCTTTGGGCTTTCTTGGATGTCAATGACATCTTGTATCTTCCTCTTTCCTTTAGAGGTAGAGGGCTCCCCTGTCGTAGGCATCAGCACACTATAACTGGATTTCTTGTGCAGTGTATAATCACCAGGAGGGATTGCTTTGCTGGAAGTTGACCTACTTAGGATCATTCTCACCTTTTCAGGGTTGCTTTTGATTACAGCTTCCCTCTTCTCCTTCAGGGTCTGCATCACATCTTCAAAGAAAACAATTAAAAACTTTATTTTCTCCTCTAGAGGGAAAAAGCTAGACAATGGGTCATAACTGGCATCAAACTGATGCACAAAATCCAAGGCTTTCTTATAAGCCACCCATTTCTCTTTCCTTAGCTCCTGCTCATCTAGATCAAACTCATTTCTGATGAGGTCTTCAGGAAACTAAAATTGATGGGGCCTACCTTTGCATGCTGCCTTCTTTCTAAACATGACATTGTAGAAGTCTTCTGGATCAGCACACCTAGACACTGCAGTGGACAAATGATAAGGCTTGAGAAAATCCTCAAAGCAATTCCAACCTCCCTTTGTTATTACAAATTGGTGGGCTATGGTAGTTGCAGGGAAAATAGTCCCTTTACCCTTGCCTGTCAACTCCACCTCTTGTACACCACCAATTTGTCTAAGGATCTTTGTAATTCCCACTTTGAGAGGGACCTAGTAAGGTAACAAGAATGGGGTGCCTCTAAAACCAAACACTCTGAAAATTGTCGAGACTGGATACAAATAAATGTCACCCCAATTGTGAACAATTTTTATGTTCTCTGCGAATTCTTTTGGTCTTATGAATTCCAGAAGAACCTTGGGGATTCTTGGGTTCTCTGAGCAGAGGAGAGTCCTGATCTTGGATGCAAAGTATTTGTCAAACTTCAAGAAACTGGCATCCTCTCTATCCCATGACAACACAGTACTCCATAATTGTACCAACATTTTTTCTCCTTCTTTCTCCTTGACAAGGTCCAGTCCACTCGAAAAGTAATCACCACCTTTGAAAAGAAATAGATGCATCAGGAGTGAGTACCATCCGAAAGGCTTATCCACCTTTCCATTCTTTATTCCTGTTAACCCTCCATGGATAGCATCAGCAATAAAAGAAGCAAAATCAAATGTAATTGCAAGAGAGGGATTCAAAATCTGAGCAATCATTAACAGGTAGTGATTTGGCATATTTGCTTCAGCATCTTCTCCCAAAACTTGGCAAAGTGTCCAATACATTCCTTTAGCCCTCAGGGTGAACATACTCAATGAAAAGGGCTCTTGTGTGTTGGGTCCTACAACTGTCAACCCACCTATCTTCACAAAAAACTCCTTGAGAGGCCCGTTCCTGAGATGACTCCTCTTTGCACTGTAAATTTGAGCTAATGATTTGAAATTTATGGGTTCTAGAAAATTGGTAAAATCATTAAGCCCAAAAGCATTCCTAAATTCTTTAGTATTAATCTCAATAAGGGTTTTTCCATTTATATCCCGAATGCTTCTTGTGACTAGATCATAGTTGAGCGCAATTTGGGTTAACAAATCTATGTCCATAAATACCCCTGGGACTACCAATTTCCCAACATCTAATTCCCAAATACTATTTTGTGGGGCTGGAGAATTTCTCATTCCAAATCCAATCTTAAATAACCCCAACCTAGGCAATCCAACCTGTGGGTCTCTCAACCAGTTACCCTTGTCATACAGTCCTTCTCCCATCTTTAAACGGGGAGCTCTAGGCACTAATTCTTTTGCCTTCGATGCCTGATTAGTTGAGAATGTCAACTGTTCCAGAAAATCATCACAGACACTTCTCTCTGAATAATTGACTTTGCCAGAAAATTCTCTTTTAGGAGCCATTTAAAAAACGTAAGAAATGAATACCACTCCTAGACACTTCTGTGACGAATCAATATCTTATCTAAAACACACCACACAGGAATTGCTACACCGGAGTATGAGAAAACCTGTTCTTAACTTGAAGGAATTTGCTCTGCAACTAAACTGACTTGCTCTGTACCTAAAGAAAATAGCTCTGCATCCGCTCCTCTGCAAAAATTCTTTAAAGATATCTTCACCCGGTTGATAGGAAATCAAATATTGTACTCAGGGTCTTAACTACAACATTGATTCCACATGCTTCGGTCATCCCTTCAAAATTGAATTCATAGGAGAATTCGTATTTTTTGCTCCAACGGGTCACAACGTTCCTGCAAGTCTTTCATTTTGCTCTTTCGCAACTTCGCGAAGCATAACTATCGGGCAGCTTGGTCCTGCGAAATAGCATCGACCGTTCGATCAAAAGAAACTTGATCAAGCATTATACTAACTAACAACTTTGGCCCCGCACTGGGTCCCGCTTCTCTATTGGCTACATGATACCATGTGGTACCCAACCACTGGCCTTGAAATTTCCTTCGCATTCAACTTAATGCTGGCCACGTGTCTTTCTTTTATACCGCCGGTTCCACCTTGGCGGGCCCACAACTTTCTTCTTAGACCACGTGTCGCCAGACACATTGCCATCTATCACGACACGTGGATGGCTCTTGTTCACTTTCGCTATTTTGTAGGGTATAAAGCACGAGCATCTTACCCTTGTAAAATAGCATGGGCCATCAGATCATCTTTTAATTGATTGGCATTTAACCATCTGAATAGGCTTTCGGGAGTGGTGGGCCCTCTGACTCACTTTGAACACCTGGCGTCTAGTCATCTGCAGAGCTGACTCATCGCTGTTTCATATGCCGAGAGAAAGTACTGGGCTCCAGTAAATTCTTGACAGTTGTATCCGCCAGGTCATTTCCTAACTTGTGACCTGACTCACCTCTGGGGCCCACCTTTTAGCCTTTAATCCTGACCTGCTGACTGTTGTGACTTATGTTGCGTGCCACCATTTTACTTGCTCTCATCAACTAGCTAGACCGCCTAGGTGGCATGCCATGTCATTTTCGCAACTTCGCTGGTTTTAAACTACGCGCAACTTCGCCTAGCGAAATAGCGAAAGTCGTAGATTCATTTGCGAGATACGCACTAGTTACTGGGCCCGACAACTTTAGGAGAAAAACATATAAGGCATAAATTTTGCGATTAATTAACATGACCGCCTAGGCAAACAACAAATGGGGACACTTCCTACGATCCCAAGACCCATTACTTAAGTGAATAAAGCAACGAAAGAATAGAAACCAGAGGGTTTTAAACAAACATTAGAAGATCTAAAATCAAAAACCCTTAAACCCTTAAGGCCTAAAACAAAGGTGAAGCATTTGAAAAAGTGCCCTACTCAAAATTTCAACAAACCATAGCCAATCATGGGAAAAGAAAAGCCCATTTTTAATCAATGATAATAGGGGAAAGTGAAAAACATATGTTAAATTTTTTTTCAAGATTCAGTTATAAAAACTGAATAAAGATTTCATGTAACTATTTATTGTGAAAGGATTGAAAGAGGAGGGGTTCTTCTTTTTCTTTTCTTCTAGTAGCCTATGGGTGAGGGAGAGTAGATTTTTACTTGTAATGGAGGAGTTGAAGCTTTTCTAAGCAATGCTTTGTACAAAAAATATCAATATTTGAGTTGATTTTTAGACATGAATAGAATGCAGATGATATCTTCAATCTTTGTGTTGCTGATATTCTTCTCATGACTGTAGCTTGACTTTGAGCCTTTACAGTTGTTTATTAATGTCTTTTCTGTTATAAGAAATTGTGTATGTGGATTTATTACAAGTTTGTGTGCTTGAAAGTAAGCCATAGTGGAGCAATGACTTTCTCTATTAGTTTTTAGTCCAAGTGCTATCCATAAGTGTAGAAAATTAAACTTTGATTTAATGGTCTTCATTTATATCTATTTTGTAAGTCTTTGGCATTCATTTTCATGGCTATGGATGAATGTTATTTTCCTTTATTGCTTTCTGGTTAAAAGCATGTCAACAATTTAACTCCTTGTAAATCTTCTAAGAGGGAGTTGTACCTCTCAATTCAGAGGAAGATTATCACTTCAATGATAATCTATACAATTGTTAGTACTTTTGTCCTTCATTCTGGGCATTTTGAGTTTATTTGTATAGTTATCTTTGAAGGACAAATCTGTTCACTAACACTACTATCGGTGACTCAGTTGGTTTTTTAGTTTCTATAGTTGTCAGTGGCTTAGTAGATGCAACAATATGTACATTTGTAGCCTCTGTCGGTTTCTCTATCTGTGTGGGCTTTTTTGTGCTAACCTTAATCTCAACATCTGCAGCTGGTGGCTAAGTAGCCATGTCTTTCTTCTTATCCTCAATGGTCTTTTTGTCTACCACAATATTTACCTCTTGGGTGTCTATATTCATAGTGTACAAAATTTCAGACTCAGGATTTGTATCCTCTTGACGAGTCTCCATACTCTCTGTTGCCGGTTGTTTGTCAACAATATGTACCGATGGAGTATTTGAAGAAGGTGGGGGTAATTTATTAGTTACTTTTAGGCTTGGAGGTCCACCTACCTTACCTTTCCCCTTATCCATGTCCTTCTGGTAGGCTCTGATAGTCTTAGGTCTTTTAAGTTCTTCCTGTTTCTCCTTTTCAACAAAGAATATATCCCATTGATTTGCAGTTTCTTCAAAAATTTCATTCACTCTCCCTGCCATCAGTGCTACATGTCGGTGACCAGTTGAAAATATTGTCCGGTTGGCCTCACTGATTAATTCATCTATCTCATCAGGTGAGTTTACTGGGTGCACTGCAAGTAATTTTTCTATTTTTATCTTTTTGTCTAGCTCAACAATAGCTACCCTTCTAGCTTCTAGTCTCCTATATAAAACATTGGGTATATCATCAACAATTTCCAACAAAAATTTCTTGTTAATGTCTAAGTGTAAAATTACACTATTCTCTACAATTTCTTTATCATCATTGGAAAGTGTGTTATACAACTTGCTAATATTTTTCAACTTTCCATCCTCTGTTATTTCACTTAGAAGTTTGTCCAGTGGAGCGATATCCTATTTTACCTACTTTTTCTTTGGAGTTAACTTCTTAGATAGAGTCCTAACTACCTGTTGCTTTTGCCTTGTCCTTTTTGGTGTAGGAGAGGGTGCCGATGAGGGTTTTCTTTTCCTTTCTACCCTTTTGAATACCACCGGTATATAACTTTTAGAAGAAGTTGCAACTGATGAAAGATGAACTTCCGGTTGGGGTCCTTCCAGTTCACTTTCCTTAATACCAGTTTTCTTTAATACATCTTCTTTAATTACTTTAGCCTATCTAGTTCCCTTCCTCACTATTTGTTCAACTTTCTTAACTCTTTTCTTAGACTGAATGCCACTCTCAATTATTTCTGCATTGCCAAAGACTTTCTCAGGTGGTTCCTTTGGTGCTTCAAGGAGGGCTTTTGCATAAGCTTCAATGATGTTATCATCTGTTTCATATCCCATTTCAATTACCCAGATAGTCCTAGGGACAACTGCCTCCATCCAGATTTCATCTTTCTTAATTACAAAGAGTATTTCCTTTTGATATTTGTCTATAATTGCCTAAGACAGCCTTATTCTTGTCTTCATTCGAGACTTCAGTGCTTGAAAATGTTCATTTATATTTTTCTCTCTGTCTTCTCCCATGTTGTTTAATGTGTCCAATAGTTGCTTTCCTACTGGTATATCAAAGGCAAAGTCTTTTCTTCCAATACTGGGTACTTCCTTAGTAATATACAACATCAAATATACAAGAAAATTTCCAAATCGGAAAGTTCCCTTCTTATCTCCTTTGATCTTCTTTAGGTTGTCTATCAATTCATCTTTAAGCCATTCACATACATCTATTCTTGCATTGTTAGTCACCATGTCATATGCACTTTTAATACATAGGCTAGATATTGAGTTTAACCTATTAGCATGTGTAGCCTTGTAGCCTAGAATCATACTGACAAATTTGACATTTATGTCCTTCACATCATTGACTCTTAGGGATCTTTTGTCAAATGTTGTGCTGGTTTAGTCCATCACAATGTCATTTGAGACCCTTTTAGTCCTGATAGGCCTGCTACCAATGGAAGGTAACCCTGTTACTGCCCTAACTGCTTCTTTGGTGATCTTATGGATGGAATCCAACCAAAAGAATTTTCCATGGACTTTGCTTAGGACTATTCTTATCACGTCTTCAGGAAAATCGGGAACGCTAAGAATATCCACAAAACCTAGGGTTTCTACTACCTTGTGTTCCGGTTTGATATTGCCATTTACATCACAAATCATAGTCCTATACATGTTCTTGATTTCATCATCTCCTAATTCCTCTATATGACAATGTATGTATATCCTAGGATCCTCAGCATAAACTACTCCCTTAGGTATTTTTGAAAATGCACCTATGGTATCATCCTTTTTTGCTATTTTGGGAACAAGTTTGAATATGGGTCTAGGGCGCTTGATAACTTCAATCACAGTAGGATTTGCAATAAATTTAGGTGTGGATGAGGAAGCCATAGTTATAAATACCTCAATCTGCCTTTAGGATGAGTGCTTAGATGAACTGCTTCACTTTTTCGCTAAGGATGCCTTCGCTCGGGATTTTTGTGCTCTCGAAGATTTGAATGCTCGGTGAATGAAAAAGGAGCCAAAACACATACTTTATAATGTTATTTTATCCAACTACCACATTTAATGCTTGTTGGTTAAGTCAGACTTAACTCATCTGCTGGTAAAGAAGTGATTCAACTTCTCACCATCAACTGAGGGTAAATTGGCATGTTTTTCAATTTGTTGCCAAACCCCCAAAGGATTTTCCTTCAGTTAGATGAAGAGTCTCCTATTGGTGGAGTGATACTCTGTTCTATCGGTGGAGGAGTATTCCCATCAATATTCTGATCTGACTTTTTGATCCATTTCTTTGAGAATTCTTGCTTTACCTCTTCAACCTTTTCTTTACCTTTCAAGCTAGGTCCTTTGTTATTTGCCGGTGATGTCTTGCTTCTACAAAATTTTGCAATATGTCCAATCTTGTTACAGGCATACCAAGTCACATTATTTTTCTGAATAGCTTTCTCATAACCTATGCCAAATTGTGTTTTGTATTGATTAGATAAGTGTCCAAATCTTCCACAAACACAACATCTTACATTCATTCTGTAATTTTCTGAATTATGACTAACTTTGTTGCATTTAGAACATTGACCGGTGGGTATATTAGTGTTTTGATAATTTCTAGATCTACACTGATTTTCTCTATGACCATACTTGTTACAGTTAAAGCATTTCCCATTAAATTTGTAAGCATTAGGTTGTCTTACCGGTTTACTATGATCATGATTGTTTGTAGTACCGGAGCTTTCACCAACTTCAAAGCCAATGCCATTTGTATCACCATTAGGTTTCTAATTCTTCAGCATGTCATCAAGTTCTTCTAAACTTTTCTTGAATTTTTCCTTGTGTAGATTTGCAGTAGCCAATTCATTTTCCAAGATTCTTTTCTATCTCATGAGTTCAGTTTTGTCATTTTGTATAAGCATCAAATATGTCTTTGAATATCATTTTCATGACTGAGTCTTGTGTTTTCATTTCCAACATCATTTAATCTTCTAACCAAGTCATCTTCATTCTTCTTTCCGTCTTCAATTTCTTTACAAAATCTCATAGTCATATCTTGCATCTCATTCTTCATTGTATTGTTTCCTTGTCTCAGTTTGTTCACCAGATTATTAAGAGTTTCCTTTTCATCATCATCATTCTACATCTTTTCACAAAGTTCTCTTCTCTTATTCCTTGCAATAGTGATATTTTCTTGAAGTCCTTGAATGATATCCTGTGTAGCCTTCAGATCATCTTCAAGTTTGATATTTTTCACTTTTTTTGCATCAAAGTTTGAAAGAGTTGTTTGCAATTATTTTCTCAAGTTTTCCATCTCTACCGGTGTTAGGCTTTTTAAAATAGAGGATCAAGCTCTGATACCAATTATTAGGATTCCCAAAGATACTGAGAAGGGGGGGGGGGGGGGGGGTGAATCAGTATCTGACCGGTATAAGAATTTACTTGAATTATAACATGAAAAGCATATCAAAACTGTGTATCGGTAAACCAAAATTAATGCAGTAAATGAGAACAACAACCACAACATGAAAAGAACACCATAACATAGTATTTTTAACGAGGAAACCCAGTGTGGGAAAAACCTCGGTGGGATTTGTGACCCACAATATTCGCTTACTAGACAATAAGAGAATATTATCGTTTACAATAGGGGCCTGCACATGTAGGAAGGCTAAGTGCCTAGAGCTCTCTACTCAGTTACAAAAGAAGTTTCACTGACTTACACAAATGGATTATACAAATCCAATGTCATGTACTGCTTCAGATCAGCATCTACTATGCCTAGTTCAGTACCAATTTAAGTTCTGCAATATACATAAACCCTTATTCAATGTCTACCTTACAATTCGCATATTAGGTCTACATTAATCCTTCCATCTATATCCCTTAAATGTTCTACAATGATCTCATACTTATATGAGTCATATTACAATCTGCCAAGTCGGCTTACAAAAGATTTTACAATTAATTATAAATTATAATTACACAAAATTCTTGTCGGCCAGGGTGCCGGTAATCTTCCTTTTCGGTGTCAGTGATCTGTATGCCGGTGTAGAGTCTGTCCGTGTCGGTGCCTTTCGGTATCACATGATTGTAAGGTTGCCATCAATGACAATACCTTCAACCACCTACAATTTCTCATTGGAGTGTGCATTTGCCAACAATATTCTGAAAATAGTTATCGGTGGAATTGAATTATTAGTTGCCAAAGGATCTACCTCAAGCGGTTAGGCTTTTGCAAGAGAGGACCAAAGCTCTAATACCAGTGAGATCTTACATCAATTTATACAAACCCTAATGCCTAAACCAATTAGGTCGGCCACCTAAAAGATATTACAATAAGATCATTACATACATCCACATTACAATGATATGCCATGTCGTCTTTAGACCAAAACAACATTAACCAATCCATAAATCATCCCGGTAACGTGTAGAGAACATGTTACATGATACCGGTCCATAACTTGGATAGGTACCAGACCTAATTTGGGTCCACCATGCCAAAGCAATGTCTCCAATCAGTCAAGGCATGAACAAATATCACCTCCTGCATCTTAAATTCCATCTAGAAGCCACACCCACACCACTTATGCATCCTGTCAAAGATTCTCAGTAAAAGCTCTGTCAGTAAAACCCTAAACCCTTACCAGTATAGGCTTACTAGAATGTATGATAGCATCTGATCATCAAGTCATTACCAACTGACCAAAACATACTCCAGAAATATTCAACACATCAAACCAAACATATTCCATTGATCCAAACATGTTGGTAGTATCCAACTGATAGTCCCTTCTACCAGTAACACTAGTTCTTCTACCGGTAACCAAAATCTATCTGTCGGTAACCAATCATAACAGCTAGTGTTGACATCAATGATAAAACATCAATGCAACACATAATCAATTCCTTCATATTGCTAATAACAACAACATAGACATGTCCTGTGCACAAAACAATATGTACTATTTAATAAATCAAAACAAATTTCAAAAACAATTTTACCTTGTATAAGATTTGAAATGCGATCATAGTCATTTGATGCAAACATCTGATCCATAAATTCATCAGTTCTTTCATGCAAATCATTTGCATATATGGGTGTCAATGATCTTTGTTGCCATTCTTCAACCTATTCTTTAATCTCACAAAATTCCCAATCTCCAAAAACACAAAAATGGCAAAAGCAAGCAAGCTCCCTTGTGAACATAGTCCATGTGTTTGAATTAGAAATCTTAAACAAATGCCATTTATCTGATCCAATGATGGTATTACAATCATGTCGAATAGGAATACTATCTTCCTCTACCAACTAGAAGAAATGTCAAATTGCAGAGTTCTCAGTTGATGCTTTTGACAATTTTGAATTGCACCAATCTACAACTGCATGAGCATCTCTGAATTTCACTACATATTCGAAATTCAATTATTCTCTAGCAAGAGCTCTTTTTACACAGGCACCAACTCCATCATGTTCCCCCTTACCATGTCTTGCTTCAAAAAAACTCCATAAATGTTGGACATTGGTTTTGTTGTGAACTCTGCATAGCCAATAAAATATTCTTGCATTTTTGAATTGTCCAGTGTAGTTATCTGACCATATCATATGTTGTTTCATGTCAATTTCTCTTTCCTTGAGATTATCATGAAATATCTCGAAGCAATGTTGAACAAACTCTGACGAGTGTAATCAATTATCACTAACATAGAAATGATACTGCCTCAAAAAAAAATTGTTATCTTCTGTAGTGTCATAGTCATGTATATATATAATGTGCACAAATATGTCCAGTTCCATTGAGTTGTAGTATTGTGATTGAGTTTCCTCTTGTGGTTTTAGAGTATAATTTTCCGCAAAATCCACAACTGATACTATTGTTGCAACTGGAAATGTGTTCTTGCATATGCGAAACTGTCCATCAAGCCATCGAGCATGTTGGAAATGTTTAACATATTTTGGAACAATATGACTTTTAAACTCACTGATAAATGCATTCACACTATTATGTTCTGTAATCAATTCTAAACGTTTCCCCATATTTCCATCCTTTACAGGGTATTCTATATTTTTAAATCTCCTAACATCAACTATTTTTTGTCCAAACTTAGATGAAACATGTTCATGCAAACATTCACCTATCAAAGAATAGTTCCCACATAAATTGCAAAGGCCATAAATGCATGCACTAGAAATAAATAATTGCTCATTAGGTGGTTTACAAAATAAACTTGCAATAGAATCTTTTATAGTTTCAGGTGGAACATAAACACCACAATCCTGCACAAGATCATTACCATGCAACATACAACGTATATATCAAAAAACATCATAATAGTAACGAAATTGAACATGCATTTTACAACAACAAGATATTCTTTGTTTATTGATTTTAACATACCAGGGTTTGGATTTTTCAAATGATCTTTGACTATTTCATAAATTCATTAACATAGATTCATCACTAAATTTTTTAAAGAATTTAGTTTGAGTCATGTCAAGAAGATGTTTTGGATAAGTATCATGAATTTTTGTTCCCACACTTAACTTTTAAAACATCTCTATAATTTGATGAGACTCTAGTGTTATCATTCCAAAATTTTGCGATTAATAGTTTAGTTTCATCACTTGATTTCAAGTCTAACCTTTGAAGTCTACCACTAAAACTCCAACAATGTTTTAGTGGATCAATTTCAATTGTGTCTCTTCTTTTGGCCGCTCTTGACAAGGTTCTACGATGTAAGTTTAAATAGCAACTTATATCACTTAACATTCTTTTACTAACAATTGTTTTGTCAACTATAGCAATTGTTATAACTCTACGTGTCACATTCTTATTTTTAGATAGACTTGTTTTTCCAATAGAATCGATGGAACTAGCAACAATAGATACAACTTGCTTATATGATTCATCTTTTCTTTTTGGTTTTGCATAAATACCTATTTTTCATGACTTTATGCATTTTTAACATTTTTATTAATTTGTAGCATTAATTGACATTGGAATCCTAACTTTTTATGATAGAAAAATTGTTTATATAATTTGTTTGCATGTGTTCTGATTTGTCTCCAAGAAACTAATCCATTAAGATTATCCAACACATTGCTATCAATAGTAAACAAATTACATTCATTTTCTTTCAGAGAGGGTGGTGTAATATATTCAATTTTTGTTTCTTTTTGTATTGGTGTATTACATTTATATCCAGCTTCATTTAAATTAGTAATTTGATTGGCATCATAGTCTTGGGGATTTAAAAACATACCAGGATTCTCATCCACATGAACATTTGCATCAACAGTCATACCCGTGTTTGGTTCTACATTTCTTGCATCCATCATGATCTTTTCAATGGTCTCATCTATAATGGGCATTGAACTAGATGCTTCAATGTTCTTCAATTGTCATTGTTGTGATCTTGGATCTCTTTGGCATCTTGCCTCCTTCTCTCTTTGTGCTTAAATTTCATCTGTTGTCATTGTCTTCCTTTGTTTCTTTTGACATTGCTTTGAACCCATCTTTACAAACTCCTCTTCAAAAAATAATATTTCTTTTTACTGAGTTCTTCTAAAATTGTGTAAAAAGATAAAAAAGTAGTGTGAAATGTTGTAAAAAATGTTTGTCAGTATGGATTCCAATGATAATCTGGTAAATTGATGCAATCTGTCCTTTTTTTGGATAGTAGGTAATTTTATGAATGGGCCCCCATTTTAAAAACGGGGCCCGTTCCGAAAACCAACAGTTAAAAAAAGGAATGGGCCCCCATTTATGAAACATGGGCCCATTCTGTGGAAGTTGATTCCACAACCCACTACTTTCCTCAAGATTAGGTCTGGGATAGGCCTGGGATGGCCACACCTGAGACATGGACCTGCAAATTCAAATCTCCATGAACGAAAGCACAAATATGAACTTCTAAAATAGTTTATGTGCCTCTAATTAGAGAACTTTTATACAAAATTAAAACCCATTTCAGATTATAGTCTCTAGATTCTAAATATGTAATTTAAAAAAAAAGTTGATTATTTTAACTATTTTTCATTTAATTTATACTAAATCGGGTCCATAAACTTGAAATATTAACTAATTTGGTTAATTTAATAACTTTTTATTTTAATAATTTTTGAAAAAAAAATTATATGTCATCAATCTACACTAAATTCTTTTGTATTTAAAAATAAAAAATAAAAAAATGTTCAGTTTACGTCAAATTATGTGGGCCGTACACATCAAATTTTTAAAAAGATAATTACGGTCATTAAAAAATTAATTAAAAAAAATATTTAAAAATAAAATACAAAAAAATATGCTCATCAATCTTGAGTGTGTTACAAACCATTTCCCAAAATAGTTTGAGAAAATAATTTTAATTGTGTCAAAAAGTATGGGTCGTACACATGCATGATATGGTCCTGAAACAAACATTTTTAAAACATAGTTTTTAGAACTCCATTCAAAAAGTTATGTTTTATTATGTGGGTATTAAAATAAATTACATATTTGAAAGTAGACTCAGAGGTCTATATTTTATATTGTTGACTTTTTCCAAGATTCAATCTCTAAGTGTTTCAAAATTTAAGCTCAAATGAGACAAAACTTGAAAAATCAAGGAAAACACTTCCACTTTTTGGCCAAAATATGGACTCATCTTCTTGCATTAACCCGTATATATGTATATATATACATATATGTGTGTGTGTGTGTGTTATTCTCCATATATAACAACCTTGTCACATACATGTTATGGGCTACTTGACACAAATTACCGCCAACTACATTGTCCTAAAAACTTTGGGAAATGAAGATTTTTTGAGGCATTTTCATTGTTTTCTCTACCTTCAATTTGTTAATAAACTCACTATAAATAATATTATCAGGCATACACTATATTACTTCCAATAAATTTCATATGAGAAATACAACAATATCATTCAATTATTAGTCATTTGACAAATGAATCTGCATTTTAATACAATATCAATAATATCTAATACAATATCTGCTTTTAGTTTCTCTCTTTGATATATAATGTCTCAAGTTATGTACCTATATGGTTATTGTCCACACACACACACACACACACACACACACACACACACACACATATACATGTATATATATGTGTTTGAGTATATATACATATACAACACCATTTTATTTTGTTCAAAGATGTTCAATGATGGATTTGTACTCATTGGTACCTACAGAAATTGATTTGTTTTTTCATCATCTATCTCAATGGCATTGAGGGTTTTATTTCAATGATTTTTCTTTGCATATATATTTATACAGACACACATGGTAGCATTTTATTTTGTTGAAAGATGTTCAATGATGGAATTGTTCAGTATCTAATAGAATATCAACAATATCCGGTTTTCAATCACATCACAGGTACATATTTTACTCTTGCATCTCATGCTTTTAGTTTGTCTCCTTGTTATATACAGTTTCAAGTTCTGTCTGTATATGGTTATTGTCCATATCTGATGCAGGAGCACTGGTCTAGGTCTTTGGGCTGACTTGATTGAGTTGTAATTATTTGCAGATGGTATAAATAGAAGCTTGTAAATCATTTGAGAGGAGAGAAGTTAGAAGATTGAAGACAGAGCTTTGAGATAGAGCGAAGATGTAGAACTGGCAAGATTCTGATCTGGTAGGACTAAGGCTAGAAGGCTGAGGTTTGAATTAGGATAGAACTGATAGAATGTTACTGGAGGCTGACTTGTTGTGTAGATGATCTGTGGATGTTGTAACTGCATTGTAGACATTGTTTGTATCCTGGACTACGATCGAGCATGTGGCATGTATAATTCTTCAAATTGTAATAAGATTCATTCACATTGTTTACTGGTTATGTGTTATGTGTTATTACTGGTTGTTCTTTCTGTTGTTTCTGGCACCTTGTTATCGATTACCAGTATGCTTTGCATGGTTTATGTTTTAAGCTGCAAGGTTGAGTTGTCCTTCATTGGATCTCCTTGCCTTGACTGTGTCAATATCTATGTATACACATACATATATATACAGACATATACATGTATATGTATACATGAAGAAACACACACAATAGCATAATATGTTCTATAATGATGGTTGTTTTGAGTTCTGTGGCTATATGGTTGTTATCTATATAAATGTGTAAATGTATATGGACAATAACCATATAGCCACAAAACTTGTTGTAATCAACAACATATTTCGTATTCAAGGGAGCTCATTTAGATTGGTACACACTGAATAACTAAATTCCTTCTGCAGTCAATGTTAAATGTTATAAATCTTTCAATTTAAATTATACTATTTTTAGTAAATCAACATTTCTTTCAATATAGTCACTTTAAATAATATTAACAGCCATATTGGATGTCCAATGATGGTTTATGCTCCTTCGTAGTTGCATTATGCTTTGTATATTGATGATTTCTTTGTATGCAGTTTATAGTTTCATTTCAATGCTCTCTTACAATTTAATGTGCCTATATGGTTATTTTCCATACACACACATACATATATGGTTATTGCCCCCCCCACCCCCCACACACACAATAAAAAATAACGTTCAAAGACTTTGAATGATGGATTTGTACTAATTGGTACATGCAGAAATGGGTTTTCTTTTTAATCATTATAGTGTGAAATTGACTCCACTTTCTTTGATTCACTATAGTGTGAACTTGACTCCAAATTATTTGCTTCATTATAGTGTGAAGTTGACTCCAAATTATTTGTTTCATTATAGTGTGAAGTTGACTCAACTTTCTTTGCTTCATTATAATGTGAACTTGAGGGTTTATAGTGTGAACTTGACCCCAAATTATTTGCCTCATTATAGTGTGAACTTGACTCCAAATTATTTTCTTCATTATAGTGCGAACTTGACTCATTATAGTGTGAACTTGATTCAATTTTCTTTGCTTCATTATAGTGTGAACTTGAGGGCTTATAGTGTCAACTTGACTCCACATTATTTATTTTATTATAGTATGAATTTGACTCATTATAATGTTTCAACATACATATATATAGTGTGAACTTGACTCATTATCGTGTGAACAATTTGAAGCAATAGAGGACTACATATTTAATATGACATGACTAACTGTTTCCCACAAAAATTCAAATTTGAAAATAGCTAGCTGCCACAATCGAATGCAATGCACATTTGAATTATATTATAAGACACAATTTTCCATGTCACTTTCATTCCAATCCAATTCATTGCATATTTATGAGTTCTACAAATTCCCTTTGCACATTCCTTATGTAACTATTTGTTTGCAATATGTATGTATGTTATACATATGCATATGCATATGCATGTATATGTGCATATGTGCAATTCTATGTACATGTGCATATGTGCAATTATATGTAGGTAATTATGCATTTGAATATATATATGTATGAATGTGTAAGGATTGTATGCATGTTATCAAACGTTAAAGACAGTCAAAAAGTTGCTCTCAATTCAATAATGTATGGATGATTTGTTGTGACAACGTTATGCCACCCTCAATTATTACTTCTTTTTTTAGGCATGCTAGAGCATCAAGGGAAGAACCATACTTGTGGAAGATCATCATATCAATGTAAATGTGTTTATTAACACACTTCAATTCTTTGGAGATTATGCCTTTAATGCTTACATTTTATTTTAATTTGTGTAGATATCTTAGGTAGTTATGCATATCTTATTAAATGTGTTTATTAACACACTTTGGTTTGTTTTTCATTTTGTTGTGATTGTTATGGCAGACAATTACAAACACGATAATGAGTCACTATGTCGAAGACAACAAGCCTTCCTCTCAGGTAAAGTCAATATGACTTTACTTTGGCATTGATCTAGTAGACAATGCAATTTGTGATTTGTTTATGTTTCAATTTGTGAATTGTTTATGTTTCAATTTTGGAATTTGTTTATGTTTCAATTTGTTTAAATTTATCACTTAGTTCATATGGTTGTAAGAAAAACACTTAGTTCACATTAGAAAAAAAATCTAGTAGAAAATGTTGTTTATGGTGAAAATGGATAACAACAATGTTGAAAGACTAAATGAATAAAACCACAAAACCCTAGCCTAACAACAACAAAGATCCCCCATAACATATGAAGATTACCTAAGACAATGCAAATAAAATGAAATCACAAAGATTATACCATCACATGTCCAATAGGGTTTGGATCTCCATTCTTCCTATCTCCATTGATCTTGCTTGATATATTTGCTCTCAGATTTTATGTGCACAAGAGCTCAACAAAGAATGGAATGTGGTTGCAAGTAGGATCGCATATGAAGGTGCACAGTGTAGTGTAGTCAATTGATCAAGTAGTCAGGGGGCATAGATTGATTAGCCAGGGTTTGATAATGAAGGAAGCATCTCCTTATATAGAAGACACTATATGAAATGGAGGGATAAGATTGAGAGGTGTAAAAGAGGTCGGCTATGATTAGAGGGTAGGTAAAAGAAATAATAAACTAATGAAAGGGGTAGGTAGTGTATGAATTAAGAGATGAATGACATGTGTCATGGGAAGAAAAGGTTAATGAATTAATTAAATAAATAAAGATTTATTTAATTAATAGAGGAAGTGGGATCAATTAAATAAATAAGATATTTATTTAATTTAGGAAAAGGATAATTTAAATAAATAAAAGTATTTATTTAAATGAGAAATAAGGCTAGAAGAGGATAAATGAATTAATTAAATAAATAAAGATTTATTTGATTAATAGAAGAATTAGGCTAAAGTAATTAAATAAATAAAATATTTATTTAATTAGACATGACAATTTTAGGTGTCAACATTTTGCCCCTCTTTGAGACAATGCAGCTTGTTGCGTTGTTTCAAAGAAGATAATATGAACTGATACAAAGTTGCCCCAAGATGGGAATGATATGCCCCCTCGAGAGATTGGATGAAAATGTCTGAAAAGATCACAGACAATCTCTCGGTAAGAAAGAAAGGCTAGAATGGACCGACTGGATAGAGTGATAGAGTCATGGGATAAAGAAGACTGACTCGGGAGACAAGGGCTAGGGCTAGGGCTAGGGCAGTCTATAAAATAGACCATGAGGGGAAAACATCCTCATTGTCATCCACACATCCATGAGATCAGAGTGCAAAGTGAGATAGAGCAGCAGTAGTCAGCAGCGATGGCATTGGTTCACAGATTTGATCACGTTCATTGATATCAGAGGCCAGCAGATGCAGGAGAGCCGGTGAGTACCGCAAAACCTCCTTGTACTTTGTTGCAATAAATGTTGTCATTAATGCATGCTAGGTAGTGCAATAAATGCACTTTTAGGATAATGTCAAAAATATCCAAAACGTGTAGGCGCGTCTGTGCAGGATGAGATTGCATTTGCGTTGGCTAGGCACGTCTGTGTAGAGCATACGCACGTCTGTGTATTTCAGGCGCATCTATGCAGAGCAGGCACATTTGTGCAGTATGTAAGCGTGTTTATGTCATGAAGGCGTGTTTATGTCTTCAAGGTCAAATTGACAGTTCTTTGATGAACATACGTTGTCGATTGGATAAGCTGCTGAGACGATACACTCAAGCAGGTCCTCTAGGGAAGACTAGGATAGCAAATAGGGCTAGGATTGACAATTTTGTGATAGAACATACTGTATATGGTGAAAATGGATAGCAATAAACAACAATATTGAAAGACTAAAATGGATTCAACCACCAAACCCTAGCCTAACAATGAACAAAGATCCACCATAACATATGAAGATAACCTAAGACAATGCAAAATAACTCAAAAATCACAAAGATTTTACCATCACATGTCCAATAGGGTTTTGATCTCCATTCTTCCTATCTCCATTGATCTTGTTTGATATGCTTGCTCTCAGATTTTTGTATGCACAAGAGCTCAACAAAGAACGGAATGTGGTTGCAATTAGAATTGTAGTGTAGTCAATTGATCCAGTAGTTAGGGTTTGATAATGAAGAAAGCATCTCCTTAAATAGAAGACACAATAGAAAATGGAGGGTTAAGATTGAGAGGTGTAAAAAGAGAGGTCGGCTAGGATTAGGGGGTAGGTATAAGAAATACCAAAATAATGAAAGGGGTAGGTAGTGTAGGAAATAAGAGATGAATGACATGTGTCATGTGTAGAAAAAGATAATGAATTAATTAAATAAATAAAGATTTATTTAATTAATAGAAGAAGTAGGACAATTAAATAAATAAAATATTTATTTAATTTAGGAAAGGGATAATTTAAATAAATAAATGTATTTATTTAAATGAGAAATAAGGCTAGAAGAGGATAAATGAATTAATTAAATAAATAAAGATTTATTTAATTAATAGAAGAATTAGGCTTAGATAATTAAATAAATAAAATATTTATTTAATTAGACATGACAATTTTGGGTGTCTACATTTTGCCCCTCTTTGAGACAATGCGGCTTGTCGCGTTGTTTCAAAGAAAATAAGATGAACTGATACAGAGTTGCCCCAGAATAAGGAATTATATGCCCCCTCGAGAGATTGGATGAAAATGTCTGAAAAGATTGCAGACAATCTCTCGATAAGAAAGATGGGATAGAATGGACTGATTGGATAAAGTGACAAAGTCACGGGATGAGGAAGACTGACTCGGGAAATGAGGGCGAGGGCTAGGGTAGGCTATAAGATAGACCACGGGCAAAAGACATCCTCATTGTCATCCACACCCTTAGAAGATCACAGTGCAGAGCGAGAAAAGAGCAACAGCAGTCAGCAGCGATGGCATTCGTTCATAGATTCGACCGTGTCCGCCGATTCCAGCGACCAGCCGATGCAGGAGAGCCGGTAAGTACCCGAAAACCTCCTCGTACTTTCACGCATTTCGAGTTTTGTCACTAATGCATGCTTAGGAGCAATAAATGTGCTAGGAATAGGATAGTGTAGAAGTGCAAAAATGCGCAACCGCGTCTGTGTCAGCGCCAGGCGCGTTTGTGTCCAACAGGCGCGTCTGTGTCGGGTCCAGGCGCGTCTATGCCTGGAACCGCGTTTGTGTTGATTGCGGACGCGTTTGTGAAATTCAGCAGCGTCTGTGATTTTTAGTAGCGTTTATGTCATGCAGGGACGTCTGTGTTCCCTGGTCGCGTTTGTGTCTGGCATAGGCACGTTTGTGTTCAGAAAGCGCGTCTGTGTTGCATAGGCGTGTTTATGCAGTCTATAAGCGCGTTTATGAGTTAAAAGCGCGTGTGTGTTGAAACAGTGCGTTTGTGTGTTTAAATGCATGGTTCTAGTCCTTTAGGTCAAATCGACAGTTCTGTGATGAACATACGCTGTCGACTGGATAAGCTGCTGAGAGGATACACTCAAGCAGGTCCTCTAGGAAGATTAGGATAGATCAAGGCACTTTGTGATGAACAGGGAGCACCCAGATAGACAGCACTTTGTGATGAACAGGGAGTGCGAATGTGAGTGACACTTTGTGATGAACAGGGAATGTCACACACGTAGTACTTTGTGATGAACAGGGAGTACTACTAGGATAAATAGCAACACTTTGTGATGAACAGTGAGTGTCACTAGGGTAGATAGCCATATGCATTTAGATAGCGAGTAGCATTTTGTGATAAACAGTGAATGCCACGATAACTGACATGATTGAGTTGCTTGACTGCAGGAGTATTTGCCGATGTTGGAGTCACGGGAGAGATTCCCGTCGACTCAGAGACTGCGACCAGAGTTGTCTATCCAGGACATGATTTCCATTGAGGAGATGGGCCTCACACATATGCTCTATGTGCCCGAGTTTCGGGCAAACATGGGGTTGCTGACTGCGTTGGCCGAGAGATGGCACTCAGAGACATGCACGTTTCACCTGCCGATGGGTGAGATGACAGTGACACTGGAGGACGTATACAGGATATTACATGTTCCCATTGATGGAGAGTTGATCCCGTACGACCGTGACGGTGACAGGGAGGCCTTGAGACGGGTCTTTCAGGATCCTGAGTTGGAGATGCAAGCAGGACATGTAGCCTGGGACACCATGACTGCCACAGGATTAGCATTGCCGGCAGTTGTTGGGGGAGTCATCAGTGGATACTTGTGTCTAGACAGGGCCACACGAGGATTGGCAGTGGGCTGGGGAGGGGCCTTGGAGACACTGATGGCAGAGCACACTAGGTATGCATGGGGGCCATGTGTCCTAGCACATTTGTATTATGAGCTGCATCAGTTTGTATACCATGGATCAGTGGGTTTGGGCTGCGGTGTGACTCTCTTGCAGGTGTGGGCCTATGAGCACCTTCCCATCACACAGCCGATTCATTTCAGAGGCAGAGGACAGGGACAGAGTTTTGTGCACCTATATGCCATGATTACATCCCAGCCTCGGATTGGGAGATTGGAGCACTGGAGGAGAGTCATTGATGACATTGACATGGTGATCTGGAGGCCGTACCTGGGGTGCGAGGAGTGGGAGGACGATGCACTGGAGCTGCCCTACACCTTCCGGAGCAGGTACCTGATTGGGTGGACGCCCTATATATTAGAGAGACAGCTGGTGGACAGGGTATGCAGGCAGTATGGCAGGATTCAGAGGATGCCGCGAGGCTCGGGCATGTATGCCCGTACGGTCAGAGATCAGGTGCAGTTTGGCCCACTGCTATCCTATGATCAGGCAGTTATGCAGCTAGCGGAGATGATGCCGATGCCATGGGACATGTGGCCAGAGGTAGATGATGCAGGGATGGATGCAGAGTACTCTGCGTACTGGGCAGAGCATCCATTTCCTAGATTGACAGATCCAGCAGAGCCAGTGGATGGAGAGGGTGGAGGAGAGGATGATGAGGGAGGAGGAGATGGAGGTAGGGGCCGGCAGAGGCGGAGGGGAGTGGTGGGAGAGAGACGGGTAGCACCTCGGAGGGAGGGAGGTCAGGAGAGAGCAGCTCCAGTGGTGAGAGGACGGGGTGGACTGCCCCTACAGGTGCCAGCAGCACAGGGTCCCAGAGAGGGACAGAGACAGGTGCAGCCAGAGGGACAGAGACAGGTACAGCCACAGGTACCTATACAGGCACAGGGACAGGCACCTGTAGAGGAGGAGCCACAGGCAGGGACGGAGAGCAGAGACTCTGAGGAGGATGAGGTGCTTAGGCTGCGGGAGATCTGCCAGGGCCAGGCAGATGAGATTGAGGATTTGGTTCGAGAGAGGAACCACCTCAGGATCAGGGTCCGAGACACAGAGCGGGAGAGAGATCAGGCCATCCAGAGATATACAGAGGCCGAGACAGCTCTGAGGGCAGGTAGGCGGGCAGCAAAGGATGCAGGGGCAGGCTACGCATATGTTTTGCGAGCCGGAGAGGAGATCGCCTACTGGAGGGATCTATATTATGCAGCCGTGCCAGCAGATCAGCGGGCTAGGAGCTTTCATAGATCGTCGCGCACAGCGACGGCTACGGGAGGGAGCCGCAGGAGACAGGCATCCAGCGGTGGAGTCATGGGGCCTCCACCACCACCAGAGGGACAGGGGGATCCTGGGGCAGGTCCATCTATAGCTCAGACTCCGTCGAGGCGAGGCGGCTCCGAGGGAGGGAGTTCCTCATAGCTATAGTGGGCTCCCATTGTATCAGTATATGTACCATTATTGTATTGTAGACACCTGCGGGTGATTCTTTTGTAGCCATATGATTCTTTTGACATCATTGTATTATGACACATTTGATTATATATGAGAGATTCATTTTTGCGGCAGCGATATGCACGTGTACCTTATGTGATGAGATGTTCTTATGTGATGCATGTTTTATGATATGGATGCTTATATGATGCAATGCCATATATTTTTGTTCTTTTATGTTGTATATGTGATGCATGATGCAAATGAAAATGTATGTGATGCAAATGAATATGATAATGCAAATGATTAATTACATAATGAGAATGTGAGATGTGCTAACATGTGTTGTATGCAGGATGTGATGCAATTGTGATATCTATATGTATGTGTGAAATGCTTATATGTGGTGATGCAGGTGCAACTATATGAAATGCAAATGTTTTTGGTGTGTCATTATACTCAGTCATGTGATAGCGGGCTACGCGGACTCGAGAAGGACAATGGAAGTCAATCAAGAAAGGGGGATGGAAGACAGAAGATATGAATGTGAAAGAGCTTCTTGTGCGTTATCATCATTGAGCTTTATTATGGCAGAATAGGTTATGACAATCGAGGCATATGTTCGGCCCAGAAAGTCATTGTACCTGTTTGCATGGAGATAAGACAGTCACAAACAAGGAATGCCCTAGTTCATACTAGACTCACAGTGTCCTCATATCCTTGGACAAGTCATAGCATTACTAAAAGACAATCCACAGATAGCAAATGCCAATAGGTGACGATACCCCATCCTCGCCTTTCTAGTCAAAGACATCCTGGAGATAGAATCTCTAGTCAAAGACATCCCGGAAAAGCTAAAAGACATGTCACCAAAAAAGATGAAATCAAAAGAAAACCAAGACTCGACACCAACATCCACTGTAGTCCTCAAGTTTAGTGTCTCTTGTCACTTGTTTAAGTCAAATTTTGATTGTGGTCACAATGTTCACTTTCACAAAAAGGATAGATAGCACTGAACCATATGTTGTCTGAGTCTGTTGAAAGATTTGATTTTGTTGAAGCCCATTGTTGCTGCTGTGTCTCATCTGAAACTGACTGATTCCATGAAACTGATACTTTATTATGGAGAAGATGGAACTTTATTGCGGATTTGCGATGCAACTGTTGCTTTATTGCGGATTGCGCGCGGATAGACTTGAAGGAAACTAGAAGAAACTGTACTCCTCGGAACATGTGATGTTCTCAGTTCCACACCCATTACTAGACGTAGGAATTGGCCGTAGTCACAGATAGGATCTGATTTATTATGGATGGAAAGGGAGTGAAAAGGGAGGGTTTATTATGAATGGCTAACCAATCTTGGGTAGATCAATAACAAGCCATGATGGGAATGGGTAAGTTTATTGTGAGTGGATAGGTTGTGAGTGTGTGCAAAGTGAAAGGATGAAAGGGAATCCTGAAGGAGGGAGGAGCAAAGTCCCTACGCATGGCGCTGGTGACCCAGTTTTCACCATGGTACTTGCCCAGGGCGCCACCGAAGTGGTTTTCACCGTTGGACGAAATTATTTTTCTTTACTTTTCTCGATTTTTCAATTTTTTTTGTTGTCACAAGGCGCCTGTTTGCCAGGTTTTCACCAAGTAACGATTTTTTGTTTTGTTTTTTTTTTGTATTTTTGAATTTTTTTTAATTTTTTTTGTGTTTTTGCATTAGGATACTCAAAAAGAGCTTATGTGTAGAACCTGCGAAGGTGCATGCTGTTGATAGGATCCTCCAAAGATTCCCCTTCTGTAGTTGAGAGTTGATATGCCCCAGATCCATATGCTGCTGTGATGATGTAAGGACCAAGCCAGTTGGGTTCAAATTTGCCCTTCTTTTCTCTATCTTGCTGATTCTTGGGGTTCTCTCTGAGGACTAAGTCACCTACCTCAAATGTGCGAGGCTTGACCTTGTGATTGTAACTGCGACTCATTCGTTGTTGGTAAGCCTTGAGATGATTAAAAGCAGTGTGTCGTCGTTCCTCCAGCAGTTCTAGTTCTTGTAAGCGAGAGACCCTGTAGTCTTCATCGTTGATTATGTTTCTCAGGGAGACCCGTAAAGAAGGTAACTCGACCTCAATAGGCAAGATGGCTTCAGCACCGTAGACAAGTGAGTAAGGTGTAGCCCCTGTAGGTGTGCGGACACTGGTACGATAGGCCCAAAGTGCGGGATTGAGTTGGACATGCCAGTTACGGCCAACGTCGTCGACTGTCTTTTTAAGTATTTTGAGAATTGTTTTGTTAGACGCCTCAGCTTGGCCATTACCTTGGGGGTAATATGGTGTGGAGAAACGATGAGAGATATGGAAGCGCTCACAGAGTTCACGAACATCCTGGTTCTTGAAAGGACGCCCGTTGTCAGTGATAATGGAAGTAGGAATCCCGTATCGGCAAATGATGTAGTTCAGGATGAAAGTAGCGATTTGTTTCCCAGTAACTTGTGTGAGAGGCACGGCTTCAATCCACTTTGTGAAATACTCTGTGGCTGTGATAATGAATTTATGTCCGTTGGAAGAAGGAGGGTGAATCTTGCCTATGAGATCGAGTCCCCACTGACAAAAGGGCCAAGGAGATGCAAGTGGCTGTAGTTCTTGTGCTGGTGCGTGTATGAGGTCTCCATGAATTTGACACTGCTTACACCTCTTGACAAACTGATATGCATCTTTTTCCATAGTAGGCCAGTAGTATCCAGTCCTGATGAGTTTCTTGGCCAAGGTAGGACCACTAGTATGCGGACCACATATCCCTTCGTGCACTTCTCGTAACGCAATCTGAGCTTCGTCACTCTCTAAACATCTAAGGAGGGTGCCATCTAGACCTCGTCGGTATAGGATATCAGCTAGGATAACGTATCGGGAGGATTGGCGGATGAAAGTGCGGCGTTGGTTGTTCGATAAATCGGGAGGTAAGATATTGTCGCGAAGGTATGTGAATATGGAACCATATAACTGGGATTCAGGACCAACAACACATATCATTTCCGTAGGCGTGATCTCATATGACGGAATCAGCAAGTTGTCAACCAGGAACTCATAACAGGTCTCATTTTGCGGTAGGTCAATGAGTGAAGCAATTGTAGCCATGGCATCAGCAGCGCGATTCTGTTCTCTTGGTATCTGCTCAAACTCTATCTTTGCAAAGTGTTGTTTCAGATCATCTACCAGTTGTTTGTAAGGCATTAGCTTTTCATCTTTTGTTTGATAATCATCAGTTGCTTGACGGATGACAAGTTGAGAATCGCCAAAAACACGAAGTTCCTGGATCTTCCACTGAACTGCAATTCTTAACCCAGTTGTTAATGCCTCGTATTCCGCTATATTGTTGGTGCAAGGAAATGATAAGCGGTATGACTTTGGTATAGAATCGCCTTGGGGAGTTATAAAGAGTATACCCGCTCCTGCCCCATGCTGTGTGTATGAGCCATCAAAGTATAGTTGCCATGGCTTTGCAGGTGATATTGTTAGAATGGACTCATCTGGAAATTCTGACTGTAGAGGAACATCATCTATCATTGGAGCATCTGCCAGTTGATCTGCAATGGCTTGTCCTTTTATGGCTTTTTTGTCCACGTATTCAATGTCGAATTCACTCAAAATCATTACCCACTTGGCCAGTCGCCCAGTAAGTGTAGCTTTGTTGAGCAGATATTTTAGTGGATCAATTCTGGCAATCAACTTGGTCTTGTGAGTGAGCATATAATGTCGTAATTTTTGTGAAGCGAAGACCACAGCGAGACATGCACGCTCAATTGGTGTGTAGTTCAGCTCATATCCCACCAATGTGCGACTGATATAGTAGACTGCTTTTTCCTTGCCGTCAGATATTTGCTGTGCTAGTAGTGCCCCCAGTGCTGTTGGAGTAGCTGATATGTAAAGTAGCAATGGTTGATCCGGAATTGGTGGCATCAAAACTGGCGGGTTCAAAAGATAGTCTTTAAGTGCCTGAAAAGCCTGTTGACAGTTCTCATCCCATTTGAACTTAATGTTTTTGTGTAGCAGGTGCTGGAAAGGATTACACTTATCTGCAAGTTGTGCTATGAATCTTCGTATGGACTGGAGTCTCCCTTGTAAAGACCGAAGTTGACTGATATTCTTGGGTGGCGGCATGTCCAAGATAGCCTTGACTTTTGCTGGATCCGCTTCTATTCCTCTTTTAGACACAATGAATCCTAGGAGCTTCCCGGAGGTTACTCCAAAGACACATTTCTTTGGGTTTAATCTTACCTTGTATTTTTCCAGCCTATCAAAAGCAACTGAAAGTATGTCCAAGTGTGTATTTCTGTCTATTGATTTAACCAAAAGGTCGTCAACATAATCTTCCATCGTTACATGCATGAGATCATGGAAGATAGTAGTCATGGCTCGTTGATACGTGGCACCTGCATTTTTCAGCCCAAAGGGCATGACATTCCAGCAGAAGGTTCCCCATGGACAAGTGAATGATGTTTTATGTTGATCTTCAGGTGCAATCCTGATCTGATTATATCCAGAAAATCCGTCCATTAAAGATAACATCTCATGGCCTGCTGTGAGATCAACAATTAAATCAATGTTTGGTAATGGGAAATCGTCTTTCGGACAAGCCTTGTTGATATCCCTGAAGTCTGTACATATTCGGATGCTGCGATCTGGTTTGCTAACAGGTACTAAGTTGGAAATCCATTCAGGATAATCAATGGGGCGTATGAATCCGACATCCAATAATTTCTCTAGCTCTGCTTTGACTAATAATGCCACCTGTGGATGCATTTTCCTCAATTTCTGTTTTACTGGTTTTGCCCCCGGTTTGACTGTTAAATGATGCATTACTAAATCGGGGTCTAGTCCAGGCATATCAGCATAAGACCATGCAAAGTTGACTTGTCGTTCCTTAAAGAAGCTTATGAATTTTGCTCTCTCGGTCTCTATCAATGATTGAGCCAAAAATATGTTGTGTGGAACCTCTGCTGTACCAATGTTTGTCTTTATAGTCTCTTCTACCAACATGGATGATTTTTCCTCGTATGATGCTGGGAGAATGTCAAGCCTTCCATCTTCGGGCGCCTCAGAGAGGTTTTCACCCTCAGATACGTCCTTTCTTTTTACTTTTTTAGAGTCAGAGAGCGCCACAGTGTGGTTTTCGCCATAAGACCCTTGTTTTGTCTTTATTTTCACATTTTTGCGACTAGAAGGCCCGACACCCTCACCAAAGTATGCCATGTTATTTAGCTCTATGGCGTATCCTGCTTTATGGTCTCCAAGAGGAAGATCATCGCGAATGCCAAGATAATCAACAATAGCCTCGTCATTTTGAAATGTATCAATCTGTGGTGGTCCATCCTGATCCCAGTCAATGAGTTGGGGGTGAACGAGGGGAAGGTCTTTAGTGTTTTTAGAGTCCGCAAGGCTAATAGTGAAGATGTGGTTATATTCAGGTATGTCAAGATAGTCATCGAGGTCGTCAATGGCACTCTCCTCATCAGTGTCGATCGTGAGTGAGTCCAAATTATCATCACTAGTAGCACCCTCAGGGACAGGTGTCCTCATCCTATGTGATCCTGACCTAGGGCCTTGAAACGAAGCTTGTGCGGGATCCTTATGGGTCGGTTCTTGACCAACTCTGAATTTCTTGTAAAACTCCTCCTCCTCTGTAGGTTCATCTGACTCTCTAAATGTCTCATTAAGTTCATAGTTGCTGGAGGATTTGTCTGAACCCCATTCCCACTCATTGGAGTCTATGGAATAATTATCCTCTTGTTGAACTTCAGCCACTTTGACTCGCCATATCTGTTTTGTTCTCTTGTTTTGAATCTTGGGATTTAGAAAACCAAGCCCCTTAGAGCGTTCCCTTCTTGTAGTTAGCTCAGGTTGTAGAGGCTCCATGACACCTTCTTTGCGTAGTCCGAGAGGACTTTTTCCATCATACCCGAATCTCTGCAGAATTTTGAAACCTTTACCATAGTTTTCACAGGGTATTATAATTTGATCATGTGTATCATCTTCAGCGTCCTTATATAGCATTTTATATAAACTTTCTTCCTCTAGTTCGCCCCATTTTTGAAAGACGGTAGGATCCCATTTGAGTAGCATGATGGAGATTTGCTTATTAGGATGTGGCCTCCCATATTCCTTGGGGGAGTTCATGACTTGTCGTAAGAACATTGTTTGATTCAGAGTGTATTCTCCCATGCCTTTGTCTTGAAACTTGGCTCTAAGTTCACCTTGTTTGGATGTCGAGGGCTTTAATGACTCAGGATCAATATATGCTGAAGAAGGAGTAGCCTCACGATTGCTGGGAATGATAATCTCAGTATGTGATCTCAAGTTATTGCAATATATGAATGGATTTGGATCACCATTGACCATTACCTCGACTCCATTATGAGGAAATTTTATGCACTGATGGTACGTTGATGGGACTGCTCTCATTTCATGAATCCACGGACGTCCTAGCAATATGTTATATGTGAGGTCTAGATCCAGGACTTGACAAATCACGTCCTTTGTGACTGGCCCTATTCTTAGTGGTAAGATGACTGTGCCCTTGGACGAACGCTCTTCATCATCATAAGCCTTAATAGTGATTTGGTTTGTAGAATTCACAGCTTTGTCAGAATATCCCAATTGTCTGATGGTGCTCAATGTACAAATATTAAGACCTGCTCCTCCATCTATCAGGACTCGTTTTATTCGGTGTTTATGTATGAAGGCTTCAATATGTAGAGGTGCATTATGAGGCTGACTTATGGAGGCGTCATCGGCTTCTGTGAATGTGAGGGAGTGTGGAACGGATAGGTATCCCACCATGGCTTGAAACTGGTCCACGTTTAGATCAGTAGGGACAGCAGTATCTCTCAAGGTTTTGTCAAGGACAGCTTTATGTGCAGGAGATATACGTAAGAGCTCAAGAATAGAGATGAGTGCGGGTGTTTTCCCTAATTGCTCTACAAGATCGTACTCAGGCTTAGTTGACGAAAGATTGGTATTCTTAGTAGAGGTACCTGGCAATGTGATCTTACCTCGACGGGTTGTAACATGACATTCAGAGGTAGATTGGGACGAAGATCCCACACCTTTTAGGACAATTTTAGGTCGCTGAGGAGGGTTCTCAGGATTTTTATTTTTGATAGTAATGGTAGAAATATGATTGTCCATTGAGATGTGATTAATAGTGGAATCATAATTGTAAGATGTTCTGGTGTAATTGGCTTGATCATCTGTGACTTTGCCTTTTCCCTTGTCATGTTTCGAGAATGGTTCCTTAAACACCTCATGCTCTTGGTTAGATGAATGTCCCTCAATCTCAATATCTCCTCTGTCAATGAGATCTTGTACAATGTTTTTCAATCGATGGCAATTACTTGTCTTGTGACCCTTGCTCTTATGAAATTCGCAATATTCATCATCATTCCACCAATTCGGTTTTACCTTTGGTTCATATGGAGGAAAATCTGGGACCATGATCACTTTGTTTGCTACAAGCTTTTTGAATACTGATTCAAGTGGTTCTCCCAATGGAGTGTACTTCCTTCGTGGTTTAGCAGCCGTTTGATTGTTCACTTGATTGTTGGTAGAATTTGATCCAGAAAAGATGAACTTTGGTCTCACTGTGTTGGCATCAACAACGCCATCATTAACTGTATTCTTGTTCTTGTTCCAAAACTTTGGTTTGTCCTTTCCCTTAAAGTCCTCTTTGTTTTCTTTAAATAGCTTGATCACTCCTTGTTCAATCAAGACCTTTTCTGTTGCTAGGCCCTTTTCAATGACATCCTTAAATGTAGACAAACAAGCTTTTCTGAGATCATAACCAATAGCCTTGTTAACATTTTGTGTGAACATTTCCACCATTTGTTTTTGCGGGATTTCACAAGAGCATCTGCTAGCTAAGTTTCTCCATCTTTGTAAAAATGACGCAAAAGATTCTCCTTCTTTTTGTTTCGTATTGCACAAGGTAGTAACTGAGACATCTGTTTCAATGTTGTAAGAGAAATGTTGGATGAATGCCTCTGCCAAGTCGCCCCATGACTTAATACCAGGAGGTAATTGAGAAAACCATTCCATCGCTTGATCTCCTAAGCTCTGTGGGAACAACCTCATTAAGTATGTTTCTTCTGCCGCTACCTCAATGCAAGCTGTGAAGAATTGTCTTATGTGTGCCTTGGGGTCTCCTCTCCCTCTATATTTGTCGAATTTCGGCGTTGTAAAGTGCGGAGGAAACGGAGGCATTGGAATGCTCTTATCAAAGGGATAAGGGCATATATCTCTCATAGTATATGTGGGTTTTGATGTGCCCATGTCTTCCACTTTCTTTTGTAGATCTCTAATTTGTTGCTCCAAATTATTTTTGGGAGGAGATGGATTTCTTGTAGCATATCCCATGTTTGAAACACCTATTTGAGGAGGAGCTTGTTGCATGTATGGATGATACTGATCGTAGACATGTCCATATGGAGGTCTATATTGTTGCGACATGTATGGAGCGCTTGGCATAACTTCTTGTTGAGGGACCCCATATCTGTTTTGTGTGTATAAACCATATTCAATAGGCCTTTCATTTTCCATTGTGTTGCCCCCAATTTTGGCATGAGGTCTCCTTGTGTCAAAATTTTGAGGAAGTCCTTGAGTATCCATTTGTCTTGGTTGACCCATATCTTGAGCATGTGTTTGAACATAAGGCCTCCATGATGGTCTTTGAGTGTAAGTATCATGCATTTGAGCTTGTGTATGTGGGATTGCTGGTTTCTGAAGCAAAACTGATGGTGACTCCGGCATCATATTATTTGGTCCTCCACTATTAGGTTGAGTTTGTTGTGAAGGTCTACTTTCCATAAGTTGAGATAAGTCAAAATCATGTGGTATTTTAGCTCCACTTTGTGCCATCATGTTTAGGAAATATTGACGATCTCTCCTCATTATCTCTTCAACCAATCTATTGAATTGAGGATCCATTATAGATTCTTGTATGTCTGCTGATAGTATTGAAGAATTGTCAACATTGTCATTGTGTGTAGCGTTGTGTATAGCGTTTGCGCTTTCCATATTTGGATTGTGTCTATAAACATTCATGTCTGGTAATGTAGTGTGCTCAGGATTGTAGAAGACATCATTGTCATACTCATAAGAACTCATGTTTACGGACCCTTGAGCTTCTTTAGCTTTTCTCCTAGATTTTTGAAGACGGGTTTCAACCATGAACTAGGTGTTTAGCAATATGTGAGAGTCTTAGACGAAAATGACAAGAGTATGTAAGACCAAGAGTTGTATGGAGTGTAAATGAATCTGAAGTTTACTTGCAATGTCCAAAGTGTAAGACCAAGTATGTATGTTGTAGAGTAGGTGTGACTTCCAAAGAGAGGATAGTTTCTCTTGATGAGGTAAGCTGACCTTGACTCTAAGTAAGACCAAATGAGACCCAAAGGTAAGAAACCTTGATGAGGGACCACTTAGCAAAGTGTTGTTGTATGTAGTGTGTTGACAAAGTATAGTGAGGACAAGCAAGTGACCTTTTGACTCAAGTTTAGACAAGTATGAATGTAAAATGAGGTATGAAGCAATGATGGACTGTGTAAGACCTTAGAACAGGCTGAATGCTAGATGAAACCTGAAGAGACAACCTAGGAAGCTCAAGTATGCCGAAACTGATTTCTTTGTTTGCTTGACTGTTAAACTTTTTTCAAATCCTGACACAGACGCCTCTGTATACTTCACTGACGCGGTTTGAAGACACAGACGCTATTCTGTTTGACACAAACGTGATTCTGAGATTTCCTGTTGATGTTTGCTGGGACTGTAACAGTTTTTTGCAATTTTGGACACAGACGCTGCTGTATACTTCACAGACGCGATTTTCAGACACAGACGTGTCTCTGTTCGACACAGACGCTGATAAAAACACAGACGCTATTCTGTACTTCACAGACGCGTTTATCAGACACAGACGCGGTTTTAACAGACACAGACGCGTTTCTGTAACCTTAGTGCAATCTTTCCTATCTGTGAATTTGTTTTGCTGTGACCAAATCTGATTTTTCGACTGTTTTTCGTGACAAGAGGACACAGTGTTGATGACCCAATGTTTGCAGACTGTTTAGACTCCAAAAAGTGTGTTGTTTGATGTAAAAAGTTTTTGCATACACTTGAAGACACAAAAGACACAATGTTTTGCTGTTTTGTCTTGATTGTTTGAATGTTTATCATAAGTCAAGCACAATTCTTATGGCTGGCCAGGACAATAATTGTTGATCCCACATGGGGTTTTACCCCCGAGGCTACGCTATTCAGAGCGGATACTTAGATGCTTGACCTCACTAGCTCCACCCTCGGCACTCACTTCTCGGGTCAGCCAAGCATCAGTCCCCATGAAAACTCCCCATGGTGAACTTTGTATCTCTACTAAGAACCGTATGTGTGTGGGCCGCTACCAGAGGTCCGACCTCCTGCCTCAACAACTAGAAGGATTTGGGCATATAAAACAATGAGGTGCTAGTAAGGGCATCCGCTCGTGTGGCCATACATGCGGCACTTTCAGCTCTGTAAATACAGAAGGCTCCCAGCCGGTAGGGGTTACGCCCTACAAATGATCAAATAAATTTGATCAAACGGGTTTATGGGGAGACATAGTGTCGGTATGAACTAATCAGCACACGTTATTCATAGTTTTCACCATGAATACATTTGATTATAGTGGCTTGGAAGAAGATGGCTTTTCTTTTGCTACCACTTGGGTCGTTCTCTTCTCACTAGTAGTCCTAATGACCACACGGGAAGACAGGCCCTCTAAAGAATAAACAAAAAGAGCCTATTGCTCAAGACACAAAAGACAATGGTTCAATTTTAGTGCACCAATTGAAGTGTTTGCTAAGCTATGAAGACAAGGCACACAAATAAAATTACAAAACCCTAGCTAAGGCCCTGCAACAAAATTGTTAGTAGTTTGGGCTGTTTCAAATGATAACCCCTTCCCGCAAGCACACAAGTTAGGTAAATTTTAAGAAAACCCAAAAAGACTTTATGAAAAGGGGCCTTCAACAAAAACGTATTTGCCTCCAAAGCAAGCTGCACAAACCAGGTTAGCTAGATCTGCAAAGGTTAGCCAAAAATAAACCAGATCTGAAACCCTAAGTACAAAATCCGAAAACCCGAATCGAAAAACTTAAAAAAATTTGCAAAACAGAATGCACAGACGCTGTTATACCAGACACAGATGCGTCTGTCCGACACAGACGCGGTTCTATGATTCGTAGACGTGATTTCAGAACACAGACGCCTCTTTATTCTGCAGACGCGATCAGATGGTTCACAAACGCGATTCGGGATCACAGACGCGACTTTCGGAAACCTGCAAAAAAATAAAAATGACAGAAACACAGACGCGATAAAAGATATCACAGACGCCTCTGAAATACAAAAACGCGATCCGAACACTCGCAGACGCGAAAAAAACCTAAAATGTCATCGAAATCGTCCGATCTGCAACTTCAAAGATGCAAAATCTGCAACAAAATGTTAAATGCAAAGGGACAAGAGTCCCACCGGGCGTGCCAAAATGTATATGGTGAAAATGGATAGCAATAAACAACAATATTGAAAGACTAAAATGGATTCAACCACCAAACCCTAGCCTAACAATGAACAAAGATCCACCATAACATATGAAGATAACCTAAGACAATGCAAAATAACTCAAAAATCACAAAGATTTTACCATCACATGTCTAATAGGGTTTTGATCTCCATTCTTCCTATCTCCATTGATCTTGTTTGATATGCTTGCTCTCAGATTTTTGTATGCACAAGAGCTCAACAAAGAACGGAATGTGGTTGCAATTAGAATTGTAGTGTAGTCAATTGATCCAGTAGTTAGGGTTTGATAATGAAGAAAGCATCTCCTTAAATAGAAGACACAATAGAAAATGGAGGGTTAAGATTGAGAGGTGTAAAAAGAGAGGTCGGCTAGGATTAGGGGGTAGGTATAAGAAATACCAAAATAATGAAAGGGGTAGGTAGTGTAGGAAATAAGAGATGAATGACATGTGTCATGTGTAGAAAAAGATAATGAATTAATTAAATAAATAAAGATTTATTTAATTAATAGAAGAAGTAGGACAATTAAATAAATAAAATATTTATTTAATTTAGGAAAGGGATAATTTAAATAAATAAATGTATTTATTTAAATGAGAAATAAGGCTAGAAGAGGATAAATGAATTAATTAAATAAATAAAGATTTATTTAATTAATAGAAGAATTAGGCTTAGATAATTAAATAAATAAAATATTTATTTAATTAGACATGACAATTTTGGGTGTCTACACATACGTTGCCAATTAGGAAACTACTCAAGAGGATACACTCAAGTAGAGGCCCTAGGATAGGATAGATTGAGGCACTTTGTGATGAATAGTGAGTACCAAGACATAGTACTTTGTGATGAATAGTGAGTACTAAAAAGAGCAACACTTTGTGATGAGCAGGGAGTACTAAAAGAGAAGCACTTTGTGATGAACAAGGAGTGCAAAACACGTAGTACTTTTTGATGAACAGGGAGTACCACTAGGATAGAAGCAACACTTTGTAATGAATAGTGAGCGTCACTAGGATAGATAGCAACACTTTGTGATGAACAGTGAGTGTCACTTTGACTGACATGATTGATTTTCTTGACTGTAGGAATATTTGCCTATGCTGAAGTCATGGGAGAGATTCCCATCGACTCAGAGGTTATGACCGGAGCTGACATTTGAGGACCGAGCTACCATTGAGGTTATGGGTTTGTGCCATACTCTATATGTGCTTGAGTTTCAGGCGAACATGGGATTGTTGACTGCACTTGCTAAGAGATGGCACTCTAAGACATGCACATTTCATTTGTCGATGGGTGAGATGATAGTCATCTTTGAGGATGTATATAGGATACTGAGGATACCGATCAATGGGGAGTTGATACCCTATGATCGAGATGGAGACAGGGATGCACTGAGACAAGTGTTTCAGGATCCGGGATTGGAGATGAGGATGGGACATGTGGCATGGGATACCATGACATGGACAGGATTAGCACTACCAGTAGTACTGGCATGAGTGATCAGTGGGTTCCTCTATATCAGTCTTGTACTATTTTGTATGATGACACCTTCGGGTGATTGTAGCCATATGATTTTGACATCATTGTATCATGACACTTATGATTTTTGATATATATATGAGATGATTCATCTTTGCGGCAGCTATATGCATGTGTACCTATGTGATGAGATGTTTCATGATGTATGTTTCTATGTGATGGTTATGATATGGATGCAAATATGTACATAATGAAATGCAATATTTTTGTTCTTTTATGTTTTTAATATGTTATGCAAATGCAAATGTGAATGTATGAAATGCAAATGAATATGATAATGAAAATAACAATTTACATGATGAAAATGTAAAATGTGCTAACATGTGTTGTGTGCAGGATGTGATGCAATTGTGATATCTATATGTATGCATGAAATGCTTAATATGTGGTAATGCAAGTGCAACTACATGAAATGCAAAAAATTTTGGCGTGTCATTATACTCAGTCATGTGATAGTAGGCTACATGGACTCACGAAGGATGATGGAAGTCAATCAAGAAAGGGGGATGGAAGATAGAAGATATGAAAGTGAAAAGAGCTTCTTGTGCATTATCATCATTGAGCTTTATTATGGCAAAATAGGTTATGACAATCGAGGCATATGTTCGATCCAAAAAGTCATTGTACCTGTTTGCATGGAGATAAAATAGTTGCAAATAAGGAATGCCCCAATTCACACTAAACTCATAGTGTCCTCATATCCTTGTACAAGTCAAAGCATTACTAAGAGACAATCCACAGACAACAAATACAAATAGGTGACGATACCCCATCCTCGCCTTTCTATTCAAAGACATTTTGGAGATAGAATCTCTAGTCAGAGACATCTTGGAAAAGCTAAAAGACATGTCACCGGAAAGATAAAATCAAAAGAAAACCAAGACTCGACACCAACATCCACTGTAGTCCTCAAGTTTAGTGTCTCTTGTCAATTGTATAAGTCTTATTTGATTGTGGTCACAATGTTTACTTTCACAAAAAGGATAGATAGCACTAAACCATAATGTTGTCTGAGTCTGCTGAAAGATTTGATTTGTTGAAGCCCATTGGTGCTACTGTGTCTCATATGAAACTGACTAAATCCATGAAACTGATACTTTATTGCAGAGAAGTCATAACTTTATTGCAGATTGTTAATGCAAATGCTGCTTTATTACGGATTATGCACGAATAGACTGAAGAAAACTGGAAGAAACTGTACTCCTCGAAACATGTGATGTTCTTAGTTCCACACCCATTACTAGACATAGGATTTGCCTTATCCACAGATAGGAGCTGATTTATTATAGATGGAAAAGGTGAAAAGGGAGGTTTATTATGAATGGCGAACCAATCTTGAGTAGATCAATAACAAGCCATGATGGGAATGTGTAAGTTTATTATGGATGGATAGGATGTGAGTGTGTGCAAAGTGAAAGGATGCAAGTGAATCCTGAAGGAGGGAGGAGCAATGTCTCTACACATGGTGCTGGTGACCTAGTTTTCACCATGGTACTTGCCCAGGGCGCCACTGAAGTGGTTTTCGCCGTTGGACAAAATATTTTTCTTTACTTTTTTGATTTTTTGATTTTTTTTTTTGTTGTCACAAGGCGCCTGTTTGTCAAGTTTTCACCAAGTAACGATTTTTGAATTTTTTTGTATTTTTGAATTAGGATACTCTGAAGAGCTATGTGTAAAACCTGCGAAGGTGCATGTTGTTGATAGGATCCTCTAAATGTTCACCCTCTGTGGTTGAGAGTTGATATGCACCAGATCCATATGTTGCTATGATGATGTAAGGACCAAGCCAGTTTGGTTCAAACTTGCCCTTCTTCTCTCTATCTTGCTGATTTTTGGGATTTTCTCAAAGAACCAAATCACCTACCTCAAATGTGCGAGGCTTGACTTTGTGATTGTAGCTATGAATCATTCGTTGTTGATAAGCCTTGAGATGATTAAAAGCAATTTGTCTTCGTTCATCCAATAGTTCAAGTTCTTGTAAGCAAGAGACCCTATAGTCTTCATCACTGATAATGTTTTGCAAAGAGACTCATAAAGAGGGTAGCTCGACCTCAATAGGCAAGATGGCTTCAGTGTCATAGACAAGTGAATAGGGTGTAGCCCCTGTAGGTGTGTGGACACTTGTGCGGTAGGCCCAAAGTGCAGGATTAAGTTGGATATGCCAATTACAGCCAGTGTCGTCGACTATCTTTTTTAAGATTTTAAGGATTGTTTTATTAGACACCTCAGCTTGACTGTTACCTTGGGGGTAATATGGTGTGGAGAAATGATGGGAAATATGGAAGCGATCATAGAGTTCATGAACATCTTGATTTTTGAAGGGATGCCCGTTATCAGTGATAATGGAAACAGGAATACCGTATCGACAAATGATATAGTTGAGAATGAACGTAGCAATCTATTTTCTAGTGACTTGCATGAGAGGCATGGCTTCAATCCATTTTGTGAAATACTCTATGGCAGTGATAATGAATTTATGACCGTTAGAGGATGGAGGGTGAATCTTGCCTATGAGATCGAGTCCCCACTGACAAAAGGGCCAAGGAGTTGCAATTGGTTGAAGTTCTTGTGCTGGTGCATGAATGAGGTCTCCATGAAGTTGACATTGCTTACATTTCTTGACAAACTGATATGAATCTTTTTCCATATTGGGCCAGTAATATCTAGTCCTGATGAGTTTCTTGGCTAAGGTAGGACCACTAGAATGTGGACCACATATCCCTTCATGTACTTCACGTAACGTAATCTGAGCTTCGTCACTTTCTAAACATCTAAGAAGAGTGCCATCTAGGCCTCGATGGTATAGGATATCATCTAAAATGACGTATTCAGAAGATTGGCGAATGAAAGTGCGACATTGGTTATTGGATAGATCAGGAGGTAGGGTATTATCATGAATGTATGTGAAAATGGAACCATATAACTGGGACTTAGGACCAACAACACATATCATCTCAGCAAGAGTGATTTCATATGAGGGAACCAAAAGTTTATCCACCAAGAACTCATAGCGGGTCTCATTCGAAGGTAGATCGATCAGTGAAGCAATTGTAGCCATGGCATCTGTGGCTCGATTCTGCTCTCTTGGTATCTGCTCAAAGTCTATCTTTGTGAAATGTTGTTTCAGGTCATCCACCATTCTTTTTTAAGGCATTAATTTCTCATCCTTTTTTTGGTAATCATTAGTTGCTTGACAGATTACAAGTTAAGAGTCCCCAAAAACATGAAGTTCCTGGATCTTCCACTGAACTACAATCCGTAATCCAGTTGTTAATGCCTCATATTCTACTATATTATTAGTGCAGGGAAATGATAATCGATATGATTTTGGTATAGAACCCCCTTGAGGAGTTATGAAGAGAATGCCAGCTCCTGCCCCATGCTGTGTGTATGAGCCGTCAAAGTATAGTTGCCATGGCTTTGCATGTGACACTGTTAAAATGGATTCATCTGGAAATTTTGAAATTAGAGGAACATCATCTATCATGGGAGCATCTTCTAATTGATCTACGATAGCTTGTCCTTTTATTGATTTTCTATCCATGTACTTGATGTTGAATTCACTCAGGATCATTACCCATTTGGCTAGTTGCCCAGTAAGCGTTGCTTTATTGAGAAAGTATTTCAATGGATCGATCCTTGCAACCAAATTAGTCTTATGAGTTAGCATGTAACATCGTAATTTTTGCGAAGCAAAGACCACAGTGAGACATGCACACTCAATTAATGTGTAGTTTAGCTCATATCCCACCAATGTGCGACTGATATAGTATACTGCCCTTTCTTTGCCCCCAGCAACTTGTTGTGCTAAGAGTGCCCTAGTGTTGTCGAAGTAGCTGATATGTATAGTAACAGAGGCTGATCTGAAACTGGTGGCATCAAAACTGGTAGATTCAGAAGATAATCTTTGAGTATCTGGAAAGCCTGTTGATAGTTATCATCCCATTTGAATTTGATGTTTTTATGTAGCAAGTGCTGAAAGGGATTACATTTATCTGCAAGTTGTGTTATGAATCTTCATATGGACTGAAGTCTCCCTTGTAAAGACCAAAGTTGACTGATATTTCTTATTGGTTGCATCTCTAGGATGGCTTTGACTTTTGCTGGATCGGCTTCGATTCCTCTTTTTGATACAATGAATCCTAGGAGCTTCCCGGAGGTTACTCCAAAGACACATTTCTTGAGGTTTAATTTTACTTTGTATTTTTCCAACCAATCAAAGATGACTGAAAGTATGTCCAAATGTGTATCTCTGTCTACTGATTTGCGCAAGAGGTCATCCACATAATCTTCCACAGTAACGTGCATTAGATCATGAAAGATAGTAGTCGTGGCTCTTTGATATGTAGCACCTACATTTTTTAGCCCGAAAGGCATGACATTCCAGCAGAAGGTTCCCCAAGGACAAGTGAATGATGTTTTGTGTTGGTCCTCAGACACAATCTTTATTTGATTATAACTAGAGAATCCATCCATCAATGATAACATTTCATGACCTGCTGTGAGATCTACAATCAAATCTATGTTTGCTAATGGGAAGTCATCCTTAGGACAAGCTTTGTTGTTGTCTCTGAAATCTGTACATATTCTGATGTTGCGATCTAGTTTAATGATAGGCACTAAGTTGGAGATCCATTCGGGATAATCAATTGGGCGTATGAATCTGACATCCAATAATTTTTCAAGCTCTGCTTTGACCAATAATGTGACTTGTGGATGCATCTTTCTTAATTTTTGTTTCACTGGTTTTGCCCCCGGCTTAACTGTCAAATGATGCATTACCAAATCCGGATCCAATCTAGGCATATCAGCGTATGACCATGAAAAGTTGATTTGTCATTCTGTGAAGAAACTTATGAATTTTGACCTTTTTGACTCTGTCAAATATTGAGCCAGGAATATGCTGTGTGGAACCTCTTCTGTGCCAATGTTTGTTTTGATAGTCTCCTCTACCAACATAGATGACTTTTCCTCATATGATGCTGGGAGAATGTCGAGCCTTCCATCTTTGAGTGCCTCAAAGAGGTTTTTGCCCTCAAATACATCCTTTCTTTTTACTTTTTTGGGTTCAGACAGCGCCACAGTGTGGTTTTCGCCATAAGACCCTTGGTTTGTTTATATTTTTATATTTTTGCAACTAGAAGGCCCGACACCCTCACCAAAATATGCCATGCTATTGAGTTCTATAGTGTATCCCGCTTTATGGTCCCCAGGGGGAAGATCATCTCGTATGCCAAGATAGTCAATAAAAGCTTCATCATTTTGGAATGAGTCAAACTGTGCAAGTCATTCATGGTCCCAGTCAATGAGTTGGTGGTGAACAAGGGGAAGGCCTGTGATTTCTTCGAAGTTGGCGGGGCTAAGAGTGAAGATGCAGTTATATTTAGGTATGTCAAGGTAATTATCAAGGTCATCATTGGCACTCTCCTCATCAGTCTTGACCGTGAACGAATCCAAATTATCATCACTAGTAACGCATTCTGGGATAGGTGTTCTCATTCTATGTGATTTCAACCTAGAACCTAGAGACAAGGACTATGTGGAATCCTCAGGGGTTGTTTCTTGACCAACTTTGAATTTTTCATCAAATTCCTCTTCTTTTGTGGGTTCATCTGGTTCTCTAAATGTCTCGGTGAGCTCGTAGTCACTGGAGGATTTGTCTAAATCCCATTCCCATTCATTGAAGTCTGTGGAATAGTGATTCTCTTGTTGACTTTTGGCAGCTTTGATTTGTAATTCTTCTTCTGTCCTTTGAGTGTGGACCTTGGAAGTCATGAAACCAAGTCCCTTCGAGCGTTCCTTTTTGAATGTCAATTCAGGTTGTAAAGGTTCAATGATGCCTTCTTTTCTTAAACCAAGAAGGCTTTTGCCATCATACCCAAATTTTTGTAAGATCTTGAAACCTTTGCCATATTTCTCACATGGTATACTGATGTGATCTTGTGTATCATTTTCAAGGTCTTTGTAAAGCATTTTGTATAAGTCTTCCTCTTCCAGTTCACCCCATTTTTGAAAGATAGTAGGGTCCCATTTGAGTACAATGATAGATACCTATTTATTAGGATGTGGTCTTCCATATTCTTTTGGTGAACTCATGACTTGTTGTAAGCACATGGTCTAATTCAAAGTGTATTCACCCATGCCCTTGTCCTAAAATTTGCCTTTAAGCTCACCTTGTTTTGATGTCGAAGGTTTTAATGACTCAGGATCAATGTATGTCGAAGAAGGAACAACTTCGCGATTACTAGGAATGATGGTCTCAGTTTTTGATCTCAAGTTATTGTAGTATATGAATGGATTAGGATCACCATTAACTGTTATCTCAACTCCATTATGAGGAAACTTAATGCATTGGTGATATGTAGATGGGACTACCCTCATTTCATGAATCCAAGGATGTCCTAGCAATATGTTGTATTTGAGATCCAGGTCTAGGACTTGACAAACCACATCCTTCGTAACTGGCCCAACTCTGAGAGGCAAGGTGACTGTGCCTTTGGATGAACGCTCTTCATCATCATATGCCTTGATGGTGATTTTGTTTGTAGAATTCACAGCTTTATCAGAATATCCCAATTGTTTAATAGTCCTCAATGTACAAATGTTTAGACCTGCTCCTCCATCTATTAGGACTCGTTTTATTCGATGTTTGTGTATGAAGGCTTCAATGTGTAATGGTGCATTATGTGTCTGACTTATGGAGGCATCATCAGCTTCTATGAATGTAAGAGAGTTTGGAATGGAAAGGTATCCCACCATGGCTTGAAACTGGTCCACATTCAGATCAGTGGGGACATCAGTGTCTCTCAAGATTTTGTCAAGAATGGCTTTATGTGCGGGGATATGCATAAGAGCTCAAGGATGGAGATGAGTGTGGGTGTCTTCCCTAACCGTTCTACAAGGTCATACTCAGGTTTGGTTGATGTGGAAGCAGTTTTTTTAGCTGGAGCACCTTGCAAAGTGAATTTACCTCGATGAGTTGTGACATTACATTTAGAGGTAGGTTCGGAAGAAGATCTAATTCCTTTTAGGACAATCTTGAGTCTCTAGGTAGAATTCTTAGGTGTTTTGTCCTTGATGATAATAGTAGAGACATAATTATCCATCGAAATGTGATTAATAGTTGAATCATAGTTATAGGATGCTCTGGTATAGTTGGTTTGGTCATCTGTGGCTGTAGCTTTTCCCTTGTCATGTTTTGGGAATGGTTCCTTAAACATCTCATGTTCTTGATTGGATGAATGTCCTTCAATCTCAATGTCACCTCTATCAATGAGATCTTGTATGATGTTCTTCAGTCGATGACAATTTCCTATTTTATGAACCTTGCTCTTATGGAATTCACAATACTCATCATCATTCCACCAATTTGGTTTGACCTTTGGTTCATATGGAGGAAAATTTGGAATTGTGATTACTTTGTTTGCCACTAGCTTCTTGAAGACTGACTCAAGTGGTTCTCCCAATGGGGTATACTTCCTTCGTGATCTGGAAGTTGTTTGAGTATTCACTTGATTGTTTGTAGAGCCTGATCTCGAAAAAATGATTTTGGGTCGCACTGTATTGGCGTCAACAACACCATCATTGACTGTGTTCTTGTTTTTGTTCCAAAATCTTGGCTTATCTTTTCCTTTAAAGTCATCTTTGTTTTCTTTGAATATTTTGATGACTCCTTGTTCAATTAGGACCTTTTCTATCGCTAAGCCTTTTTCAATGATGTCCTTGAAGTTGGACAAACAAGCTTTTCTCAGGTCATAACCAATGTCCTTGTTAACATTCTAGGTGAACATCTCTTCCATTTGTTTTTGTGGAATTTCACAAGAGCATCTGCTGGCTAGATTTCTCCATCTTCGTAAAAATGATGAAAAAGATTCTCCATCCTTTTGCTTGGTGTTGCACAAGGTAGTGACTGATATGTCTATCTCTATGTTGTATGAGAAATGTTGGATAAATGCCTCTGCTAAGTCACCCAATGAATTAATACCAGGTGGAAGTTGGGAGAACCATTCCATAGCTTGATCTCTTAAGCTTTGTGGGAATAATCTCATCAAATATGTCTCTTCTGCTGCTACCTCAATGCTGGCTGTGAAAAATTGTCTTATGTGTGACTTAGGATCCCCTTTGCCTCTATACTTATCAAATTTAGGTGTCAAAAAGTGTGTAGGAAAAGGAGGCATTGGAATGCTCTTGTCAAATGGATAAGGACATATGCCTCTCATTGTGTATGTTGGCTTTGGTGTATTTATGTCCTCCATTTTCTTTTGTAAGTCCCTAATTTGTTGCTCCAAATTGTTCTTAGGTGGAGATCGACTCCTTGGACCATATCCCATGCTTGAGGCACCAATTGGAGGAGGAGCATGTTGCATATATGGATGATATTGATCATACATATGTTCATATGGAGGAGGTCTATAATGATGCTCCGTATATGGACCACTTGGTATAGATTCATTTTGAGGAACGAAATATCTATTTTGTCCATGTATACCATACTCTACAGGCATGTCATGTTCTAATGTGTTGCCCCCAAATTTGATGCGGGGTTTCCTTGTGTCCAAATTTTGAGCATGCCTTTGAATATCCAATTGCTTTGGTGGTTGATCCTTAGCATTGGTATGTGATTGAGCATATTTTTCTGCATAAGACTTCCATAATGGTCTGTGAAGGTGAGTATCATATGTTTGACCATGTGTATGTGGGACCTCTGGTTTTTGAAACAAAGATGATGGTGATTTAGGCACCATATGTGGTCCTCTATTGCCTCCACTATTAGGCCTCCTTTGATCCATGCTGGAGTGAGTTTGTTGCAAAGGTCTATGTTCCATTATTTGAGACATGTCAAAATCATGAGGGATCTTGGTTCCACTTTGTGCCATCACTTCTAGAAAATATTGTCTATCTCTCCTCATTATTTGCTCAACCAATCGATTGAAATGGGGATTCATAATGGTGTCTTCCACTTTTGCTAAATATACAGAGAAGTTGTCCATATTGTCATTGTGTGTATCATTGTTGTTTGTAGTGTCCATGTTCTCAACATTTGGCATGTTTCTATAAGCATCCATGTCAGGTAATGTAGTATGATTAGAATTGAAAAAGATACCATTGTCATACTCATAGGAACTCATGTTTGCAGACTCTTGAGCCTCTTTAGTTTCTCTCCTAGATTTTTGGGAATGGGTTTCAACCATGAACTAGGTATTGACCAAGATGTGTGAGACTAGGTGAAAATGGAAAGAGTATGGAAGACCAAGAGTTGGATGAAATGTAAATGAATCTGAGGTGTACTTGCAATGTCCAAAGTGTAAGACCAAGTATGTATGTAGTAGAGTAGGTGTAACTTCCAAAGAGAGGATAGTTTCTCTTGATGAGGTAAGTTGACCTTGACTCTAAGTAATACCAAATGAGACCCAAAGGTGATAGACCTTGATGAGGGACCACTTAGCAAAGTGTTGTTGTATGTATTGTGTTAAGAAAGTATGATGAGGACAAACAAGTGACCTTTTAACTCAAGTTTAGATAGATGTGAATGTAATGTAAGGTGTAAAGCAATGATGGACTGTGTGAGACCCAAAGACAGGTTGAATGCTAGATGAAAACTTGGAGAAATAACCTAAGAAGCTCAAGAATTCTGAAACTGACTTTGTTTGTTTGTTGGACTATAAAAGTTTTCTTTTTTTTCAATTCTGAACACAGATGCACTTGTATACTACACAGACACGATTTCTTGACACAAACGTGGTTCTGTTTAACATAGACGCATTTCTAAGATTTTGTAAATGCAATGTTGATTCTGAGAACACAGACACATTTTTGCCCTTCATAGACATGGTTATATGACACAGACGCTATTATGTCAGACACAGACGCGTTTCTGCAAAATTTGTGCAATTTTTCCAATCTGTGAAGTTGCTTTGTTGTGACCAAATCTTAATGTTTGACTATTTTTTCGTGACAAGAGGACACAGTGTTGATGAGGACTCAATGTTTGCAAGTGTCTAGACTCAAAAATATTGTTGGTGTAAATAAATATTCATTTTGGATATTATTACACTTACTTAAGTTAACTTAGGATAATGCATCTCTTTGTAGTTTGGATTTGAGACACTTAGGGAAGTGTACACATAGGGATAGAGCTTGTAGGAGAAATTCCACCTTTTGTGGTCTTATTTTGCTGTTACACTCTACATTCGGTGGGTCATCCACCTCTTGTGGAATATTATATTATTTCTCCTACCTACCCCTAGTATTTCTTACCTACCCTTGTTTCTCATTGAGCCACATGTCATATTTGTGTGCTCATACATCCATATGGCCTTGCCTATATAAGCAGGCCTATATTCATTGTATTGGTTAATCCAGTTGATCATTTGCATATTGTTGAGAATACAGTTTGTTCTTGTCATTCTATTGTCTCTTTTTATGCTTTTCATTGTGCCCTTGATCTTGGCAAAATCCTACATGGTATCAGAGCTATTGGGGCTTCATTGATTGGTTTTTGGAGACATCGTGGAAGGCTTCTATTTTTGGATTTGGGGATATTCAATTTTTGGGGGCATCATACAGTGATTTGGACATCACCGTTGAATCCGGGAGGCTCTTTCCATAAATTTTGACTATAAAGTCAACCTATTTTGGTGAGAAAATTTTTTTCCCCATTTTGGCTATTATCGTACAGATTTCGAAAAAAAAATTTCAAAAAAATTTATTTTTTGGAAAAAAAAAAAAAATCGAAAAATTAAAAAAAAAGCGATAAAAAAAACAAAATAAAAAATATTTTTTTTGTTGGTTTTTGGGGGTCCGCAGACCCCCCCCGTACCCTACGTGTGCTGCAAGTCGCAGGCGTACCTGTTGTACCCGTCGCCATCATGTACAGTGCCGCCGGGACCTGCGTTGACCAGTCTCCCCACCGGCGCCCAGGTCTCCTCCCGCCAGCCGAGACCCAGCCACCGCCGCCGGCCCAAATCTCCGGCAGCCTATAGCCACCACCACCCACGCTGCTGCTGTCGTGTATGCCACCGCCGCTACCGTGTACGCACCTGCCACTGCCCAGGTCTCCCTCCGCTGGCGCACAGGTCTTCAGCCGCCTCGGCTCCCAGCCCGCCACCGGCCCCTCAGCTTCAACCGCACCCTCCTCTCCGGCGACCACTAAAACAGGCGGAATCCATGCCCACCACGTGGCAGGCGGCCACTGGCCCGCAATCAAAACTGTACACCCTGCACAGTGCCACGTCAACATCCGTATGGTAGCACAGTCACCTGCACAGTCATCTGCCCAATCAGTAGTCCGTACGGTATGGACGCCCAGTCAGCAGGGAGGCAAAGTTTTCGCGATGGTCATAGGGCCATCAAATTTAAGATAGTGAATTGCTGACGTTAGTGCCACATTAGCAGTTTTTTGAAATTTTTTTGACCCCTCTCCATTGGGCTTTTCAATTTTGCAGTCCAACTTTGAAAGGCCATATCTTGCTCATTTTTGCTCCTTTTTTGGTGCAATTTTATTTGAAATGGGCTAAAATTTCATGATCTTCATAGTGGTGTGGTTATTTTTTGATTTCGGTGCACAGGTTTTTCAGAATTTTCAGATTCTCTCAGCTGTACCTATCCAATCCTCAATTCTGCAACTTCAAAGGCCTCGTTTGAGCTCATACGACCTCCTTTTCAAGTGTCGTTGTTTTTGAAAGTGCATATTTTTTTGTCTACTTTCATAATCTATAATCAAATTTCAGAGATTTTGAGTGGAAATTGTACTTTCAGATATTGGTCTTATTTGGCCTATTAGGTACTTGTAAATTGCTTGGATCTTAGTTAGATCTCTTGCATTTTTAGTTTGAGACTTTTTTGGCCTTATTGAGGCAGTTGTAAAATTGTAATCAGAAATCCACTTTGCCATTTTTTGCAAGTGGCCGATTGTATACGCACTAAGTATAAAGTGCCAAATCATCACTTTTGGGGGGGTTCTTTGATTGAGTGAATTTGGGGGGGTGTGTCTTGTGTGATTGTGCCTCTCTTTGTGCTCTTTCCATTTTTGTTGCAATGAGTCCTAATAAATTTCCACCTTTAACTCCACATAATTATGCATCATGGAAAATTAAAGTATGGAGTAAATTAATGGAAAAGGGTCTCACACATTACATAGATGGAACAATAACAACACCACCTGATCCTAAGGTTGATCCAAATACTCAATTAGAATGGCTCACAAAGAATTGCATGGCTCTTAGAACTTTACGCAAGTATGTATCAGATGACCTCATTTTTCACATTAAGAAGTGTAAAACAATCAAAGAGGCTTGGGATATGTTTCAGAAATTGTATGGTCAAGTTGATGAAATCAGAGGTTATCATATTGACAATGAGCTCACCAACTTGGATCCCAAGAGTTTTGATACAATCCAAGATTATGTCACCAAAGCAAATGAGCTAAGAGCAAAGCTTAAGGATTGTGGAATTGACAAAAAGGATGCTCAGTTGATATTCAACTTGTTGGACAAGCTTGCACCAGAATATGTAGCATTTGTGTCTAGCTTCCAAACTCATCGTTTGACAATGGGGAGTTCTTATGTTATGCCTTCATTTGATGCTTTCATAGAAATGTTAATATTGGAACAATCTAAGTTGTTGGACATGGAGTTTCTCAAGTCTTCAAAGTCCAAGGCTTTGGTGGCTAATCAAGGGAATCAAGGAAATCAAGGCAAAGATTCCAACAAGAAGAAGAAGCACTCTAAGTCTAAGCCACACCAAGAAAAAGGACAATCATCCTTTCCATCACAAGGCAATTTTTCATCCTCTTCCAAGAAGGGGACACCACCTAAGAAGGATAAACCAACTTGTGCATATTGCAAGAAGTATGGTCATGATGAGCATCGATGCCACGCAAAGCAAGTTGATGAGTTAACTAATCTTCTTAAGAAAAACAACATCAACTTACCATCTGCCTACACAAAGAAGGATTCATCTCCTTCCTCTTCCTCACAGTCTAAGGGAAAAGGGCAAGAATTTGTGGCTACAACAAGTTCTTCACAACAATGGATACTTGACTCGGGTGTCTCATATCACATGGGTTCTACAAAGGAGCAGTTTTCTTCATTGGAGCCATCTAAGGTACCTCACATTTACATAGGTGATGATACACAAGTAGAGGTTGAAGGGAAAGGTTCAGTTGACATGGATGATGGAACATTTGAGAATGTTCTCTATGTTCCTAACTTGTCTACCAACCTTCTCTCCATCTACCAAATCACTCACTATGGGAATGGGAAAAAGGTTGAGTTTACACCAGATTTAGTTGTGGTAAAGGAACTTGATGATGATGCCTTGGTAGCAGTGGGACAAGTCAATGATAACTCAAGGCTTTATTCATTCTCCCAATTTGTGCCAAGTTCACCTTCTAGGGCCTTTCTTACTAATTCAAATTCAGAAAGTAAGCTATGGCATGAGCGGTTTGGTCACCTCAACTACCGCTATCTTCAGCAGCTAAGCACTAAAGACATGGTCATAGGTCTACCTCGAATCAGTTTTTCAGAGGGTGTATGTTCAAGTTGTTCCATGGGCAAGCATCCTGAAGAGAAGTTTGATAAAGGGAAAACTTGGAGAGCTTTGGAAGTTCTTCAACTTGTTCACAGCGATGTAGCAGGTCCATTTCCAGCACCTTCATTTAGTAAGGCCCCCTATGTTCTCACATTCATTGATGACTACTCCCGCTTCACTTGGGTCTACTTTCTCATTCATAAGAGTGAAGTATTTGATAGATTTCAGGACTTCAAGACTCATGTGGAGAAGCAATCAGGGAAAGTGGTCAAGATTCTTCATACAGATAATGGAAGGGAATATGTGAACAAAAGACTTGAGGATTTTTGTACATTTGAGGGGATTGATCTTCAGCATTCTGTTGCATACACTCCACCACAGAACGGGGTTGTGAAACGCAAGAATAGAACTCTCAAAGAAATGGCTAGTTGTATGATACATGCACGTTCTCTTGATCCCACTTTTTGGGCAGAGGCTATCAGTTGTGCCACACACATCCAGAATCGGGTTCCTCACAAAGCTTTGCAAGGTATTACTCCTTTTGAAGCTTGGGCTGGTAGGAAACCAATTGTGAGACATTTTAGAGTCTTTGGGTGTCCAGCATGGGCTCGCATACCTTTGCAGAAACGCAAGGCATTGGAACCTCAGAGTCGGCCTTGCATATTTGTTGGATATCTTGAGGGTGTTAAGGGATACAGATTGATGGATCTAGAGACACATGAGGTGTTCATTGAGAGGAGTGTTCACTTTGTGGAAAGCTCTCCTAGCTTAGCCTCTCTACCTCCTCCACCTTCCTCCATTGTGGATAGTGATGTTAGTGATTCAGATGATGAGACTCCTTCAACTCTGACTCGCAGGGTAACACCTCCGCAGGGTCCACTTGCAGTTGAGGAGCCTCGTTCTCCACCTCCACCTAGACCTCGTTGGGCTCGACAAACACTTGATTCCATGGGTTCTCTTGTTGGGGATCCTTCAAATACATGGAGAACTCGATCACAATATCAGGATCTTCCACATGCATTCATTGCTACCACTTCCAATCCACAGACATTTAGGGAAGCATCAGGGGTTCCTGAGTGGGACCAAGCTATGGAGGAAGAGTATAGTTCCTTGATGAGGAACAACACATGGGATCTAGTCCATCTCCCTAAGGGGAGAAAGATGGTTCGATGTAAGTGGATCTATTGGACCAAGTTTGCAGCAGATGGTAGTGTGGATAAGTATAAGGCTTGGCTTGTTGTGAAAGGTTTCTCTCAGGTTGCAGGTGTTGACTATACTGAGACCTTTGCACCCATAGCCAAGATGAACTCCATTCATTTGACACTTGCTATTGCTGCAGCTCATGGTTGGGCTGTACATCAGATGGATGTGAAGAGTGCTTTTCTTCATGGTGATCTTGATGAGGAGATTTATATGGAGCAGCCATAGGGTTTCATCCAGGATACTTCCTTGGTTTGCAGACTAAGGAAATCTCTCTATGGCCTTAAGCAGGCCCCCAGGGCTTGGTATGCCAAGATGGATTCCTTTCTTCTCTCCGCAAGTTTCACCAGGTGTCATTCTGATCTGAATGTCTACATTTTGTGACAGGATGACTCTCACTTGATACTTGTGCTCTATGTTGATGACTTGATCATTATAGGGAGTACTTCATCCATCATTAGCAGGGTCAAATATGCTTTGCATGACAAATTTGCTATGACTGACTTGGGTCTTTTGCACTACTTTCTCGGGATAGAGATTTCATAGTCACCTTTTAGGATTACACTATCACAGCCCAAGTATGCTCTTGATCTACTTGCACGCTTTCATATGGCTGATTGTAAGCCTGCCCTGACTCCCTTTCTTTTAAGAGTCAAGCTTGAGGCTTAGTGTTCTTCTCCACTAGTTGATGCCACTTTATATCATTAGCTTGTGGGTAGTCTCATCTACTTGACCCATACACGCCCTGATATTTCATTTGTAGTTGGCATGGTTTCTCGCTTCATGTAGGAACCACATGAGCTTCATTGGAAAGCCGCCAAATGCATCCTTCATTACATCCAGGGTACACATCACTATGGGATTCACTATGTAGTAGGCACAAGACTTCGCTTGGTTGGTTACATAGACTCTGATTGGGCTGGCGATCTTGATGATCGTAAGTCTACTTCTGGTTACAGTTTTCGGGCCCCATTTGTTGGTAGAGCAAGAAGCAACATGCTATTGCTCTCTCTTTGACTGAGGCTAAGTATTGAGGCGTTGTTAATACAGCGATTGAGACCATTTGGCTCTAGCAGATTCTCACAGAGTTTGGATTCACCACTCCACGGCCAACAGTTCTACATTGTGACAATCAGAGTGCTATTGCGATCTCGAAGAACCCAGTCCAGCACCAGTGGACCAAGCACATCGAGATTCATATGTACTATATCCGAGAGCTCATTCAGGAGCAGGTCATTGATTTGCAGTATTGTCCTATAGCAGAGCAGGTTGCTGACATATTCACCAAACCTTTCACCGAGGGTAAGTTCCAGCAGTTGCGAGATCTCTTGGGGGTGCGGGATGTGTCATTAGGGGGGGTCAGTTGACTTCTCCTTCCTCTCTTATTGGGGGGACTTTTTCCTCTTTGAGGTTTTTGTCCTTCTTCTTTGAGAGTCTTTTGTACATTCATCTCTCTTTTAGGGGGGAGTTTTTCCCCATTGGGTTTTCTCCCTTTCTCCATTTGTGAGAGATTGCATTGCATAGTTTTGCTTGCATTTGCATATTGTACATGGGTACCTATCATGGCCTAGTAGCTGGGACCCATCTTGCATTGTTGACTTGAGTCTTCATTCCCCTAAGTTGCACTTAAGGGGGGGTGTTGGTGTAAATAAATATTCATTTTGGATATTATTACACTTACTTAAGTTAACTTAGGATAATGCATCTCTTCGTAGTTTGGATTTGAGACACTTAGGGATAGAGCTTGTAGGAGAAATTCCACCTTTTGTGGTCTTATTTTGCTGTTACACTCCACATTCAGTGGGTCATCCACCTCTTGTGGAATATTATATTATTTCTCCTACCTACCCCTAGTATTTCTTACCTACCCTTGTTTCTCATTGAGCCACATGTCATATTTGTGTGCTCATACATCCATATGGCCTTGCATACACTTGAAGACACAAAAGACACAATGTTTTGCTGTTTGGTCTTGAATGTTTGAATGTTTAAAATAAGTCAAGCACAATTCTTTTGGCTGGCCAAGACAATAGTTGTTGATCCCACATGGAGTTTTACCCCCGAGGCTATGCTATTCAGAGCGAAAACTTAGATGCTTGACCCCACTGGCTCCACCCTCGGCACTCACTTCTCGGGGCAGCCAAGCATCAATCCCCACAAAAACTCCTTGTGGTGAACTTTGTATCTCTACTAAAAACCGTATGTGTGTGGGTTGCTACCAGAGGTCCGACCTCCTACCTCAACAACTAGAAGGATTTGGGCTTCTAAAACAAAAAGGTGCTAGTAAGGGCATCCGCTCATGTGGCCATACATGTGGCACTTTCAGCTCTATAAATACAGAAGGCTCCCAGTCGGTAGGGGTTACGCCCTACAATTGATCAAATAAATTTGATCAAACGGGTTTATGGGGAGACATAGTGTCGGTATGAACTAATCAGCACACATTATCCATAGTTTTCACCATGAATACAGTTGTTTATAGTGGTTCGGAAGAGGTGGGTTTTCCTTGCTACCACTTGGGTCATTCTCTTCTCACTAGTAGTCCTAATGACCACATGGGAAGACAGGCCCTCTAAAGATGAAACAAAAAGAGCCTATTGCTCAAGACACAAAAGACAATGATTCAATTTTAAAGAACCAATTGAAGTGTTTGCTAGTCTATGAAAACAAGGCACACAATAAAAATCCAAAAACCCTTGCCAAGGACCTGCAACAAAGATTTATTAGTAGTTTGGATTGTTTGAAATAATCACCCCTTCCTGCAAGCACATAACTTAGGTAAATTTTAGATCCAAAAGACTTTGTGAAAATAGGGGCCTTTGACAAAATGATTTTGCTTTCAAGACAAGTTGCACCAATTTTGTTAGCTAGATCTGAAGATGTTAGCTCAAAATAAACTATATCTGAAAAACCGAATGATTAAAAACTGAATCAATGAAAAACCCCTAAAAATGAAATCAGTGTGCACAAACATGGGTACAATACGCAGATGTGGCTTTGAGACACAGACGCGCTTTTGTGAGACATAGACGTGACTTCGTAATGCAGACGCACCTACAAACCCCACAGACGCGACTGGAGATCACAGACGTAATTTTTGGAATCTGAAAAAAAAAAAGATGAAATAGTGTCACAGACGCAGACGCAATTCCAGATGTCACAGATGCGGCAGAAAGCCACAAACGCGATCCGGAAGTGCACAGATGCGACAGAAAACCAAAAACGTGATCCGAAAGTACGCAGATGCGAAAATATCAAAATGCTGTCGAAAAATGTCAGATCTGCAACTTCAAGACACAAAATCTACAACAAGGATGTTAAATGCAAAGGGACAAGAGTCCCACCGGGCATGCCAAAATGTTTATGGTGAAAATGGATAACAACAATGTTGAAAGATTAAATGAATTTAACCACAAAACCCTAGCCTAACAACAACAAAGATCCCCCATAACATATGAAGATTACCTAAGACAATGCAAATCAAATGAAATCACAAAGATTATACCATCACATGTCCAATAGGGTTTGGATCTCCATTCTTTGTATCTCCATTGATCTTGCTTGATATATTTGCTCTCAGATTTTATGTGCACAAGAGCTCAACAAAGAACAGAATGTGGTTGCAAGTAGGATCACATATGAAGGTGCAAAGCATAGTGTAGTCAATTGATCAAGTAGTCAGGGGGCATAGATTGATTAGCCAGGGTTTGATAATGAAGGAAGCATCTCCTTATATAGAAGACACTATATGAAATGGAGGGATAAGATTGAGAGGTGTAAAAGAGGTTGGCTATGATTAGAGGGTAGGTAAAAGAAATAATAAAATAATGAAAGGGGTAGGTAGTGTATGAATCAAGAGATGAATGACATGTGTCATGGGTAGAAAAGGTTAATGAATTAATTAAATAAATAAAGATTTATTTAATTAATAGAGGAAGTGGGATCAATTAAATAAATAAGATATTTATTTAATTTAGGAAAAGGAGAATTTAAATAAATAAAAGTATTTATTTAAATGAGAAATAAGGCTAGAAGAGGATAAATGAATTAATTAAATAAATAAAGATTTATTTAATTAATAGAAGAATTAGGCTAAAGTAATTAAATAAATAAAATATTTATTTAATTAGACATGACAATTTTAGGTGTCTACAAATGCATTTTTTGAATTGTTTATCTTTCAATCTTCTCTTTGTGGGACTTTACTTTGGCGATGATCTATTAGACAATGCAATTTCCGATTTGTTTATGTTTCAATTTGTGAATTATTTATGTTTCAATTTGTGAATTATTTATGTTTCAATTTATGAATTGTTTATGTTTCAATTTGTTTAAATTCCTCACTTAGTTCATATGGTTGCAAGAAACACACTTAGTTCACATTAGAAAAAATTCTAGTAGAAATTGCATTTTTTGAATTGTTTATCTTTCAATCTTCCTGAGTAGTAGTATCCCCACATCAGTGCCAGAATGAATAGTATCTTTGATAATGCACGTCAGACTGATGCCAAACCGCATCAATCAAGTCTCTACCGGAGGGGAAAAAACTCTCAATTTGTCTCTCAGGTACTCAAATGATTCCTTGGGCAAAGGTTTAGTGAAAATATCTACAATCTTCTCTTTAGTGTTCACATAAACCATTGCAACTTCATTTGATTCAACCTTCTCCTTCAAAAAGTTATACTTGATAGATATGTGCTTTGTTTTAGAATGAAATACGAGATTCTTTGATATATCAATAGCAACAGAGTTATCACAGTGAATAAATACCAGTGCATCACAATCCACCTTTATATCCTTCAACATTTGCTTCATCCATAAAACTTGTGTACAGTTAGTAGCAACATCAACATACTCAGCTTCAATAGTAGATAAAGAATTACATGACTATTTCTTTCTAATCCATGAAACCAACTTCTTTCAAAGAAAAAAAGCTCCACCAAAAGTACTTTTCTGATCATCAAAATCTCCAGCCGAGTCAGGATCTATATATGCACATAAAGTAAAGTTATCATCCTTAGGGTACCACAAACCATATTTTGATGTACCTTGCAAGTATGTAAAAATCCTTTTCACCGCCATCTCATGATTTTCTCTAGGATCACTTTGAAATCTTGAAACAATACAAACAACATTTATAATGTCAGGCCTAGTCTGAGTCAAATAAAGTAGACCTCCAATCATATATTTGTATCTTGTAAGATTTACCGGTGTAGAAACATCTTTTAGTGTCAATTTCTCACTTGTAACCATAGGAGTACTTACCAGTTTAGAATCTCCCATACCAAATTTCTTCAATAATTCCTTAGCATATTTAGTTTGACAGATGAAAATACTTTTGTCAGTCTGAGCAATCTGCAAACCTAAGAAAAATTTCATCTCACCAATCATAGACATCTCAAATTCTTTCTCCACATTCTTAGAAAATTCTATGCATAACTTATCTTCACCTCCAAAAATAATGTCATTAACAAATATTTTAATAATGAGTATATCATCATCAGTGATCTTATAATATAAATTACTGTTAGCACCACCCTTAGTAAAACCAAGCTTCAAAAGATATTTATCCAACCTTGCATACCAAGCTCTAGGTGCTTGTTTCAATCCATATAAAACTTTCCTTAACCTGTAAACCATATCTGTATCATCTGGTAGTGAAAAACCATCAGGTTGCTCAATATAAACCTCCTCATCAATATCCCCATTCAAAAATGCACATTTAACATCCATCTGATAAACCTTGTAGTTTTTATAAGAAGCATAGGCAAGAAATAATCTTACAACTTCAATCCTAGCTATAGGTGTAAAAGTCTCTCCGTAATCAATTCCTTCCTTCTGAGAATATCCTTTACAAACCAATCTAGCCTTATTCCTTATAACTTGACCATCCTATTTCAGTTTATTCTTAAAAACCCATTCAGTTCTAATAACATTTTTATTTTTAGGTCGGGGAACCAAGGTCCATGTGTTATTTTTCTCAATATGATCTAATTCTTCTTCCATATCTTTCAACCAATATTCATCTTTACATGCCTCAATTACTGATACCAGTTCAACTTGTGAAATTAAACATACCTCATTAGTTTTTAGTCTTCTTCTTGTCATCACTCCTTTGCTCTTATCCCCAATGATCTGATCTTCTGAATGATTCAATCTCACATACCTAGGAGTCTTCTAACTTTTTGTTCCTCTTTCCTGTTCTTCAGTTACTATAGAATTCTCTGATACTACTGGAGTAATTGGTTCAACTCTTTGTTTTGGTAAAGGTGCTACCAGTTCAGATATAATCATTTTCACTGTCGGTTCCTTCTCATAAACTCTGATTTGACTTGTGTTCAACTCATCTACTTTGACATTAGCACTCTCCACAATTCTCTACAATCTCTTGTTATAACATCTATATATTTTGCTTTCATTAGAATAACCAAGAAATATGCCTTCATCACATCTAGGATCAAAATTCCCAATAATATAATCTCTCCTGATATAACATTTACTACCAAAAATTCTGAAATACTTAACTACAGGTGTATTGCCAAACCATAATTCATAAGGTGTCTTACCGATTTCTCCTTTGATATGTACTATGTTGAATGTATAAATAGTTGTACTCATTACTTCTTTCTAGTAGATATTGATGATATGATGAAATAAAAGTATCCAATCAAATACAAAGAGGGGGGTGAATCAGTATACTGAAAAATTTATACAAACTCCCAAACTCAGATTTGAACTTATCAACAAAATAGTTCTGTCAAGATAATGTCTCAAAGATTACCAACATCAACCAGTTTGACTGTTATACCAACTTAATAGTAAACAACTTCAATCTTGTAACATTAACAATGCTTAATCAAATATCAACATTTCCAACTCTCAATGCTTCCAGTTATCATGCCTTATCAAAATAGTTAAGTAGTTAATCAAATCAACAAATAATATCATAACCACAAAAACATTCACCACTTGACACAAATATTTATACGTGGAGAACCCAAATAGGTAAAAACCACGATGAGATAAGACTCACAAGGATAGCTATTTGAACTCTTATGAAGTTCGCCCTGTTAGGAGTCAATCCTATTAAAGCTTTTACAGTAAGTCCTATTAAGAATTAATTCTATTAGGAATCACCCCGTTAAGGGATTTACAAATATGCCTTGATGAAAAGCACAATATCCTATTAGGAGTAACCTCATTGGAGGATTTGAGAATCCAAGCTAATGGACCACATTGTTAGAGGATTTAGAAAGTAACCAAGCTTGTTAGAGCTTACCCAATTAGGGGATTTTAATTTCTATTGTAATTGTTAGAAAACAACAGGTTTTCTTGATCTATCTGAATAGCACTACATCTACTCGATCAGATCCTTCTTAAGCTTCAATCTGCTTCTACTCAAACTGCAGATCCGTCCACTGGTTAGGCAACCACACACTCAACTAATTTCTGCCAACTTTACCAACACCTTTACACACAACTTCATCAACCTTAAATACAAATCAAATAGGTCAATAACACAACAAAAACCTAATTCTCATAATTGAGATTACAAACAAGTTGGTACAATCTTGACCGTTAGAAATCATAACAATCTCTTCACATTTAACAAGAAAATTCCAACCACTCCATGATCACTGCTTCATCGGACTTGTAACTCATCACGCTCTATGCATTTGATGCAATACACTTTGCTCCTTCCCAAGACAACAAACAAACGTGCCAAATCAATCTGAACTTATCCTCATACAATGATCACACATGTCTCCATCATTACCACTCATCATTAGATCAAACTTGATCGGTTAGGGTTTAATAAAAAACAATTGGTAGGGTTTATCAGTTTACAAAACATAGAAAGGTTTAACCTTATACACCGGTTCAACTTACAAACTACCATATATTGATTTACAACATCTTCCTCAAGGTTTATCATATCGGTTACAATAAAAAAGCAATAATGACAATAACATCAGCAAAATCATGAACACCATTCACCGGTTCAATTGGCATCAATGACAACATATCATTAATGCAATCTATATGCAAAATGCCAACAATCTAAAAATACCAACATATATGAGGTAGAATAGCTTCCATAATCATTGTTCTAACAGCATCCAAGATAGTTCTATTCTTCCTTTTCACAACTTCAATCTATTGAGGTGTCCGGGGAGCAGAAAATTGTCTTCTTATACCATGCTTGTCACAAAAGTTATTAACCTCACTAGAGTTCAAATAAAATATATTACCTTTTGTATGTGTACTAGTTGCAATCTGCAAACCAGATCTGTTAATGATTTTTCATTTTCCATCCTTGAACTATAATTGAAATCCCTTATTTACCAATTGTCCTACACTCAAAAGATTATGCCTCAAACCTTCAACATAATAAACATTGTCAGTATTGTTCTTACCATCTAGTGATATAGTTCCTTTTCCTTTGATCATACATGCCTTGTCATCTCCAAATCTGACTAGACCATCATCAAATTCTTGTAAAGATAGAAACTTCCCTTTATCTCTAGTCATATGATCTGAACAATCAATGTCAATTACCCATTCATCCTTGTCTTCAATTTTAGCAGCAAGTGCCTTCTCTTCAGGTACATTCTCTTCTAGTGTCAGATCATCTTCCTTGATAGCCTGGAACACCCATTCCTTCCCATTGTTGGATCCACTAGTAGATTCTTCTGTTGGTTCATCATCAGAATCAGTAATGCCTTCCTCACCCGCTATGTAGCATGATTTGTCTTTGATTTTCTTGTATTTATACTTGTTTTGATATCTAGGGTTAGGCTTAAATGATCTTCTAACTCTTTCATCTAATATTGAATTTCTTTCAAGACATCTAGATGAAAAATGACCAATTTTATTACATGCAAAACATTTAAAAGGTGCTTTTCTTTCATACTTACTTCCTATCGGTCCTTTAGTGATAGGGTTAACCTAGCTTGCTCACACTTCACCTAGTTGGTGTTGCTCAATTCCACCAACCTCACCAGGTTTAGCTATGCTCCAAGACCCCCAATTCCTTCCCAATCTCTGCTAAGACTTTCTCTTTGCCAATCTCAAGGTGTTTGCAACAAGTGTTTGGTTAAGAACCCTACCATTTCAATGTGTTTCCCTCATGCTCAATCTTGCAATATTGACAACTTATCAATTTCTCACTTTTCAACCCCATATTGTAGTGAGTCATTCCAGAGGTGTGGAGGTGGCATTTACCATGGAATGAATTCAATTTGGTCTATTTGAGGTTTTACAATCTCTATCTTCTTTACTGATTTCATAAATTTTCCTAGAAATAGGGCTACAAGGATGCGCCCCAATTAGGCCTCCTAAATTCGGTTTTTAAGGGTTTTGAGGGAATCAGTCCAAAAGAAACTACAACAAGGTTTATTTTTCTTCAATCACTCACCCATCCCCAAGATATTTTATTGGTTTTAGTCTTCCATCTTGTCATACAATTCCCTAACCCAAAAATGAGGGTTTGCTAGGGTTTCTAGGCCTTAATTGGTAGTGACTGTCCCACTTTGTGAAATAGGCATCTAAAAGACTTGTCAAGGATTCTCCTTGCAGTTGCAACTCTGTATGGACCTCATGAACCAACCCAAATGATTTGGTTAAGGTTTTGTATTCACCCCTGCAATATGCATCCAATTTACACCTTGTTTTTGTTGGTGTAAATAATTATTCATCTTGGATATTATTACACCTTACTTAAGTTTACTTAGGAAATGCATTTCATAGTAGTTTGGGTATGAGACACTTGGGTGTTTGTGCCACATTGGGATAGTGTGTGTAGGAGAATTTCCACCTTTTATGGTGTTGATCTTGTTGTTACACTCCACATTCAGTGGGTGATCCACCTCATGTGGACTATTACATTGTTTCTCTTACCTACCCACACCTATTTCCTACCTACCCTTATTTCTTATTGAGCCACATGTCATATTTGTGTGCTCACATATCCATATAGTCTTGCCTATATAAGCAAACTCATATTCATTGTATGTAATTGAACGATTCATGATCCAGTTGATCGGTATTTTCATCTTGATAGAATATAGTTTATTTCTATCATATATTTTGTCTCTCTTATTTGTGCTTTCCATTGCCTCTTGATCTTGGCAGAATCTCACATGGTATCAAAGCCATTAGAGTGTCATTGGTTTGCTAATTGAGAGAAATTTGATGCTATTTGGGGTTGTGTATTTTGGAGCTTTCTATTGCAAGTTTTTATTGAAGCTTGATGGGTCAAATCTGAGGATACCATTGAATTAAGGAGGTCCCAGAAAGTCAGTTTTGCCTTTTGTTTCATCCAAATCGGACTTCAGAGGCCAAATCTAGAGGCATTTGAAGTTTGACGTTGCGGCAGAAATTTTCCAGAAATTATAATTTTGTAGACAATTTTCAAATAGCGATATCTCACTCATCCAGACTCGTGTTTTCGAGCCATTTTTTTTGTTTTGGGGTAGAATTTTATGATCTATACAGTTGTGTAGAATTTTTCTGATTTTCGGATACAGGTTTTTCAGAAATCGTGAAATCCCAATTTTTACAACTTTGGAGGCTTCATTTGGGCTCATATGGACTCCTTTTCAGGTGCCGTTTTTTTTGAAAGTGCATATTTTTTCATCTACTTTCATATCTGCCATCTATTTGCAATGATTTTAAGTAGAAATGGTACTTTCAGTATTTGACCATTTTTGGCATATTTGGTACTTGCATTTTGCTTGGATCTCAGTTCAGATTACTAGCAGTATTTGTTGAAGTCTCTTAGATCTCATTTTGAGAAGTTGTAAATTGAAATCAGAAGTCCACTTTGCCTTATTTTGTAAGTGGCCCATTGTATATGCACTAAGTATAAAGTGCCAAAATCACCATTTTGGGGGGATTTCTTGATTGAGTATTTTGGGGGGGTGTCTTGTGTGATTGTGCCTCTCTCTATCTTGTGTTTTTTCATTTTGGTGCTATGGGTTCTCCTAAATTTTCACTTTTAACTCCTCATAATTATGCATCATGGAAAATTAAGGCATGGAGTAAACTAATGGAAAAAGGACTCATTCATTATGTAAATGAAACTATTAAAGCACCACCTGATCCTAAAGCTGATCCTAATGCTCAAACTGAATGGCTTACTAAGAATGCTATGGCACTTGGAACTCTTAGAAAGTATGTATCAGATGACCTCATTTTTCACATTGATAAGTATACAACAATTAAAGAGGCTTGGGATATTTTTAAGAAATTGTATGGTCAAGTTGATGAGATTAAGGGCTACAAGCTTGATAGTGAACTCACAACTTTGGATCCCAAGGATTTTGATACAATCCAAGATTATGTCACAAAAGCAATTGAGTTAAGAGCAAAGCTAAAGGATTGTGGAATTGATAAAAAGGATGTTCAATTGGTTTATAACTTGTTGGACAAACTTCCTTCAGAGTATGCAGCCTTTGTATCTAGCTTTCACACTCATAGGTTAGCTCAAGGTTCCTCATACACTTCTCCCTCATTTGATTCATTTACGGAGATGTTGATACATGAGCAATTTAAGTTGACCATGATGGAGATTCTCAAATCTTCAAAGTCACAAGCTTTGGTGGCTAACAAAGGGAATCAAAGTAATCAAGGAAAATGCAAGAATAAAAAACAACCTAAGTCAAAACCACAACAAGATGGTGCACAATTTTCCTCTCCACAACAAGATGATTTACCATTCTCACCTAAGAGGAAATCATATAAGGACAATCTTTTTTGTGGATATTGCAAAAATTCAGGACATGATGAACATCATTGTTATAAGAAGGATATTGATGAGTTGAAGAATCTTATTGAGAAGAATAGAATCAACCTACCTTCTAGAATGTCTACATCAGCTTCTTCTTCCAAGGATAAAGGAAAGGATCACTTTTTTGGGACAGATAAAGGAAAGGGACAAGCTCTTTGTGCTATTACAAGTCATGATTCAGGGAGATGGCTTCTAGATTCCAGGGCTTCTAATCATATGGAATCTTCACAGTCTATGTTTTCTACATTTGAGCCTTGCCACATGCTGCAGATTTTGATGGGCAATCATACATACATGGATGTGATTGGGAAAGGATCTATTGCCATTGGGGATAACTCCTTCAATGATGTGTTGTGTGTACCCCACTTGACAAATAATCTTCTTTCCATCTATCAAATTACACATGGGGCAACTAGGAAAACTATGGAGTTCACACCTAATTTAGTTATCATTAGAGACTTGGAGAGTGAAGCTATCAATGCAACTAGGGTGGTTGATCATTCATCTTGGTTGTACTCTTTTTCATATTTTGGTCCTATTGATGAGGTTGATTCTACCTATGTTGATGATTCAGATTTTGAGGAGAACTTTGGGAATTTGAACTTGGGGATTCTCACATGTGAGCCCATTTTTGAGCCTTGCATTTCATCTCCTTCTATTGATATCACACCACCTATTGCACCTGATGATGCAGCTAGTGCGACAATTTTGCCTTCTTATGATTCAGTGCAGTAGGATATTTCATGTCTTCCAGCTTCAGTTGATTGGGATGCCTTCTTGATAGACATTGCAGGTTTGTTTGTGGACTCCTACATTGCAGATTTGGGAGACATCATTGATGACATTCATTTTCTCTTTGATGAAGATGATCCTTCTTCGATTGTTGCGAGGGATCACTCTGACCCTCTTATGCATTCTCTACATGATCAATCTTTAGAGGTTGACATGATTGTGGATACTTTTGTACAACACTTGGAGGAGGTCTCTTTATCTTTTGAGGAGACATATGAGTCTTTGGATATTGTTCTACATTCATCTCCACTAGATCTTGGAGTGCCTTTTTTAGTAGTGTGGCACAGTTTACCACCTTTGGAGGGGGTACCTTTCAGCATCGACATGGGGACACTTGAGCAGTTTTCAGAGATTCTTTTCATCATGAGTATTTTTGCTCCATCTTCCCTTCATGGTTGGGGAGACTTCATGGATACACCTTTGGTTTTGTTTCTTCCTAAGGGGAGGAATGTTGTTTGATGTTCATGGAGTAGTTTCTTTATTCATCTTCGAGCTTCTATCATGAGTGCAGATTCCACATTGAGGGGGGGCTTCCTAGTCTCTCTTCTTCTTCTCTCATATGGGGGGACTTTTTCCTCAAATGAGGTTTTGTCATTCACATACTTCTATGAGAGTTCTTTGTATCTAGTTTTCATCTCTCTTTTGGGGGAGGGTGTTTTTCCATTGGGTTTTTCTCTCTTTCCCCACTTTGTGTGAGATTTCATTGCATTGGTTTACATGCATTTGCATTTGTACATGGGTACCTAACATGGCCTAGTAGTCGAGACCCATCTTGCATTGCTTATTTGCATTATAGACTTAAATGCATTCCCCCAAGTTGCACTTAAGGGGGGGTGTTGGTGTAAATAATTATTCATCTTGGATATTTTTACACCTTACTTAAGTTTACTTAGGAAATGCATTTCATAGTAGTTTGGGTATGAGACACTTGGGTGTTTGTGCCACATTGGGATACTATGTGTAGGAGAATTTCCACCTGTTATGGTGTTGATCTTGTTGTTACACTCCACATTCAGTGGGTGATCCACCTCATGTGAACTATTACATTGTTTCTCCTACCTACCCACACCTATTTCTTATTGAGCCACATGTCATGTTTGTGTGCTCACATATTCATATAGTCTTGCCTATATAAGCAGGCTCATATATATTGTATGTAATTGAACAATTCATGATCCAGCTGATCGGTATTTTCATCTTGATAGAATATAGTTTATTTCTATCATATATTTTGTCTCTCTTATTTGTGCTTTTCATTGTCTCTTGATCTTGGCAAAATCTCACAGTTTTCTCTAGCCGGGTTGCTTCTGGAATCGCTTAGAACAAGGTGGCAATTATGATGAACTCCACTTTCAGAACTCCTCCCTACATATTTACACTATAAATACGGTTTCCTTCCATGTCCCAACAAGCCATGATGGTAGCATAGAGGGATTTTATGGGGCAACCATTTTACATGAATTTTCTATTTACAAGCCAAAACTGGTTGTTTGAAAACAAAACAGTAAAAGTACTAACACACACTATTTAAAAAGCATGAAATGAACCAAATAGTATTGGAACACACCAAAGACCTACAATCCAAAACTGGATCAATGGATTCAATCCATTTGTGTTCACATTTTATGCAAAATAAGACAAAAATAGTGATAACAGACCAAAAAATGAGTAGTTTCAGATTGTCATTCATAAAATTAAAAAATTCAAACCTTGGTAACCATGCAAAAGGAGGTTTAAATAGTCTTCCCCATGTGTGGAGGCATCCTAGGTCAAAGTGCTAACCCTAACTCCACCGCTAAGCTCTTTTAGGACCAAAGTTGTCATGACAACTTTTACAACTTTACACATTTTGTCTTTTCAACTTAAACAACCTATTTCAAGTCATTATTCATTTCTTTTTCAACATTCCTAATAATATTCTAAACTTCTCTAATCCCCACACCAAGTTATGCCTCTTTTGACCATCAAGAAGGCCATTTACCTACTCAAACTACCACCTACTCACAAAGTGCAAACTTAGAAAGGAAACTAAGACAACTAGGCCTACACTTGACTCAAATCAAACATTACACACACACTTTGGACCCTCCTGGAGTCCTTATTAGAGACCTGACTTGACTAAGGTCAGTACAAGCCAAAATTGTAGAAGGACTATGAGCCTAAGTCCTAGGTGCTCCTGCACCATTCTCCCAAACAAAAGAAAATTAAGTCACCTCTTTGGGGATCAGATTCTGATCAATTCCTAACTTCTTGAAATTTGTCTTAGGCAACCATGTAGCCTTAGCATCATCCATACTCTGCCACTTGATTAGGTGCTCCCAATAAATTTGGTGTCTTGTCTTCTTAGCGATCCTTGAACTCAATACCTTTTCAGCCTTTGGGCTTGGTTTTGTCGGTACTTGAAGGTTGTTTACATCATCTGATACCTCTGAGTGACTACAATATGAACCTGAAATTAGTCCTTTGTAAGCAACTAAGGCTGCTATGTTGAAAACCGGTGACAGTCCTATTTCACTTGGTAGGTTCACTTTATATGCATTTTCTCCATACTTTGCTAGGATGACACATGGACCCAACCTTCTCATCTACAACTTATTAGGTTCTCCTTGCTGTAGCCTTGCTTTGTTAAGGTGCACCATGACAAGATCACCTACTTGGAATTGTAGGTTCTTCCTTCTCTCATCAACCTTTTGCTTGATTTTACTTGTGTTCTCCATCAATGCTTGCTTGACTGATTCATGTACCTCTTTGATAGACTGAGCAAAATCTTTAGCATATCCACTCATTGTTGCTACATTTCCTAAATCCCTTAACTCCAATATACCCCTTGGGTGAAGACCATAAACCACCTCAAAAGGACTCTTGCATGTGGTTCTATTTATTGTGTCATTGTAAGCATATTCAACTTGTGATAACACTTGATCCCATGTCTGACCATACTCCTTGGTAAGGCACCTCAACAAGTTTCCTAAGCTCCTATTAACCACTTCAGTCTGCCAATCTGTTTGTGGATGGTAGGCTGATCCAAAAGACAGGTTGGTGCCAATATTTTGCCAAAGTGTCTTCCAAAACTGACTCATGAACTTTGAGTCCCTATCTGAAACAATACTCATGGGTAAACCATGTATCCTTATCACTTCCTTGAAGAACAAATGAGCTATATGACATGCATCATGAGTAGTCTTACAAGGTACAAAGTGGGCCATCTTACCAAATCTGTCCACTATGACATAAATGCTGTCAAATCCCTACTTTGTCCTTGGTAAACCTACTACAAAGTCCATACTAATGCACTCCCAAGGTCTATTTGGTATGTGAAGAGGTTGGTATAAACCGACATTTGAAGAAGTTCCCTTGGCCTTTTGACAAACAATACAAATTTCCACATACTTCCTAACATCTTGATTCATCCTAGGCCAATAGTAATAACTTTGAACTAACTCTTGAGTCTTGTTGGCTCCAAAATGACCACTAAGACTACCATTATGCTTCTCTTGTATGAGATTTTTTCTCATTGAGCCTCTAGGCACACAAAGTTGTCCTCCTCTAAACAATAACCCATCTTGCAAGGTAAAATCAGAATACTTACTATGAAAATAATTTTGATACTCTTTGCATACCTTGTAGGCATTTGAGAAGTCTTCATCATCCGGTTATAGGTCTCTAAAACTGTCAACACCTATGCTTCTTAACTGAATTTCTTGGACTGTCAAGAGTCTCCTAGTCAATACATCAGCAACCTTGTTTAGTTGACCTTTTTATGCTTTATTGTGAATGTGTAGGCTTTCATATACTCTACCCACTTCATGTGTTTGTGACTGAGTTTGTCTTGTGAGTTTAGAAAGGTTTGAGCTTGATTGTTTGTGTAGACTACAAATTCCTTAGGAAGAAGATAGTGTCTCCACTTCCTCAAAGCCTGCATTAAAGCATATAATTCCAAGTCATAAGAGGAGTATTTCCTCTTTGCATCACTTAGCTTCTCACTATGGAAAGCTACTGGTCTTTCTTCTTGACTTAGGACAATGCCTACTGCAACATTGCTTGCATCACACTCCACTGTGAAGAGTTTCTCAAAACTAGGCAACACTAACACCGGTTGAGTAGCTATCTTTTCTTTCAAAGTTTCAAAACCTCTATTTTCTTGTTCATTCCACTAAAACTTTTCCTTCATTCCACCTCTAATAGTGTCCAACATTGGTGTACATATAGCACTGAATTGCCTAATGAACTTCCTGTAATACTGAGCTAGTCCATGGAAGCTTCTCACCTCTGTTGTTGACTTAGGAGTAGGTCAATTTACTATGGCTTCAACCTTGCTAGGATCGATCTTGAGATTCCCTTGTGACAACACAAGCCCAAGTTAAACCAACTCCTTCTTAATAAATTCACACTTGTCCAAGTTCACAATTAGCTTCTCTTTATACAATCTTTGTAGCACAAATTTGCAAATGATTAACATGACCTGCCCTATCCTTACTAAAAATGAGAATATCATCTAAATATACCACCACAAATTTACCTATGAAGTCCTTCATCACCTCATTCATGAGCCTCATGAAGGTGCTTGGAGCATTAGATAAGCCAAATGGCATTACAAGCCATTCATAAAGACCCTCTATTGTCTTGAATGTTGTTTTCTATTCATCACCCTCCTTAATCCTAATTTGGTGGTATCCACTTTTAAGGTCAATCTTGGTAAAGTATTTGGCTTCCCCTAAACAATCCATTAGGTCTTCTATTCTACGAATTGGAAACCTATATCTAATGGTGATTCTATTTATATCCCTAGAGTCAGTACACAATATCCAAGTACCTCCTTTCTTTGGGGCTAAAACGGTAGGTACAACACAAGGGCTAATGCTTTTCATAATTAGGCCTTGGTCTATAAGCTCTTGGATTTGTTTGGAAATCTCAACATTTCGTTGGGGAGTCATCTTTTAAGCCTCCTTGTTAGGTAAGGATGCTCTGGGTATGAAGTCTATTTGATGGCTTATGGCTCTTTTAGGAGGTAAGGTGGCTAGTTGTCCATCACTCACTATCCCTTTGAACTATTTTAATAGGTCTTGAACCTCTACTGGAAAATCTGGCTTCTCTTCCTTGTCTTCCTCTTTAGGTTTCATCACTAATGCAAACCCTATACCTTCACCTTCCTCAAGTGTCTTCAAGAACTATTTTTCACTCACTAAGAGGACATTGCCCTCTTTTCACCTTCCTCAAGGATAGATTGAATCTTGAATGTGACTCCATCTTTCTTGAATGAATATGCATTCTTGGCTCCATCATGAATAGCTTGCCTATCAAATTTCCATGGTCTTCCTAATAGAAGATGGCATGCATCCATGGGTAGGACATCACATAACACTTTGTCCTTATACCACCCAATGGTGAAATCCCCCCATGCTTGCTCATTGACTAGGATATGTTGGCCTTTGTTCAACCAAGTGACCCTATATGCGTTGTTGTGAGGTATCCTTTGCATTTTAAGCTTACTCACTGCCTCTTCTGACACAATGTTGTCTGTTGATTTTATCAAAGTTCTTCTTATCATCAGATTGTCACCTACCTTTGATCCTAAGGTAACCTCTAAAGTCTTGCTGCTTGAAGTCTCTTCTTAAAGATAGTTCACTCTCCTTTCACTACTCTGTGATGATGATCCCTTCTCTGGACACCTATATGCTGGATGACCAAGATAATTGCAATGGTAACACTTCATTGAGGCAAAATATGAGGAACCTCTACCTTGTCCACTAGAGCTTCCTCTAAAACCACTATTTGACCCCCTTCCTCTATTGAATCCTCCTTTACCAGTGCCACTTTTTTGCTGCTCAATGAGTTTAGACTCACCTTGTGTTCTTTTCTTTGAATTTCTTCCTCCAAAGCCTCCCCTATGGCCTCTATTTTCTTTTCCTCTGCCTCTTCCCCTATTACTACTTGAATCATGTTTTCTTTTCAATTTTTATTCCACTTTAAGGGAAAGTTGATAGCTTTGATGAACTGTCTTTGGGCTTATTAGACTGATTTCCTCTTGGATGTTCCATCTTAGTCCATTTAGATACCTAGCTACCTTAAGGCTTTCTTCTTCCACTGCATGAGATCTAAGACTAATTTTATGAAACTCCTCTGTATAACCACTTACATCAAGGTCTTTTTGTCTTAGGTTTTGTCTTTTCCTATGAATCTGCACTTCATAGTCATCAGGGAGATAGGCTTCTTTGATTTTGACTAACATCCCTTTCCAAGAAGAGATGGGCATTTTACCCACTTTCTTCCTCTCATCCTGCACAAATTTCCACCATGTGAGAGTTTCTCCCCTCATCCTGGACTTGACCACTTTGTCTCTTTGAGCTTTAGTTATTCCTTCACATTCAAAATGGTTATCCATGCCCTCTATCCATTCTAGAACTACTTCCACTTCCATCTTACCAGTAAACAATGACAATCCTTCTAGTGATTTACCACTTAAGGCTTTCAATGCCTTTAGGAAAGGTTCTTGTTCTAAAATAGGATCAGGTTTAGGTACTTTGTCTACTTATGACACCTCTTTTCCCTTCCCTTCTTCTCCTTCAACCTTTACCAACACTTCATTTGCCTTGGTTTCAATTTCACCAAGCTTACCTTCTAATTCTATCAACTTTTCCTTCAGGAGTCTATTCTCTTCCTCCTAATCATCCACTTTCTTTTCCAACTCTGCATTGGTCACCATGGTGTTGTCTCTTATAGATTCCACTAAGGAAATCTACTCTCCTAGCCCAAATCTTATAGGCTCTGATACCAATTTGATAGGGTTAACCTAGATTGCTCACACTTCACCTAGTTGGTGTTGCTCAATTCCACCAACCTCACCAAGTCTAGCTATGCTCGAAGACCCCAAAGTCCTTCCTAATCTCTTCTAGTAATTTCTCTTTGCCAATCTCAAGGTGTTTGCAACAAGTGTTTGACTAAGAACCCTACCATTTCAATGTGTTTCCCATATGCTCAATCTTGCAATATTGACAACAACTTATCAATTTCTCACTTTTCACCCCCATATTTTTATGAGTCATTGAAGAGGTGTGAAGGTGGAATTTACCATGGAATGAATTCAATTTGGTCCATTTGAGGTTTTACAATCTCTATCTTCTTTACTGATTTCATAAATTTGCCTAGAAATAGGTCTACAAGGATGAGCCCCAATTAGGCCTCCTAAATCCATTTTTTAAGGGTTTTGAGGGAATCGGTCCAAAAGACCCTGCAAAAAGGTTATTTTTTCTTCAATCACTCACCTATCCCCAAGAGATTTTGTTGGTTTTAGTCTTTCATCTTGTCGTACAGTACCCTAACCCAAAAATGAGGGTTTGTTAGGGTTTCTAGGCCTTAACCGACAATGACTGTCCAACTTTGTGAAATGGGAATCTAAAGGACTTGTCAAGGCTTCTCCTTGTAGTTGAAACTCTGTATGGACCTCATGAACCAACCCAAATGATTTGGTTAAGGTTTTTTATTCACCCCTGCAGTATGCATCCAATTTACACCTTGTTTTCTCTAGCTGGGTTGCTCCTGGACTCACCTAGAACAAGGTGGAAACTATGATGAAATCCACTTCTAGAACTCCTCCCTGCATATTTACATTGTACATAGGGTTTCCTTCCATTTACCAATAGGTCGTGATGGTATCACTAAGGGATTTTATGGGGCAACCATTTTACATGAATTTTCTATTTACAAGCCAAAACTGGTTGTTTGAAAACAAAACAGTAAAAGTACTAACACACACTATCTACAAAACATGAAATGAACCAAATAGTACTGGAACACACCAAAGAAATACAATTCAAAACTGGATCAATGGATTCAATCCATTTGTGTTCACATTTTATGCAAAATAAGACAAAAACAGTGATAACAGATCGAAAAATGAGTAGTTTCAGATTGTCATTCATAAAATTCAAAACTTCCAACCTTGGTAACCATGCAAAAGGAGGTTTAAATAGTCTTCCCCACATGTGGAGGCATCCTAGGTCAAAGTGCCAACCCTAACTCCACTTCTAAGCTCTTTTAGGACCAAAGTTGTCATGACAACTTTTACAACTTTACACATCTTGTCTTTTCAACTTAAACAACCTATTTCAAGTCATTATTCATGCCTTTTTCAACATTCCTAAGAGTATTATAAACCTCTCTAATTCTCACACCAAGTTATGCCTCTTTTGACCACCAAGAAGTCCATTTACCTACTCAAACTACCACCTACTCACAAAGTGAAAACCTAGAAAGGAAACTAAGACAACTAGGCCTACACTTGACTCAAATGAAACAATACACACACACCTTGGACCCTCTTGGAGTCCTTATTAGAAACTTGACTTGGCTAAAGTCAATACAAGCCAAAATTGTAGAAGGACTATGAGCCTAAGTCCTAGGTGCTCTTGCACCATTTAGGTACTCTTCTAGCAAATAGTACTTCAAGTTTCTCAAACTCATCATCTTCTCTCTTCATATCTTCCAATTCCTTTGCATACAAAGCTTTCCAGTCTTGCTTACCGGTTGTAGACATAGATGCATGAAAAGAAAGTTCAGTCTTCACAGCTCCATAAGGTCCAAATTCTTCAAGCTCAAAAGAAGATAGTTTCCCAACCAAAGTATCTTTGTTGATAAATGTATTAGCCATTGTTCTCAACTCATTAATAGCAGTAACCTTCATTTTTTAGGCTAGTGGTAGGGCTCTCGGGACTTTAGAAACAATTTCATCTTTTCTCAGAGTTCCACAACAACATTGAATTCCCATAACAATTTCATTTACCCTTTCCATTAATGTAGTAATCCTTTCATCTTCTTCCATCTTCAGGTTTTCATATCTAACCCGATAACCATCAATTTTAGCAATCTTCACTGTAGGGTCACCTTCATTAAGAGTCTCCAACTTATCCCATATAGCCTTTCCAGAGGATTTGTCGATTAATCCCATTATTTGTTGATCAAAAAGTGCACACAAGAGGGCTTCTCTTTCTCTACAATCATTCTCAAGCTCATTGTCTAGGTTTGCGAGAGGAGGGTTTCCAGATCCTAGATTATAGGGTGTGAAACCATTTTGTGTGATCTCCCAAATCTCCTTGCTAAGGCATCTCAGATGAGTCTCCATCTGAATCTTTCATACTATGTAATTTTTTCCATCAAGCCTCAGAATATCCCTTCAAAAGATATCTCTAGAAGAACTGGATTAACTTGAATTGTTAGTCACCATAGGATCTTCCTCAAGCGGTTAAGCTTTCTACAGAGAGGACCAAAGCTTTGATACCAATTGTTAGATAGTTCAAATAACCAGAAGACAACTGAGAGTTGGGGGGGAGGGGTGTGAATCAATTGTCATAGATTACCGAAACCATTAGCAATTTAAACTTTAATATCGGAACCCAAAACATTAATACTGGAATAACACTTAATCCAATTAAGCATAAACAACAATCATAGAATAAATATCATCCACATAACACCAAGATTTGTACATGGAAAACCCGATAAAGAGAAAAACCATGGTAGGAGGCGTACCCACAGTCAGATAATACTTCTGTAGTAAGTATGTGAATTACAATTGAGGGGCCTGCACTTGTAGGAAGGCCAAAAGCCTAGAGTGTACTACTCATCACAAAAGGAGCCTCACTGACTACATCGAAATCCAAACTACAATCCGGAGAAGTGTTGAAATGCAAAAGATAACATCTCCTATGCCCGAGTACAGTTTCAATTAAGCTCAATACCGGAGGACTAAATCCTCTTACATAAACCCAATTCAATCTCCAATGATCAACAACTCCTCTGCCTAAATGATATTACATTATTCGCACATTACATTCCTTGACCATGACCTCTAACATTAACCATGATGATCTACAATGAGATCTTACATCTATTTATACAAAACCCTCGACCATAAACAATCAGGTCAGCCACTAGACAATAAACCAATTATATAATTATAAACCATGTCAGCCTTAGACCAAACAAATAATATCAGTACATAAGACATCCCAGAAATACATCAATAGGTCCTATCCACACTACATTAAAGTTGGTCCATAACTTAGATCAACCGGGACCAAATATAGGTCCACATGCTACAACAATGATCTCCATCTGCCAAGTCTCGAACATGATCAGCAACAACATCCTGAAACTCCACCAGAAGCTGCACCAACACCACTTATGCAATTCATCAAATACCAACACCAAAAGCTTTGCCGGTGAAACCCTCACTCGAACCAAAAACTAAGCTTCTAAGCAAGAAGGATAGCATCCGATCTCTAGACCAAACCTAACTGACCAAATATGAGTATGAGTATCATGAACAAGTCAATTCCATCACTATACTATACCAGAGCCTACCGGATCATGCTGGATCCAAGTTAACCAGAAACCACTTAACCTACCGGGACCAGAAGGGTGCCTATAAAGCATCGAAATAGCTAGTGTTGGCATCAATGACAAAACATCAATACAACACATAATCAATTCCACCAAATGGCCAACAACATAGACACACACACACACATACATACATACATACATACATATATACATACATGCATGCATGCATACATACACAAACATACACACACATACATACATATACATATATACACATACATACATACCTACATATGTATACACATACAAACATACATGCATATGAACACATACATATATACAAACATGTACTCATGTACATACACACATACATACATACATGTATATACATATACATACACACTTATATGTACACACATACACACACACACATACATACACATACATACACACACACACATGTACATCTATGTATGCATGTATACGTGTGTGTGTGTAGGTGTAGGTGTATATGTATGTGTATGTGTATGTGCAGGTCCAGGTGTGGGTGTGGATGTGGGTGTGGGTGTGGGTGTGGGCATGGATGTTGGTGTGGGTGTGGGTGTATGTGTATGTGTATGTGTATGCATATGAGTATTGTACTAGGATTGAAGTTTGTATGTGTATGTGTATTGATTAAATTTTTTTATGGTTTAATAGTAAGGGTAATGAGAAAATGAACATTTTTTGTCATCGTTTAATAGTAATGATTATATTTTTCTATTGTCTTCATAGTGTGGGTTTTCAAAATTTGTTTGGTTTAATGTATTTTTTACATTTTTCTAATGGATTCATACTAAAGGTTTTCAAAAAATTGATAATTTAGAAAAATAAAAAAATACATAACAAGAAATTTACATATATTTTTAGATCACAAAAACAAAACAAAACAAAAAAAGAAATTTGTACATACCTGAAAAAGAAGGGCTGAAACTAAGCTCTTTTTGCAATTCGACCGAGCTCCCAAAGCTCCCAGGTGCTAAATGGCAGGGCTCCCCAAAAAATTGGGTTTATATTACCAATAGTTCAGCCGAACTTAGTTCAGCCAAACTATTGGCACCATGTAGGTGCCACACCCGCACCAATGGGCACCATGCAACACGAAAATCATTCGGTCGAACTAAGTTCGGTCGGACTGCGCCAGTTAGCCCAAAGGGTGACACAAGTTTGTGCTTTTACCCAAGGGGAATATCATATTTATCAACATCCTTACCAAGATATTCATAGGACAAATATCAGTTAATCAATTTTTCTTTGAAACAATGCGACAAGATGCATTTTCTCAAAGAGGGGCAAAATGTGGACACATAAAAATGTCCTTATGGTAATCATAATTCAATGAGTAATTAAATGGATTTTATTATCTATTTAATTAATTCATTAATATTGTATATTCATTAATCCATTTTAATAACAAATCCCTACTCTTCACCATATCAAAAATCATCCTCTATTAGACCCCTTCCACCCTCACTAATCGTGTCCACTCGAAGAATGTGGGACAAATTATTACAAGCTCCACTTGCCTCTTTTATTCAACATTTCTCTCGACATTGGGATCCACCCATGAGGACATTTATAAAAGCCATGCTCCCTCTCATTTCTAGTCTCTCTCACTTCTTTAAAATTGGATATAGTAATGTTGTTTTGAAATATTTCTGCATACTTTAAACTTTTTGTTTGAGAAATCATAGTCATTTCTTAATATGCCATCTCCATTCTCCATATCCCCTTGTACAATAGTGCTAAAAAACTAAGCTCACACTAAAGTTTTAAATGTAATATCTTGTTAGATAGGAGGGCAATGGAGTGAGATGTCCATTGAATGCATTTATTTTGTTTTGTTTTCTTATTATTTGGTTGCATTTGTTGTTCATTAGGAAGATCTTCATTGGCATGATGTTGGATTAATACTTTGATATTTAGCTTATGGTTTGGATTTAAAGGTTCAAGATTAATGTTTTCCATATCCTCCATCAATCACAGTTGTTGTGGCTAGTAATTATTATTTGCTGACAATTTGGTTGTCTGGGTATATGCAGGATCATGGTGGGCTAGGCAAGCCCTTAAGTGGCAATGAAAATTAAAAAAACAAAGTTAGGCAACTTGATGGAAAATTTTGAATAAGTTACCAACATTATTTCAAAAATATGTAATAGAATATGTAGCAAATTGAATGTAGTTTCTAAGCTACTAGTTGTTTTCTAACAAAAAAAAAATCTATTTGACAAAAATTTAAAATTTCAATGCAGTAGTACTAAAATTTTAGGAAAAAGATAAGAAGCAAGTGTATGTCTGACCACCCTAACCACAATCAAATCATGATATTGTTTAATAAGATTATAGATATAAGTAGAACACTCATGTTCAGATGTGACACATGTTTTTTAATTTTTTTTAAAATAAAAAATTAATCATGATTTTTTACTACAACTTTTCAAAAATATAAAAACTCGTATGTCTGACCACCATAACTTGGTCAAAAATTTATGAAATTCAATTTTTTTTAATCTTATAGTATACGAAGAATAGGATGACACCATTTTTTAGATTCAAAAAATGTGATGTCATTTGAAATTTATAGATATTTTTCAATCAGCTTATCAATCAAAACTTGTCAGAATATCGTCACTTGTTGGCCCCTGATGATCCTACACATACCTGTAATGCCCGCCAAAATTTCCTAGAGAAATATAATTAACTATCATGAAAATAGAGAATTTGGTTTTTTAAACATCTTCTAGATAACTTATACCAAGTTAACCACTCATATACATTTAACGTCTATTAACAAGATATAAATGTTTTTCATCATGAACATAAACATAAAAGCGCTATACACAAGCAAAAATAAACACAACTCTATAATTAATCTTCCCTAGGGTATCTCAACGTTATTTCTTACAATCTATCCACGAAACATAGTCAGATCAAGAATATATCTACACAAGAATAACATCATAATTAGTATCATAATCCAAACCATTCTGACTCAAATAGCATTTATCTTTACATGCATACATAATATACCTCACTCTCCTATGTATCATGATTCTATTCATTGGCAATGTAAATACCATTAGACCCCTTAAGATTCATTTTAAAGCATCAATATCAAATGTTCCTAACCCCAATCACTTATTCAACATCCTAGCATCATTATTTCATTTGCAATACTAATTACCACATTACTAATCCATTTCCTTAATCATCATAGACATTCACATAACACTAAAATTCATATCCATAGAACCAATTCCTTTAATGAGAATTATCCAAGATGCATCATGATACAACATTACATTCTCTTACAAGTATTATGGTCATGGCCTAATACATCATCTATCATTACATATACATCAACTATTTACATCAAGGAGCATATCTCTCAACTACAAATACAATTCTATCATGAATTATACACATACATATGCCATATGAATCATATACATCAATCTGCTACAAGTATCCATCCATAAGATGAAGAGATAATAATCTACATCCACACACAAGAGCATCCAATGAAGAACATCCCAATGGAAGAAGGCATCAAACCACCCGACCATGTGGAACCATAAGGAACCACCCCCCGTGCTAGGAGATGACAAGATCCCACACACACTATAGATCTAGGCTAACACCTAATAACCAAAAAATAACACTCCATACATCACATGTCTAAATCAAGACTCAATAAAACATAAGACCTCCAGATGCTTCTCACAAAATCAAGATTCAAGGTGCTAGGACCTACATGTAGGGAAGAGTGTCATCGGATGCAACAAATGGGAACCTAGGAGCCCCTCTCGACATCCATAATTCCCATGTGGAGCCATCTCAACCTTGAAGGAGTAAGGGAGATTAGCTTACTTGGATCACCAAGGTCTTTCTCAACCATTCCCGGATCGCTATAAATACCCTAGGGACATGTGTTGAGGCCACAAACCATTTCTTATCTTATTATGGTGAATTACTATTACCCAATCTTCCTAGAATCAATTAATTAAATTATCACTTGATTACAAGATAAACTCCCAATGAGATATTTTGGCAGTCTAGACCCCAGGTAACTTGGTTATCTACTCCCCACGACCCTAGTCACTCACTTGGAAGCCCACTCCCCCTAGCATGCACCTAGATCTTAGGGTGACAAAAATTCACATCACATAAAACATGGGCTCTCAATACATCATAATCAGATAACCAAGGTTATACATCAAATAATAATCTCCAAGAGCATGGACAACATATGCCAAAATTAGAGCCTTACATAGGCAACCAAAATCATCAAACATTAATAATTTCATTATCAAAAGCATCCAATATGAGCCCAAAGAATAACAAAAAGGCATATCCCATCTTGCTCAATCCATTAGCGTAATTAATCATCTCAAATCAATAAATCATTCCCGGAACAACATCAAGAAACTCAAAAAAGCCAAAAGGACAGCCTCTGGACTGGCAAAACCAAACGAATAGAAAACCAAGATGACTCAAAACATAAAACATAGCAGTCTAGCACCTATGTAGACTATTTTAGCGCATATAAGAGATAGTGCAATGCTTATGCTAATAAAAACAATTATTTTGTTTAACAATTTAGCACATACGAACAACGTTACAACACATTCACAAACTTATGCAATGCATACATAAGACTCTGCAGCACATATACTAATTTAAACAACACAAATACCAAACAAGGCAGGGCATATACAACGCATACAAGTAATACAATAGTGCAAATAAGACAGAGAACAAAAATATCTCAAAATGGTCTAGAAACATTCAGCCAAGTCTGAAAAATAAATTAGACACTTAAGCCAAAGTTGGACTTAACAAAAATGAGGCGTAAATAAATCACAACATACAATAAATTGAATTAACCAAAAGAATACAAGAAATCTATCCATCCAAAATTCATGACAAGCATATCTAGAAAAGATATTCAAAAAATACAATAGTCCCCATAATATATTATTAAACCATATAATTAATTTAACAACATCAATTTCTTATCCCCACAGACAATCTTTTACAAACAATCTATTTCAATAACAAAAGGAGTAGATCTCCAACTTGGTATTAGAAGTTATGGAAAGACAACAATCTAATGAAGCGCAATCCCAACTCCAAGCTCCAAAAACAAAAATCCCAAAATCTTAAAATAATGCAAAATTTCTCCAACCAAGGCCACACCACGATAATCTCAGAAAACCAAATAAATAGAATTCCATTCAAAATCCATGGAACATAACTGATATCAAAATGAGAAAAAAAGAAGTTGATTTACATTTACTTTTGAGGTGGGAACTGTTGTGACGTTTTCACACATCGCCCCATTGCAAATGGGGACCCATGTTTTTTTTGCTCTTTAGGGTTTGTTCTTTAGGTTTTTTTAGGGTTTTGTTAGCTAGCCTTTGCATTTTGAACGTCGCCCAGGGGATCACTAGGGTAGCAAGTCCGGCTTGAGTGATGTCCTGATCCTGAAATTTGGCTAAGTCTGGAATGTCCTGATCCTGAATTTGACTAAGTCTGGAAACTGAAAAAACCTCCAAAAACTAGATTTTGCAATATAACTCCTGGAGGTCTGAAACCACTCTCAAACATCCTGAAAGTATATATGGAATATAACTTAAAGTATAAGAAAGAAGAAACATAGAAGGAAATGTCACTTATACTTTAATGTTATATTCCATAAAAATTATCCTGATAGAGAGTTCAAAAAGTCAAATTTCGCTCTTGTCCTTCACTGAGGATCCAAAGCGAATTTCCCTCCTCTCCCTCTCCAAGGGACCAAGGCAAAGCACTCCTGTCCCTCACCAAGGGTCCAGGGCGAAAAGGCTTATTTGAGTCATTCCTAGCCTTGTTTGGTCAGATTGAAACATCAAAGGCATGGTGAAGGACGAAATGAGCATGATAGAGCATCCAAACTTGATCAAAGACAATGAAATGATCCAAACTTATACTTAAATGTTATATTCCATAAAAATTATCCTGATAGAGAGTGCGAAAAGTCAAATTTCACTCGTGTCCTTCTCCAAGGGTCCAGAGCGAAAAGCGCTCCTGTCCCTCTCCAAGGGACCAAGGCAAATCGCTCGTGTCCCTCACCAAGGGACCAGAGCGAAAATGCTTAGTTGAGCCATTCCTGACCTTGTTTGGACGAATCGAGACATCAAAGGCATGGTGAAGGACGAAATGAGCATGATAGAGCATCCAGACTTGATCAAAAACAACGAAATGATGAAGTTTTTGCCTAGAGGGTCAAATTCGCTCCTGTCCCTCACTGAAGGACCAGAGCGAAATTCTTCATAAGGTACGATTTGGGCAAAGATCAAGCAATTTTTATGTGTGAGGGCAAGAAAGGAGATGAATCGAACCCGTTGAAGACAAATTGAAGATTATCAAACGTCAACAAAGGACCAAAATGCTTAAGTTCGCTCCTGTCCCTCAGGCAGGGACCAGAGCGATTTTTGTCTTAGACAAATTTTTTGCCAAGTTACAATGAATTCCAAGGCATGGATGAATGAAAGGGGACATTACGAGACCGTTGAAGATAAATTTGGAAGCTGGCGAAGTGTGATGGAGATTACAAGTACAAATTCGCTCTTGTCCCTCTCCAAGGGACCAGGGCGATATGATGATTATGTTGCCTTTTCTTCAAGTTCAGGACATTCCAAGTTCGGATACATGGTGGTGAAGACATTTTAAGGCGTCTTAATCAAGCACAAAGTTACAAAGGTCGCCTGTGTTGAAGGAATTACACCAAGACCCCTAGTTCGCTCCTGTCCCTCAGGAAGGGACCAGAGCGAAATTCTTATAATGGCTTAGATTTCAAAAATTTGTCAAGTGTCAAGCGGCCAAGGGGATCAAGGGGACTTCATTTTACGCGTTGAAAGCAACTACAAGTTGAATAAGACAAGGACAAACTCAAAACCTTGAAGTTCGCTCCTGTCCCTTAGGAAGGGACCAGAGCGATATTGATTATATTGGCTAAATCTCTCAAAAATCACGTTAAGTCAAGGTTTTGCAAGGTCGTAAAAGGTCTAAGGTGTCATTTGAAGATGATTTACAAAGGTTTCAAACGTTAAACAATCATCAAATCGAACAAAGAAGCTATATCGCTCCTGTCCCTCTCCAAGGGACCAGGGCGATTTGCATAGGATCTTTCATTTTCCTTCAAATGCATGTCAAGGCAAGTTTACACAAGATCAAGGACGTCTTTTAAAAGGCAATGAACGAAGAACGAAGATCAAAAGTTTGCAAATTTGAGCCAGGACACTAAGATCGCTCCTGTCCCTCAAGAAGGGACCAGGGCGATATTTGCCAAAGCACTCATTTTCCTTCGAAGATCATGACAAAACAAACTTGCAAAGGGTTCAAAGCGTTGTTTGAAAGGTAATAAAGGAGAAGTTGATATCAAGAATGGAGAACTTCAAGTGAAAAGATCTAGATCGCTCCTGTCCCTCTCCAAGGGACCAAGGCGATAATAGTCATGAGATGCATTCATTCGCACAAACAAGTCAATTAAGCTCAAAGATCCTAGCAAAAATGTCTAATTCAACGTGGAAATAAATACTTTGGACGTCGAAATTGCAAGAATCAAGACCCAGTTGATGGATCACTCCTGTCCCTCAGTCAGGGACCAGGGCGATGAGGTACGTATCTTTCATCTTCAAAATTTGGCGTTCAAACAAGTTTTTTTGAATTTATTTAGATGCTAAAAAATCGATAACTTGGAAAATTCAATTAATTAGCATTTAAATATTGCGCTTGATATTTATTAATTATTTTTGCCTTTGTAAAAAATCGAATTTGATAATTTAAATTATAAAGGCATAAAGTTAATTAATTATAAAATCAAGTTGAGCGCTTGGGTTTATTTTGTCGAGGTCGGCCATTATTATTTATTTAAAATCGTTTTAATTGCCTCATTTTATCAAAGTCGGCCTAGAGGTAATTGTGAGAGGTGAGCGCTTATAAAAGGAGGTGTTTATTTCATTTTTAAATCATTATTCAAGCATCTTCATTCAAGTGCGATTTGAGGAAGACAAAGGAGAAGTGCGAATTGATATCCAAGGTGGAGCGAATTTCATTCCAAGCAAGGTGGTGCGAACTTAAAGTTTTCATTTGAGCGAATTTGCCCAGGCTTGAAGATCACATCGGGGACACATCAAAAGGTGGTGAAATTGATATTTTAAAGGGGAGATCACGTTGAAGAATATCTATACGTCAATTTTGCCTAGGCGAATTCTTCTATTTTGCATTTTAGTGTTAGCTCTCAAGAGAGGTATGGCGATATGAATTTATTGTTTTGATTTTGAACGTTGATCGTCATAGCTTAAATTTTGAATTTTGAAATTTTGAATTTCAATAAGCTCAATCTTTTTAGGAAATGATTAATAAAGGACTTATCATTAAGTTTCCTAAAATTTGCTCTCTAATTTATGTTATTCATTGCAAAATCATGTTACTATTTTTGAAATGTTGTGTAGGCATCAAATGGAGATCTCTTCAAGGAAAATCAAGCCGGATCCAGGACGGTCTTCGCCAGGACGGTCTTCGCCAGGACGGTCTTCGCCAGGACGATCAAGCCAGGACAAGGGCGACCTCTTCCAAATCCAGCATTCCAAGGCAAGGTACATCAATCGTCTTGCACATCAAGGACACAAGGAGTTAGAATAAGGGGCTCGTTGAAGAAGCAAATAATTCCAGATGAATTAATTAAAGCAAGCTTCTCAACAACATCAAGTTGAATATCTACCAAGTTACAAGTGTCAAATGAGGTGGCATCCTAGTCATCACGTCTCCAATCAGTGAGGTCCATCTCAGCATGTCCAGATTCAATGTACTTAACTCATGGAAGGTGGCACAAACTCCGATGTACCTACCCTGGCTATCCATTGGTCAATTTTTCTAGAGAGGACATGTGTCCAAGCAATACAATTTTATCATTGGTCAAGCATTAAATGTTATGTAATGGTTGTAACAAACCCTAATTAGGGTTTTCATTGTAAAATCTTGGCCATTGATCTTGAATTGATCTAAGCCATCAAATTGTATTGTGGGCACTATATAAGCCCAGGCATTTCATTTGTAAAGGGGGATTTTTTAATTAGCAATAAGTTAGAGATAGTATGTAAATAGTTGGAAGAGTTAGAATATAGTTGATAGAATAGTAATTAGAGTAGAATAGGAGGACAAGGCAAGAAATTGTTGCCATTGATTGTAAACAAACTCCATTTTCATTGAAGTAATGGTGAAATATGTCATTTTCTTGCAATTTGCATGGTTTCTTGTTGAGTCTTCAATCTTAGATGGTAGATGATTAGATGAATGGAGGAAATGCGATTGATTAATGGTGGAATTCGTACATCCATACTACTAGCAGTTTGTTGATTGCAGACTTGCCTTGCGTAGTCAACTGGAATCGTTCAGCCTAAGCTCAATTTCAATTTGTTGCCTCTTCATTGATATGCATCAACTTGGATGGTATCTATGCCCGCGGTGATGATTTGAACATCATAAAGCTTCCCTTAGAAGATCGCACTAGCCTTGTGTAGATGTTCCATTGATGTCAAAACAAGATCTAGTTAGAGTTTCATCAAAAATCAAGTCATTGCTCCTACATTCTTAGTATTAGGATTAGATCCTCTCTTCGCCCTTATCTTTTTTTCATTTTTTTCAAATCTAAGTTAGTAAGAGCCTGTGTCCAGCAAAGCATATCGGAAGTTCAATCATCACATGTAAGTCCCCTTGTGATCCCAGCAAATCACATCATACCACTGGAGCTTGTCCACACGTAGAGACCCTACTAAAAGAACCTTGGAGTCTACCTAACTGATCCTTTACGCGAATCTTCAGCAGTTAGAGACTATTTTCTCAAGAGAGGATAAGATACCTATTGGTATTTTATTCTGTGTATGATGGTGTACAAAATACATGTCAACAGGAACCAAACCCCTTATTTTTTAGCAATAAAAAATGAACTTTAAAGCTAAAAAAACATATAAATTATTGACAAAAAAATTTCAAAAAATAGTAGACATAAAATTCAACAAATAATACACATTTCATTAGTTTACATCATCTTCAAATTCAAAATGCAAATGACACCTTTAAGGCGACGAAATTGAACAGTTATTGTTGTGTTAGCCTTTTCCTTTGTAAAAGTGTGACATAGGTTTGTACTTTTACCCAGGTAAGTAAATAAATAATAACAAATAAATAACCAATAAATAGATAAGCTAAAAATAAAAAAATAAAAAAATAAAAAAAATAAATTAATTGTACGGATACATATAAATGGTCCAACCAATAATAAATAAATACACAATAAACAAATAATTAAATGTACAAATAGATATAAAAATACTCTAGCCAATATAATTTAAACTCAATACCATTACTATCTCCCACATGTATATAAAAGATAATAAATAAATAAATAATCTTTCATGCATAATTATAAATGTCAAATACTATGATCCACAAAATGACATTAATAAACAATAATCCTAATAATAATAATCTCATGCATTAATGTTAAATATTAATATCAACTATTGAATTAATTTATTAGTATAAACTATATGAGCCAATTTAATTAATTAATAATTAATTAACCAATAATCACAATATCTCAAGACAACCAAACATGGGGTAACATAAAATACCACTATGCAACTCTAACCATAAAACTAAGACTAACAGGGTACCAACTTAAACCTAGAGTGTAGAATGAGATTTCATGTCATCTCCAATCAACTTGCCATTGGGATAAAGACACACTCAGACCTGTGGAGCCAGGTGGAGTCAATGTCTGGTACCTGCAAACATGTCACCACTAATACATATACTACAACATATGTAATAATATATAACACAAATAAACAGGCAAGTGAAGAGAATCACAACATCATATCATGCTCGCAATGAGTGATATGACATTGTCTCTGTCATGAATACACTTAAAAGACAGTCACAACAATCAAGCACTATCATCGACATCATCGTACCTAATATAATCATGAAATAGGGTTAGTACATCATAAAATATCATCAAATCACCATAAACAAATATTGACCATGCATATGAATGAGTACATATAGATCATCAAATAAGAGTACATTGTCATCCTCATAAAATCATAATGTCAAGTGCAAATATAATATGTCTATCATCAATAATGGAGCGTCCAAATCACAAATAAATCCAATCATAGCATCACAAAATAGTCTAAGCTATGCCAATATAGTCTATTGATGCACAAAAAAGAAAGACAAATCAGAGAGGGGCACTACAATACCCATCTATAAAAAGTGGATTTGATTGGTTTGGAAAATGATCCATATTTTTTTACATTAATTTTTTAGGTGCTATGACTTGGGGATGCTTGTAATGTTTGTGTGTTGTCTCATTTGTAGTTTAGGGTGTTGAAGTGTTCAACAAGAAGACTTATTGATGTTCTATTCAGGACTATGTTTCCTATCATTCTAGCAATGAAGTGATTTGTATATGTTTGTGTTGTACCAACATTTGTAAATGTGATAGTGAGAAAGAAGTATTTGAAATGGTGGATATTCTACGAATGTCCTTTAATCCTCTGCATGGTGTTGAATGTTTAGGTTGGTGTTGCATTGTGTCTAATGTTATCTTTTGGGTAATTGTTGTGTTTTGGCCAACATAATTTTATTTTATAGCTTGTGCTATGAACTTAATAATATTTTATGACTTTGAAGATTGTATTAAGCTATATTTGGCTCCTACCTTTGGCATGTGGTGACTTGCATTGTGTTTATTCATTTGGATGTTAAGTTTTTGTGCCAACTAGTCTTGTGCTACATTGTTTATCTACACATTACCTTGTTGTTGTCCTTGGATTATGTGTGCTAGAGTGTATATTATTTGGAGCTACTTAGAAAGTGTAATATGATGTTTCTAACTCCTCACCATGTCCTGGATTAGACTATTGAATTCACCACAATTATGTTTGGTGGCTAGCTTAATAGGACCTATGGTTATCCTTTGTTTTGGCTAACCTAATTGATGTCGATAATAAAGAAGATGGTATATATAGAAGATCAATTTTGGAGTATCATGGTGTGGATTTTGTGATTTGATCAAATAAATTAGAATATGTTTGAATGTGATTTCATGATAATATCACTTGTAGAGTTGTGTGATGTGAAGACAGTGACAATGTGGTGGTGATTGTTGTTGGAGTTGGCTACTTATAACAGTGGTGTTGCAAGGTTGATCAAAATGAGCTTCTTATGTATTGTCATTATGTCAACATGATTTGGTTGTCATTAGTGACTGATTGGTGTAAATAATGATGAGTTTTCTATGTAGTTGTGCTTAGTGATTTTCTCTACATATCTTCTATGTTGTGCATATATTCTTGCGATTGGATATGTTGTTAAGCTATGTTTGGAGATATTATATTCTAGATTTGATGATTTGGATTTATATGACAAGGAAGTTGAGTTTACTAGCATGTTTGACAATGGTTGACAATGTTTCTATGTCAAATGCATGCTCCACATTTCTCTGCATTATGGTTTTCGACATTGTAGTTTTGGAGTTAAGCTGATAATGTCAGATTCATTCTATTTAGTTGACACATGTTTATGGGCTTCATAAGCATGATTTTCAAGTTTGATAGTGTTTACACTTCACTTTGTTTCTCTAATGATTATGGACTTTTGTATAATATGTTTAATAATTATTTTGGTCTTGTTTAAGATTTGTTGTGGTCTACTTTACATTGTTTTTCACCAAGAGAATGTTTAGTACTTGAATTGTATTTGTTTAAGTTCCTTAGCTGACCATGGGAGATTTTTCATATGTGAAGATGATATATATAGTGATTTTTGGGTTTTGTGGACAAGAGGTATGGGTAAAATAAAGTGAAAAGTGACGAAGTTGTATGAAATAGGATATATATTCCTAACTGTTTGATGGTTAATGTTGAGTTGATGAAAAGTGTTGAGTAGCATGAGCTTTCATGTGTTAGCTACCAGAAGCAGTGAGTCAAAGTTATCTACATATCTTATGATTGCATAAGTGCATCAGTGGTAGATTCTTTCTCTTTTATTCTTCTTCATTGTGGTAGTGATCCCTCCAACAATGAGCCTCTTCTTTCTTTCTCTCAGGCAATGAGCCCTCTATTAGTGAGCCTTTCTTTGTAAAAATCACCTTAACTAGTATCACCCTAACAAGTGTTTATATCTTGAGAATAGATTCTCCATGGTTTTTCCCCTAATAGGGTTTTCCACATAAAATTTGGTGTCTCATTGTGCATGGTATGTTGTGATGCTCCGTGTTTATATCTTTCTATGGATTATGTGTTAAAGTTAAGTTGTTTCAAATCTGATTTGGAAAATAGTTTTAAATTTTTTTATACAACTGATTCACACCCCCCCCCCCCCCCCCCACCCTCTCATTTGTCTTGTGTGTTAGTATATTCAATAATTAATATCAGAGCTTTGGTTCCTTGGAGAAGAGATTAACTTCTTAAGGATATCCAAATGGCACACAAATTGGCAATCCCTATATTTGATGGATCTGACTATGCTTTTTGAAAAGTGAAGATGCATGGTTATCTAATTTCTCTTGGCTATGAAGTATGGTAGTCTTTGACAAAGAAATATGTTAAACCACAAACCATGGTGAACACTCCAGATGAGATCAAGGATTTTGAAGACAATGAAAAGGCAAGGTGTGCTATCTTTAGTGTTCTTTCTAAGACTGAATTGACAAAGATTTTATCTTTGGTATTTTCTTATGAAGTTTGGGATAATTTAGAAAAGACTTATGAAGGAGATGATATTGTTAAAGAAGCTAGGTTGTAGAATGTTATTTAAAATAAAATATGAATGCATACAGATCGAAGAAGAAGACAATATAACTAGTTACATGTAGAAGATAGATGATGTTGTAAATGAGCTCATAGCTATTGGAGGTGATGTACCAGAAGATGAAGTTGTGAAAAAGGTACTCAAAACTCTTACTAAATCTTATAGCTCTAAAGTTTTAGTGATAGAAGAATCACAATATAAGAATAAGTACACTAGAGAATACTTATATGTCCCTTTAATTTCTTTTGAGATGAGAGAGTTTGGTACTATTAGTCTAAGAACATAGACAACATTCAAGGCTACTAGATTAGCGAAAGATGATGAATCTGATGAAGAAAAATTTGATGAGTTTGAGGCAAACTTTGTGAGAAGGATGAAGAAAGGAATCGGAAAGTACAAAGGTAAATTTCCCTTTAAATATTTTAGTTGTGGAAAAATAGATCATTATGCTTCTAGATGTCCTAGTAAGCTTGTAAAGATTGAAAAATTTGATGGAGTTATTAGATTTGGAGATGATTATATAGCAAGGCTACTTGGAATCAGTTCAGTCAATTTTGATGGCATACATAACACTGACAATATTTTATAAGTTAAAGGCTTGAATCATAACCTTTTGAGTGTTGGTAAAATGTGTTGAAATGGATATAATCTTATTTTTCATGATGATGGATGTGAGATCAAAAAGAGGTCTATAACCCTGATTGTAGATGGAAAGAGGACATATGGAAATGTTTACATATTTTTCTTGGCTACTCTACTAAAAAAAAATCTTACAGACGTTATAACAAAAGACTAAGAAGAATCCTTGAAAGCACAAATGTGAAAGTTCATGAAGACACTTCAAAAAATACAGTTACAAAAATAGGATATGAATCTGATGAGCCTTCCAAAAAACCAGAATGAGAAAATGCTGATGAAATAGAGGCATAGGTTGATAGGAATATGCTCTAAAAAATTCTCCTAAGACTCTGAGACAAGTGTAGAAGAATCATTTAGGGATACACATTATTGGAGATAAGAACTAAGGTGTTACCACAAGAGTAATGTTGTTGAAGAATAGGTGAAGTTATGTTTGATTTCAAAAACTGAACCGAAAATAGTGAAGGATTATTGCAGTGACCAGTATTGGATGAAAGTTATGCTAGAAGAATTGGAACAAATTGAGAAGAACCAGACTTGGGAACTTGTCCCAAGATTAGCTGCTAAGAATGTGATAGAAACTAAATGGATATTTCAGAATAAATTGGATGGGGATGGTCACATAGTGAGAAACAAAGTAAGACTTGTATGTAAAGGCTACTCATAGGTAGACGAAATAGATTTTAAGGAGACTTATGCTCTTGTAGCAAGAATGGAAAATATCATAATGTTTTTGGCTTTTGCAACACACAAGGATTTCAAGGTCTATCGAATGGATGTGAAGTGTATATTCTTGAATGGAGAATTGAAAGAAGAAGTATACTTTGAACAATCAAAAGGATTCAATCTATTAGATACTCTAGATATGGTTTGTAAATTGAAGAAGGTGTTGTATGGACTGAAGCAAGCCCCAAGATCTTGGTATGTAAGGCTTGACAAGTATTTATTGAAGCGAGGATTTCAAAAAGGTACCACTGACAACAATCTCTATTTTAAGGTTGTGGAAAATGACATCTTGATTGTATTTGTTTTATGTGGATGATGTAACTTTTGGAGGAAATGATGGTATGTGCAACAAGTTTTCTGATGAGATGCCAAAAGAGTTTGAAATGTTTATTATTGGGGAGATGAATTTATTACTTAATTTGTACAAGTTAATCATTAAGTGATGGTATATTTATTTCTCTATCTAAGTATGTTAAAGAAATGTTGAAGAAGTTTGGAATGGAAAATGCTAAACCTATGGCTATTGCTTGTAAGTTGAGAAAAGATGTTGAATCACCAAAGACTAATTAGATCATATATAGATCAATGATTGCAGGTTTGTTGTATTTGGTTGCTACTAGCCCGAATATCATGCATATAGTATGCCTTGTGGCTAGATTTTAGCAATACCCTAGAGAGAAACAAGTTGTTTTTGTGAAAATAATTTTCAAATACCTTAAAGGAACAAAAGAATATGGTCTTTGGTACCCTATAAGATCTAATTTCACTCTTATTGCCTACACAGATGCAAATTGGGTTGGTTGTGTGGATGACAAAAAAAGTACTAGTGGGGGTGCATTTTTCCTTGGACTCTGGTTGGTTGCTTGGTCAAGTAAGAAATAGGATTCAATATCTCTATATACTGCTGAATTTGAGTATATTGTTATTTCTACTTGGTGTACTCAAGTATTATGGATGAAACAAACTTTGAAGGATATTGGAATATTGTTTCATTAACCTATTTCTATCTTTTGTAACAATACCAATGCAATAAAAAATTCTAATAGTTCAATACTACATTCAAGAATGAAACATATTTCAATTTGGTACCACTTCTTAAGGGAGATTTTTTTGGAGAATGAAGTAAAACTTGATTATGTGCCTACAAAGGAATAGATTGCTGATATATTTACTAAATCTCTTTCTAAAGATACTTTTGAATATCTCCAAAAGAAATTGGGGGTTATTGCCCCTCCTTTTTTGAACTGAATGCTTATAGAGATGCATTAGTCCAGTGAACTTCATGAACATTACAGTTCTAAACTAATGACTTGGTGCTACCTCTTAGGGGATCTTGGTGCAGTTGTAAGTTTTTTTTTTAGAGTTCAACAAAATGAGCTGAAATTTTTTGTATCTAAGCCTTTGTCCTTGATGCCAAAGGGGGAGATAATGAGAGCAATTGATGTCTAGCAAAGGGAAGAGAATGTGAAATGGATTGATTTCTTGATTCTGGTCTGAGAGCTATTGTTGTTGTCATTGATGTATTTTCATCAATGAAAAAGGGAGAGATTGTTGCAAAGTTGATAAAAATGAGTTGCTTATGTGTTGTCATTGATGTCAAAATGCTTTGGTTGTCATTAGTGACTGATTGGTCTAAGTAATGATGAGTTTTCTATGTAGTTGTTCTCAGTGATTTTCTTTGCATATCTTCTATATTGTATATATATTCTTGCAAATTGGATATGTTGTTGAGATATGTTTGGAGATATTACATTTTGGATTTGATGCTCTGGATTTATATGATAAGGAAGTTGAGTTTACTAGTATGTTTGACAATGGTTAACAATGTTTATGTATGAAATGCATGCTCTGGATTTCTCCACATTATGTCTTCTAGCATTGTGGTTTTGGAGTTAAGTTGATAATGTCCTTAGATTCATTATATTTAGTTGGCACATATTTATAGGCTTTAGAAGCATGATTTTCAAGTTTGATAGTGTTTACTCTAGGTTTGGCCGACCTTGGGTGTCTACACTTCACTTTGTTGCTCTGGTGATTATGGACTTTTGTATAACATGTTGGATAATTATTTTGTTCCTTTTGAAGATTTGTTGTGGTCCACTTTACATTTTTTTCACCATGGGAATGTTTAGTGTTGGCCTAATTTGAATTGTATTTAGTTAAGTTGCTTAGACGACCTTGGAAAATTTTTTATATGTGAAGATGATATATATAGTGGTTATTTGGTGCTGTGGATGAGAGGTATGGGTGAAATAAAGTGACATGTGATGAATTTGTATGAAAGAGGATCTATCTTCTTGATTGTTTCATGGTTATTACCGAGTTGATGAAAATTGTTGAGTAGTGTGAGCTTTCATGTGTTAGCTACCGAAAGTTGTGAGCCGAAGAAATCTATAGATCTTGCAATTGCAAAAGTGCATTAGTGGTTGATTCTTTCTCTTTTATCCTTCTTCATCGTGACAATGTGCCTCTTCTTTCTTTCTCTCAAGTAGTGAGCCCTCTGACAGCGAGCCTTTCTTTATGAAAATCACCTTAACAATTGTTCACCCTAACAAGTGTTTATATCTTAAGAATAGCTTCATGATGGTTTTTCTCATAACAGGTTTTTCCACGTAAAATTTGGTGTCTTGACTTGTGCATGGTGTGTTATGATGTTTTATGGTTATATCTTTCCTATGGATTATGTGTTAAAATTAAGTTGTTGCAAATCTGAGTTAAAATAGTTTTAAAATTTTTATACAACTAATTCACCCCCTTCTCAGTTGCCTTGTGCATTAGTATACTCAACAAGTGGTTCAAATGTAGCTTCATATTTGGAGAAGACTTTATCCTATTGATTTAGATGTGATATTGTATCTTTCTCTAGAGAAGTGATCTTCAGTCAACAAGTCTTTGTATCTTTTACTAGAGTAGTGAGCTTCAACTTGCAAGTCCTTTTGTATCTTTCCCTAAAGTAGTGAGCTTCAACCTACAAGAAATTGTGTATGTTTCCGTGGGATAGTGCTCTCAGCCTACAAGTCTTTTAGGTGGTAGTGTGCTTCCCTGGCAGTGAGCCTAAAATAAATTTGTAATCATTTCATATATTGTGAGTTGACTCTCACTGTGATTTTTTCTTATTTTAGTTTTCCATATAAATCTAATGTTCTCTTGTGAATTGTGTTTCTTTGTTTTATTCTTCATTATTGCTGATAAAGTGAAAGATAAGTTGATTGTGTTTTGGAAAGATAAATTTAAGCATATTATTTTTAAGATTTAGACTGATTCACCGCACCCTCCTCTCAATCCTAAGGTGTGTTCAACAACCTCTCTTGATTTCTACCTCCAAAAACATTCTTCTCTAGCCAATATCTTTGATAGTTCTTGTTTTAGTCCCTTCTCAATCTCGAAGTCATTTGCACTCATGCCCTTTTCAATTATTGTTTTGTTAAGGATTTATATTTCCTTCTCTATTCTTTATCTTTCGTCAAATATATTTTTGAAATGTGTTTTCTTCCATCTTTTTAGTTTGTTCTTGACAAAGCTCAGTTTCTTTCTTAGCAATCATAAGCGTGAATTATTTCCAACCATAACTTCATTCCACTAGCCTTCTATCATGTGTCTCAAGCTTGCATCACTCAACCACGTATTCTCAAACTTAAATGAGCACTTCATCGAAGGTTCTTCTAGAATCACATGTAGGTTCACCATAAAATGATCTAATTCAAATAAGGGAAGAATGCAAAATTCCTGGGTGGTGTTTTGGTTTTCTAATCCTCATTGACAAAAAACTTGTCCAATCTTTTTGCTAGATACTAGTAAATCCTTTCCTTTTGTTTGTCCAAGTAAATGTAGAATTATTAGGGTGAATGTCCCTTAGATTATTCTTGTCTAAAAAGTTTTGAAAGTTTAGATGAACTTGGGATAAGTGGGGAAAGCCTTCCCACTTCTCAGCATTGTTTAGAGTGGCATTGAAGTCTCCTGCCACCATGGCCTTTTCTCCATCTATACTTTTTAACTTGTTTAATAATTCTTGCCAAACAAACCTTTTAGTAAAAATAGATTTTGTCTCATATACATTTAAAACATAAAAACTATCACTCATCTAGTTTTAGATTTGAATTTAATCAATATCCAATTCTAGTTTTCTTCCACCTGATATTTGTCTAGGGTTAAAGGATTCTACACTACCCTAAGGCCGACCAAACCACCATCGACCTCCACATAGTAGCCTTTCCATTGTCTCAAATTCTTCATTCTTTTTCCACTTTCCTCTTTACTCCACTTTATTTTTTGCAATAGTACTAAATCTACTCTAGCTTGGTCAATTTGGCACTTGAGCAAAAACCATTTGTTAGGGGAATTCATGCCCCTAATATTCCAAGTTAAGGTTCTCATTGCTCATTTGGAATGATGATCTCCTTTCAGATCTTGATTTTCTTTACCCTTTAGCATTGGCAGCTATTTCCAACTTTTTATTATTTGATTTAGGACTCCTTTGGCCTTTCTACTTTATTATTGGCTTTTCCAACTTTGGTTGAGTTTGTTATATTGTTCTTTCATCCAAAATATCCTCTTCTTCCTCTTCATACTCACTTGAAATCCTTTTGATTCCATCTCCAAATCAACTTAGACTATGCCTCCCCCCCTGAATGTTGTAGACTATCACCTTCTAGCTCATCAAAATTTTCCTTCAGGACCTCTCTCTTCTTAGTTATGGATTCTCATGCTTCCTCCTAAATAGAGTCCTTCTAATTTTCTACACAGTTCTTTGTGCTACCCCTTTTGGCTTGGTTGATCTCCTTTTTCTTTTACATTGGCTTTATAACCATCTCCTTCTCACTGCTTCCTATGTTGCCTACTAGGAGAGTAGTAGGTGGCATAGTCTCAAATGTTTCTTCCTAGTTTTCTCCCTTCTCTTGATGGCAACCTAGCTCTACTCCCTTCCTCTCTACCTCATGCTCTTTAGGCCCACTTCCTTCCTATTTCTTCAAGGCTTTAGAGGATTCACTTCCCTACCTTCTATTGATTGTACAAGTTCTTGACTATTGTATGGTTCTCCAATTGATACTCTACACCTCTTTCTCTACTAATTCTAGGGAGATCTCCTGCACCATTGTCTCTGCCCATCCATGCCCTTTTGATTTACACTTAAGGAAGAGAACCTAACTGTCTTACCTTTCTATATTCTGTCTCCGGATTCCACAACCTGAGTGAATTCCAATCTCTTATAGAAGTGGAGGGAAAGGCATCAAATTAAGCCAAATCCTTGCATAAGTTCCAAAACATTTGTCCTCCATTTTTCATCCACTTGAATGAAGCAACCCAAATTCTTCTCAATTTCCTTCAAAATTTCTTCCCCCTAGTATTTTCAAGGTAGGTTATAGAGACAAATTGAAACTGGAGCCACTTTTATCTCTTGTTTCCATCATTTAAAGTTGTGCACCCAGTGCCATCTATCATATAAGGTTGATGGTTGAAAATATTTCAATTCTCCATATTTGTAAGGCACTCAACCAAGAAGAAACCATTCGACAAAGATTTTAATAAAATATATTGCTTTGTCAAATTCTATCACATCAGCTTCTTGTTTTCCCCAATGGTCAACCAACCTTCTCCCCATTTAATGAAAACCCTACCTCCTTCAATCTTGCTAAAAAGTTATCTACAACATTGTTATCCAAGAAAAAAGAGATGCATTTTCCAAAGGGTTTGGTTTTACCTTTGAAATTTGTCAATTTGTATTCAAAGGTTTTTTTTTAATAAATGTTTGTCATTGCCTTTCCATGCTTGGTTTGCCTAATTCTCAGCTTCCTTTTGATAGCCTGCTAGGTCTTCCTTCCTTCAATCCCTGGATGCATTTGACCTTTAGTTTCTTTTTTGCCAAAACCGTCCATACCTGCGTCTCAAAAATCTTGTTTGAGATGAAGAAAAACCTTTTTTTTCATTCCATCGATACCCATTTCTCATATTGAAAGGAGGCCAAGTTTTATTTTTTGATCAGTCTTGATCTTTGACACCCCATTTCCTGGAGGGTTTGGGATCTTAGGTGCCATTGTTGCCTTGACCATCCCAATCTCTTCCTTGGCTATGTCAATTATCCATTCTTCCTTGTCCCCGTGATTCACCCTTCAGTAGCTTGGTGTCGAAGCCATCTCCATCTTTTTGTTCTTAATTTTGATAAAATCTTGTTTTTGTCATCGACAAATCCTCATTTGCCTGTTCTTCTCACCATCTATCTTTACCACCCATGATTGTTTCCTCGGCCTAATCTCCTTGCTATTTGAGGGGATCCTCCTTTGCCCTATTAGGACCCTATTCACTCTAATAAAAAGTTTGGGATTCCATAAGTTGCAATAAACCTCCCACTATGTCTCCACTCGGCCATTCCATTGCCTGCTCTACATTTTTTCGCTTTGACTTGTCCTCATAATTTTTAAAAATAATTTAATATTAATTATAATATAAGAATATAATAATTTTTTAAGTGGAATTATGAATAAATATGATATCTTCAGCTTACTTACCTATATTCCTTTAAAATAAATATGCTAGTATTATATAATACAAAAAAAAAACATTTTTTCTATTAGAAAAACTAATATATTAAATTACTAAATATTAAAATCATAAGCGCAGCCCTTGTTCATTTATGAATATGTACATTAAAAAATCATAAATGCATAAAAAGACAAAACCGTTAAAAATGTTTCGAAAGGATAAATACTAGAATAAAAGGATGAAACGCACTCAAGACAATCCCATTTAATTTTTTTTTAAATTATATAATATTAAATAATCGGCGAGATTAATTCCAAATTAAAGAATTGAATTAGAAAGTAGAGTTACTTAACGGCAGTTATGCATTGAAATCTTGAAAGTGCTGCTGACTCCTGCTGTGCTGCCAGGCACCCCTCTGCACTTGATGCCTTCTTCATTCTCTACCTAATTAACAGGGCGTTTTCTTGCATTGTGTTTTGCAATGAAACAAATCTTTATTAATAACTCTTTAATTCTCTCATTATTTCTCCCTCCCTCTCGTATTAAAACAATTCTTTCTCTGTTACGATGCAACAAGCAAAACAAGAAGAGCAGCAGAATTTGAATTTAATGTCTGATCATGATGTTTGGCAATCTATTTTTGAATCTTACAGTGCTGCTGCTGATCCTATTCTTGATCAGAAGCTTGGACAATCCTTTAACATTGATATCAACTCCAGGTAATCCTGTTACCAGTACAGAACTGAGCCTACTCTTTTTTTTGGGGGTTTTTGAATTTTAAACATGCTTGATTGTTGCAGAAATTTTTTACGATAGGATATTAATATCAGGAGTAGTTTTTAGTCAAATTTATCATTCATATATCATGGGAAGTTGTTCATATGAATCCGTTTCTCAGGAAAATAAATGGTCCACTCAATAATTTATTGGTGGGATCTTGAAATGTTTTCTTGTTAAATTGAGAAAACTTCTTTGGTTTATTAATGATATCAGTTTTCCACAATCCCTAATGCTTATTGCTATTGTTTCTTAATTCAATTGTTTATGTGAAAGAATGTTTTTGCATTAACACTTTGATCACACTCTGTGATTCATCATAGAATATGAAGTTCAAAAAATAGAAAATTAGATCGTTGCAGACCCAGAAAGACTAAAAAGAAATGGAAAAAGAAGAGGAAAAAGGAAAGATTGTACGCTGAGCAATTTCAGAGACACAAAGAAATTGGAAAATATATAAAATAAAAATTAAAAAGAACAAAACAAAACTAAATTCTTTGGTTTATGTTTGAATATTCTGTGGATGTTTAGAGGTTCTGCTTATTATAATTGAGATAACTTCTTAGATATTAATATATTTTGTGGGTGTTAAAGGAGTGTCCTTGTTAGATAGAATAATGTACTTCTTATTCATAAAACAAGTTAACATTCACTGAATGCATGAAAAGTCCAGCTTCATTTTTTGACAATTGGTGTTGTAATTCACTATATTTTAAAATATAAATATGGGCTTTTCAATAAATTATATTGCAGAGAATTGTATGCAACCTCTGATCAGTTATGGGTAGCTTCGGACATTAATATCATGGAGGAAGATAAAGGTACTTGTGCAAAGCACCTGCTCAGCAGTGAATTCGAGCTTGGTTTGGAGAATGTTCCAACATTAACCCTATGTGATTCATTAGAAGATCTACAGGGGTGTACTCCTCAGGATTGCCATACAATTAAGGCTTGGGATTCACAGATTACCATTGCACATGGAGAGGAACTACCTTACATAAATGCAGAAAATGAAAAGTTTACTATTGTGGCAGTGGAAGAGAGTGTTAATCATGAAAACCTTTGGACCGATCAATGTGAATGGGCATCAGTGTATTATTGTGAAAAATCATCAGGTCAGGAAATCTTACCAAATCCAAATTCCCTACTTTTAGAAGGGACGAGTACCAAACATTCAGTTTCCAATGAAAAGCAACAGCAAAAAGTTTGTGCTAGTTGGAGTGGACCAGGGGAGTATGAGAGCAGGCCTTCATTTAGTACAAAAAATACATCGATGCATTGTCAACAGAGATCTGATATCAGTTACAGTGAACTGTCTCAATATTTCCATATGCCCATCACACAAGCAGCCAAGGAGCTCAAGGTTGGCCTCACTGTTCTCAAAAAAAGGTGCCGAGAGTTTGGGATTCCTAGATGGCCACACCGTAAAATGAAAAGCCTTGGAAATCTCATAAATAATATTCAGGTACCATAGATTCTTATTATTTTAATTTAAAAATATACTCTAATGTAGATTGTACTGTGGAAAGATATATACTTCCTATCATTTGTTAGCTCTTATATTTCATCCAATCTTTTCTTCTATCCACACAGTAGTCTACAAGTTATTGAAAGTGGGGATATCTTTGTAATCAGGAACTGGTCAAGAGCAATGCAGGGGTTAGCCAAGCTCGGTTGACAAATGCAGTAGAGATACTGAAGGAACAAAAGAGATTGATGGAGGAAATACCCGGGATAGAACTTGATGAAAGAACTAAAAGGCTCCGCCAGGCATGTTTTAAGGCCAATTACAAAAAGCGTCGTGCAGCTCAAAACAATATTAAGAGCAGTAACACCACGAGCAGTGGTTCCAGTTGCAGTTCCGATCAGATCACCTGCTTTTCATCTGCTTCAGCTTCCACCAGTTCCCTTTCATCTTCATCTTGCTAATATCTTCAATATGTATATGTGTAAATAGCATCCTTTATAGCAGAGACATTATCTCTACATTCTTTTATTTATTCACAAGAGAATACTTAAAAAACCTTATAGTTTGTAAGATTTGATTAATTGTTTTATTGTCTGGAGTGGAAACAGAGGAAGCAAATGGGGTTAATAATGTGTCAAGAGTGTATTCTGCTTTGGGAAGATGATATTTATGATACGGGTCTGTATTTACAGCCCAATATCACTTTTAGTGAGTAATGTATAAAGTATTAGAGGCAGGGGACATAAACTGCTAGATTTTTGTTGCACTGGACTGAAGACATGAGGAAAAGTTTAATTAGAGAAGGATAATATTGTGATACACCAATTATAGTTTGGTCATTTAAAAATATGAAAACATTTTTGGACAACAACTGTGATATTGTTATGGCTGAAAGAACATTGTAATTCCTGAAGATGGACTGTGATAATGTTATGGTAGAATGAATGTTGTAAAAATTGAAAATAAGACTGTACTACTGTCATTGTCGAAAGCATGATATAAGGCTGAACTACTTCATGATCTGGTGGCAAAGAAAACTAATGTATCCTGGGTATTAAATCACGAGCTTGGTGGCACGGATCCTGTTTTAATGAAGATCTTGTTATGATGTATTCATGACTGGTGTAAGGCCCTAGTACTGATGTTATTAACATAGATTTTAGAATGTGCAAATGATGTTTGGATATTGTATACTCTGCTGCTCTTCCAATCACACATGTAAACTCTGATGGCACACTCTAAAATAAAAGACAGGTTACTTGCAGTTCATCGAGGGTAAATTCTTGTCATTTACAGATCACATAAAATATTGCTGGAGAAAATATACACTATCTTGTGAGAACAAATGATAAAAAAGAGGTGGTGGTCAATAGTGAAATTAAAAAAGCTACAAAACGAAATCTATGATCGGCTGTTAAAAGGAGTCTTGAGATCAATACCTGCAACTTGGGAATGCCATTCTGAATTGCTGCGTTGCTACAATATAAATGTTGCATACTTGTCGGTGCATGCAACTCTTCAATACCTGATACGTTCTCCGCCTTGTTACAAGAGTCAATCACAATCTGCTCCAAGCAGCTCAGTCTGGAAAGTCTCACCAACTTCTCAAGCTCAGGACACTGGTAAATAATCAGTTGTGTAGGCTTTGTAAGATCACCGATTCTTGCCTCTATGTGTAATTCTCTGCAATATATCATGGTAAGTCTAATGAGTGTCATTTGCAGCATAATGTTTCTGTAGGGTCTCACAAGAGACAATCTCAATTTGCTCCAAGCAGCTTAGTCTTAAAGATTTGGCAACTCCTCAAGCTCAGGAGTCACTCATTTATGTACAACTTTGCAAGGTTTGTAAGATCACCTGTTCCTACCACTCTAAAAAAATCTGCAACTTAGTACATACAGACTGACGAGTATTGTTGCAGTGTAATGTTCAGTACCTTCCCAGAATGCTTGTTCTGAATTTTCTCCAAGCAGCTTAGTGAGGCAAGATTTGGCGACTCCTTAATCTTAGGAGACTCACTGATAATCAGCTCTCTAAGCTTTGTAAGATCACCATTCCTGGTACTCTTTTGATTCTCTGAAACATGTCAACGTGGGTCTGATGAGTTTTGTTGGCAGAGTACTGTTTTATAGCTACTCAGAATATTCGATCTCAATTTTCTCCAGGCGGTCTTGAAAGACTTGGCAACTCCTCAAGCTCAGGACACTAGTTAATAACCAGCCATGAAAGCTTTGTAAGATCACCAATTCCTGTCACTGTTTATAATTCTTCGCAACATATCGAGGTAAGTCTGATAAGTTTTGGTGGCAGCATAATGTTCGGTAGCTTGATACAGGAGTCGAGCTCAATTTCCTCCATGTAGCTCAGTTTCCTCCATGTAGCTCAGTTTTCCAAAACTTGGCAACCCTCCAATCTCAGGACAACCAATATAACACAACCAGCTACGTTCAATTTTACTACATCTTTCACAATTTGACAATCATTCAATTCAAGATGTTTCAAATTTCCACATCCATCAATTATAATTAACGATAAACAGAGACACGTTCCCTGCCCTTTTGCAGGCATCCCTATATCTATGGCATACGGGGGCAAATATCCTGCCCTTAGGGAGGCATCCCTATATCGGGGATGTAGGGATATTTATAAACATCTCCTTTCATCTTCTAACCCTCGCCACTATCAGGAAGTGTCTCTGAAATATGCTGTCGGGGACATAATTTAACATCCCCTGTTGTTCCCACTCTAACAAAGTAAGAAAACGTTAAAAAAATCCATTGTCAATGTAAAAACCTCTTGTTATGGAATTTAAGGAACAATTCCTGAGTCAAAGAAAATTTCTCCTAATAAGAAATCACAGCCATTTAAGACCACTAAATGGTACAATTGACTTCTTACACATAATGTTTCCAATGTAGAGAGCTGTTTACAAACAACATTTGTAACTCAGAAGCAGGCACTAATTGACATTGATGCTACCAAACCAAAGGGGAAACGAATTATTGATGCAGATCCTCATGATATTATGGTAATTAAGCATGCAACAGAATTGACACCTATCTCCAACCGTATATATTCTGTGGTATGATTTTGTTTCAGCAGTTTCCATTTGGCAATCATGGAGTTACCATCACAGAAAGGTATAAACTTCAAAAGGACCACAGAACCTGGTGCAAAAGATCAGTGACGACCCAAAAGGTTATATGGAGAGGATAGAAGGAGATAGACATGAATAGGCTGACAAGTTAAGTTTCTCAAACTGTGATGAGAATACTTACAAATCCAATGGAAGGCAAATAAGAGAAAACAGCCCAGCCATAGCAAACAATGGCAAAAGCATGCACCTACAAAAGCTCCATAACTTGAAGTCTCATCATAGCCAATACCATGAACTTGTTGAAAGCTTTTGGCTATCAATCTTGATTTTGCTTTGTATCTTTTCACTTGTCCATCTGCTGATTTCTTTGTCCTACAAACCCACTTACATCTGAGAAGCTTGTGATCAGAAGGAAGTGGAACCAAGTCCCAAGTTTGGTTCACAATAGGGAGCTCCCATCCATAGCTGCTTCCCAAAGAGGATTTCCTATAGCTTTTGCATATGTCTAAGGGTTAGATGCTTGAACCACATAGGCATGCATCAGCATGACGGGCTTGATGGTTAAGAGTGCATTAGGGATATCATATATATTAGCTAAGCTCCTTGTTCTTTTGATTTCTCGCATGGGATACCGAATCATTATTGGAATCTCAATTGGGGATTGGATGTGAATCAATACATGTGTGCTCGTGTTCCTCTTAATTAGATTTAGAAATATCTAGATCAAAATGATTGCATGTATCATCTTTGAGATCTATAAGAGGAGGAAGCACAAAAGTGGTGGCATGTTGTTCCTGAGATACATGCATAAGATTTTCATTAAAGTAGACACTCTTCTCAATGAAGAGTGTCAATTCTATTGAAAGATCTAGCAGTCTATATCCCTTTACACCATCTGAATATCCTACAGAGATGCATTCTTTTCTATGAGGTTCCAAAGCCCTCCTCTTCTTTGCAAGAATGTGTGCCCATGCATGTTTCAAAAATGTAGAAATGTGTGACTTCCGGTTGCATGTCTCTCCATGTTTTGAAAGGTGTTTTTCCTTTGACAAATTTGTGGGGAGATCTATTTTATATGTACAAAGCACAGTTGATTGCTTCAGCCCACAATTTGGAGGGAAGGAACCGAGCATGCAACATACAACTAGTCATCTCTTTCAAAGATTGGTTCTTCCTCTTAGCTACCCCATTTTGTTGCAGACTGTAAGGAACTTTGTTTTGCAACTATATTATTGCTTCATCACAAAGATGTTGGACATCATTATTGACATACTCCCCCCTTATCTGTTCAAAGGATCTTGATCACTTTACCAAACTGCTTCTCTACATGGGCTTTAAAAATCTTGAGATTCTTTGATACCTCAAACTTGAATTTGAGAAAATACACCCATGTGTATCCCATGCAATCATCAATGAATGTTAGCACATATCTAGCTTTTCTCATGGAATGTTTAGGAAATGGACCCATAAGATCAATATGAACATGCTCTAAAGGAGAAGAGACTCTCCATGCATTCACCTTTGGAAAATTTTCTTGTGGATGCTTTCTAAGAGCACATCCTTCACAATTTCCATCAGAAAATTCTATGGTTGGCAAGCCTTTTACAATTCCTTACATTTGCTAAGTTGTTGCATGTATCTAAAGTTATAGTGGCCAAATATTTCATGCCAAATTCTATTTTCATCATTTACATGTGTTAGTAGTATAGTAGAATTTGATTTAACAAGTTTAGAAAAACTATACACGAATGAGACTGGTGATTGGCCTTACCAATAGCAATTTTTGAGTTGTCTTGCATGTCAAAATATGCTCACCAATTTTGGGGTGAATTCAACTTTCCTTCCAGTGTATGTATATGTCATTTGATGTACAGAGAGAAGATTAACAATATCCTTCTATTTTCAGTCTTACTTCTTCTTCTCAGGTTTCAGAGAACTAGAAAACACAATATCCTTCAATTTCATTTTTTCAAAGGTGAGACTCTCCCTAGCAAAACTGGTAACAAGGGATACCAGATTAATACACCAAACCTCTTGAAATGTCTTAAAGTAACTTTCACATGCTTCATCTTTCTTTTTCAAACACTTCAAATATCATTAAACCTACTTTGGAATCGAAACTTGTGACTTCCACAACACATTTTCCTTCAATGACAAAGATCTCAAAAAATCCATTGTTAATCATACAAGCAAAGATCCAAACCAGAAGGGGTAGCCTTCATTCCTTGTCATGTTAATGATCTCAAACAATTGACTCCTCAATAATTTACACAAATCAAAAACCACATCTTCCATAACAAGCTTAAATGCAACAAATACAACAATAGCTGAGGTAGAACCTTCCCTATTTTTGAAGTAAATTTTGTAAGAGATTTCATACACAACATCTTACTATGAGATTAACAATTTTGTCTATCAACAACACTCTTTGATCTCCTATCACTCCAGTTAGGGTTTCAACTTCCTTGATCTTCACAGTCTTCTTTACCAAAACAATTCCTTTGTCGCATAAACCAGTAATTACTAAAATGTCTTTAGTGATCAGATAGGGTTTGTTCAACATGATGCAATCATTTTGTACTTGAATCTGGACAAGCTTGATCAAACCTTCATTATCAAACCAAGGAAATTTTCTCCACAGATCCAATCATTTCTATTCTAACTCTTTAACTTTTTATAATTCTTCATCATTCAAATTCCTTTCCATCTTCCTAATTTTTTCAATATCAAATTCATCCAATCGTACCTTTTTTAGATATTGAAATTCTTCGCTGCTCGATTCCCCAATGACCATCTTGGATTCCATGATGTGAGCACTTTCTTTGCTTATTCTCTTCAACTGCTTTTCCGCTCCTTAAACTCTTTTCTTCACATAATATAGAAAATGATCTCAAAGTTCTATATTTGTCTTTCTAATTAGGGTCTACCTACCAAAAAGAGTGTCTTGTCAATGATGTGATCATCTTCACTAAATTACCAGATTGCATATCCAACGCAATCATGCCGAACCCACAACATGAACTACTTCGGAGAGGGGGGCCAAAAGATTTTCCTTGAGAGCCCCCCTTGAGCCAAAACAACGAGCTCAATTACCAGAGGAAGAAGTGGTTGCACCATATTCCAGTGCACTGGGTTTTCTTGCATTATTTACCTCCTTCTTTCTCCATACCATGACTTCCTTTTTATTTGATTCGCAAGTCTTGACCACATTCTTCTCCATAAACTTCTCCTCAACAACTACATTTTTGTACTTACTAGCATAATGTCCAAATTGTTTGCATAATTTATAACATTTGATTTTACTCTACACTAAATTCACTGAATGTATTCTAGATTTGCACTGATTAGCTCTATGACCATAACCGTTGCATAGATGACAATAGTCATGAAAATTACTTTTCATCCCATTCATTTCAACTGAATATAATTTTTGACTCATAACATTATTCCTATAGTAATTTTCTTTATGACCAAACTTCTTGCAATTGTAACATTGAGTGTTCAGTTCCTTCATGCTTCTACATTTTGTAGCCTTATGACCAAATTTATTGCACTCGGTTGACAATAACCATTAAATGATGGGTACCTTTGTGCATTCGGTTGACGAATTGACTGTCTTCTTGCATTAGATTTCTGATTGTAGATTTTGCCCGCATCTTTAGATTTACTCTCTACTTCTATCTTAACTTCCTTGCCTTTGTCTTTGTCTTTTTTATTTGAACATTCATCGGCTTGAAATCCTAGTTCAATCTTCTCTTCATGAGGTTTCTTCATGTTAATCAAGTCATCCAGTAGTTTGTTGCTTTTATGAAATTTAGTTGTTGTCTTCAGCTTCTTCACTTCTTGTTCTAGCTTCTCACATTCTCTAGTCTTTAGCTTAATTGAATCTTTAAGAGTTTCTTCCACTTTGTTCTTTTCCTCAATTTTCAGCATCAAATCTTTAATGGTTTCATTTGCCTACTTTAACTAATTATTAACTTCCTTATATCTTAACTTGAAATTTCAGATCTATCCTCCAAGTTTCACTACACACTCATTTGCTTCTCTAATGTTTTCGTTAAATTCCTCATTCTATGATTCCCCACTTTACATATCTTCAAGGGCTATCTTCAATTCTTCATCCAACTTATATTCTCTAGTCATACTCATCGGTGCCATGATTCAACCAACAAGGATCCCCATCAAGTAGTTGTAGCATCGTAAATTGTACAACCTTGCTAAGGTGGTACAATTCTACGGTTAGTTTAGCACCCACCTCAATGTGTTTGGATCTTGCATTGTAATTTCCCTTTAAGCATTTAATTAATTAATTTAATTAAATCTAAAGTCACATTTCATCACTTCCCACATTAGAAAATTGAGCCCTTTATCCTAAGTGTGCCCCTTTTTATTTTATTCCTCCAATAAAACATTTAATCATAAACCCTAATTATGTCTTATTTTGACCTTTACGACTCGATTTCGCATATCAAAACACCTCAAAATCAGCTGTAACTTTGGGATTTGCTCTAATATTATCATATCTAACGACCTTGAAATTTTGGTTAAAAGTTGGTTGGACCATGTGAAAAGTGCACATGGTCCCCGACTTTTTTCTCAAAATTTTGGGAGCATAATTCTATGATATTATAATGCTTAACCCCAAGAAATTGGCAGGAAATTCAATCTCTAAGTCGGCCTAAAGTCAAAATTAAGATCTAGGGTTTTATACGTTCTCTTTCTTCATTTGAAAGGATCTAAGGATTGCATTGAGGAAAAAGCTTTTGGAGCAATTTTGAAGGAGCCTTCTATGTAGTGAAAGAGAAGCTTATGTGGAGTCTTCAACAACATTCATCAAGCATTCATCAAGTATTCATCATTTTCATTTACTTTTTCATTTTCATTTACATTTACATGCATTTAGGGTTTACTCTCAAGCATAGGGTAGCTCTAGTTTCTTGTCTTTTTCATTTAGGATCTTGTATATACACAAGGTTCTAGCACACACACTTTCAGTACGTTATCGACTATTTGCAGAGGTGGGAATCATCAACATAGGGGTTTGACTAAGGCAAAACCCTATATAGCCACCCAAACCCTCTATTTTCAGCTATAGGTGCAAGTACAAGTACCCAAAAGACTTACAGATCAACAAAAGACATCAGGATAGTCCTAAGGTATCAAATCTATCATAATCCATCAGGAATTAGGGCATGGTGCCCCGGTCCTTCCCAAGACAGGGGTGTGGCACCCTAGTCCCTCCACTTTGAGGTGGTTTTTAGCAAGGTGGTGTCTTAAGACCTTTAGATTGCAGTTCTTCAGTTGCAACTTTTTGTTAGGTTTTCAGGGATAGGGTTTGTGGTGCCCTAGTCTTGGTCAGTTTGGCTCATTTTTCCATATCAGGTACACATCCAAATTCCTCTCCCTTCTCTTCTTTCAGTATCTCAGTTTCAAATCTGTAAGTTTGTGCAATTTCAGTTCATATGTGCTTCATTGTTTATCTCCTATTCTAATTGATCAATCAAACCCTATTTTTCTCACCATTTACAACAAGAGGAATATAAACCCTAAGATATAATCCTTGGCTCTCTCATTATCACAAGAAGTATCCAAAGTGATCTATCTCCCTAGGCTCTTTTGTAATCCCAATGTGTTGGCAAAAGTGAGATTAGGTCCTAGTTACTTGATTTCGCTTTTTTCCCTCCACATTTTGGTGAACCCAATGTGAATCCAATCTTCTTTAATTCTGATTTATGTTCTCAGATCTGAGTGTTTTTCTTATTTCAAATTCAAATTTACATTTACAAGTTTCAATTCCTTGCAAATTTCAAAAAAATTTAGAGATTAATTTTGTTAAAACCTTAATTTTTTCAATTCAAAATTGAACTTGTGGATAGCTTAATTGGGATCATTAATTTCAGATCTGATTTAGGAACATATTTCACTCATAAATTTCATTTTCTAAATAAACATTTAGAGTGCTTCATTGGTTAAAATTGAACATTTCCATCTATTTTACATATGTTATCATTTGAAAGAGGAAAATTGTTGTCATGATGCATTCATTTCATAGATGTAATAATGGGTTATCTTCCCTTGTTTCAATTTTTCCATCTCTTAAAGAACCTCCTCCTATTTATGACAACATTTTAGTGCCTAAAAGAGTTGTTACCAACCCCTTCAAAACTCTCCCATGTTCTAAGGATGAAGAATTGAAGAGTGATCTTGACAATTCTCCTAAAATGTGCACTTCCCGTCTAGCTATCTTAGAGGAAGAGGATGATATCATAAACACCTTTCTTATCTTAATGTTACTTTACCTTCCCTACATAATGCCTCTCTAAGTGAAAAGGTATTGATGGACATTGACTTATCTTCTCCTAAATTTGGTCTTACCAATGGGGTTATATGTCAGTAAAACATGTTGGCATTAAGTTGTCATTGATGTCAATCGGTATGGAATGGTCACCGATGAATGAGTAGTGGTGACCGGTATGAAGGAATCAATATGCAAGAAGACAAATGATAGTGTGATAAATGGTATACATGAAGTGCAAAATCTACTGGTAAGCTGGATCACTGGCAAGCAAGTAAACATGACAACCGATAAGTCAGCAAATAACAACAGAGTGTTGTGATCACCAGCAAATGGACTTAACAACTTGATCGGTATGTTTGAGGTAGGCCAAGTGATTTCATTTCCAGAGAGGATATCAACAGGTATGAAGGTCCACTAGTGAATTCTATTGGCATTGCATGACGATTGCATTAATGAAGTATAGTGTTCTCATTGATGTCAATAGTAACCGGCAATGGAAGTTGTATTACAAATGGTAGTGATGCAGTAATGCAACCGGTAGTGGAGCAGTCATGGAAACCGGTATTGGTATTTGAAGCAGAGCCATCAACCAGTAACCCCAACTAGTTGATATGCCAAACCCTAACCCATGGAGCTTGGTGAATTGGTCATGTTGATCTATGATCGAATGGTGATCGGAGATGGAGATACCACGTATGCATGATGCACGTGATGAGTTTCAAAGCAATTTTGGCGCGTGAAGATAACTGTTTATCTTGGGAATGAGCAAACACATAGCATGAAGTGATAACCATGTGACGAGCTATGGGATTCGATGTGTGTTGATCCAAGAGTGGTTCAAGTTGTCTAGAACAATGTGTAGTTGATTGCTATGTGTATGCGGGAAAAGCGGTTTGATGAAATCCAAAATGTGAAAATATTTCAATGACTTGCCCACACACCCATGAGACTCTTGGTGTAAGTTATGGAGCCATGATGGATGGCTCAACTTCCCAAGGAGTGTTCCATGGTTCTTTATCTCACAAGGTCCCTCAAGCCAATGCCTTTGCTTTCAGATCACTGAGAAAAGTGACTTAGGGATGACGAATGCAAGAATGAGGGATGCTTTTGATTGAATTTAGTATGAATGCATCCTATTTATGCATGATTCTAGTGAATGAACTAAACTAGATGATAAGATGACAAGGTTAGTAAAAATACCATCCTAACATGAAATACTAGCTATATGATTTAATCTAAGATGATAGAAATAATCTAAAATGATTATTAGATTTATTTCTATTACAAAGAGAGGTTAAATGCTTGTTAAAATTAAGTATAAGTATGATGCTAAAGACTTGGATGATAGAAATGAAGGAATGAGAGCTCTATTTATAGAAGAAATAGGGCAATGGATGGTCAGGATTGAAGGATCTTATCAAGGGCTAGGATTGAAAGCTATCAATCCATGTTTGCAATTCTCACCAATGAAATGGTGACAATTGTCAACATAAGACTGCTTGAGAGGAGAGGTAAGAAGCATTAAATGCTTGAGAAGACCCCATGGTTACCTTAGAGGGTAAAGGTTAAGGTTAGGTTAAGGTTATCCATTGGATAAAGCTTTTACCCAAAGGATAAACTCTTGTGCAAGGGTTAAAGGGATAACCATGGTCAAAGAAATGAATGCTTGATGCGACCCCTGAGTTAGATGAGGGTTGAGTTAGGCAAAAAGTCTCTAACCATGCCACTAAGGGCTAGTTAACCATTAATGGTTTGAAGACTTTGGGGACAAATTTGTAAGAGTCCTTCCAAATTTGGGGGTTTTCAACAAGTTAGCTTGTTGAAGGCATACAAGCTTTAATGCCTTTGGAAGACTTTACTCCAAATTGGAGAAGTTACCTCCTCAAATTTAGGGAAAGGGGATAATTGATGGGTTTAGGTTAATTGATTAGGATTAGAGGTATTCTAGAAGAATTTAGGAAGAGGGTTAGGAGGCAAGTGGGAGATGTAGGAAAATGCAAGTGGGTGAGGAATAATAGGATTTAATTAAAATAAATTGCTTTATTTTAATTTGGTTGCAGGTGAGGATTTAAATAAATTTAGATTTATTTAATTGGGGTGAACTATTTAATTAAATGTAAATTTCATTAAAGTAGAGAGAAGAGATTTAATTAAATAAAATGATTTATTCAATTAAATGATCGTCTACACCATATGTAATCCAACGGTCATGATTGAACCGATATGTGTGTAATCTCTATGAGATTTGTAGGTTTTGTGATGTGTTATTGACCTATTGTATTTTCTTATAAGGTTGATGAGTTGCTTTGTAATTGTTTTGGGAATTTCGTTAAGTATGGTAGTGAGATTGTTGTTGAACCAGATGGAGTGTCTACAGAATGTTTTGAAGGCAGATAGGAGTATAAAAGGATCTGACTAAGCAAGATAGTGCTATTACTAGATCAACAAAAACCCTATTGTTCTCTAACCATTACAACAAGGTAAGCTTTAACAGGCTTGGTGTTGTCTAAATCCTCTAACCAATCGATCCATTATCTTGGATTTGAAATCCTCTATCAAGGTTACTCCTAATAGGGTATTGCCTTTAACGGGGTATTGTAGTCAATCCCTTAACCAAGTGATCCCTAACTAGATCTATTCCTAACAAGACATTTTTGTAAAGATTGTAACAAGGCTTGGCTCCTAACAGGGCGAACTTCAAAAGAGTTCAGAATACTTGTGGGTATTCATCCCCACCGTGGTTTTTCCAATTTGGGATTCCATGTCAAAAATCATTTTGTCAAGTGGTAAATGATTTTGTGGTTATGTGTTCTGATATGGTTGATATGATTAACTGGTAAAGAAACTTAGATATAATTAGATGATTGGAAGTGATCTGAAATGAGCTAATACTGATGTTAGTAAAGTGGTTTAATGCTTTGGTTAAATGGTATGTGAGTTTCAGATCTGTTACATTGTATCATTGTTGTTTTTGATCAACTGGTAAAGTTTGACAGTGCAGTAACAGTTTTTGTTACAATGTCTAAACTGGTTAAGTTAGCAAGTTGTTTATGAGTTAGGATCAAGTTTCGTAAAAGTTTAGTTTATTTTCTATCTTCTGATTCACCCCCCCTCTCAATAGTTGTCTGGATCCTTATTGTTTCATCGTATTATCTATTGGTATTCGAGAATTCGAGGTCCTCTTGTGTTTAAGCCTAATAGCTTGAGGAAAATATATCTAGGAGATAATAATGAAGAAAGTAGGTCTGAAGTTCAATAGGGAAAACTACAAAATCTGGAATGATAGGATGAAGATCTAAATCAAAAGCTTAGGAATTCAATATTGCGAACATGTTACTAAATATAACTTGCCTAGTGGGATTTTGTCAGATGATCAAAAGAAAGAGAAATAGAAGAACAATCAAGCATTGGAGGCCATTATCAGTTCCTTGTCCGATTTAGAGTATGTTGATGTCCATGGATTGGAAACTGCATTTCAAGTATGGAAGAAACTGGAGGATCTCTATAGCGGTAATGAGCATGTTAAGATTGCCAAATAAGAGAGCCTGAGAGGTAAATTTGATGATATGTGGATGGATGAAGGAGAGAACATTCAATAGTATGGCCAAAGGATCAAGGAGATAGTCAGTGAGATCAAAAGTGTTGGTGGTATAGTGGAGGATACCACAGTGGTTAGCAAGGTGTTGAGAACCCTTCTACCAGTCTACGTTATCCGAGTTGCAGCCATTCAGGAAGTCAAGTCTATTGATAAATCAAAGATAACTCTTCACTCTATCATTGGTAAATTAACTACATTTGAATTAAATGGTTTTGATGGAAGTGTTCAGAGATCAGAGTCTGCATTTAGAGCTTTAGTTTCAAATTCACTGGTAAGCAAAAGCAAAGAATCTAGTTACAGTCATGAGTCTAGATACAATAGAGGGGTAGATGATGAAGACAGTCTGATTGAGCTTGAAACATTGTTGGCCAAGTGGTTACCCAAAGGTACCAATAAGTAAAGAGGTAAATTACCTTTGAAGTGTTTTGCATGTAACTGGATTGGACATATTGCAGCTATCTGTCCTAATGGAGACAATGAGCAGAAACGTGAGAATATAAGAAGTAAAAAGGCAAAGGTAAAAGAGATTATCTCATTACAGTGGATGGAGGAATTACAGATGAGGAATCTAAGGAAGATGCAAATGAGGACATTGTCTTTGTTGCCATTAAAGAAGAGACATTAGATTAGAAGGCATTAGTCTCTCTCATGGATAGTTCTGATGATTTGATTATAGATAGTGGTTGTTCACACCACATGACCGGTGACCGGAGTAAGTTTCTTCATTTGAAGGAATTTTAAGGAGGAGGTGTGAGATTTGGGAATGACTCACCTTGCATGGTAAAAGGAAAGGGAACCATCTCTCTTAACGGTAAGAGCAGTGCAGATGATGTCTACTAGGTTGAAGGACTAAAACACAATCTTTTGAGTTTTTCTCAACTCAATGATAGAGGTTGTCCATTGGAATTCAAGAATGGGATGTAAAAAATCTATGGAAGCAAAGGTGAACTGATTGCAACTGGCAAGCAAACAAAAGGTAACTTGTTTCATTTAAGTTCTAAAGTCAATAGTTGTTTAATTGCAAAAGTAGAAGATAGTTGGCTTTGGCATCAAAGATTCTGTCATATAAATTTTGATAACATTGTAAAAGTTAAGAAGTCCAAATCAGTAAGAGTTTTGCCTCAGTTGGATAAATTGGTGAATGCTCTATGTAAGGAATGTTAGTTAGGGAAGATGACATCCTCAACTTTCAAGAGCAAATCTTTATCAGCAGAACATTTGCTAGATTTGGTTCATACCGGCCTTTGTGGACCAATAAGGACTAGGAGTATTCAAGGTGATCGATATTTCATGATTTTTACTGATGATTGCTCAAGAATTATGTGGGTCACATTCTTGAAGGACAAAATTTTTAGCAAGTTTAAGGAATTCATAGTCTTAGTTGAAAAAGAAAGCGGAAGAAAGATTAAGTGCTTAAGAACTGATCAAGGTAGTAAATTTACTTCAGAAGAATTCAATAGATAGCATGAAGACAATAGAATTAAGAGGCAAATTTCTGCACCTAGGACACCACAGCAGAATGGTATTGCAGAAAGGAACAACTGCTCAGTTGTTGAAGCTGCTAGGACTATGCTAATACAAGGAGGTGTAGCTAAGACATTCTGGAGAGAAGTTTCTAGTAGAGCTGTCTACACAATTACCCTGATACTAGTTAAAAGAGGTAATGATAAAACTCCTTATGAATACTGGTATGGTAGATCACCTACTGTCAGTTACTTTTGAGATTTTTGGTAGTAGATGTTTTATCAAGAGAGGTGACTATGTTGGTAAGTTTGTTGCTAAGAGTGATGAAGACGTATTTCTTGGCTACTCCACCAAGAGCTAAGCCTACAAATGTTACAACAACCAGACAAAGAAGATCATTGAAAGTGTTAATGTTTGAGTGGATGAGTTTCCTGAAGATTCAGGAGAAATCAGTAAGGAGAAGGAGGAAGATGAACCTTACATTCTAGTTTTGGAACCAGAACTAATGAAGCCAGAAGTTGGTGAAATGAATACTGCAACACCATTTCAACCTGAACAGGTAGATTCCACAGAAGATGAAGAAAGTGAAGAAGAAGAAGTACTTGAAGACCATGATCATTTTATTCCAAGATATGTTAGACTCAATCATAATCTTTATCAGATTATTGGAGATAAAGATGCTGGTGTGTTAACCAGAAGAAGATAAGAGAGAGTTCTTGTATGATCTCCACTATTGAGCCTAGAACAGAAAAGGAATCTTTTGGAGATGATCACTAGATCAAGGCTATGGAAGAAGAACTTGACCAAATTGAGAAGAACAATACATGGACACTAATATTCAGTCCGAAGAACAAGAATATAATAGGTACTAAATGGGTATTTAGGAATAAGCTGAATGAAGATGGAGTAGTGGTCAGAAATAAAGTCAGACTGGTACGCAAAGGTTATGCACAAGAAGAAGGTGAAGACTATAGTGATACATTTGCACCAGTTGTAATATTGGAAGGAGTTAGGACTCTACTTTCATTTGCAGCATACCAAGGATTCAAAGTATATCAAATGGATGTGAAGTTGACATTTCTAAATGGAATATTGGAAGAGGAAGTCTGCATTGAACAATTGGATGGTTATGCTTTGACTTAAGCAAAGGATATGGTGTGCAAACTACACAAGGCACTATATGGTTTGAAGTAAGCACCTAGGGCATGGTATGAAAGATTACATTCTTACTTAGTGAAGATTGGTTTTCAAAGAACCAATGAAGACAACAATATATATCTCAAAACTGAAGGAGATAAGATACTGGTTAGTGAGGTATGTGTTGATGATATCATTTTTGGAGGAAATGATGATATGTGCCATAATTTTGTTGATGAGATGAAGAATAAGTTTGAGATGTCATTGGTTCATTGGTAGGTGAAATAAAATTATTCATAGGTCTGCAAATCCAACAGATGAAGGAAGGCATTTTCACCACACAATCCAAATATGTGAAAGAGGTATTGAAGACATTTGGAATGGGAGACTGTAAACTAGTTGGAACACCAATTGTTACAGGCTGTAAACTGTCTAAGGAGGATGATTCTGCATTAGTGGATGAAAAGGAGTATTAGGTAAACTACATTATGTTATCCACAATAGACTAGACATTTCTCATGTAGTAGGATTTGTTGCCAGATTTCAGAAAATCCCTAAGGAGACACACATGGTAGCAACTAAAAGAATCTTCAGATATCAAAAAGGCGCAATTGGCTATGGATTATGGTCTCCATATGCATGTAACTTTGATTTAAAACTCTATACAGATGCAAATTGGGCAGGAAATGTTGATGATAGGAAGAGTACAATTGAAGGAGATTTCTTTCTTGGAGGAAGGCTAGTGCCTTGGAGTAGAAAGAAACAAAGTTGTATATCACAGTCAACTGCAAAAGATGAATATGTTGCAATGTATATGAATTGCACCCAAGCAATCTAGATGAAACACATTCTGAAAGGTTTCAAGTTGAAGATATCAGAATTGGTAAGGATTTTTTATGATAACACAAGTGCAATAAACATTTTGAAGAACCTAATGTTGCATGCTAGGACAAAGCATATTGAGCCGAAGTATCATTTCTTGAGAGAGAAAGTACAAAGTAAAGATGTGTTGTTGGAGCATGTATCTACTAAGGAATAGCTAGCATATATCTTTACTAAAGCTTTACCTAAGGCTACTTTTGAGTATCTTAGAGGTAAGTTAGGGGTTGTACCCCTACATGAGGCCAATTAAGCTAATGTGGAGGACATCAGTCCCGAAGCTTATTGAAGATCTTGAAGCAGGTTGGTGTAGAGTGGAGTTACTCCATAGGGGGGGCAACAAGTTGTAGACTGGTGAAGCATGGAATGGTTAACCAACTGATATTGGTATTCACTTTGGCATTGTTTTCAAAGGGGGGAAGAACTATATATGATTGATAGCTAGTTACCAGCTGAAGACATGAAGACACAGTTGAAGGAGAGTACAAGGAAAAATGTAAACCAAGATTCCCATACTTGTGTATGTGCATTTCTCTCTATCATCACAATCAAAAGGGTATTGATATTTGGATTTCCATCGATGCCAAAGGGGGAGATTGTTGGCATTACATGAAGATTGCATTAAGGAAGTATAGTGTTGTCATTGATGTCAATAGTAATCGGTAATGGAAGTTGTATTGCAACTGGTCTTGATGCAGTAATGCAACTGGTAGTAGAGAAGTAATGGAAACCGGTATTGGTATTTGAAGTAGAGAGATCAACCAGTAACCCCAACCAATTGATATGCCAAACCCTAACCAATGGAGCTTGGTGAATTGGTTATGTTGATATATGATCGAATGGTGATTGGAGATGGAGATGCCACATATGCATGATGCACATGATGAGTTTCAAAGTGATTTTGGTGCGTGAAGATAACCATTTATCTTGGGAATGAGAAAATGCATAGCATGAAGTGATAACCGTGTGATGAGCTACATGATTCGATGTGCGGTGATCTAGGAGCGGTTCAAGTTGTCTAGAACAATGTGTAGTTGATTTCTATGTAATCCAACAATCATGATTGAACCAATATGTTTGTAATATCTATGAGATTTATAGGTTTTGTGATGTGTTACCGACCTATTGTATTTCCTTATAAGGTTGATGAGTTGTTTTCTAATTGTGTTGGAAATTTTGTTAAGTATGGCACTGAGACTGTTGTCAAACCAGAAGGAGTGTCTGTGGAATGTTTTGAAGGAAAATAGGAGCATAAAAGGATCTGACTAAGCAAGATAGTGATATTACCAAATCAACAAAAACCCTGTTGTTCTCTAACCATTACAATTGTTAAATCCCCTAACCAGGTAGACTTTAACATGCTTGGTGTTGTCTAAATCCTCTAACTAGGTGATCCATTAGCTTGGATTTTAAATCCTCTATCCAGGTTACTCGTAACAGGGTATTTCCTTTAACAGGGTATTGTAGTCAATCCCTTAACTGGGTGGTCCCTAACTGAATCTGTTTCTAACATGACATTTTTGTAAAGCTTCTAACAAAGCTTGGTTGCTAATAGGGAAAACTTCATAAGAGTTCAAAATACTTGTGGGTATTCATACCCACCGTGGTTTTTCCCATTTGGGTTTCCACATCAAAAATCATTGTGTCAAGTGGTGAATGATTTTGTGGTTATGTGTTTTGATATGGTTGATATGATTAACTAGTAAAGACACTTACATATGATTAGATGACCGGAAGTGATCTGAAATGAGCTATTACTGATTTAGTAAAGTGGTTTAATGTTTTAGTTAAACGGTATGTGAGTTTCAGATCTGTTACATTGTATCATTGTTGTTTTAAGTCAACTCATAAAGTTTGATAGTGCAATAACAATTTTTGTTACAATGTCTAAACCAGTTAAGTTAACAAGTTGTTTATGAGTTGGGATTAAGTTTGGTGAAAGTTTAGTTTGTTTTCTATCTACTGATTCACCCCTCCTCTCAGTAGTTGTTCGGATCCTTATTGTTTCATCATATTATCAAAGTTAGGTCATACTAGTAAGGAGGGTTGAACCGACAATGAATCTTGGTCGGTGAACGTTGTCAAGCCGACATAACAAGGCAAAAAAGGATTCCAAACCAACATTGCAAATCAAGCAGAGGTGGATGTCAACAAGGTTGAAATCTGGAAAGCATGCAGAGGTCAGTGAAGAGAGCACTGATGTGGTAGTTGGTGATTTGGTCGACATTAATGGAGTACCTAAAAATCATAGGTTCATCACATGATGTTGTGGATCAAGGAAGACAAAGTGGCAAGGTGATGGAGGTAATCTTGTAGGATGATCCGATCCTTGTGCATGATGGTCAAAGGAATCATCAGAAGCATCAAAGGTGATGGATAGTGAAAGGCCAAAAAACCAGTTCCAGATGTCCACAAATAGAAAATGCATATTGGAAGGAAAGGAGATGGCGGTGCAGATTGATATGATGTAGACCATCTTTTCAGAAAAGAAAATCTGATCATATCTGATGCAGATTTAGTTGGTTGAGTAAAACCCTAGTACGCCACCATTTGAATGGTGTTTTTAGCGGGAACCTTCAGATATAAATATGTGAACTAAAGAATGGAGATGATAATGCTGGATGAGAGTTGTGAGAGAAGAGAGAGTTTGTGCAAGGAGAGAGAAATTACTTTGAGAGATATTTTATTGAGATTCAGAGTGTTGAAGTGGTAGCAGGGTAAACCGGTAACAGGTCTTTACCGACAGTGACAAAGCAACCAATGAATTGCAATAGAGTCATCAGTCAAGTATATTAGTAGAGTGTGTATTTGTAGGAAAGCATCCAAGTGTGGTATTGTGCAAGGAGACGATTAGAGAAAGAGAAGAAAGGCAGAAGGAAACTGGTAGGTGATCAGAGGAAGAAGATGAATAACCAAAAGGTATAGAACTAGTGAAACGGAGCAGAGTTGTAACCGGTATGGTAGATAGAATTTGATTAGGTGTTGAAAAAATTGTTTGTAGAAAGGTGCTACTATTGTATAAAATTGTATTTATTTGTATTATACCAAGTTGGTGCTTGGTGCTCCTTGGGTTGGTGCCCTAAAATCCTTATAATCCATTGTTTCATTGTGGGGATGGATTGGAGCAGTAGACTCCAGGAGCATTTCTCACCGAGGTTTTTCCCATAGTGGGTTTTCCTCATATATCTAGTGTTGTGAGTTGTTCATTTGTGTGTTTTCCTTTTTGATACCCTCTCTCATCTTACCGGTTTGATTTCTTAGTACTTAGGTTGTTAACCAACACTCAAAGCTAAGTTTAAAAAGGTTAAGATTTTTAGGTACCACTAATTCATGCCTCTCTCAGTGGAACATTTTGTTCAACAATTGATATCAGAGCCTTAAGTTCCCTATTGATCAAAGATTTCTCTAGCTTGGGTAGATTCTAGTCAAGATCACAATAGCAAGAAATGAATCTGCCTCCTCAAAAGTCCCCATGTTTGATGGAACTAACTGTGCCTTCTGGAACACAAGAATGGAGACCTACCTTTCCTCTCTTGGTTTTGATGTGTGGATGTTTGTCAAGAATGGGTATATTATTCCTAATATTCCTCCCACTGATCTAGATGCCAAGAGGGAATATGAAAACAAAGCTAAAGCCAAGCATGCCATTCTAAGTGGATTGTTAGATAATGAGTTTGTTAAGGTCATGCATTGTTCATCCACCAAGGATACTTGGGATAAACTGAAAAGATTGTTTGAAGGAGATTTCAAAGTCAAGGAAGCTAAGCTGCAAGCTCTAAGAGGTCAACTTGAAGGCCTAAAGATGAGAGAAGAAGAAAAGGTTGCAGATTACATTCACAAGGTAGATGAAACTATGAATGCTATCAGAGGATTTGAAGAAGAGGTAGCAGATGAAGTTGTTGTCAAGAAGGTTCTCAGATCTTTTACTTTCAAATATGATACAAAGGTCTCTACTATTGAAGAAGCCAAGGATTTGAAAAAAAATTCAATGGATGAGTTATTTGGCTCCTTAACTACATATGGAATGAGGACAATTGGTGAAGGAACCTCTAGGAGAGAAGCTAAATTCAACTCCATCAAGAAAGGCAAAGAAGATGTTGCACATGGAAAATCAAGTGAGGACTCTGATGCAGAAGTGGCAAACTTTGTGAGGAATCTCAAGAGAGGATCTGCTAAGTACAAGGGTAAACTACCTCTAAAATACTTTAACTATGGCAAGATAGGAGATTTTGACTCAAAATACCCATATGGTGAGATTGATGAAGAAGAGGTACAAAGAAATGATAGATCCTTGGGGAGGAACCAAGAAAAGAAGGTTTACTGGCAAGGAAAAAGGAGCTACGGGAAGAGGAAAAGTGTATACACCATTCAGGACGATGCCACAGATGAAGAGAGTGCATCAGAGTATGACTGTTGTGAGGGAGAAAAAGTATTCAACCTCTTTATGGTAGTGGATGAACCGGTAAATGAAGAAGAGGAAGATGAAGACATTGAAGGTGAAGCGGACCTAGATATGTTATGTTGTCATTGATGTCAATTAACTGGTAATGATATTTTTGATATTGTCTTGCAATCGGTAGGAAGAGCTTTGTGGAGGACATTGTAAATCGATATGTAAGTTTGTGAGTTAAACTGGTAACTGGTATAAATGGTTAAACCCTATCTATGTAATGTAACTGGTAAACCCTACTAGTTGTTTTTATTAAACCCTAACCGATTAAGGTTATTGAATTGGTTACATTGGTTTATGATCTAATGACGAGTGGTAATGATGATGACACGTGTGATCATTTTATGAAGACAAGTTCAAAATGTTTTGGCGTGTTTTTGTCTAGGGAATGAGCAAAGTGTAGTGCATCTAATGCAAAGCGTGTGATGAGTTATTGAGTTCGATGAAGCGGTGATCAAGTAGCGGTTGGATTTTTCTTGATTGATGTGTATAGATTGCTATGTAAATCCAACAATCATACTTCAACCGATTTGTTTTGTAATCTCTATGAGAGAATTAGGTTTTTGTTGTGTTATCGACCTAATTGATATAAGGTTGATGAAGTTGTTTTGTAAAAAGGTGTTGGCATAAATCAATTGAGTGTGTGGTTGCCGAACCAGATAATGAGTCTGTAGTTTGAGTAAAGGCAGATAGAAGCTTAAAAGGATCTGATCAATAAATTGTAGTGCTATTTAGACAGATCAAGCAAAATCATGTTGTTTTCTAACAATTACAACAGAACTAAAATCTCCTAACCAAGTAAGCTCTAACAAGCTTGGTTACTTCTTAAATCCTCTAACAAGGTGATCCATTAGCTTGGATTCTCAAATCCTCTACCGAGGTTACTCCTAACAGGGTACTTGCTTCTAACAAGGCATTTGTAGTCAATCCCTTAACTGGGTGATTCTTAACCAGACCAATTCTTAACAGGACTTTTGTAAAGCTTTAACAGGATTGGCTCCTAACAGGGCAAACTTCAGAAGAGTTTAGATAGTTATCTTGTGAGTCTCATCTCACTATGGTTTTTCCCATTTGGGTTTCCATGTCAAAAATATTTGTGTCATGTGGTGAATTTTTTTGTGGTTATGATCTTATGATTGATTTGATTAACTACTTAACTATTCTGATAATGCATGATAATCGAAAGCATTGAGAAATGAAGTTTGTTGACATATGATAAAGCATTTGAATGTTAACAAGTTTAATGTTGTTTACTGTTAAGTTGCCATAATAGTCAACCGGTTTTTCTTATGAGTTTTTATCTTGACAGAGATATTTCATTGATAAGTTTACTTTTTGTGATTGAGATTGACATTGAGAAAGTTTGTATCAGTTTTTCAATTTACTGATTCACCCCCCTCTTAGTAATATATCAGATACTTATTCTTTCATCATACCATCAATTGGTATCATTGCATCTCAGGTCCTCTAAGATCTAAGCCTAACAACTTGAGGAAAAGATCTTGCAGATCATGATGAAGAAGGAAGGTCTAAAATTTAATAGAGAGAACTATACGATATGGAGTGACATAATGAAAATTTACATCAAGAGTCTAGGAAGTCAGTATTGGGAACATGCCAAACTAAATATGTTGCACCCACTGGGATTCTGATTGATGATGAGAAGAAAGAACAACAAGAAAATCATCAAGCATTAGAGGCCATTATCAGTTCCCTGTCTAATGCTGAATATGTAGTTGTTCATGGTCTAGAGACTGCACATGAGGTATGGCAAACACTTGAAGAGATTTATAGCAGTGATGAACATGTTAAAATTGCTAAAGAGGAGAATCTAAGAGGAAAGTTTGATGACATGCGGATGAGTGAAGGTGAGAATATCCAACAATATGGTCAAAGGATAAAAGAGATAGTCAGTGAAATTAAGAGTGTAGGAGGGAAAGTGGAAGATGCTACAATGATCAGTAAATTACTAAGAATCCTACTACCGGTCTATGCTATCCGAGTTGCAGCTATTCAAGAGCTAAAGACCATAGACAAAAATAAGATAACTCTTGATTCCATCATTGGAAAACTTACTACTTTTGAATTAAACGGTTATGATGGTAGTGTACAGAAATCAGAGTCTGCATTTAGAGCTATTGTCTCTAACCCATCTGTGAGAAAAAGTAGAGATACTAGTCATGGTTATGAATCTAGATCCAACAAAGATGTTGATGATGAAGATAGTTTAGTGGAGCTTGAAGCATTGTTGGCAAAGCGACTGCCTAGAGGCACTGGGAAATACAAAGGTAAAATACCTTTAAAATGTTTTGCATGCAACAAGATTGGCCACATAGCTGTTAACTGTCCTAATGGTGAAAATGAACACAAGAAAGAGAAATTCAAGAAGTATAAGGGTAAAGGCAAAGGAGATTGTCTTATTGCTGTTGATAGTGGTATCACAAATGAAGAGTTTGTAGATATTAAGGAAGAGATATCAGACTAGAAGGTATTAGTGTCCAGGATGGATAACTTTGATGATTGGATCATTGATAGTGGTTGTTCACATCATATGACCGGTGATCGGAGCAAATTTCTTTCCTTGAAGGAATTTGATGGTGGTGTTGTAAGATTTGACAATGATTCACCCTACATGGTTAAATGTAAATGAGTTATTTCTCTTAATGTGAAGAGCAGTGCTGACGATGTCTACTAGGTTGAAGGTCTAAAGCACAATCTTTTGAGTGTGGCACAACTCAATGGCATAGGATACCCACTGGAGTTTAAATATGGTATGTGCAAAGTCTTTGACAACAAAGGTGAATTGATTGCAACCGGAAAGAAAACTAAAGGTAACTTGTTTCACCTTAATCCTAAAGTTAGCAACTGTTTAATTGCAAAAATAGATGATAGCTGGCTTTGGCATAGGATATTTTTTCATATAAAATTTGATAACGTTGTTAAAGTGAGTAAGTCCAAAATAGTGAGAGGTTTGCCTCAGTTAGACAAACCAGTTAATGGTCTTTGCAAATAATTTCAGTTAGGAAAGATGCCTTCTTCAACTTTCAGGAGCAAATCCTTCTCGGCAGAGCATTTGTTAGATTTGGTTCATACAAATCTTTATGGACCAATAAGAACAAAAAGCATTCAAGGTGATAGATATTTCATGATCCTCACTAATGGTTGCTTAAGGATGATGTGGGTCACATTCTTGAAGGATAAGACTAAATATTTTGGTAAGTTCAAAGAATTCAGGGCCTTAGCCTAGAAAGAGAGGCAAAAAGATAAAATGTCTAAGAATAGATCAAGGCAGTGAATCTACTTCTAAGGAATTCACTAGGTACTGTGATGAGAATGACATCAAACGACAAATTTCTGCACTAAGGACACCACAACAAAATAGTATCGCAGAGAGGAACAACCAGTCAGTGGTTGAAGCTGCTAGGACAATGTTGATACAAGGAGGTGTAGTGAAAACATTTTGGAGAGAAGCTATCAGTACAACTGTCTACATTATGAACCGAGTTTTGGTGAAAAGAGGTAAGGACAAGACCCCTTATGAATATTGGTATGGAAGATCACCTAATGTTAGCTATTTTAAGATATTTGGAAGCAAATGTTTTATTTAGAGAGGTGATTACATTAGCAAATTTGAGGCTAAGAGTGATGAAGGCATATTTCTTAGCTATTCCACCAAGAGTGAGGCCTACAAGTGTTTTAACAATCGGATGTTCGAGTGGATGAATGTCCCGAAGTTTCAAAGAAAATTAGTTTGGAGAAGAAGGATTAAGATCCTTGTATTTTGTTTTTGGAACTAGATACTATGAAATCTAAAATCAGCAAAGCAAATTCTGATGCACTTGTTCAACCAGAACAGATAAATTTAGATGATGATAATGATGAAGTTGAACCTAAAAATAATGATCATGTTATCCTAGATATGTGAGACTAAATCACAGTCCTGAACAGGTTATTGGGGATAAGGATGTTGGAGTACTAACCAGAAGGAGAATAAGAGAGAACTCTTGCATGATCTCCACCATTGAACCAAGAACTACTAAGGAGGCATTTGGTGATGATCATTGGGTTAAAGCTATGGAGGAGGAATTGAATCAAATTGAGAAGAACAACACTTGGACCCTAGTACCTCGATCGATAAATAAGAATGTTATAGGTACTAAATGGGTATTCAAGAACAAGTTGAATGAAGATGGTGTTGTAGTTCGCAATAAGGATAGGTTGGTTTGCAAGGGTTATGCACAAGAAGAAGGAGAAGATTATGGCAAAACTTTTGCACCAGTAGAAATATTGGAAGGTTTCAGAACTTTACTTGCATTTGCAGCTCATAAGAAGTTCAAGGTATACCAGATGGATGTTAAGTTTGCATTTTTGAATGGGATATTGGAAGAAGTATACATAGAGCAGCCAGATGGTTATGCTTTGACTGAGGAGAAAGACATGGAATGTAGATTGCATAAGGCTTTATATGGATCAAAGTAGGCACCCAGAGCATGATATGAAAGGATTCATACACATCTGAGGAAGATAGGCTTTCTAAGAACTAGTGATGATAGTAACATATATCTCAAGTCTGAAGGAGATGAAATACTGGCCAGTGAAGTATTTGTTGATGATATCATATTTAGAGGTAATGATGTCATGAGCAATAGTTTTGCAGATGAAATGAAAAATGAGTTTGAAATGTCTTTAGTAGGGGAAATAAAAAAATTCATAGGCTTGCAGATACAACAAATGAAGAATGGTATCTTCATTACACAGTCTAAGTATGTGAAAGAGGTCTTGAAGACATTTGGCATGAGTGACTATAAACCAGTTGGGAAACCAATGGTTACATGTTGTAAATTGTCTAAGGAAGATGAATCTAAGTCTGTTGATGAGAAGGAATATAGGTCAATTTTTTGGAAAATTGCACTATGTTGTTCACAACAAACTGGATATAGCCCATGTGGTTGGCATAGTTGCTAGATTCCAAAAGAATCCTAAGGAAACACATCTAATAGAAACCAAAAGAATTTTTAGATACCTAAAAGGTACTGTTGACTATGGATTATGGTATCCATATGGAGGAAACTTTGATTTGAAGGTGTACACAGATGTTGATTGGGTAGGAAATGTTGATGACCGGAAAAGCACAACCGGTGGAGCATTCTTTCTTGGAGGAAGACATTTTTCAAGGAGTAGTAAGAAGCAGAGTTGTACTTCACAATCTACTGATGAAGCTGAGTATGTTGCAGCTTATATGAATTACACATGGGCTATTTGGATGAGGCACATTTTGGAAGGTTTTAAGATGAAGATTTCATAACCCATAAAGATTTTATGTGATAATACAAGTGCCATATATATTTATAAGAATATTGTTTTGTACACACAAACCAAGCACATTGAATTGAAGTATCATTTCTTGAGGGAAAAGTGCAGGGCAAAGATGTTATCATAGAGCATGTTTCTACCAATGAGCAGCTTGCAAATATATTTACCAAACCTCTACCTAAGACTAAATTTGAGTATCTTAGAAGTCAACAAGGGGTTGTAACCCTTTGTGAGGTTAGTTGAGCATGATGGTGATTGCATTAGTGTCTAAACCAGTTGCAAAATTTTACAGAAGGATTGGTGTAGTAGTGGAAGCTATTCCACAGGGGGAGCATTAAGTTGTAGATTATTGTTGTTGTACAGTGAAATTTGAAATTACATGTTTTACTTTCAATTTGGTATTGTTGTCAAAGGGGGAGAAGAATTATGTGATTATGAGGAGGAGAACCAGTAACAAGATGAAGACATGGCGAGCATGGTGAATACTTGGTAATGTAAACAAGGATTCCTATTCACAATCACAACAATTAATCAATAGGCATTGATATTTGTATTTCTATCAATGCTAAAGGGGGATATTATTGGAATTTGAATGAAGATTGCATTAATGATATGCTATATTGTCATTGATGTCAATTAACCGGTAATGATATTGTTGATATTGTTGTTATTATTGGTATTGTCTTGTAACCGGTAGGAAGAGCTTTGTGGAGGACATTGTAAACTGGTATGTAAGTTGTGAGTTAAACCGGTAACCAGTATATAAGGTTAAACCCTATCTATGTAATGTAACTAGTAAACCCTAGCATTTGTTTTTATTAAACCCTAACCATTTAAGGTTGTTGAATTGGTTATGTTGGTTTATGATCTAATGATGAGTGGTAATGATGATGACACGTGTGATCATTGTATGCAGACAAGTTCAAAATGTTTTGGCATGTTTTTGTGTAGGGAATGAGCAAAGTGTATTACATCTAATGCAAAGAGTGTGATGAGTTACTGAGTCTGATGAAGCAGTGATCAAGGAGTGATTGGAGTTTTCTTGATTTTTGTGTATAGATTGCTATTTAAATCCCACTGTCATACTTCAACCGATTTGTTTTGTAATCTCTATGAGAGAATTAGGTTTTTTTTGTGTTACCAACCTAATTGATTTGTTATAAGGTTGATGAAGTTGTTTTGTAAAAAGGTGGTAGAAATCAGTTGAGTGTGTGGTTGCTGAACTAGATAATGAGTTTGCAGTTTGAGTAAAGGCAGATAGAATATTAAAAGGATCTGATCAAGCAAGTGTAGTGCTATTCAGACAAATCAAGCAAAATCTCGTTGTTTTCTAACAATTACAACAAAACTGAAATCCCCTAGCTGGGTAAGCTCTAACAAGATTGGTTACTTCTTAAATCATATAACAAAGTGATCCATTAGCTTGGATTCTCAAATCCTCTATTGAGGTTACTCCTAACAGGGTACTTGCTTCTAACAAGGCATTTGTAGTTAATCCCTTAACCGGGTGATTCTTAAGAGGATCAATTCTTAAGAGGACTTTTTTACAGCTTTAAGAGGCTTGGCTCCTAATAGGGAAAAATTCAGAAGAGTTTAGATAGTTATCTTGTGAGTCTCATCTCATCGTGGTTTTCCCCATTTGGGTTTCCAGGTCAAAAATATTTGTGTCATGTGGTGAATTTTTTTGCGGTTACGATCTTATGAAAGTTTGTATCAGTTTTTCAATTTACTGATTCTCCTCCCCTCTCAGTAATCTACCAGATGCTTATTCTTTCATCATACCATCAGAACACATAAGTACACTAGAAGAGCTGAGAAGAACAAGAAAATAACTCAAGAAGGTCAAGCATGTTACAGCAGAAGGACAAGATCTTTTGAAGAAATGCTTGGATAAGTCTAATCAAGTGATTGCTTATTTGAAACCGTGGTTGGAAGAGGCCAAGAGGATATGTGAAGTCACATCTTGTGACTTGATAAAGATGGAAAAGGAGCATCAAGATCTAGAAGAAGAAATTGTAAATCTCAGAAAGGAGCTTGAAAAGAGAAAGGAGGAACTGAAAATGAGAAGAAAGTATGAGGGTAGCACTGGACAAATTGTTGAGAAAACAGAAGCAATCAAAAGACACTGGTGGTTTAGGATTTGAAGAAGGTCAAAGTTAAAACAACAAGGAAACTTCCAGTAAAGAGATTCAATTCACTTCTTCAGGTGAAGGTGAATTGAAGAAAACATTGAGTGTAAGCAAGGATACCTGTAAAAAGACTTATGCAGAGGCTATAAGAAACCATCCTACAAACTGGTATGCTGAATCAATGAACCGGAGGCCACACTCATTGTACCAGAATCTAGATCCTAGGAGAAAAGAGAAGGTTGATCATGAAGGGTTCACTAGAGTCAACAACTTGAAAGGAAGACCCCCGGTAAGACAAATGTTTGTAGGACCAAGGCAACCAAACTGGTATGTATCAATCTTTCATGGCTATTGTTACTGGCGTAACAAGTTTGGACATAGGATACTTGACTGTAGATTGATGAATAAGCCCACTGTAAATTATGAAAGTAGAAAATCCTTTGATGTACTTCAGGAGGTGAATGTCATCTGTTATTAATGTAATGGTTTGGGTCATAGGAGTTATGAATGTAGAAGTCAACCAGTTTCCTATAATAAGTTTTCAAACTCATCTTTTACTATGAATGTGATATGTTATAACTGTCATGAGTTTGGACATATTGCAAAGAATTGTAAGAATAGGAAAATCAAGTAGAAGAGAACAAATCCTAATCAAGAACCGGTATCCAAACCAGAGCACAAAATTGCAGTTGACAAGAAGAAGGTAACTCTGCTGGTATGGGTTGAGAAAGACAAAATCAAAGCAGAGTCAAACTTGATTGTGCAGGCTACCCTGCATGCTGAAAGAAGGAATCTATAGGTAGTTGACAATGGGTGCTCCAATCACATGACTAGAGACAAGAATAAATTCATCAAGTTTGAAGATTAAAATGGTGGTTCAATGAGGTTTGGAGACAACTCATCCATCAAGATAAAGGGAAAAGGTACTATGAATATTGATGGCAAACTGAGGGCACATGATGTCTATTATGTGGAAGGACCAAATCACAATTTCTTGAGTGCAAGTCATATGTGTGACAAAGGTTACAAATTCACCTTTGACTCTACTGGTTGCTAGATAAGGAAGGAGAGTACCGATCATATTATAGAAGAAGGTAAAAGAATAGATGGAAATCTATACAATATGAAAGATTGTTTTGAATCCCAATGTATTTTGGGACAGTTGGATGAGAGTTGGTTGTGGCACAAAAGATTAGACCACATAAATTTTGATAACTTGGTCAAAGTAAGCAAAAAGGGTTATGTGAGATATACTGGATGTTAAATTCTGTGAGAAGCAAGAATTGAGCCAGGATCTGATGTCGGTCATAGATCACATGCAACTCCAAGCAACGGATGATCGAAGATCAAAATAGCTGAATGAAGATAAATCTGATATGAGAGAAAAATAGAGATAAAGAAGAGAATTTAGAGAAGACTCTCACCGAGCTATCACTTGACTTGTGAAGGTGAGAGTATATTGCTTATTATATAGAAAAATAATAGCATATACAACCAAGAGGTGCATTAACTCCCACCTCCATAAAAAGTGGGAGGTTTTACCTACTACCCCATAAAAGGTGGGAGGTTTTTACCTACTTGGTAAATGTCAAAATATGTGGCATAACCTCCTTACATGAAAACAAAAAAGGAGTTATAAGAGGTGGTACATAAGGCCAAAAGAGGGTGAGAAACCCAACTACCCCATAACCTACTTAGGAAATGACAAAATAGTGGTTATGAGAGGTGGCACAACAAGCCAAAAGAGGGTGTGTAACTCAACTACCCATGTGAGGTGGAGAGTTACACATGTAGCTAATGTATTTCACCACGTGTCCTCATATTAACCACACCTAATAACCTAAGCAAGCTTAATAATATATGTGTAGGAAAAATAAATACCCCCTAACATAAGGAAAATAAAAAAACCTACACTAACACCCCCCCTTAAGCGTAGCTTAGGTGGGTGAAAAGATGGGTCCCAGCAAATGAGGCCATGTTAGGTACCCATGTACATAAATATCCCCCCCAAAAGAAGAAGACCCCCCATAAGAGGAATAGACCCCCCTAAATAGAGAGAGAAAGAATGAAGGACTAAGAAGCCCCTCCTGAAGTAGACACCTTTTGCATCCCAAGCAAAGATCGCAAATGAAGGAACTTGCTTTCAGTGAAAGGTTTGGTGAAGATGTCCGCAGTTTGCTCCGATGTAGAACAATACTTAAGATCAATGATGCCTTCCTGAATGAGCTCCCGAATATAGTGCATATGTATCTCAATGTGTTTCGTCCTCTGATGATGAACTGGATTTCTTGAGATTTGTATAGCACTCTGATTATCACAAAAGATGATGGTAGGCTTTCTGACTAGAATACCAAGCTCAGTAAGAATATTTTGAAGCCAAATAGCCTCAGTGGTGGCATTGACTGCCTCTCGATACTTGGCCTCTGTCGATGAAAGAGCAATTGCAGACTGCTTCTTGCTCAACCAACAAACTGGACCAGAACCAAGTGAGAAGCAATACCCAGAAGTAGACTTGCGATCCTGAGAATCACCTGCCCAATCTGAATCCGTATATCCTACCAAGTCAATATCCACACCTGCTACATATTGAATTCCATAATTGTGAGTACCCTGAATGTAGTGGAGGATCCGCTTAGCTACTTTCCAATGCAACTCATGTGGCTCCTGCATGAATCTAGAGACCATGCCCACAGCATAAGAAATGTCAGGTCTCGTATGAGTCAAATAAATGAGGCTTCCAACAAGCTGTCGATATAAAGTGCCATCAACCAAGGGTGAAGAGCACTTAGCCTCAAGATTGACCCCTGACAAAAATGGAGTAGGTGTAGGCTTACAATCAGCCATGTGAAATCTAGAGAGCATATCAAGTGCATACTTGGGTTGTCCAAGGAAGATTCCTAAAGATGATTGAGTGATCTCAATTCCCAAGAAGTAATGCAGAAGACCCAAGTCTGACATCAAAAATCTATCATGTAGAGCAATTTTCACTGCTTTGATGGTGGATGAGTGACTCCCTGTGAGTAACAAGTCATCAACATAGAGAACCAAAAATGTGAGAGTTTCATCCTATTGCAGAATGTATACGTTCAGATCAGAATGGCACCGAGTGAAACCAACTGTCAGAAGGAATGAGTCCATCTTGGCATACCAAGCTCGAGGAGCTTGTTTGAGGCCATAGAGAGACTTTCGAAGTCGACACACAAGTGAAGGATTCTGAACAAACCCCTGTGGTTGCTCCATGTAGATTTCCTCCTGAAGGTCACCATGAAGAAATGCACTCTTCACATCCATCTGATGAACTTCCCAACGATGGGCTGCAGCTATAGCAATAACAAGCCGGATGGAATTCATCTTAGCAACTGGAGCAAAAGTCTCAGAGTAATCAACCCCTGGAACTTGGGAAAAACCTTTTGCTACCAAGCGAGCCTTATACTTATCAACCGACCCATCCGCTGCAAATTTTGTTCGATAGATCCACTTGCATCGAACAAGTTTCCTTCCCTTAGGAAGAGGAACTAAATCCCATGTGTGATTCCTTTCCAAGGAATTGAACTCTGCTTGCATTGCAGCATCCCACTCAGGAACACCTGAAGCTTCTCGAAAGGACTATGGATCAGAAGCTGAAGCAATGAAGAGATGTGGAGCTTGCTAAAATTGTGACCTTGTTCTTCTAGTATCTAATGGATCACCAAGCCAATCTCCTGCTGACTCAAAAGTTTGTCGAGCCCAAAGAGGCACTGAGGCTAGAGAGTCTGGGGGAGAATCATCAACCTCTGAATGATGACTATGAGAGGAATGTGAATCCTCATCATCATTGTCACCATCTGAAGTAGAGGAAGAAGACTCCTCATCAAGATTAGGAGGATTAAGATCCTCTGAAGAACTGTCATCATAATGCAATTTCTCCAATGTGATAGTGGATGGAGAAGTGGTATGAGAAGAACTAGAAGAGCTCTCCTCAAAACGAACACTCCTCTCAATGAACAACTCATGAGTAGTGGGATGGAGAAGCCTATACCCTTTGACATCATCTGGATATCCAACAAATATGCAAGGCTTACTCTGCAGATCCATAGCCTTACATTTTTCAGCTGGAATGTGGGCCCATGCAAGAGAACCAAACACTCTAAAGTGTTTAACTGTGGGTTTTCGACCAGTCCAAGCTTGAAAGGGAGTTACCCCCTTCACAGCTTTATGAGGAACTCGATTTTGGATGTAACACGCACAGTTGATGGCCTCTGCCCAATACTGAGGTGCCAAAGACTTGGAGTGAATCATACAATTAGCCATCTCCTTCAAGGACCTATTTTTTCATTCTGCTACACCATTTTGTTGAGGACTGTATGGAACTGTGTGCTGCATGTTGATACCTTCTGAAGCACAAAACTGTTCAAACTGATTATTAACATATTCACCCACATTATCTATACGCAGAATCTTGATGAACTTCCCAGATTGTTTCTCTACAAAAGCTTTGAAATCTAGAAAATTTTCAAAGACTTCAGACTTTTGTTTGAGAAAGTAAACCCATGTATATCTGGAAAAGTCATCAATAAATGTTAAGACATATCTAGCCTTGCTGAAAGATGGTTGTGGAAATGGTCCTGCCAAGTCACTATGTACCAACTCCAATAGTTGTGTAGCTCTCCAAGCTTTACCTTTAAGATACTTCTCCTCTGGATGCTTACCAAGAATGCACCCCTGGCACACTCCATCAGAAAATCGAATAGAAGGCAACCCTGAAACCATTTCTTGTTGACTGAGTTGTTGCAAGTAACGGTAGTTCAAGTGGCCAAACCGTTGATGCCACAAACAACTCACCTCATCTGCATGAGTGAGTAAAACTGTCGAAGGAGAGTCAGGAACAAAGTGAGAAAACTGATATAATCTAGAATGATGATCTTCTTTTCCCACAGCAACAGTAGACCCATTATGCATTTCGCTGATTACCACTGCATCTGGTGTGAACTCAACTCGCTTGCCAGAACCAGTGTGAGTGATGTGATAAACAAATAGGAGATTAGTTGATAAAGATGGAACACAAAGGACATTTTGAAATGTTCCTTCACCCACATCAACAGGAGTGTCATCACCCATTAGGATGGAAGGCATAGAACATGGCTCTAAAGATGTGAAATCATCTTCTGAAGAAGCCATGTGGTGTGAAGCACCTGAGTCAATTATCCAAGAATTTGGTTGTGAAGCAATAGCAACTAGGGCCTTACCCTTTCCTTTCCCCTTACTCTTATCTATGTCCTTAGAAGATCCTTCCGATGAACTTTGTTTGACTGAATCAGGAACCTTGATATTATTCTTTTCAAGAAGATTTGAAAGGTGATCAATTTGTTTCTTTAAACACTTATGTTCATCATGACCAGGCCTCTTACAATAAGAACACTTGACCTTCTCCTTCTTAGGTTGTTCACCTTTTGATGAAGAGGTCTCATTGTCTGCTTTTGAAGTAGCAGATTTCTGATCTTTCTTCTTCTCTCCTTGGTTCTTTTGTTTCTTATCTTGCTTACTAGACCCTTTCTGTTCTTTTGTGCCTTGATTTACAACTAAGGCATGTGACTTAGAGGGCTTTATTGTACCCATTTGAACCAATTTGTCCTGCTCCCTAGTGAGTTCTGCAGCAAAATCATCTAAAGAAGGCATTTTGAATGTGGTACCTAGGGCACATTTGGTAGCATAGAATGTAGAAACAAACACTGAATAGTTAGGACCAAGCTTAGAAAGAATACTCAAGATCAGTTGCTTATCATCTTTCTTAGTTCCACACTGTTCCAATTGCAATCTTATAGACTTAAGTTTAGTGAAGAAGTCTTGTATAGTATCAAAATTGGTTGGATTCAACCCTATGAGTTCATTCTCCAATTGATGACCTCTTAGTTCATCCTGCTTACCAAAGAGGTTTCCCAAAGTAGTCCATACTGCATTTGGTGTAGTAGCAGATTCAATGTGAAAAAGAAGGTCAGGAGAGACTGACATGCACAATGTACCAAAAGCTTCATCACATTTATTAAACCATTTAATCTTTTCTGCAGCATCTTGAGGTTCAGTTTCAAGTCCCATAGTAACACGATGATATCCATGTCTTTTCAGATATATTATCATCTTAGATTTCCATTCAAAGTAATTATATGGTGTTAAAAGTGGAACTGTAGATGCATCCATGATAGCAGAAAAGAAGATTGCAAAGAGTCAAGAAGAGTGCAAGAAAGAAGACACAAGAGACACCCCCCCTTTTCACTAGTCTTTGAAATCACCCCCCCCAAATATTACAAGGTTGGCACTTTATAATTAGTGCATTTACAAGGCTTTTATCAGATTACAATGCTTTCTAAGGCTTTAATGGCCAAAATAGAAAGTTTAAATACATATAAATTCAACACAAAATCTGAAAAAAAATTAGCCTTATAGCTACTCAATGTATCTTAATACCTTTCCAACAACTATTCATTTTTGTAAAATAGAGTTGTGAGAAGAAAGATATGATCTATAGAAGGAATAAAAAACATGCAGCTGATTCAACCTACAATATCTAACAAAGAAGGGTAGAATATTTCAATAAGACCTGCAATTATAAAGAGTGCTCATTTCCAGCTTTCCGTCAAGTACTCTGATTTTTTTTTACTGTGTTCTCCAAACTCTGAATTTGGTGAAATAAAAGTCACTTATGATTTTCACAAGCCTTCTGGACACTCTGGAAATGCTAAAGAAGCCTCCAATATTACCAAAAATGCTGCAATCACCCAGATCTCAAAGAACACATATATAAAACCAGATTTAACTAGAAGCTTATTTTCCTTTAAACTGTTCTGATTCTCTAGATCACATGAAAATGCAGGAGAAGAGCATACTTGGTTTTTAAGAAAAATGTTAGCTATATAACAATCTCAAATCTCTCAAATAAATCAGAAAAGCAATGAGCTATACCAGACAACACGGCTCTGATACCATGTTAAATTCTGTGAGAAGCAAGAATTGAGCCAGGATCTGATGTCGGTCATAGATCACATGCAACTCCAAGCAACGGATGATCGAAGATCAAAATAGCTGAATGAAGATAAATCTGATATGAGAGAAAAATAGAGATAAAGAAGAGAATTTAGAGAAGACTCTCACCGAGCTATCACTTGACTTGTGAAGGTGAGAGTATATTGCTTATTATATAGAAAAATAATAGCATATACAACCAAGAGGTGCATTAACTCCCACCTCCATAAAAAGTGGTAGGTTTTACCTACTACCCCATAAAAGGTGGGAGGTTTTTACCTACTTGGTAAATGTCAAAATATGTGGCATAACCTCCTTACATGAAAACAAAAAAGGAGTTATAAGAGGTGGCACATAAGGCCAAAAGAGGGTGAGAAACCCAACTACCCCATAACCTACTTAGGAAATGACAAAATAGTGGTTATGAGAGGTGGCACAACAAGCCAAAAGAGGGTGTGTAACTCAACTACCCATGTGAGGTGGAGAGTTACACATGTAGCTAATGTATTTCACCATGTGTCCTCATATTAACCACACCTAATAACCTAAGCAAGCTTAATAATATATGTGTAGGAAAAATAAATACCCCCTAACATAAGGAAAATAAAAAAACCTACACTAACATGATCATCAAACCAGTAAGCATATTTTATGAGGAATGTGCTAAGGAGAAGCAAACTAAGGTGTCCTTTCAGAATAAACAACATAACACCTCAAGGCCACTTGAACTTGTGCATACTGATCTATGTGGTCCAACTAGGACAAGAGCACTTGTCGATAAGAGATACTTTATGCTCTTCATTGAGGACTACTCAAGAATGACATGGGTCACTTTCCTACAAGATAAATCATAGGCATATGAGAGGTTCAAGATCTTCAAGAAGATGGTAGAGATGGAAAGTGGTTGCAAGCTAAAATGCCTTAGATCATATCGGGGTGGAGAGTTTACATCTAATGAGTTTGAGGAATACTGTGAGGGGCATGGAACTAGAAGACAATATTCAACCCCAAGGACACCACAACAAAATGGAGTGGTTGAAAGGAAAAACATGATAGTCAAGGAGATGACTATAACTATGATAAATGAAGCCAACATACCGGATATCTACTAGAAGGAAGCAATTCATACTATAGTGTACACATTGAACCAGGTTCAGTTGAGACCAAATAGTAATATGGCACCTTATAAACTGTGGTATGACTAGAAACCATCAGTTAAATACTTCAAGGTATTTGGAAGCAAATGTTTTATCAAGAGACACATGGATGGTTTGGGTAGTTTTGATTTCAGAAGTGATGAAGGCATCTTCCTAGGTTACTCAACTCCCAATAAGGCCTACAAATGCTACAACAAGAGACTGAGAAGAGTCATTGAAAGTGTGAATGTCAGAGTTGATGAAGATTTGCACAAATGGAGACAAATAGAAGACTACTGGTATGATGATGTTGGTGATCAAGACAATGAAGTTCAGATTGACAATGAATCGAAAGATGAAACCGGTAAGGCTCATAATTGGTATGTGCAGAAGAATCACCCAAAAGAGCAGATCATAAGAAATAAATATGATGGTGTCCAGACAAGGAGGAGACTAGATAGAAACAATGAGAAGCTAAACTTCTACCTCATGACATAAATGGAACCTAAAAACTTCAATGAGGCTAGCAAGGATGAGAAGTAGATGGCTGCCATGGAAGAAGAGCTACAACAAATTGAGAAGAACAAGAGTTTGTAATTAGTCCCAAGACTAGCAAACAAGAACATCATTGGCACCAAATGGGTCTACCAAAACTAGACTAATGAAGAAGGTAAGATTGTTAGGCTTAAAGCTAGGCTTGTGTGCAAAGGTTAGTCTCAAGTAGAGGGCATTGAATTTGAAGAAACATTTACAGTGATAGCTAGACTAGAAGCCATTAGGATGTTTCTATCTTTTTCAGCCTACAAGGGATATAAATTATATTAGATGGATGTAAAACATGCCTTCCTAAATGGAAATTTGGAAGAAGTATATATGGAACAACCGGAAGGTTTTTTGTTACATGATGATGAAACCTTTGCATGTCGGTTGAAGAAGGCCTTGTATGGGTTGAAGTAGGCTCCCAGAGCATGGCATTCAAGGCTAGATAAGTACCTAAAGGAGAAAGGATTCAAAAAGGGAAGTGATGACAACAAGATATACATCAAAGCTGATGAAAACCACATGATCATTGTGGTAGTGTAAGTAGATGACATAATATTTGGAGGCAACAAAGACACCCTTTGTAGAGATATTGTTGATCAAATACAATCAAAGTTTGTGATGCCAATGCTTGGTGAGTTGACGTATTTTATTGGTTTGCAAATTTTACAGCTAGAAAAGGGGATATTCATCTCATAAACCATGTATGCAAAAAACATGTTGAAGAAGTTTCAAATGGAGAACAACAAACTAGTGAGTACCCCCATGGTTACCGGGTGAAAACTTAGAAAGAATGATGAATCACCGGTAGTGGATAAAACATTGTATAGATCCATGATTGGAAGCTTGTTGTACCTAACTGCCTCTAGACTAGATATAGTGCAAGCAATATGCATGGTAGCTAGATTTCAAGAAGCACCTAAGAAGTCACATATGAATGTAGTGAGAAGAATTTTTAGGTATTTGCAGGGGATACTCAATTTTGGACTATGGTCACCCAAATAAGGTGAATTTACCTTGGAAGCATATACTGATGTTGATTGGGCAGGTTGCATTGATGACCAGAAGAGCACAAGTGGTGGTGTATTCTTCCTAGGTGACCGACTAGTTTCATGGCACAACAAGAAGCAGGTTTCAATCTCCCTATCAACTATTGAAGCATAATAGATTGTTGCTACCACATGCTTCTCTCAAGTGCTTTGGATGAAGTAGACCATCAAGGACATACAAGTGGATATCTCTGATCCTATTCCCATTAGGCATGATAATTCAAGTGCCATCAATATATCCAATAACTCGGTAATGCATCCAAGAACAAAGAATATAGCCATCAAGTATCATTTTCTCAGGGAGAAGGTTGAAGGATAGGAGGTCATGATGGAATATGTCCCCACCAGTGAACAGGTAGAAGATATCTTCACCAAACCCTTACCGATAAGCACTTTTATTAATTTAAGACACAAGATGGGAATTGTGTCACCTGCCTCATGCACTTAAGGTTGTAAAGAGATAAATGGTTTAGGGGAAGTTCATAAGAGAATATATATCTCTTGAACCACATAAAAATCATAGGGGGAGTTCAAGTTTTTATGCCTCAGTACTGATTGCACTCACAAAGAGGATATTTGACTAATAGAGAGTATGCACAGTCTAATTGGTTGAAGATGACTCAAAGGGAGAATGAACCTGTTATGGTAGGATTTAAGTCTTTATCTATAGAGGAGAAATCTACTTGGAGGCTTGCAAGCATTGTAGCTTATATCAAAGGGGGCGAATGAATCTGTTACTGAAATACTATGATCCTTTGTCATTGTGTCAAAAGGGGGAAAATTCTATCGGTATGTGGACTTGCAGTTGTGTTGACATCAATCAAAGGGGGAGAAATTCTACCAGTATGTGGACTTGTAGTTGTGCTGACATCAATGCCAAAGGGGGAGATTATTGGAATTCGACTGTCATTGATGTCAACCAGTATGGAATGCTCCCCGATGAATGAGTAGTGGTGATCGGTATACAAGAAAAGGTACCGGTATGAAGGAAGCATAATGCAAGAAGACAAATGATAGTGTGATAACCGGTACACATGAACTGCAAATACTACCATAAGATGGATCACCAACAAGAAAGAAAGCAAGTAAACATGACAACCGATAAGTCAGCAGAGAACAATAGAGTGTTGTGATCACTGGCAAATGGAATTAGCAAGTTGATCGGTGTTTGAGGTAGGCTAAGTGATTTCACCGACAAAGAGGATATCAGTAGTTATGAAGGTCCACTGGTGAATTCAGGTCATATCGATAAGGAGGATTGAACCGATAGTGAGTCTTGGTCGGTGAATGTTGTTAAGCCAACATAGCAAGTCAGAAGAGGATTCCAAACCGATATTGCAGATTGAGAAGAGGTGGATGTCGAAAAGGATGACATGTGGTAAGCATGTAGAGGTCGGTGAAGAGACCACCGATGTGGTGGTTGGTGAGTTGGTTGGCATTAATGGAGTACCTGCAAATCATGAGTCGATGGCAAGATGTTGCGGCCTGAGGAAGATAGAGTGGCAAGGTGATTGAGTTGATCTTGTAGGATGATCTGATCCTTGTGCACGATGGTCGAAGGAAACATCAAGAGCATTAATGGTGATGGACAATGAAAGGCCAAAAAACTAGTTGCAGATGTCCAAAAATAGAAAATGCACATTGGAAGGCAATGAGATGGCAGTGTAGATTGATGTGATGCAGATCATCCTTTTAGAAAAGAAAATCCAATCATATGTGATGCATATTGACTTGGTTGAGGAAAACCCTAGCACCCCACCATTTGAATGGTATTTTTGGCGGGAACCTTTAGATATAAATATGTGAACTAAAGACTGAAGATGATGACATTGGATGCAAGTTGTGAGAGAAGAGAGAGTTTGTGCAAGCAAAGAGAAATCAGTTTGAGAGATATTTTATTGAGATTTAGAGTGTTGAAGTGGTAGTAGTGTAAACCGATAAGAGGTATTTATCGAAAGTGGTAGAGAAACCAATGAACTACAAGAGAGTCATCAATCAAGTATATCGACAGAGTGTGTATCGGTAGGAAAGAATCCAAGTGTGGTATTGTGTAAGGAGAGGATCAGAGAAAGAGAAGAATGGCAGAAGGAAAATGGTAGGTGATCAAAGAAAGAAGTTGAATAACCAAAAGGTATAGAACTGGTGAAATAGAGCAGAGTTGTAACTGGTAGACATCAGATGATCAAGTGTCGTAAAACTTGTTTGCAGCAAGGTGCTACTATTGTATTAAATTGTATTTTTTGTATTACACCAAGTTGGTGTCAGGATAATTGGTGGAAAACTAAGAGGGGGGGTGAATCAGTTGTCAACAAATTATATTAATCAAAACACTTTATAGCCTTTAACCAAAGCACATAAATATTGAATACAGGAATAACATAAACAGATGCCACTAAGCAATAAAACTTAAGAATGAAATAGAGAATTAACACAAAGTAACTATACCACATAACACCATGATTTGTACGTGGAAAACCTGGTAAAGGGAAAAACCACAGTGGGAAGCCTACCCACAGTCAGATGATACTTCTACAGAAAGTATGTGATACAATGAGGGGCATGCACATGCAGAAAGGTACACTGCCTAGAGTGTACTGCTCATTACAAAGGAGTCTCACTAACTACAGAGAGGTTATAACCACCTCAAGATATTTGGACAACAATCTAGAAGATTGAACTACTAGAGATAGCATCTACCATGCCTGATTACAGTCTTGGTTAAGCTCAATACTAGAGGCCTTTGACCTCTTACTTAAACCTAATTCAATCACCTATAATTGACCCTTCTCATATGATATTTCATTCTACGACCACGAACATATATTTTATTCCCATGCCCATGATCTACAATGAGATCTTACATCAATTTATAAAAACCCTAAGGCCTAAACCAATTAGGTCAGCCACCTAAAAGATATTACAATAAGATCATTACATATATCCATATTACAATGATATGCCATGTCATCTTAGGATCAAAACAATAATAAACAATCCATAAAACATCCTGATAACGTGTAGAGAACACGTTAACATGATATCGGTCCATAACCTAGATAGGTACCAGACCTAACTTGGGTACACCACACCAAAGCGATGTCTCCAATCAATCAAGGAATGATCAATGATCACCTTCAGCATCCTGAATTCCATCTAGAAGCCGCACCAACACCACTTATGCATCCTGTCAAAGATTCTCAGTAAAATATTTGTCGATAAAACCTTAAACCCTTACTAGTATAGGCTTACTAGAGTGTATGATAGCATCCGATCACTAAGTCAATACCAACTGACCAAAACATGCTCCAAGAACATGTAACACATAAAACCAAACATAGTCCATTTATCCAAACATGTCGGAAGTGTCCAACAGATAGCCCCTTCTGTCAGTAACACTATATCTTCTACCTGTAACCTAAACCTATCTTTTGGTAACCAACCAGAACAACTAGTGTTGCCATCAATGACAAAACATCAATGCAACGCATAATCAGTTCATCCAAAATGCCAACAAGGTCTACCTTGAATCAATTTTTTAGAGGGTGTATGTTCAGGATGTTCTATGGGCAAGCATCATGAGGAGAAGTTTGATAAGGGGAAAGCTTGGAGAGCTTTGGAAGTGATTCAACTTGTTCACAACGATGTAGCAAGTCCATTTCAATCACCTTCATTTATTAGGGCCCACTATGTCCTCACCTTCATTGATGGCTACTCCCGCTTCACTTGGGTCTATTTTCTTGTTCATAAGAGTGAAGTGTTTGATATATTTCTAGACTTCAAGGCTCATGTGGAGAAGCAATGAAGGAAAGTGGTCAAGATTCTTTGCACAGATAATGGAAGGGAATATGTGAACAAAAGACTCGAGGATTTTTGTACATTTGAGGGGCTTGATCTTCAGCATTTAGTTACTTACACTCCACAACAGAATGGAGTTGCAGAACACAAGAATAAAACTCTCAAAGAAATGGCTTGTTGTATGATACATGCACATTTTCTTAATTCTACCTTTTGGGTAGAGGCTATCAGTTGTGCCACACACATCCAAAATCAAGTTCCTCACAAAGCTTTGATAGGTATTAGTCCTTTCGAGGCTTGGGTTGGTAGAAAACCAATCGTGAGACATTTCAGTGTCTTTGGGTGTCCAGCATGGGCTCGCATTCCTCCACAGAAATACAAGGCATTGGAACCTCAGAGTAGGCCTTGTATTTTTGTTGGATATCCCGAGGGTGTTAAGACATATTGATTGATGGATCCAAAAACACATGAGCTATTTATTGAGAGGAGTATTCATTTTGAGGAAAACTCTCCTAGCTTAGCCTCCCTACCTCCTCTACCTTCCTCCATTATGGATAGTGATGAGAGTGATTCAAATGATGAGACTCCTTCAACTCTGACTCAGAGGGTAACATCTCCACAGGGTCCACTTGCAGTTGAGGAGCCTCGTTATCCACTTCCACCTAGACCTCGTTAGGCTCGACAGACACTTGAGTCAACAGATTCTCTTGTTGGGGATCCTTCAGATACACGGAGAACTCGATCATAGCATCAGGACCTTCCACATGCATACATTGATATTGCTTCCGATCCACAGACATTTCAAAAGGCATCAAGGGTTCTCGAGTGAGACCAAGCTATGGAGAACAAGTATAGTTCCTTAATGAGGAACAACACATGGGAGTTAGTCCCTCTCCCTAAGGGGAGAAAGATGGTTTGATGTAAGTGGATCTATTGGACAGAATTTGCAACAGATGGTAGTGTCAATAAGTATAAGGATCGACTTGTTGTGAAAGGTTTCTCACAAGTTCCAGGTGTTAACTATACCAAGACCTTTGTGCCCATAGCCAAGATGAATTCCATTCACTTGACACTTGCTATTTCTACAACTCATGGTTGGGTTGTACATCAGATGGATGTGAAGAGTGCTTTTATTCATGGGGATCTTGTTGAGGAGATATATATGGAGCAGCCACAGGGTTTCATCCAAGATTCTTCATTGGTTTGTATCCTGAGGAAATCTCTCTATGGCCTTAAGAAATCCCCTAGGGCTTGGTATGCCAAGATGGATTCCTTCCTTCTCTCAGAAGGGTTCACCAAGTGTCATTTTGATATGAATGTCTACATTTTGCGACAAGATGACTCACACTTGATACTTGTGCTCCTTGTTGATGATTTAATCATTACAGGGAGTACCTCATCCATCATTAGCAATGTCAAATTTGCTTTGCATGAAATATTTGCTATAATTGACTTGGGTCTTTTGCACTACTTTCTCGGGATAGAGATTCTACAGTCACCTTCTGGGATTACACTTTCTCAGCCTAAGTATGCTCTTGATCTAATTGCATGCTTTCATATGGCTAATTGTAAGCCTACATCAACTACCTTTCTTTTAAGAGTTAAGCTTGAGGATAAGTTCTCTTCTCCACCAGTTTATGCCACATTGTATCGTCAGCTTGTGGATAGTCTCATCTACTTGACTCACACATGCCTTGGCATTTCATTTACGATTGGCATGGTTTACCGCTTCATGTAGGAACCACATGAGCTTCATTGGAAAGCTACCAAACACATCCTACACTATATCTAGGGTATACATCATTATGGGATTCACTATGTAGCAGGCACATGACTTCGTTTGGTTGGATACATAGACTCCGATTGGAATCACGATCTTGATGATCGTAAGTCTACTTCTGGTTACAACTTCCACCTTGGTTTTAGCACCATTTATTGGCAGAGAAAGAAGCAACATGTTATTTCTCTCTCTTCGACTGAGGTTGAGTATCTAGGGGTTGTTAATGCAATGACTGAGACTATTTGTCTTTAGCATATTCTCACAGAGTTTAGGTTCTCCACTCCACGACTGACAATTCTACATTGTGACAATTAGAGTGATATTGCTATCTTGAAAAACCCAGTTCAGCATCAGCAGACCAAACATATCGAGATTCATATGCAGTACATTTGAGAGCTAATTCAAAAGTAGGTCATTGATGTACAGTTTTGTCCAACGGAGTAGGTTATAGAAATATTCACCAATCCCTTCACTAAGAGTAAGTTCCAGCAGTTGCAAGCTCTCTTAGGGGTGCGGGATGTTTCATTAAGGGGGGGTCAGCTGACTTCTCCTTCCTCTCTTATGGGGGGGACTTTTTCCTCTTTGAGGTTTTGTCCTTCTTCTTTGAGAATCTTTTGTACATTATATCTCTTTTGGGGGGGAGTTTTTTCCCACTGGGATTTCTCCCTTTCTTCGTTTGTGAGAGATTGCATTGCATAGGTTTGCTTACATTTGCATAGTGTACATGGGTACCTATCATGGCCTAGTAGTAGGGACCCATCTTGCATTGTTGACTTGAGTCTTCATTCCCTTAAGTTTCACTTAAGGGGGAGTGTTGGTGTAATTATTTATTCTTACAAGATATAATTATACTTTACTTAAGTTAACTTAGGATAATGCATCTCATCGTAGTTTGGATATGAGACACTTATGGAAGTGTGCACATAGGGATGTAGCTTGTAGGAGAAATTTTATCTTTTAGATCTTATCTTGTTGTTACATTCCACATTCGGTGGGTCATCCACCTCTTGTGGAATATTATATTATTTCTCCTACCTACCCCTACTTTTACTTACCTACCCTTGTTTCTCATTGAGCCACATGTCATGATTGCGTGCTTACATATACATGTGGCCTTGCCTATATATGTAGGCCTATATTCATTGTATTGGTTAATCCTGTTGATCATATACATATTGATGAGAATATAGTTTGTTCTTGTCAAACTATTGTCTCTCTTTTGTGCTTTTCATTGTGCCCTTGATCTTGGAAAAATTTCACAATCATCTTATACATATTTTTAATCTCACTTATAGTAGAGAATTTAACATGTCATATTCAAATACCTCATTCAATCTATCATGTCTTTAAATAACATTAACGGCTATTATGTTGCTCATCATTATGTGACATTGGTAGCTCACTTATTGAGGGCTCATTGTCATTCATGATGGTACAATTTCATGTGCAATCATACTTTTTGAAGCAACATAATAGCCTATTTCTATCCATCTCTTCTCCCTATATATATAGGGGGCAAGAGTGATTTCAAACAACTCTCCTTAAGATTTAAATTTCCCCTTTGTGAATTAGTTTCTTCTATAAGGGTTTCTTATTGATTGTAGAGGTATATTCATACTTGAATTCCTTCTCTCATATTGGAACAAGAATCCCTAATGGGTATCTTAAGTACATATCCTTAATTGGGACCTCCTCCTTGGTGTTGGAAGTATTTGATCATATATCAATTTCTTTTCTTCATTGAGTAGTATCTTTTATAATAAACCCTTCTATTTTGTGCACATGCATATCCCTGATGAGGATCTCTTGCCTTCTTTTAGAGGAGTGTTGTTATAAATAATCTCTCTTTGATGCCATCTCAATCCTCTACTCTTTTCAAATCTCTTGCAATCATTCATTATAAAAGATGTTATATTTGTCTAAGACGACAACTCTTGAAGGTAGATGTCTTTTGAACAAAGATCTCTACCCCTCCAAGTATCTCCTTTACACTTATATAGCAAGATATCTCTTTTCAACTATCTTATCCTTGCTTGAAGAGTATTCCCTCTCTTACTTGGATTTATGACATTGTTACATGATGGATATCTTTTTGGTGTCAAAGGTAGGTATCCTTGTTCGACTTGCACACACATGCACAAGGTTGAGTGGAACTAATAGTGTTCTCAGTCTCCTCCCTTACATGGATCACCCAGACAGACTTTGGGAGCTAGTTTTCCATGTCCTTTTCTCCATGGATCACATAGTTTTATGGGTGAGATGTCCATGGTTCCTTTTCTCTTCTCATGGATCACCAAAGTGTGTATTCATGATTTCAATCTCTTCTTCTTTCTCTTTACATTTGTTTCCATTTAAATATGTCATCTTGTGTTAGAGAGCTCTCAAATCATCACACTCTTTGTTCTTTGTTGTGTTGGAATTGAGGATTAGTTCTCTTTCTTACCAAATGATTCTCCATTAATTTTTGATCTTGTATCAAATCTTCTTGTGAGCATTTGTCACCAATCTTCTTTTGCAATTCGATATGGTAAACACAATACCCTGTTTCAACTCACTAAAATTAGCAAGCCAAAATAGGGAAGGGCATATAGCTACCCTCTAATTTTCATCACCTTCTTTAGTAAGAATTTAGGTTATTTTGTGATTTTATCTAACATGTGTTTTTGTAGGGTGCGGATCCTAACCGTGTACTACAGATACCACTGGGGGCTTCGTCCGACAACTTGTGGATATATCATTTTTCAAATGATGTTTACTTTTCTGTACTTTATCTTGCATATGCACGTAGTGTCATATGACCGCTAAAGTGGGGGCTAAATGTAGTGTCATAAATTGTACACCCTTGCTAGGGTGGTACAATGTCACACTTAGTTTAACACCCGCCTTAGTTTGTTTGCATCTTGCATTATAATTTTCCTTTAAGAATTTAATTAATTAATTTAACTAAATCTAAAGTCATATTTCATCACTTCATACATCATAAAATTGGGCCCTTTACCCTAAGTGTGCCCCTTCTATTTTATTCCTCCAATAAATCATTTAATCATAAACCCTAATTATGTCTTGTTTCGACCTTTAAGGCCCGATTTCACATATTAAAACACCTCAAAATTAGCTTCAACTTTGGGATTCTCTCTAATATCATCATATCTAATGACCCTGAAAATTTGGTGAAAATTTGGCCGGACCATGTGCATTCCCGCCACGGTCCTCGACTTTTTTCTTGAATTTTTGGGAGCACAATTCTATGATATTATAATGCTTAACCCCAAATAAATAGCGGGAAATTCAATTCCTAGGTCAGCCTAAAGGTGGAATTAAGTTGAAATTAAGATCCAGGGTTTCATACATAAGAGCTCTCTTTCTTCATTTGAAATAAATTAAGAACTATATGGATGGGTCTTCCTAAGAATCTAAGAGAATTTTTTTGGAGCACAAGGAACCTTCTATGTAGTGAAAGAGAAGCCTATGTGGAGTCTTCAACAACATTCAACAACATTCAACAAAATTTCATCAAGCATTCATCATCAATTAGGAGCCTTGAAGACATTGAAGAGTAATAGGAGATCTAGTGGCAATATCTCTCCCCTGGGGATTGGTATGATTTCATGTTATTTTCATGTCTTTGTGTGAGACTATTTATATCAATTTTCACATCTATGTTCATGATTTAGATCATTTAGTATATTTGGTTTGAAGCATTACCATTTACTTTCACATTTACATTTAGGGTTTATTCTCATGTGTAGGGTAGCTCTAATTTCGTATCATTTAGTATCTTGCATACACACAAGGTTATAGCACACATTTTCAATATATTATCGGCTATTTGTGGAGGTGGAAATCAACAACACAAGGTTTTAAATAAGGCAAGACCCTATTGTTTATGGTGAAAAGTGGAAACAACAACATTGAATGACTAAATGAATTCAACCACAAAACCCTAGTCTAACAACAACAAAGATCCACCATAACATATGAAGATTACCTAAGACAATGCAAATAAAAAAAAATCACAAAGATTATACCATCACATGTCCAATAGGGTTTGAATATCCATTCTTCCTATCTCCATTGATCTTGCCTGATATATTTGCTCTCAGATTTTATGTGTGCACAAGAGCTCAACAAAGAACAGAAATGTGGTTGCAAGTAGGCTTGATCGCATATGAAAGTTTGAATGCTAGAATGCTTGATTAGGGTTGATAATGAAGGAAGAATCTCCTTATATAGAAGACACTATAAGAAATAGAGGGATAAGATTGAGTGGTGTAAGAGATAAATGGTCAGCTATGATTAGAGGGTGGGTAAAAGAAATAAGAAAATAATGAGAGGGTAGGTAGTGTAGAAATTAAGAGATGAATGACATGTGTCATGGGTAGAAAAGGTTAATGAATTAATTAAATAAATAAAGATTCATTTAATTAATAGAGAAAATAGGATCAATTAAATAAATAAGATATTTATTTAATTTGAAAAAAGGATAATTTAAATAAATAAAAGTATTTATTTAAATGAGAAATAAGGCTAGAAGAGGATAAATAAATAAATTAAATAAATAAAGATTTATTTAATTAACAGAAAAATTAGGCTTAAAATAATTAAATAAAAAAAGATATTTATTTAATTAGCCAAGACAATTTTAGGTGTCTACATTTTGCCCCTCTTTGAGACAATGCAGCTTGTCATGTTGTTTCAAAGAAGATAATATGAATTGATACAAAGTTGCCCCAAGATGAGAATGATATGCCCCCTCGAGAGATTGGATGAAAATGTCTAAAAAGATTGTAGACAATCTCTTGATAAAAAAGAAAGGGGAGAAAGGACTGACAAGATAGAGTGACAAAGTCACAGGATAAAGAAGACTGACACAGAGACTAGGGCTAGGACAATCTATAAGATAGACCACGAGGGGAAAAAATCCTCATTGTCATCCACACATCCAAGAGATCAGAGTGCAGATAGAGAAGAGAGCAATTAGCATTCAACAGCGATGGCATTGGTTCATAGATTCAATCGCATTCGCTGATTACATAGGCCAGCAGATGCAGGAGAGCTGGTAAGTACCACAAAACCTCCTTGTACTTTGTTGCATTAATTATTGTCATAAATGCATGTCAAGTAGTGTAATAAATGCGCTTTAGGTATGTCAAACAAGGGGAAAAAATGTTAAGGCACGTCTACATTGGTGCCAGGCGTGTTTGGGTAGGCAAGGCGCATCTATGTTTGCGCCAGGTGCGTCTATGAATTTGGCAGCATTTGTGTTCAATATGAGTGCATCTGTGTTTTTTAGGCGTGTTTATGCAGGACAGGTGCATCTGTGTCGAACAAAGGCACGCCTGTGTAATTAAGGTGCATCTATCCAGAGCAGGCATGTATGTGCAGTATGTAAGCGCATTTATGTCATGAATGCGTGTTTGTGTCTTCAAGGCCAAATCAATAGTTTTGTGATGAACATACGCTATCAATTGGATAAGTTGTTGAGAGGATACACTCAAGCAGGTCCTCTAGGGAAGACTAGAATAGCAGATAGGGCTAGGATTGACAATTCTGTGATAGAACATATGTTGTCAATCAGGGAACTACTCAAGAGGATACACTCAAGCAGATGCCCTAGGATAGGATAGATCGAGGCACTTTGTGATCAACAGGGAGTACCAAACAAATTGACAATTATGTGATAGAACATACATTGTCAATTTGATCAGGATGTGATGCCCTCCTAAATGGCACAAGATTAGTCTATGATCAAATAACACAAAAACACACAAAACATTAGTGTTAGTCAATCGAAAACTAATCTAAAAAGGCATACCAAAAGAGAGACTACAAGCATGCAAGCATATTTAACTATCAAAGCAAAGATGATGAGGCATCTCCAAATACCTCCTAACATACTCTTAGTTCCTTCTCCCTTGTTCCTCTCCTCTCCAAGTTCCAAAATAGTGTAGCTCTCAGCAGCTTTTTGCACTATGGATGCTTATGGAGGATTGAGATTTAATATTAAGCTTCAAATATGAAATGAAAAGCTAAATACTATGCTATTGATGCTAAAATCATTGATTTTACCAAAAAGACAAGATTTAAATGCTCTCTAAAAATGTCTATAGCCTAAATGGATACAAGTTTTCAGGATCTGGATTATGAAGGAATGGGCTCTATTTATAGGAAAAATGGAGCAATGGATGGCTAGGATTGAAAGGTTTAATCAAGGGTCAAGCTTGAAAGTTGGGGATCCATGTGCACAATTTGCACCAATGAAATGGTGACAAGTGTCAACATAAGACTGGGTTGAGAGAAGAGGTTGGACGCATTAAATGCCTGAGGAGACCTCATGGTTATCTAGAAGGTAAGGGTCAAGCCTAAATTAGGATTACCCACTGGATTAGGAGTTAATGCAAGGATAAACCTTTGTGCAAATGTTTAAGAGATAATCATGGTCAAAGCATTAATGGCCTGATGAGACCCTTGGGTTGGGTAGAGGTTGAGTCAAAACAAATGTTTTAACCATGTGGGAGGGTTTGAGGTAACCATTAATGGTTATTGGAGACTTTGGGGATTAAGTGGTTGAAGGTTGAAAGCCTTCAATGGTTATCAAAGACTTTGAGCCATTTAGTGGTTGAAGGTTGGAAGCTTTCAAAGGTTATCCAAGACTTTGAGACATTTAGTGGTTGAAGGTTGGAAGCCTTTAATGGTTATCAAAGACTTTTAGGCTTTGAGAAGTGACTCCATTTTGCTTAGGAATGTGACAATAATTAGGGGATGGATTAAGTTAATTAGGAAGGGGTTAGAAGAATCTAGAAGGGGATTATATTTTGCAAGTGGATTTGGTGGGTGAGGGAAAATAGGATTTTATTAAAATAAAAATTCATTTATTTCAATAATTGTGTGCAAGTTGTATTTGGATAAATATTCAAATAAATATTAATTTATTTAAATGAGAAAAAGGAAGATAAAGCATTAAAATGCTTGAAGACTTTGAGGGGAACCATTAAAGGCTTGAAGACTTTAAGGAAAACCATTAAAATCTTAAGAAGACTATAGAAGGAAGCCATCAAATTTGAAGACTTTAAAGCCATCAAGTTTGAATACTTTAAGGGAAACCATTAAAGGTTTCAAGTGGGTGAGGATAAATAGGATTTTAAATAAATAATTTATTTAAAATAGTTGTGCAACTTGCTTTTGTAGAAAAATACAAGTGGGTGGAGGATAAAGGTGATTTAAATAAATTATTTATTTAAAATAATTGTGCAACTTGCTTTTGTAGGAAAATACAAGTGGGTGGAGGATAAAGGTGATTTAAATAAATGATTTATTTATTTAAATGTGAGAGGTGGGATTTTGGGGGATTTAAATAAATATTAATTTATTTAAATGTGAGAGAAGATTTAATTAAACAAATATGATTTATTTATTTAATTAATGGTATGAATTTGGTTAAGTGAATTAAATCAAATAAATTGAATAATTTATTTAATTAATAGGAGAAGAGGGTTAAGATGAATTAAGTAAAATATTAATTTAATTAATTCATTAATTGATGGTTAAATAATCAAATAAATACTAAGTATTCATTTAATTAAGTGGACAAATTTATGTGACTACATTTGCCCCTCTTTGAGACGGTGCGGTTTATTGCGTCATTTCAAAGAAAGAAAAATAGGTGTGAAGAAATGCCCCATAAAATGTAAATTTAATGGGTGGTATGCCCCCTCGAGGGATGGGCCGAATTTTTTTTGAAAAATCGGGCGATCTCTTGAAAAAGAATGAAAAGTGGAGGGGAGGTAGAATAGAAGAAATTAGAACTAATGATGAAAGAATGGGAGAAAATGGAGTGAATATGAAGAAACAACAAGCCAGTGGGTACCCTGAGGTCATGCAAGAGATACATAGCAGATGTAGTGTGGGGTTTGGATTGATGCTATACAATTGATCAAAATTGGTTGGACAATCTGGTGCAATCGGTTTAATTGCCCCAGTCAAGTCAAAGCATGACAGTTGATGTTAGTTGGTCACTTGGACATGATAAAGTCTGAGTAAGTGAATCAAAGTGACCTGATGTGACTTAGACAATTGATGTAATTGCCCGATGAAGTCAAGGTATATGAAGCAAAATACTCGTTGAGACGTAGACAATGGATGTAATTGTCCGTTGGATTGTGTTTGATTGGTTGATCAATTGATAGTATGTGCGTGTGATGGATGGTTGTGGGGAATCATGGCAACCCCGTTGAGACTAGATCATTATGATAAATGCCTGATGTAGTCTAGGATTAGCATAATCGATTACCTGTTGAGACCCAAAGATACTTGATCAGAGTATCTGTTGATAGTCTAGGTGTGTGGGAGTCGATGTATCTGTGTAGACAGAGTAACTAGCTTAATTTTGTGGATGAGTGAGGATGGGAAGCGATGAAGGGATTAGGATGATGTTGATGATCAAGATAGGGAGGGTGAGGGGGGATTTGATGTTAGATAGAAGATATGGAGGACTTATGACTCATTCCTATGGAAGAAGAGGAAAATAGAGTATGCATTATTATGACTATGTATGCATGATATGCAGCTATTATGAATGTATGGATGGTTGGAATGCAACGAAATGCAGTATATATAGATGAGATGGAATGACGATCCATAGTGCTCTATTTTCATCATTGAGCTTTAAAATGTTGTAAGAAAATACAAGCAACTTGACATAAAGATTCAAGATGACCAGAGTATTTCTTACATGGATTTTATATAGAAAGTTAATACAAGCAACTTGATATAATGGATCAAGTTGACCTGAGTATTGCTTGCGGAATAGACAAGGATTATCCCTATTCATGCATGACTTGGATCATCCTCCTTGATCTTAGGCTGATCATATCCTGAGACAAGTGCATACCATACTAAGAGATAAAAACCTTTATCCAGTTTGGATGAGGTAGGAGGAACCAAAGGAAGAGCATTGCACCTGCAAACAAACAATATATACATAAAGAATAAAGAATAAGCATCCTTGGTAATGGTTCATGCTCATATGGTCGAGGTATACGCTGTAGTCAGCAAGCCGTAGTGATCTATGATTACATTTGGCATAAGATTACGTAGCTTAGTGAACTTCCCACGTAGACACCATTAGTACATGCCCCAGAACTTCATCGGAAATAATGCGCAAACGATACAAAACAATGCTGAAAGATCCCGATACAGATAAACAAATGAATTACTCACGAATCAACCAAGCATTTGATAGCTTAACATAATTTTCTTGTCAAAGAAAACGTCACTTTTGTCTTTGTTTTGGTAAGGAAGGATGCATCCTTGTTTTTAAAGACAGTTTCTGATTTGTTGGATGTGGATTGTGTGGTCGATTGATAAATGGTCATTGTGTGAGTACTGTGTTAATGTTGGTTTTGCATCTGCTTGAATGAATATGTACAAGGTGTTGCCATGTTTTTGTGTGATTTTCGATGGGTTTTTCGATGTTTTTGGATTTTGTGTAATAGTTTTTGAATGTTTTTGGATTTTGTGAGTCATTTTTGAATGTTTTTGGATTTTGCGAGACATTTTTTAATGTTTTTGTATTTTGTGAGACATTTTTGAATGTTTTTGTATTTTGCGAGACATTTTTGAATGTTTTGCCAATGAATCACCAGTAATGTAGAATCCACTTCCATCATCTAGATTGTAAGGGCATTGCCCCCAAGTTGGACATGATTTATGAAAAAGCGGGATGCCAGATGCATGAAGTACTTTCTTGGATTACAGATCAAATAACAAGCCATGGTTAGATGGATGGATGTGTGTATGTATGAATGTGATCGCAATGAGCCTGAAAGATACTGGAGCCATTGCCTTTACGAGTGGCGCCTGTTTGCTAGGTTTTCGCCATCGTACTTACCCAAGGTGCCACTGGAGTGGTTGTTCACCGTTTGGATGCATGATTTTTCTTTACTTTTTTGAATGTTTTTGTATTTTCTTTAGGACATTTTTCTGAATGTTTTTGATATTTTCTTTAGGACGTTTTTCTGAATGTTTTTGGTATTTTCTGATATGCAGGGGAGCCTGATGCCTTGTACACCTTAGGTATAAAAGCGTTTGAGGTGCATGCTATTGATTGGATCTACGAGCAGTTCTCCATCTGATGTAGCCAACTGATATGCCCCGGACCCGAATACAGTAGTGACAACATATGGGCCGAGCCAATTTGATTCAAACTTGCCTTGATGTTCTCTATTTGGTTGGTTGTGAGGATTCTCTCAAAGAACAAGATCACCTACCTCAAATGTACAAGATCTAACTCGGTGATTGTAGCTTCTACTCATGTGCTGCTGATAGGCTTTGAGGTGATTGTATGCAGCTTGTCGCTTCTCATCAAGTAACTCTAAGTCCTGAAGACGTGAGACTCTGTATGCTTCATCATCGATGAGATTATGCAAGGAAACTCGTAATGATGGTATCTCAACCTCAATAGGTAAGATAGCTTCTGCACCATAGACCAATGAATAAGGAGTTGCACCTGTAGGGGTTCGAATGCTAGTTCGATATGCCCATAATGCTGGATTCAATTGAACATGCCAATCACGACTGGCATCATTGACTGTCTTTTTGAGGATTCTTAATATGTTTTTATTGGATGCTTCAGCCTGACCATTGCCTTGTGGGTAATAGGGGGTGGAAAAGCGATGTTGGATATGAAATTTCTCACAAAGTTCATAGACATCCTGATTTTTGAAAGGGAGACCATTATCTGTGATGATGGACATGGGCACACCATATCGGCAGATGATGTAGTTGAGGATGAATGAGGCGATCTGCTTGCCGGTGACTTGGGTAAGTGGAACAGCTTCGATCCACTTTGTGAAATATTCGGTAGCGGTAATAATGAATTTATGGCCATTGGATGAAGATGGATGAATCTTACCCACAAGGTCAAGGCCCCATTGACAAAAAGGCCATGGTGTTGTGATTGGTTGCAGTTCCTGTGCTGGTGCATGTATCAGGTCACCGTGAACTTGACATTTTTTGCATTTCCTGACAAAGTAGTAGGAATCCTTTTCCATAGATGGCCAATAGTATCCAGCTCACATGATCTTCTTGGCTAGTGATGGACCACTTGAGTGAGTCCCGCAAATTCCTTCATGTACCTCTTCCAAAACCTTTGTTATCTCATCCTGTTCCAGACATCGAAGGAGAGTACCATCAAGACTACGTCGGTATAGGGTTTCAGCAATAATGGTATATCGAGCAGTTTGGTGAATGAAGGTTTTTCGTTGGTTATTTGATTGGTTGGGAGGAAGGGTATGATCACGGAGATAGGTGTAGAACTCACCGTACCATGGGGATTCAGAACCAACAAGGTGACATATCATTTCAGATTCAGGGATATCATAAGCGGGGATCCAAAGCTATTTGACCAAGAACTCATAGTGTGTTGAATTCTGTGGAAGATCTAGTAGAGATGCGATGGTAGCCATGGTGTCAGCAGCTCGATTCTGATCTCTTGGTATCTGCTCAAAAGTGATAGTAGTAAATGATGTCTTTAGAGTGTCCACCATTTGCTTATATGGCATGAGTTTATCATCTTTGGTCTGATATTCATCTGTTGCTTGTCGAATGACTAGTTGGGAATCGCCATATACTTGTAGTTCTTGTAATTTCCATTGTACGGCTAACCTGAGTCCTGTGATCAAGGCCTCATACTCTGCTATGTTGTTTGTGCATGGAAATGTGAGCCTGTAAGACTTCGGGATGCTGTCACCTTGAGGTGTGATAAACAAAATGCCTACCCCTGAGCCATGCCTAGTGTATGAACCATCAAAATATAGTTTCCATGGTTGTACTTCTGTGATCATGAATATCTCTTCATCTGGAAAATTGGAAATGAGGGGATGATCGCCTATGAGTGGTGCATCAACCAACTGATCTGCAATGACCTGCCCTTTGATAGCTTTACGGTCCACATACTCGATGTCAAATTCACTTAGAATCATCACCCATTTGGCCAAGCGACCTGTCAATGCTGCTTTGCTGAGTAAATACTTGAGTGGATCAATCTTTGCGATGAGTTGTACCTTGTGTGTCAACAGATAGTGTCGCAATTTAGTGGCTGCTAAGATTACTGCTAGGCAAGCTCGCTCAATAGGTGTGTAATTGAGTTCATAGCCAACCAGTGTGTGAGAGATGTAGTAAACAGCACACTCTTTGCCTTCTGCATTATGTTGTGCCAATAATACACCCAATGCTGTACTTGTTGCTGAGATATAAAGTAACAACGGTCTACTTGGATCTGGTGGCATCAACAATGGTGGATTCATGAGATAGTCTTTAAGCGTCTGAAATGCTTGTTGGCATCTGGCATCCCACTGAAAGCGGATGTTCTTGTGTAGCAAGTGTGTGAATGGGTGACACTTATCAGCCAATTGTACAATGAATCTTCGGATGGATTGAAGCTGCCCTTGTAATGTCCTTAGCTGACTGATATTCTTTGGAGGTGGCATGTCCATTATTGCCTTAACCTTTGCTGGATCGACCTCAATGCCTTTGCTTGAGACAATGTATCCTAGAAGCTTCCCGGAGGTCACTCCAAAGACACATTTCTTTGGGTTGAGTCGAACATGATATTGTTCCAGTCTATCAAAGATTTGATCTAAGATGTGGAGATGTCCTTCTCTAGTAAGTGATTTTGCTAGTAAGTCATCCACATAATCTTCCATCATAGTATGCATCATGTCATGGAAGATGGTGGTCATTGCTCTTTGATAGGTTGCTCCTGCATTCTTTAGACCAAAAGGCATTACATTCCAGCAGTATGTGCCCCATGGACATGTGAAGGCTGTCTTATGTTGATCTTCGGGTGCGATCTTTATCTGATTGTAGCTAGAAAAGCCATCCATGAGTGAAAGCATCGCATGTCCTGCTGTTAGATCCACTATGATGTCGATATTTGGTAGGGGAAAGTCATCCTTAGGACATGCCTTATTCAGATCTCTGAAGTCAGTACAAATGTGGATGCCCCCTTTTGGTTTGCCGACAGGCACAATGTTGGAGATCCATTCTGCATAATCAATTGGCCTAATGAAACCAACATCTAGGAGTTTCTTGAGTTCTGTTTTGACTAGCACTGCAATCTGGGGATGCATCTTACGAAGCTTCTGCTTGACAGGTTTGGCTCCTTCTGCTACGGTGAGGTGATGCATGACTAAATCAGGATCAAGCCCAGGCATGTCTGCATATGACCATGCAAAGTTGATCTGACGCTTCTGGAAGAACTCTATAAATTTAGGTTGTTCCTCTGGAGTGAGAAGAGATGCCAGATGTATGATATGAGGATTTTCAAGAGTCCCCACATTGTATTCTTTGGTTTCCTCGATGAGAATTGTTGATCGTTCCTGTTGTGTATTATCAGGGAGAATGTCAAACCCTTCATCCTCAGGCGCCTCAAAGAGGTTTTCACCGTTGGATACGCTCTTTCTTTTTACTTTTGTCAGATCAAACAGTGCCACAGTGTGGTTTTCACTGGTAGATCCATGTTTTATTGTTATATTTTTGCAGCTAAAAGGTTTGGCATTCGCCCCGAAGTATGCTGCGCTATTAAGTTCAATGGCAAATCCAGCTTTGTGATCCCCGCTTGGTAGATTATCCCGTAATTCCAAAAAGTCAATGATAGCCTCATCGTTTTGGAAGAGGTCAAGACATGGAGGATTTGATTGGTTCCATTCGATGAGTTCGGGGTGGATAATGGGCATTACTTCATCGATTAGGTTAAGTGCGGGAGATGTATCAGTGAGGGTTAAGACGTTATGGTGAAGGTCATTAATGGTACTCTCCTTGTCAGAATCAGGCGTAGGATGAGACATAGGGTCTGTGGAAGATGTTTCCAGCTCAGGTACCCAAGTGGTCTTTATCTATGCTTCTCCGTAAATAGGGATGTCTTTGCGTGGTGGAGGTGGTGATGTGTCTTCCTCATCTAAAGTGTTAAGCTGTACAGAATCAAATTCCCACTCATGTGAGTCGGTCTCTGAATCACTCTCCAGCATCCGATTGCTTTACCATACTGGGATGTCTTTGGAGTTAAACACGGCAGGTGTGATTGGTTTATGTATCTTTGTAGTGATCGGTGCTACAGGAAGTTTGATGGGGATAAAAGAATCTGGCACAGGAAGTATCGGCAGTGTTGACTCAGTGGCTTCTGCAGGAACTGCTGGTACCATAGATGCTGCTGCGGATTCTGATACAGTTGCTGCTGCTAATGGTACTATGGATGTAATGGCTGTTGCAAATGGGATTACTGGTTTGATTGGTGGGATGATTGGTATTGTAGACGGTTGCGATGGAGTTGTGGATGCTCGGACTATCCAAAATGCACAACCTGTGGTTCGATTTGCAGGACAAAATCCTCCACCTTAGAATAACACAAATGTTCCTTCCAATCAAGGTCGCATCACATCTCATGATGAACCAGGACCTCGTCCACAAAAACAAAAACGCGCATATACTCCCTTAGGGGAACCCATTGAAACAGTGTTGCGACAACTCATTTCTCAGAATTTGATCACTCTACCTAAGCTATCAAACTATGAGCCTCAGGTCAAACCGGCATGGTGGAGAGATACTGAACACTGTGAATTCCATCAAGGAAGAGGACACAAGACAAGTAATTATCACTGATTGAAAGATCTCATTCAGGATCTTATTGATCGAGGAGAAATTGAAATTGAAGGACATAACCCGAAAACAACCAATAATGATCATCTGATGTTCAAAAATCCACTTCCATCACAAGATCAAAGGGATCCTTCCACTTCTAGACGAGGCACTGATACCACTGATTATACGCAGGCTGCGTATAACTACACTGTAAATCACCTGTATGATGCCAGTGAACAAATTGTAACTATCACCTTCAAAAATCCCACCTCAAATTGCAATGTTGTTACACGTCGTGGCAAGGTCACCATCAAGGCAGCTCCACAAGGCACCACCTCCGTCCCAAAGCAGTACAATCTTGTGGAACAATTAGACAAAACCCCTACACTTATATCCATTTTGAAGCTTTTGCGTCTGTCACCCTCTCATAAAACAATCTTGGATCAAGCACTACAAGAGGCGTCAGTCCCTGCAAACCTGAACACAGACCAATTTCAAGCCATGGTTGGAAATCTAAAGTCATCACCTTGTCTCACTTTTTTCGAAAGTGACAACTCTTCTTTCCAACAACCTCATAATGCTTCGCTACACATTGAAGGCTTTATCAACCAACACAGGATCAAGCGAGTCTTGATCGATAATGGAGCAGGTCTAAACATTTGTACACTACAGTTGGTCATAGCATTGGGATATGCAATAGAATCAGTGGATCCTCGCAAGAAGATCACCATCAAGGCCTATGATGATGCAGAGCGTTCATCCAAAGGAGCTGTGGTACTACCAATCCGAGTGGGCCCTGTGGTAAAGCACATAATTTGTCAGGTTCTGGACCTTCCTCTGCCATATAATCTATTATTAGGGAGACCTTGGATACATGCCATGCAAGCTGTTCCATCTACCTACCATCAATGTATCAAGTTCCCACATAACGGTGTAGAGATCACAATCCTGGGCGATGCAAATCCCTTTGCATTTTGCCATAATATCAGCCATCAACCAGAGATTACCGTTCCTAATAATAGAGAAGCCATTTCCTCCACATCATATATAAATCCCACCTCTCTTGCCAGTTCAAACACCACTATACCGAAACAAGAAAAGCTTAAGATGAAGATCGCAGAGGAAGGTCCTGGGGAATACAACTTGAGTCAACTCTTTTGTGTGGGACAAATGCCCACTTCTCCTAGAACTCATGGTAAACCACAGCAGTACTCCAGCAACCACTAAACATACCAGCATGTGCTTTGACGCCATTCGTCCTTGGAAAGAGTCAAGAGGAAGAGACACAAGATGAGGACCTGGCGGAATGGATCTATAAGGATCCCATCACCACTGACATACCGCGAGTTACACTTCCTATGGATCAGTATGGCAAAGGCCTTCTCATTATGCAAAGAATGGGATATGATGGTCAGAGTGCTTTGGTTTATTGCAAACAAGGACGACATGAACCTCTGCTGCCGGAATTCAAGCCCAAAGGTAATACAGGCCTAGGTTTTGAAAAAGAGATCCTTCCTAAACTTAGATTCAAGGGAAAACCTAGCAAACCATTTTGGATTTTGTGAGTCATTTTTTAATGTTTTTGGATTTTGTGAGTCATTTTTGAATGTTTTTGGATTTTGTGAGTCATTTTTGAATGTTTTTGGATTTAACTATCAAAGAAAACATGATGAGACTAGGTCATTATGATAAATGCCTGATGTAGTCTAGGATTACCATAATCGATTACCTGTTGAGACCCAAAGATACTTGATCAGAGTATCTGTTGATAGTCTAGGTGTGTGGGAGTCGATGTATCTGTGTAGACAGAGTAACTGGCTTAATTTTGTGGATGAGTGAGGATGGGAAGCAATGAAGGGATTAGGATGATGTTGATGATCAAGATAGGGAGGGTGAGGGGGGATTTGATGTTAGATAGAAGATATGGAGGACTTATGACTCATTCCTATGGAAGAAAAGGAAAATAGAGTATGCATTATTATGACTATGTATGCATGACATGCAGCTATTATGAATGTATGGATGGGTGGAATGCAACGAAATGCAATATATACTGATGAGATGGAATGACGATCCATGGTGCTTTATTTTTCATCATTGAGCTTTAAAATGTTGTAAGAAAATACAAGCATCTTGACATAATGATTCAAGATGACCTGAGTATTCCTTACATGGATTTTATATAGCAAGTTAATACAAATGACTTGATGTAAGGGATCAAGTCGACCAGAGTATTGCTTGCGGAACAGACAAGGATTATCTCTATTCATGCATGACTTGGATCGTCCTCCTTGATCTTAGGCTGATCATATCCTGAGACAAGTTCATACCGTACTAAGAGATAAAAACCTTTATCCAAATTGGATGAGGAGGAACCAAAGAATGAGCATTGTACCTATAAACAAATAGTATATACATAAAGAATAAAAGAATATGGATCCTTGGTAATGGTTCATGCTCATATGGTCGAGGTATACGCTGTAGTCAGCAAGTCGTAATGATCTATGATTGTATTTTTGCCTATGATCACGTAACTTAGTGAACTTCCCACGTAGACACCATTAGTACATGCCCTAGAACTTCATCGAAAATAATGCGCAAATGATACAAAACAATGCTGCAAGATCCTGATACAGATAAATGAACGATTGTATTCACAAATCAACCAAGTATTTGATAGCTTAACAGAATTTTCTTGTCAAAGAAAACGTCATCTTGTCTTTGTTTTGGTAAGGAAGGATGCATCCTTGTTTTAAAGACAGTTTTGGATTGTTGATGTTGATTGTGTGGTTGATTGATAAATGGTCATTGTGTGAGTACTGTGTTAATGTTGGTTTTGCATCTGCTTGAATGAATATGTACAAGGTGTTGCCATGTTTTTGTGTGATTTTCGATGGGTTTTTCGATGTTTTTGGGTTTTGTGTAATAGTTTTTGAATGTTTTGTGTGTTTTTGTGTTATTTGATCATAGACTAATCTTGTGCCATTTAGGAGGGCATCATTTGGTGAACCCGACGTGAATCCAAACACCAAAAAGATCAACTTTTTTTTTTTTTAACCAATAACATGTTTGAATGTTGAAAATGTCACACAGGATGCGCTTTTGACACTATTTTGGCGCTATTCACCCTGTTTCAGTGCTTTTTCCTTCTCTGTCTTTCCCTTTCTTTCAGTGCGTTTGTGTTAAATAGTGCCTCTGTTCAAATGCAGACTAGCGCTATTGTAACAAAACGTTGTACAAATCACCTTGTAACCAAAAAAAAAAAAAAATTAAAAAAAAAAAAAATAAAATAAAATTCGGCCCATCCCTCGAGGGGGCATACCACCCATTAAATTTACATTTTATGGGGCATTTCTTCACACCTATTTTTCTTTCTTTGAAACGACGTGATAAACCGCACCGTCTCAAAGAGGGGCAAATGTAGTCACATAAATCTGTCCACTTAATTAAATGAATACTTAGTATTTATTTGATTATTTAACCATCAATTAATGAATTAATTAAATTAATATTTAATTAATTCATCTTAACCCTCTTCTCCTATTAATTAAATAAATTATTCAATTTATTTGATTTAATTCACTTAACCAAATTCATACCATTAATTAAATAAATAAATCATATTTGTTTAATTAAATCTTCTCTCACATTTAAATAAATTAATATTTATTTAAATCCCCCAAAATCCCACCTCTCACATTTAAATAAATAAATCATTTATTTAAATCACCTTTATCCTCCACCCACTTGTATTTTCCTACAAAAGCAAGTTGCACAATTATTTTAAATAAATAATCTATTTAAATCACCTTTATCCTCCACCCACTTGTATTTTCCTACAAAAGCAAGTTGCACAACTATTTTAAATAAATTATTTATTTAAAATCCTATTTATCCTCACCCACTTGAAACCTTTAATGGTTTCCCTTAAAGTATTCAAACTTGATGGCTTTAAAGTCTTCAAACTTGATGGCTTCCTTCTATAGTCTTCTTAAGACTTTAATGGTTTTCCTTAAAGTCTTCAAGCCTTTAATGGTTCCCCTCAAAGTCTTCAAGCATTTTAATGCTTTATCTTCCTTTTTCTCATTTAAATAAATTAATATTTATTTGAATATTTATCCAAATACAACTTGCACACAATTATTGAAATAAATGAATTTTTATTTTAATAAAATCCTATTTTCCCTCACCCACCAAATCCACTTGCAAAATCTAATCCCCTTCTAGATTCTTCTAACCCCTTCCTAATTAACTTAATCCATCCCCTAATTATTGTCACATTCCTAAGCAAAATGGAGTCACTTCTCAAAGCCTAAAAGTTTTTGATAACCATTAAAGGCTTTCAACCTTCAACCACTAAATGTCTCAAAGTCTTGGATAACCTTTGAAAGCTTCCAACCTTCAACCACTAAATGGCTCAAAGTCTTAGATAACCATTGAAGGCTTTCAACCTTCAACCACTTAATCCCCAAAGTCTCCAATAACCATTAATGGTTACCTCAAACCCTCCCACACGGTTAAAACATTTGTTTTGACTCAACCTCTACCCAACCCAAGGGTCTCATCAGGCCATTAATGCTTTGACCATGATTATCTCTTAAACATTTGCACAAAGGTTTATCCTTGCATTAACTCCTAATCCAGTGGGTAATCCTAATTTAGGCTTGACCCTTACCTTCTAGATAACCATGAGGTCTCCTCAGGCATTTAATGCCTCCAACCTCTTCTCTCAACCCAATCTTATGTTGACACTTGTCACCATTTCATTGGTGCAAATTGTGCACATGGATCCCCAACTTTCAAGCTTGACCCTTGATTAAACCTTTCAATCCTGGCCATCCATTGCTCCATTTTTCCTATAAATAGAGCCCATTCCTTCATAATCCAGATCCTGAAAACTTGTATGCATTTAGGCTATAGACATTTTTAGAGAGCATTTAGCATAGCATAACTAAAATCTTGTCTTTTTGGTAAAATCAATCATTTTAGCATCAATAGCATAGTACTTAGCTTTTCATTTCATATTTGAAGCTTAATATTAAATCTCAATCCTCCATAAGCATCCATAGTGCAAAAAGCTGCTGAGAGCTACACTATTTTGGAACTTGGAGAGGAGAGGAACAAGGGAGAAGGAACTAAGAGTATGTTAGGAGGTATTTGGAGATGCCTCATCATGTTTGCTAAATGCTCTCTAAAAATGTCTATAGCCTAAATGCATACAAGTTTTCAGGATCTGGATTATGAAGGAATGGGCTCTATTTATAGGAAAAATGGAGCAATGGATGGCCAGGATTGAAAGGTTTAATCAAGGGTCAAGCTTGAAAGTTGGGGATCCATGTGCACAATTTGCACCAATGAAATGGTGACAAGTGTCAACATAAGATTGGGTTGAGAGAAGAGGTTGGAGGCATTAAATGCCTGAGGAGACCTCATGGTTATCTAGAAGGTAAGGGTCAAGCCTAAATTAGGATTACCCACTGGATTAGGAGTTAATGCAAGGATAAACCTTTGTGCAAATGTTTAAGAGATAATCATGGTCAAAGCATTAATGGCCTGATGAGACCCTTGGGTTGGGTAGAGGTTGAGTCAAAACAAATGTTTTAACCGTGTGGGAGGGTTTGAGGTAACCATTAATGGTTATTGGAGACTTTGGGGATTAAGTGGTTGAAGGTTGAAAGCCTTCAATGGTTATCTAAGACTTTGAGCCATTTAGTGGTTGAAGGTTGGAAGCTTTCAAAGGTTATCCAAGACTTTGAGACATTTAGTGGTTGAAGGTTGAAAGCCTTTAATGGTTATCAAAAACTTTTAGGCTTTGAGAAGTGACTCCATTTTGCTTAGGAATGTGACAATAATTAGGGGATGGATTAAGTTAATTAGGAAGGGGTTAGAAGAATCTAGAAGGGGATTAGATTTTGCAAGTGGATTTGGTGGGTGAGGGAAAATAGGATTTTATTAAAATAAAAATTCATTTATTTCAATAATTGTGTGCAAGTTGTATTTGGATAAATATTCAAATAAATATTAATTTATTTAAATGAGAAAAAGGAAGATAAAGCATTAAAATGCTTGAAGACTTTGAGGGGAACCATTAAAGGCTTGAAGACTTTAAGGAAAACCATTAAAGTCTTAAGAAGACTATAGAAGGAAGCCATCAAGTTTGAAGACTTTAAAGCCATCAAGTTTGAATACTTTAAGGGAAACCATTAAAGGTTTCAAGTGGGTGAGGATAAATAGGATTTTAAATAAATAATTTATTTAAAATAGTTGTGCAACTTGCTTTTGTAGGAAAATACAAGTGGGTGGAGGATAAAGGTGATTTAAATAAATTATTTATTTAAAATAATTGTGCAACTTGCTTTTGTAGGAAAATACAAGTGGGTGGAGGATAAAGGTGATTTAAATAAATGATTTATTTATTTAAATGTGAGAGGTGGGATTTTGGGGGATTTAAATAAATATTAATTTATTTAAATGTGAGAGAAGATTTAATTAAACAAATATGATTTATTTATTTAATTAATGGTATGAATTTGGTTAAGTGAATTAAATCAAATAAATTGAATAATTTATTTAATTAATAGGAGAAGAGGGTTAAGATGAATTAATTAAATATTAATTTAATTAATTCATTAATTGATGGTTAAATAATCAAATAAATACTAAGTATTCATTTAATTAAGTGGACAGATTTATGTGACTACAGGATGAAATTGACAATTCTATGATAGAGCATACGTTGTCAATTGGATAAGCTACTCAAGAGGATACACTCAAGTAGGTACCTTAAAGATAGGATCAAAGCAACACTTTGTGATGAACAAGGACTACCACTAGGATAAAAAGAAACACTTTGTGATGAACAAGGAATTCCACTAGGATAGAGTGCCATATGATAAATATATACACTCAAGTAGGTGCCCTAAATATAGGATCAAAGCAGCACTTTGTGATGAATAGGGAGTACCACTAAGATAAAAAGCAGCACTTTGTGATGAACAGGGAGTACCACTAGGATTGAGATAGTTGATTTGCTTGATTGCAGGAGGACCTACTGATGCTGGTGTCATGGGAGAGATTCTCTTCAACTTAGAGTTTACGGCTAGAGCTAGCACTCAAGGAGAGAGAAACAGTTCAGGCTATGGGCTTGTGATATATTCTATATGTGCCTGAGTTTCGGGCGAACATGGGATTGCTAAGTGCATTAGCTGAGAGATGACACTCAGAGACTTGCATGTTTCATTTACCAATGGGTGAGATGACAGTCACCTTAGAGGATGTATATAGGATACTGAGGATATCGATCGATAGGGAGATAGTTCCTTATGATTGAGAGGGAGACAGGGATGCACTGAGATGAGTGTTTTAGGTTCTAGGACTGGAGATGAGGGTTAGACATGTAGCTTGAGACACTATGACATAGACAAGATTGACACTACCAGCAGTGCTAGCAGGAGTGATCAGTGGGTTCCTATATCCAGACAGGGCAACACGAGGGTTGGCAGTCGGATGGGGGAGGACTCTGGAGATATTGGTGACAGAGCACACCAGATTTGCATGGGGGTCGTGTCTGCTGGCACACTTGTATTATGAGTTGTATCAGTTTGTATATCACAGATCAGCAGGATTGGGATGCAAGGTGACACTGTTGTAGGTATGGGCATATGAGCATCTACCGGTTACATGACCAATACATTTCAGAGGTAGAGGACATGGGTGTATCTATGTACATCTGTATTATATGATTACATCACAACCACGAATTGGGAGATTGGAGTATTGGCATCGGGTTATGGATGAGATAGATAATATGGTATGGAGGCCTTACTTAGACTATGAGGAGTGGGAGGATGATGCGGTGGAGCTGCCGTATGTGTTTAGGAGCAAGTATCTAATTGGTCGGACACCATATGTTATTGAGAGACAGTTGATAGATAGGGTGTGCAGACAGTTTGGCTAGATATAATGGATGCCACAGGGTTCAGAGATGTATGCATGGACAGTGAGGGATCAGGTGCATTTGGGGCCATTGCTTTTGTATGATCAGGCTATGACACATCTGGTAGAGATGGTTCCCATGCCTTGGGATATATGGGAAGATATAGAGGATGCAGGGATGGATGCAGAGTACACTGCATATTGGGGAGAGAATCCATTTCCACGGTTGACGGATCCAGGGGAGCCGATAGATGGAGACAATGGAGGCGATGGAGATGATAATGGAGATGGTGGAGGTAGAGGCTGATGACAGAGGTGGGGTGCAATGGTAGAGAGGAGAGTGGCTCTGAGGAGAGAGGGTGGAGAGGAGAGACAGGCTCAGCAGGCTCACATAGTGAGGGGTAGAGGTGGATTGCCTTTACAGGTGCCAACAGCATAGGTTCCCAGATAGGTATAGGCTCCTAGACAGGGACAGAGATGGGGACAGGGAGTGGAGCAGCCACAAGGACAGGTTGAGGGGGGAGAGGAGGAGGATGAGTTACTATCCTTGAGGGAGATCTGCCAGGGACAGACAAATGAGATTCAGGATTTGGAGAGGGAGATAGCTAGGCTCAGGAGACAGCTAAGGGACACTGAGTGAGAGAGGGATCAGGCTATTAAGCGCTATACAGAGGCTGAGACAACACTGAAGGTAGGGAGGCAGGTAGAAGAGGACATAGGGGCCATATACACTTATGTTTTGTGGGAAGGAGAGGAGATAGGCTACTGGAGAGACCTATACTATGGAGTGGTGCCACTAGATCAGTGGGCTAGGAGATTCTGGAGACCATCGCAGACTACGATGACCTCTAGAGGGAGAGACAAGAGATAGACATTGAGCAGTGGGGTCATGGGTCCTCCACCACCACTAGATAGAGGGGGTAGGAGAGATGATCCTGAGGCTCAGACTTTGTCGAGGCCAGATGACTTCGAGGGAGGGAGTTCATCATAGCCGTAGAGGGCTCCCTATGTATCAATTTTTGTACCATTTTTGTATGATGATGTAGACACCTTCGAGTGATTGTATCCTGTTACCTTGTCATTCATTCCTCATAACAAGAGTGAGTCGCCTTGCAAAATTTTTAGTTGAGTCCTTGTCTTGTTTAAAATTCATTGGTTCAATCCCTAATCTGCTTGTAAATCATTTTTAAAACCTCAACGTTATGTTTTAGTGGTCTGTTTGAACCTCATGAACCCCTTGAATCATCTTGAAAAGAGTTCATAGTGTTCATTCAGGTACCGCAGGTTCTAAGCTGTGTCTAAGAAATTTTTAGGCTAACATTCACTTAAGTGTTTTGCAACAGCTCTATTTCACAGTCGCGAGTGATGTTTTGAATATTCTTTCTCCAGACTATGAACTGTTTGAACTTAGTTCAAATAGTTCAGTGATGTTCAACATGTTCAATGAAGTTCAAAAGGCCAACGACAATCAACAAAGTTAATCTTTTCAAAGGAAATCTCCTTGGCGCAGCATATGCTTTGAACTACCTGAACCGTTATGAAGTCAGTTCAAATTGTTCATGCATGTTCAAATCAGGTGGGTCCCATAGACTAAACGATGTGATGGTGCATTTATTGCCAAGTGTGATGAAGATCTAACCATATCTCGGGTGACGTCAACCTGCCAATTTTTGAAGGCAAGTAATCATTTTTGGGAATTGGCAGTTATGCCGAGAGCGCCATCGTGCATTCAATACACACCCGTGATGTCAAATCCCAATGCTCGGCGCATTTGAGTTGACGGCCAAAATTAATACACTAAATGAGCTTTTGGCACTTCATTTTCTATAAGGTATGAAGTGATTAATACACTAAATGAGCTTTTGGCGCTTCATTTTCTATAAGGTATGAAGTGATTAATTTTTTAAACCTATTCTTCATTGTTGTGGAGTGTTTGATAGAAAGTTTGTCTGCTGGTAGTCATTCGATTGATTTCAACTGTGAAGGTGAGTTTTGATTCCTATCTTCTCCAGTGATTTTTAGCTATTTTTCTCTCTCTTAATAAAATTGCTAGGAGAAATAAGGGTTGTTGTTTATGAATTATGAAGTCCACTTTGCATCTTTTCAAAAATATTTTCAATCTTTATTGCATAGAACCCATTGTCAGTGACACAGACTTGAAAGGAGAGAGTTTGGAGGTCTTGAAGGAAAGGGCATTTAAAAATATTGATCGTTCTTTTGGTTTAGAAATTCTAAGTAGTGGCCTGATAGAGGCGACAACCTTCCCTCCTACTATTCCTTGCCCAAAATTAGTTAGGGAGTGCATTGCGAGATATGACCCTATTTCTGAAACTATCAAGAGGTATAATCATGAAATCCTTCTCACGATTAATAGAGAAGCCATTTCTTCTATTTTCAAATTGCCTAATTATAAGTTCTCAAATTTTTCCCCTGCCCAATCAGTCACTGAGTTCAATGCAGACAAGACTGGACACTAGAATAATATAGCAAAGCATTGGTTGAGAATTCCTCAGAGGAGTGGCTCTAGGTTACTTAAATATACCAACAAAAATCACATGCTTCCCCACATCCATGATGTTATGTTGTTGTTACATTGAGTTAGAGGTTCAGCTGAGGCCTACAACTTTGATGATTGGATTTGCTGTTATGTGCAACTAGTGTTGGAAGGAAAGCAGTTCCTTGACTCGGCAGAGCTTATTGCTGAATCCATGAGGGAACAACTGAGCATGGTGAAGAAGTTCAAGAAAAATTTCTTTATGTCTTCGTATTTGTTATATTGTCTGGCATGTGTCAAAGAAATAATGGGAATTCCTAGGCAACTTGCTGAAGGGGATGTTTCTGTTTATGACTTTTACCCCATGCTGCAAAAAGATAATGCATTGCAAGATTTTAGGAGAGTGCATAATGCTTTCCTGGGAGACTTATGTTATGAATTAAAGAACATGAAATCTAGAAGGATGTCTAAAGATGCCCAGACCTTGGTGAAAAGATATGGTAGCTTCTTTGTTCAGTTTCCTCATTTCTGTTATATAAGGGTAGGGGGTTACGGACAAGAGCCTTTTAGACTTCCTCATTTTTTTTAGATTGTTTTGTCCTTGTTGAGATTTGTAGGTAGTTGTCTACTGTAATTAAGAAAGCTCAACCTAGGGATAAATGGGAGGATTATTTCCCTGTTCAATTGGGCACTTTATCTTGTAGTTCAATGTCAGATGCGTTGAGCATAGGAGCTGACTTGAAGAATTTTAATTTTCAACTATATCATGAGAGGAATGGTTTTGATAATAAAGGTTTCTCATGGAGTCTTGGTTTGATGCCGTACCTTCCTATCCCACACTTGGAGGACTTTTGGGAAGATTGTTGTGATGAGCTTGAAGTGTTCAAAAGAGCAAATATGAGAATGGTTCTGGACCAAGTCGTTTCACTGCAGGTGAAACTTGATATAAGTGGGATCGAAGAGGATTATTTGGAGCTATTTGAACCTGGGTATCTAGATCAAACTGAACCTGAAACATCCTACATTAACTAGGATGTGGAAGAGGAATATGATATACAACTCAGAACAAAAAGAGTCTTAGAGAGAACTGCAGATTGGGTCAATAAGAAAAGAGCAATAAAATCAGGCATCAAGATTGGTCCTGCAAGAGATAATGTGATTTCTCTACATTCCCCAAAATGCTTTTCTAACCCCACTTCTATGCCTATTCATGCAGGTACAAATAAGAAGTCATCTCACACCAAGCATGAGCCTAATCCTACTTTGAACTTTCCTGCTCCTAGATACACAAGGTCATAGAGTGTTGCATAGAAGAAAATGGATCAGGTCAGAGACACATAGGTGAAAGACAAGATCCTTGATACTTAGATTTTTGAGGTCGAGGACCTTGATAGTGACATTTTCAACACCATGGATTCTCATGCAATCACTGTAGCCATGACACCACCACCTAAAGTAACTAGAGGAACAACTAGTTGAAGCACAACTCCCAAATGGTTAACTACTTCAGTAAGCAAAAAATGGAGCTCGATCCTAGTGTCTATCCCAATTCAAGACATGCTGGTGAAATACATGGAGAAAGGGCCTAAACAAAAGAAGTTCAAAACAACCACTAGGTTGGATGCTGATGAAAAGACCAGGAGATGGGTTGCTGAAATCGCTTCCTATAAACCCAAGGAAGAAAATAAAGAAATAAATGCAGAAGATTTTGAGGTCACCAAAGTAGATCTCAGAAACATGAGCAAGGACTCTGATAACCATCTTTTCAATGTGATGGCTAAGAAGATGCTCACTAGGTCAGAAAAAGATGGACATGAGAAAAGGGAACTGAAACAACATATCAATGTTCTAGCCCAATTCATTGATAGCCTAGGCTGTTTTGGAGCACTTCCCATATCACAAGCTTCAAAAAGTTTCAATCCCACTTCACCAGAGAACAAGAAACTGATGAATCAAGTTTAGCGAACCAAGAGCATCGCAGGGGCCATAGAGAAATGGATTGAAGGGGTGATCCGAGATGGTGAAAAAGATATTACATATTCCAGGAAGTTATGCGATGAAATGTAAAACCTCACTGTAGAGATCCAAAATCAGATTGTGCCATGGGAAAAGGAAGAGCATAAATGGGAAAATGTATTACCCATGTTCACCAAAGTAGAAAAATATGGAGCCATGAAGTTTTTAGCAGAAAATTCGATTAAATTGGTAACTGATGAGTGTCATCTCTTCATATTGAAGAAAACTATAGCATGGCGGGTAATTACAATCAAGTCTGTGATCTCTGATGCCAAGGCCTCTATTTACGAGCTTTAGGAACTTTAGTGTAGCTTGGTCAATGACAATAAAGTGGTTAACTCGGACCATGATTGGCAACTAGGACTTTGTGGGTTGAATACACAAGACGTAGTAAAGGCATTTAAGCTGCACATGGAGAAAGTTAAAGCCATAGGTAACTTTACTTCTAAAGATATAAAGCAGATCGCCTGAATTGAGTCCATGACGCTCATTGGTAATGATCAGTTACCTAAGCATGCCAAGAAAATGGTAAAACACAGATGGGAAAAGGAAGCCGAAAAGCGAAGATCAATGCCATGAAGAATCTGAGTCAATCTATAATTCAGGAGCTTGCAACCGCCCATAAATGCCTGGAAAAGTGGAGGAGGAGATGACGCTGGAGATGAAGCATAATATGATGCTTATGCTTTCTTTTTATTTTTATATGCTTTTCAAAACCTTGCAATGACTTCGGGACATCTATCCCCTAAATACTCTGTTGGTTTTATAACTATTTCAGAGGAGGTCGGGTTTTTAGGGAGACCTCCTCTATACTTCAAAAGACTACTGTAAGTTAGATGAAATTTTTTTAGAATGGGTTAGAATAGGAGACTTAGATTTTAGAAAATTTTGTTTTGGGGGAACAAAGTGATTAGTTTTTTTCAGAATCTGAAATTGGAAAGAACTTATGCGTGTATCTTTATGTCTTTGTTGCATGGAATATACATATAAAGATCATATGCATTTTGAGGTGGAAAATCTTTGAGTTTGAATCCATGGAGTAGTATTTCCTTGCAAATATTAATCCAGTCAAAATGTCTGTGATTATCTTTCTGATGGTGAATGTTGTTGTTAATCTGGGGCTTCTTTCTATGTTGTTTAGAAGGACATTTGTTTGAAAAAAAGACCTTATTTCACTTGTTTATTTTTATGAAGTGCTGAGTCGGTGTTATTGAACTTTGTTTCGATTACTTTTGATTTTCATGGTGAAGCATCTTGAAGAATAGTTTTTCTGAAATATTTGTAAATTACTAGCCTCTCATCCAAGAATGAAGTAGGCAGCCTTACGTGCTTTCAGGTTAAAAGCATACCAGTTTTATTTAGTTAGATTATTCCCTGAATAACTAATGGAGGGAGCTGTACCTATCTAAAATTCAGAGGGAAGTGATGTATGTCACACTTACCCAACTATTAAGTTGAACTTTTGTCTTTCAAAGAGGGTAACAGAGCTTCGAATTAATTCAATTAAAAGAAAGACAAAATCTGTTCACTAACATAGCCATATGATTTTGACATCATTGTATCATGACACTTATGATTTTGATATATATGAGATGATTCATCTTTGCGGCAGCTATATGCATGTGTACCTATGTGATGCTTATGATATGTTTTATGATGATGATTTTATGATATGGATGCAAATATGTACATGATGCAATGCAATATTTTTCTTCTTTTATGTTTTTAATATGTTATGCAAATGCAAATGTAAATGTATTACATGCAAATGAATATGATAATGCAAATAACTATTTACATGATGAGAATGTAAAATGTGCTAACATGTGTTGTGTGCAAAATGTGATGCAATTGTGATATCTATATGTATGTACGAAATGCTTAATATGTGGTAATGGAGGTGAAACTACATGAAATGCAAATATTTTTGGTGTGTCATTATACTCAATCATGTGATAGCAGACTACACAAACTTGGTAAGGATGATGGAGGTCAATCAAGAAAGGGGGATGGAAGATAGAAGATATGAAAGTGAAAGAGCTTCTTGTGCATTATCATCATTGAGCTTTATTATGGCAAATAGGTTATGTCAATCCAGATATATGTTCGACCCAAAAAGTCATTGTACCCGTTTGCATGGAGATAAGATAGTTGCAAAAAAAGAATGCCCCAGTTCATACTAGCCTCACAGTGTCCTCATATCCTTGGACAAGTCATATCATTACTAAGAGACAATCCACAAACAACAAAAGAAAAATAGGTGACGATACCCCATCCTCGCCTTTCTAGTCAAAGACATCCTGGAGATAAAATATCTAGTCAGAGACATCCTAGAAAAGCTAAAAGACATGTCACTAAAAAGACAAAAATAAAAAGAAAACCAAGACTCAACACCAACATTCACTATAGTCCTCAAGTTTAGTGTCTCTTGTCACTTGTATAAGTCTATTTGATTGTGGTCACAATGTTTTCATTCACAAAAGGATAGATAGCACTGAACCATAATGTTGTCTGATTTTGTTGAAAGATTTGATTTGTTGAAGCCCATTGTTGCTACTGTGTCTCATCTGAAACTAACTGAATCCATGAAACTGATACTTTATTGTGGAGAATACAGAACTGTATTGCGGATTGACAATGCAAATGTTGCTTTATTGTGTATTGTGCACGGATATACTGAAGAAAACTAGAAGAAACTGTACTCCTCAGAACGTGTGATGCTCTTAGTTCCACACCCATCACTAGACGTAGGATTTGCCTTAGCCACAGATAGGAGCTGATTTATTATGGATGGAAAGGGTGAAAGGAAAGTTTATTATGAATGGCTAACCAATCTTAGGTAGATCAATAGCAAGCCATGATGGGAATGGGTAAGTTTATTATGAACAAACATGCTGTGAGTGTGTGCAAAGTGAAGGATGAGATCAAATCCTAAAGGAGGGAGGAGCAATGTCTCTACACGGTGACTTGGTTTTCACCATGGTACTTTCCCAGGGCGCCACCGAAGTGGTTTTCATCGTTGGATGAAATGTTTTTCTTTTTATTTTTTTCAATTTTTTAATTTTTTTTGTGTCACAAGACGCCTGTTTGCCAGGTTTTCACCAAGTAATGATTTTTTTATTTTTACAATTTTTTTTTTAATTATTTTTTTTTTGTATTTTTGAATTAGGATATTCTAAAGAGCTATGTGTAAAACTTGCGAAGGTGCACGTTGTTGATAGGATCCTCCAAAGGTTCTCCATCTGGTGTTGAGAGCTCATATGCACCAAATCCATAGGTTGTTGTAATGATGTAAGGACCAAGCCAATTTGGTTCGAACTTTCCCTTCTTCTCTCTGTCTTGCTTATTTTTAGGATTTTCCTTGAGAAATAAGCCACCTACCTCAAATGTGTGAGGCTTTACCTTATGATTGTAGTTGTGTCATTCCTTGAATGAATGATGTGTATCTTGAGTGACTATCTTCCTTGATAAAGGAACTGAGAGAATTACTAGTGTGTGAGCTACGTTTGCCCATATGCGTGTCACCTAAAGTAGTTTGGGCATCCCTAATAACAAAGTCCTTCAAGGAAGTTCTATTAAAGGTCCATGATGTATCGCCAAAAGGGGATGGATGTGTGGAACAAGTGGATGAGTTATGAAGGCTTGTGATTATGAAAAGAAGTGAAAGTAGGATAGCATGATGGAGACTTAGGATCAACAAGTATGCTTTTTGACTTGAAATTTTAGAACTTTTGCCCTTAGTTATTTTTATATTAGGAGAGATCATCTCTTGTTATTTTTTCTTCATAGGATTTTTATCCTTGACTTTGATTTTTGCAGAGTCCAATAGCATTTGATTTTGATTTGGACTACATGACTTCTCTTTATTTTTCACTTTTAGATTTTTCCTTTCAAAGCTTGATTTGTGATCCCCAATGAGTAAGGGATTTTTTTATTCTTGTTGATCCAAGTCTAGGAGAGGAGTGGAAATGGAATGAGAAGATGATATGGTAAAGCTATGTGAGTTCTCAAGAGGGCTGATGATATGCTCAATAGATTCTTTGTTGGAACCACTCTTAGGAATGTTGATATCAAGAGATGCTTGCACCACTAGAGGAGATTTGCATTTAGACTTAGTAGCCACAACACTAGGTGGTTCACACCCAATTCCTTGGCATTGAAAGTTGTTTGTAGGTTGTTCTTGTTGACTAAACTTCTTAGGAGATAGTGGGACTTGATCAACATGAAAGATATACTCACCACATCCTATGTCTTTAATCTTGAACTTTTCTTTGATCTCTGCTTGTTTTGATGTAGAAGCTTTCAAGGATTCTGGATCAACATATGCTGAAGATGGAACAACTTCTCGATTGAATGGGGTTGTTATTTCTGATCTAGATTATAGATTGTTGCAATATATGAATGGGTTTGGGTCAGCTTTGATGGTCACTTCAACTCCATTGTGTGGAAAATTGATACATCGATGATATGTAGATGGTACTGCGCTCATCTCATGAATCCATGGACATCCTAGAAATATATTGTATGTGAGATCAAGGTCTAGGACTTGACAAACCACATCCTTAGTAATTGGCCCAACTCTGAGAGGTAAGGTGATTGTGCCCTTAGATGAATGCTTTTCATCATCATATGCTTTGATGGTGATTTTGTTTGTAGCATTCACAACCCTTTCAGAATATCCCAATTGTTTAATAGTGCTCAATGTACAAATGTTCAGACCTGCTCCTCCATCTATCAGGACGCGTTTTATTCGGTGTTTGTGCAGGAAGGCTTCAATGTGTAAAGGTGCATTATGTGGTTGGCTCACAGAGGCATCGCCAGCTTTTGTGAATGTGAGATAATGTGGAACAGAAAGGTATCCCACCATGGCTTGAAATTGGTCCACGTTCAGATCAGTGGGGATGGAAGTGATGCAGGAGCACCTAGTTTTGCTTATACTCTCCATTTTTAGTATTTTCATGCTTAAGTGTTTGTAAGTCTTGTAATAGGTTTTGAATGTTTTCATAGGTTTTTTTTATTCATTTCATAGGTGTTTGATCTCATTTTGTGCTTGAGAGATCAAATTTTGTTTCTTAGGGCTTGAATTGTCAACTTTGTGCTTCTAGGCCAAAAAGGGCTAAAAATTGAGAAATGGCCTTATAGGCCTAGAAATGATTGGGAAAGTTTTTGGAACATGTTTTGTGAGTTATTTTAATCATTCAAAGTGTCTATTAGGGATAGATAAGTTAGGTTGCTCAAAAATGTCATTTGGAGCAACAAAAGTTGCTTTCTTGCTTGGAAAGTTGTCATTTTTAAGACAAAAAATGTAAAAGAAAACCTCCTACAGGTGTGTGTCCATACAAGACATCATAAATTATTCATGGTGATATAAATATTCCTCCCTCTTCTTTGTATAGGGTTTTCAATTGTTTTTGAAGATATTCTCAATTGGAAATATCAAGAATTTAGGCTTTTTAATGGTGTTTTAACTCATTTTCTTGTGACAGTCCGTACTGGACACTTCCTTTCCATACTATACTTGATGGAGATTTTTATTAATGTATATTAAAGGCATTTAATGTATTAAGTTCATTTTTTAAGCATTTGGAAGTTGATTGTACAAATTAGTTTCATTTTTGGCTTTTGATTGCCCTGTCAAGGGTTTGGACCACAAAAATGCATCAGCTTGTCTAAATCTAGGTTTGGGCTCCCATGGATAGACTTAGAAAAGTTTTATTTAACTTTTATAGTATAAATATTTCACATTTTGGCCAGGGTTGTGAGAAAGAAGAGTTTTTAAGCATATGCTAGGCAAATTGGAAATGGATTTAGCTAGCAACATGAGTAAGACCAAACTTGTTTGTGCTCAAGACCAATTTGAGTGAGAAAACTTGAGGCAAAGGTTTGTACTAGTTTAAAATTAGTTTTGGATTCATTTGGAGCTCCAAACAATGTACTTTTCAACTTGCAAGTGTGTGTTAGCTCTAGCTGGCAGCAAGCGTACATTTTCTAGATTTATGATAGTCAAAATAGGTCTCGGTGCAGAGATGATAACTGTTTATTGCACCGTTGGATCTTTATGAAACTTGTATATGTTTCTCTTAATCAAGTTTTATAAAACTCCACTAAATAGATTGGACTATTATTTTCGGGTTTGGGAGTTATTAATGTATGAGTGTGTGTTAATTCTAGCTAGCAGCAAGTACCCAGTTTTGGGGAATTAATGAATTTTTGGGTATAAACTTGCTTTGTATACATATACATGCTTTGGATTATTTTGGAAGGTGTTTAAGAAGTGTTATGAAGTTACCACAGACCTTGGTGAAGGTTTCTATTCTATCCTAACCTTTGAAAGTGCAGTAAAATAGTGAAAGTGCAGTCATAATGCACAAAATAGTCAATTGATTGCTTGTATGGAAGTGTTTTTCATAATTTCATGAAGGGAAGTGATGGGGAGTTGTTTATAATGATGTGTTAGAGGTCCTAAATTAATTTGGGGGCTTGGTTTTTAGTTTAAGATTGACTTCCTTTGTTACATGGACAAAACCCTCTCAAACCCTACTTATTTGCCTAAAAATGTGGACAGTCACCATGCCAACTTCTTAGGGGATAAAATTATGAAAATCTCTGAGCATACACCTTTTTGACACCATCCAAGTTAGTTTTCATCTTGTTTAAGGTCATCATTATCCTATGCAAACAAAATTCACTCAATTAGGCCTCCACGGGCTAGTAGCCCTTTTTAGCCTCTTTTCACAAACGTTGAACCTGATTGTCCAAATGATGTACGAACCTTCCTAATTTGTCTAAAGAATTTTAAATACACACTAAGGACCTAATTAAACCAATCATGATAGTCAAGACACCATTTTGGGGTGTGAACCTATGTTGGAAGGTTTGACTAACCTTGAGTAACTTAAGGAAGCAAACTAGAACAATGTTGCATAACACACAATAGGGTGATTGCTTGAGGAGAATTGTGGGTGTTGGAGTTTGATGTTGCCAAACACAAATTGAATACAATAAAAAAAAGAATAACCTTGGGTCCATTTGACAATTAGACCAATTTAGGCTCATTGAGTAACTTCTCATTCAATCTCCCTATCATAGTGGTATCAGTGCCTAAGTAAGATTCGGGAGAAAAGAGAAAACAAATTGACTTAGGAACAATAGAATCCTTAGAAGAAAACATGGTGACTAATGCTGAGTTAGCCTAGAAGGTCGAAGACCAAGAAGAAGAAAATAGAGAACTTAGAGAGAGGTTGGAGCAGCTAGCAACAAAAATAGTTGAAATTGAAGTTAAGACTGAAGAATTCCATGATAAGGCTGGAGACAAGGGCAAAATGGTGGCAATAGAAGATGAGGTTCCCATACCTGACCCTAATCTTAAGAAAGAACCATTCTTGAAGGCTTTGAGAGCCATGAGTGGTAAAACCTTAGAGGGGGTGGCTCTTTCAATGGAAAGATGGATCGAGATGCTCTCATAAAATGGATTGAAGGCCTAGAAAACCATTTTGAATGTGATGGAATAACTGAAGCACAAAAGGTTAATTGAAGATTAGAGAAACTTATCTTCCTGAAGACTATGAAATCCTACATAGGAAAAGACAAAATTTGAGAAAAAAAGACTTAGATGTCACTAGCTACATTGAGGAGTTTCAAAAACTATGCATGAGATCCAAGGTAGTAGAGGATGAGAGTATAAAAGTAGCAAGGTATTTGAATGGACTGAGATGGAACAAACAAGAAGAGATGAGTTTTCTATGTCCACAAATAGTTTACAAGTGTTATCAACAAGCACTCAAAGTGGAAGAGAAGATTAAGAAAAAGCAAGAACAAAGCAACAGAGGAAGAGGTAGGGGTAGAGATGATAGAGGCCATAGAGGAAGTTTTGGTGGAAGAGGAGATCAAAGGTCCCAAGGAGAATCCAAACTTATTGAGAAAAGTGGGGATTCATATAGGAAGAGCAACTATAGAGGAAGGGGATCTAGCAACCCAGGTAGAGGTAGATCTAGTGGAACACGAAGAGGGTCCTACTTCTCCACCATGAAATGCTACAATTGTCAGAAGTTGGGACACCCTGCCTACAGATGTCCAAAGAAACCCACCTTGTCACAAGGAGGTGAAAGAAAGGTGAATTATGTGCAAGAAAGTGTAGCAAGAAGCAAAGCTCATGAAGTGATCTTGACATCAGAAGATGGTGAGAGTTTGATGATGAGAAGAGTCTTGATAAAGGAGCTAATCAAGGAGGAACCTATTCAAAGAAGGTCATTTTTCAGAATTAAGTGCAAGATCATGGGAAAGGTATGCGAGGTGGTCATTGATTCAGGATCCACATATAACATAGTTTCAGAAGAAGCAATGAGGAAACTCAAACTAGAAAGAATCCCTCACACACATCCCTATAGAGTCACATGGTTGAATAGGGAGCAACATGTTCTTGTCAATGAACAAACATGGTTAGAATTTATTATAGGAGGTTATCAAGATAAGATCTTATGTGATGTTCTTCCAATGGATGCTTGCCATCTACTTCTTGGTAGACCTTGGCAATTTGACAGGAAATCCATACACAATGGTGAAAAGAACTCCTACTCATTTCAGAAAGATGGTGTTACATACAAAATCTAGTCTATAAATGAAGAGAAAGAGGGCAGCAGTTCAAAGAAACAAAATATTTTGATAGTGAGTGAGAAAGATTTTATTAACACACTTGAAGAGGGTAAAGGAGTGGGATTTGCACTCGTAGTGACGCCCAAATAAGAAAAGAAGGAGAAGAAGGTTGAGATACCACATTTAATGCAGCAAATACCTAATAACAATAAGGAAATCATAAGGGATGGAACACCTGCAACCTTACCACCTCCTAGAGCCATTAGTCATCAGATAGACTTCATACTAGGAGCCTCTTTACCAAACAAAGCAGCCTATAAGATGACACTTGAATAGAACAAAGAAGTGGCAAGACAAGTGCAAGAACTCCTAAATCAAAATCTGATAAAGAAAAGCATAAGTCCGTGTGCAGTACCTATAGTTTTAGCTCCCAAGAAAGGAGGTACATGGAGATTATGCACAGATTCAAGAGCCATTAATAGAATCACTATTAGGTATAGATTTCCTAGTCCAAGGATTGAGGATTTGATGGATTGTTTGGGAGGTGCCAAGTATTTTACAAAAATTGACCTCAAAAGTGGTTATCACTTGATCAGGATAAAAGAAGGTGATGAATGGAAAACAACCTTCAAAATAAATGAGGGTCTTTATGAGTGGCTAGTTATGCCATTTGGTCTTTCTAATTCCCCAAGTACATTCATGAGACTCATGAATGAAGTGTTGCATGATTTCATTGGTAAATTTGTAGTGGTATACTTAGATGACATACTAATATTTAGTAAAGCTAAAGAAGAACATTTAAAGCATCTTGAAATTGTTTTGAACAAATTATATGATGAACAACTAACAATCAATTTGGAAAAGTGTGATTTTATGAAACAAGAATTGGTTTATCTTGGCTTTGTGATCTCAGGTGGAGATTTGAAAATGGATAAAACCAAGGTGGAAGCCATCACAAATTGGCCTACACCCAAATCAGCAAGTGATGTTCGAAGTTTTCATGGTTTAGCATAGTTCTACAAGAAGTTCATCAGAGGGTTTAGTGAAATTTGTGCACCAATGCTTGATACTATAAAAGGTGGGAGCTAAGGTAAAGTTTCAGTGGACAGATGCAACAAATAAGGGGTTTGAACTTTTTAAAAACAAGGTTGCTTCTCAACCAGTGCTTATACTTCCTAGTTATGACAAGTTATTTACTATTGAATGTGATGCTAGTAATATTGCAGTAGGTGCAGTGTTGAGTCAGGATAATACACCTGTAGCTTCCTTTAGTGAAAAGTTGAATGATGCTAAAAAGAAGTACTCTTCCTTTGATTTGGAACTCTATGCTTTAGTTCAATCACTTAGAAAGTGGAGACATTATTTGCTTCCAAAGGAGTTTGTTGTTTATACAGATAATCAGGCTTTGAGTTTCTTGAATTCACAAGATAAGTTAAATCATAGGCATGTTAAATGGGTTGAGTTTTTACAATCATACACTTTTAATCTTAAGCACAAGAAAGGACAATGCAATAAGGTAGCAGATGCTTTGAGTAGAAGGCTTCTAACAATGCATGAAGTACAGGTTCAGAGTATTGGCATAGAATGCTTCAAAGGAGTGTATCCCGATGATGAAGATTTTACAACCATCTATAAGGTTTGCCAAGCATTTGATAATTCTTTTCATAGTGAAAATGTTGATTATACTTTGCAAAATGGTTTGATGTTTAAAGGTGGGCAACTATGTGTTCCAAAAGGCTCAATGCAAGAGAATCTGATTCAAGAAAAGCACAATGGGTGTTTGAGTGGCTATTTTGGTCTCAACAAGACATTGGAGTTAGTGAAACGTTTCTATTATTGGCCTAAAATACAACGAGATGTCAGAAGGTATGTGGAGCAATGTATGGTTTGTCAAAAAGCAAAAGGTAATACTTCTAATTTCGGTCTTTATCATCCTCTTCCAATTCTGACAAGGCCTTGGGAATGTGTTAGCATGGATTTTGTGGTAGGATTACCTAAGACTCAAGCTAGTTTTGATAGCATCTTTGTGATTGTGGATAGATTTAGTAAAATGGCACACTTTATTCCTTGCAAGACTACACATGATGCTAGTCATATAGCCTATTTTTTTTTCAAGGAAGTGATTAGAATCCATGGTTTACCTTCTAGTATTGTTTCTGATAGAGATGTTAAGTTTCTTGCCCATTTTTGGAAGACATTATGGAAAAGATTGGGTACTAATCTTTCTTTTGGTTCAACTTATCACCCATAGACTGATGGCAAAACTAGGGTGGTCAATAGGACTCTTGGCAACCTCTTAAGGTGTTTGACAAAGGAATGTGGCCAAAGTTGGGATCAGCTCATCCATCAGGCAAAATTTGCATACAATGATAGTGTTAACAGGTCAACTAGTAAGAGTCCCTTTGAGATTGTTTATGGGATGCACCCAAGGGGTGTCATGGAGTTAAGGGATCTTGGTAACATGCATCAAAAGAGTGTTACAATAGATTACATGGCTCAATCAATGAAGGAAGTTCATGAGCAAGTGAGAAAGGCTCTTCAAGAGACCTCACAAAAGGTGAAAGCTAGAGTGGATGCATCCAAGAGGGATGTTCAATTTTCAGTTGGGGACTTTGTGATGGTTCATTTGAACAAGTCTAGATTGCAAAAGGGAGTTCCCAGTAAGCTCCAAATGAGATGGATAGGTCCTTGCAAGATATTGGCTAAGTATGGTTCTAATGCATATAAAATTGATTTGCCTACTGATCTTTCTTCGTCTCCTATTTTCAATGTTTCAGATTTGGTGGCATTCAAAGGTCAGCTTCCTAAGGAGGATGATAGAGTTTCAGATGTTCACAAGTCACTTTTAGACCTTCCTTTGCCTCCTCCATCCATTCCTCAAGCTGAAAAGGTGTTGGACTCAAGAGTGTTCAAGAAGACTCGCCATCAAGTGTACATGGAGCATCTTATCAAGTGGAAAGATAAACCACTTTTAGAAGCCACTTGGGTACATGAATCTGATTTCTCTAATTCTCAAATTCCTTCTTCTTTTCTACCTCAAGGAGTCACATGACTTCTTTGTCTTTCGGGGAGTATGGTGCAGGAGAACCTAATTTTGCTTATACTCTCCATTTTTAGTATTTTCATGCTTAAGTGTTTGTAAGTATTGTAATAGGTTTCAAATGTTGTCATAGGTTTTTTTTAGTCATTTCATAGGTGTTTGATCTCATTTTGTGCTCGAGAGATCAAATTTTGCGTCTTAGGGCTTGAATTGTCAATTTTGTGCTTCTAGGCCAAAAAGGGCTAAAAAGTGAGAAATTGCCTTATAGGCCTAGAAATGATTGAGAAAGTTTTTGGAACATGTTTTGTGAGTTATTTTAATCATTACTAAGTTTCTAGGAGGGATAGATAAGCTAGGTTGCTCAAATATGTCATTTGGAGCAACAAAAGTTGCTTTCTTGCTTGGAAAGTTGTCATTTTTAAGACAAAATGTGTAAAAGAAAACCTCCTACAGCTGTGTGTCCGTATAGGACCTCATAAATTCTTCATGTTTCTATAAATATGCCTCCCTCTTCTTTTTATAGGGTTGGAAATTGTTTTTGAAGACATTCTCAATTGGAAATATCAAGAATTTTGGCTTTTTAATGGTGTTTTAACTCATTTTCTTGTGACAGTCCGTACTGGACAGTTCCTTTCCATACTGTACTTGTTGGATATTTTTCTTAATTTACATTCAAGTCATTTAATGTATTAAGTTCATTTTTTAAGCATTTGGAAGTTGATTGTACAAATTAGTTTCATTTTTAGCTTTTGACTGCCCTGTCAAGGGTTTGGGCCACAAAAAAGCATCAACTTGTCTAAATCCAAGTTTTGGCTCCCATGGATGGACTTAGACAAGTTGTATTGCACTTTTATAGTGTAAATATTTCACATTTTGACCAGGGTTGTGAGAAAGAAGATTTTTTGAGCATATGCTAGGCAAATTGGAAATGGATTTGGCTAGCAACATGAGTAAGACCAAACTTGTTTGTGCTCAAGACCAATTTGAGTGAGAAAACTTGAGGCAAAGGTCTACACTAGTTTAAAATGAGTTTTTGATGCATTTTGAGCTCCAAACAATGTACTTTTCATCTTGCAAGTGTGAGTTAACTCTAGCTGGCAGCAAGCATACATTTTCTAGATTTATGACAGTCAAAATAGGCCTCGATGTAGAGATGATAACTGTTTATTGTACTGTTGGATCTTTATGAAAATTGGATATGTTTCTCTTAATCAAGTTTTCTAAAATTCCACTGAAGCGATTGGACTATTCTTTTCTGGTTGGGAGTTATTAATATATGAGTGTGTGTTAATTCTAGCTGGCAGCAAGTACCCAGTTTTGGGGAATTAATGAATTTTTGGGTATAAACTTGCTTTGTATACATATCCATGCTTTGGATTCTTTTGGAAGGTGTTGAAGAAGTTTTATGAAGTTAAAACAGACCTTGGTGAAGTTTTCTATGCTATCCTAACCTTTGAAAGTGTAGTAAAACAATGAAAGTGTAGTCATAATGCACAAAATAGTCAATTGATTGCTTGTATGGCAAGCGTTTGTCATAATGTCATGAAGGGAAGTGATGGGGAGTTGTTTATAATGATTTGGAAGAGGTCCTACATGAATTTGGGGCCTTTATTTTCAGTTTAAGATTGACTTCCTTTGTTACATGGACAAAACCCTCTCAAACCCTACGTATTTGCCTAAAAACATGGACAGTCACCATGCCAACTTCTCAAGGGCTAAAATTATGAAAATATCTGAGAATACACCTTGTTTACACCATCAAAGTCAGTTTTCATCTTGGTTAAGGTATCATTATCCTGTGCAAACAAAATTCACTCAATAAGGCCTCCACGGGCTAGTAGCCCTTTTTAGCCTCTTTTCACAAATGTTGAACCTGATTGTCCAAATGATGTATGAACCTTCCTAATTTGTCTAAAGTAGTTTAAATACACACAAAGGACCTAATTAAACCAATCATGACATTCAAGACACCATTTTGGGGCGTGGAACTATGTTGGAGGGTTTGAGTAACCTTGAGTAACTTAAGGAAGCAAACTAGAACAATGTTGCATAACACACAATAGGGTGATTGCTTGAGGATAAGTGTGGGTGTTGGAGTTTGATGCTGCTAAACACAAATTGAATACAATAAGAAAAAGAATAACCTTGGGTCCATTTGACAATTAGACCAATTTAGGCTCATTGAGTAACTTCTCATTCAATCTCCCTATCAGGAAGTGTCTCTCAAAGTTTTGTCAAGAATGGCTTTATGTGCAGGTGATATGCGTAAAATTTCAAGGATGGAGATAAGTGTGTGTGTCTTCCCTAACTGTTCTACAAGGTCATACTTAGGTTTGGTTGATGAGGAAGTGGTGTTTTTAGCTGGAGCACCTTGCAAAGTGAATTTACCTTGATGAATTGTGACATTACATTCGGAGGTAGGTTCAGAAGAAGATCCAATGCCTTTTAGGACAACCTTGGGTCTTTGTGTAGAATTTACAGGCATTTTTTCTTTTATAATAATGGTAGAGACATAATTGTTCATCGAAATGTGATTGACAGTTGAATCATAGTTATAGGATGCTCTGGTATAGTTGGTCTTCTCATCTGTGGCTTTAGCTTTTCCCTTGTCATGTTTTGGGAATGGTTTTTTAAACATTTCATGTTCTTGATTGGATGAGTGTCCCTCGATCTCAATGTCGCCTCTATCAATGAGATCTTGTATGTTTTTCTTCAACTGATGACAATTTCCTATTTTATGACCCTTTCTTTTGTGATATTCACAGTATTCATCGTCATTCCACCAATTTGGTTTGACCTTTGGCTCATATGCAAGTAAATCTGGAAATGTTATTATTTTGTTTGCCACTAGCTTCTTGAAAGCCGACTCAATTGGTTCTCCCAATGGGGTGTACTTCCTTCATGATTTGGAAGTTATTTGAGTATTCACTTGATTGTTTGTAGAGCTTGATCCCGAAAAAATGATTTTGGGTCATACTGTATTGGCATCAACACCACCATCATTGACTATGTTCTTGTTTTTATTCCAAAATCTTGGCTTGTCTTTTCCTTTAAAGTGCTCTTTGTTTTCCTTGAATATTTTGACGATGCCTTGCTCAATTAGGACCTTCTCTGTTGCTAAGCCCTTTTCAATGATGTCTTTGAAGGTGGACAAACAAGCATTTCTCAAGTCATAACCAATGTCTTTGTTGACATTTTGGGTGAACATCTCTACCATTTTTTTTGTGGAATTTCACAAGAGCATCTGCTGGCTAGATTCCTCCATCTTTGTAAAAATGATGAAAAAGACTCTCCATCCTTTTTCTTGGTGTTGCACAGAGTAGTGAGTGATATTTTTGTCTCTATGTTGTATGAGAAATGTTGGATAAATGTGTCTGCTAATTCACCCCATGACTTAATTCCAGGTGGGAGTTAGGAGAACCATTTCATAGCTTGATCACCTAAGCTCTATGGGAATAATCTCATTAAATATGTCTCTTCTGATGCTACCTCAATGCAAGCTGTAAAAAAATGTCTTATATGTGCCTTAGGATCCCCTTTTCCTCTGTACTTATCAAACTTAGGTGTCATGAAATGTGTAGGAAAAGGAGGCATTGGAATGCTTTTGTCAAATGGATAGGGACATATGTCTCTCATTGTGTAAGTTGGCTTTGGTGTATTTATGTCCTCCATTTTCTTTTGTAAGTCCTTAATTTGTTGTTCCAAATTGTTCTTAGGTGGAGACCCTCTTCTTGGACCATACCCCATGTCTGAGCCACCGGGTGGGGGTGGAGCATAATGCATATATGGATGATACTAATCATACACATGTTCATATGGAGGAGGTCTATAATGATGTTGCGTATAAGGACCACTTGGTATAGAGTCATGATGAGGAATAGAATATCTGTTTTGTCCATGTATACCACACTCTACAGGCATGTCATGAGTTTATTCTAATGTGTTGCCCCCAAATTTGATGTGAGGTTTCCTTGTGTCCAAATTTTGATCATGCCTTTGGATATCCAATTGCTTTGGTGGTTAGTCCTTAGCATTGGTATGTGATTGAGTATATTTTTCTGCATAAGACTTCCATAATGGTCTATGAAGGTGAGTATTATATGCTTGACCATGTGTGTGGGACCTTAGGATTTTGAAACAAAGATGATGGTGATTCGGGCACAAGATGTGGTCTTCTATTGCCTCCACTATTAGGCCTCCTTTGATCCATGTTGAGTTGAGGTTCTGGCAAAGGTTGATTTTCCATTATTTCAGACATGTCAAAGTCATGAGGGATCTTGGCTCCACTTTGTGCCATCACTTGTAAGAAATATTGTCTATCTCTCCTCATTATTTCCTCAACCAATCGATTGAAACGGGGATCCATAATGGAGTCTTCCACTTCTGCTGAATGTACGGAAAAGTTGTCCATATTGTCATTGTGTGTATCATTGTTATTTGTAGTGTCCATGTTCTCAACATTTGGAATGTTTCTATAGGCATCCATGTCAGGTAATGTGGTGTGATCAGAATTGAAAAAGATATCGTTGTCATACTCATAGGTACTCATGTTTGCAGATTCGTGAGCCTCTTTAGCTTCTCTCCTAGATTTTTGGGAATGGGTTTCAACCATGAACTAGGTCTTGACCAAGATGTGTGAGACTAAATGAAGATGGAAAAAGTATGGATGACCAAGAGTTGGATGGAATGTAAATGAATCTGAGGTGTACTTGCAATGTCCAAAGTGTAAGACCAAGTATGTATGTAGTAGAGTAGGTGTGGCTTCCAAAGAGATGATAGTTTCTCTTGATGAGGTAAGTTGACCTTGACTCTAAGTATGACCAAATGAGACTCAAAGGTGATAGACCTTGATGAGAGACCACTTAGCAAAATTTTGTTGTACGTAGTGTGTTGACAAAGAAAGATGAGGACAAGCAAGTGACCTTTTGACTCAATTTTAGACAAATGTGAATGTAATGCAAGGTGTAAAGTAATGATGAACTTTGTGAGACCCAAAGGTTGAATGCTAGTTGAAAATCTAGATAAATAACTTAGGAAGCTCAAGAATTCTGAAACTGACTGCTCTTGTTTGTTGGACTGTAAATTTTTCCAATTTTTGAAGTTGTTTGTTGTGACCAAATCAGAATTTTTGGACTGTTTTTTGTGAAAAGATGACACAATGTTGATGCGGACTTAATGTTTGCAAGTGTTTAGACTCAAAATGACTCAAAGAAAAGTGTGTTGTTTGATATAAAAATGTTTTGCATACACTTGAAGACACAAAAGACAATGTTTTGATGTTTGGTCTTGAATGTTTAAAAGAAGACAAGAACAATTCTTATGGTTGGCTAGGACAATAGTTGTTGATCCCACGTGGGGTTTCTCCCAAGGCTACGCTATTCAAAGCGGATACTTAGATGCTTGACCCCATTGGCTCCACCCTCGGCACTCACTTCTCTGGGGTAGCCAAGCATCAGTCCCCATGAAAACTCCACGTGGTGAAATTTGTATCTCTACTAAGAACTGTATGTGTGTGGGTCGCTCCAGAGGTCTGACCTCCTGCCTCAACAACTAGAAGGATTTCTTTCTAAAATAAAAAGGTGCTAGTAAGAGAATCTGCTCGTGTCACCATACATGTAGCCCTTTCAGCTCTGTAAATACAAAAGGCTCCAAGCCGGTAGGGGTTACGCCCTACAAATGATCAAATAAATTTGATCAAACGGGTTTATGGGGAGACATAGTGTCGGTATGAACTAATCAGGACACGTTACCCGTGGCTTTCACCATGGATATAGTTATTTATAGTGGTTCAAAAGAGGTGGGTTTTCCTCACTACCACTTGGGTCATTCTCTCCTCACTAGTAGTCCTAATGACCACATGGGGAGACAGGCCATCTAGATATTAAACAAAAAGAGCCTATTGCTCAAGACACAGAAGACACTAGTTCAATTTTAGTGCACCAATTGAAGTGTTTGTTAATCTATGAAAGAAAGGCACACAATAAAGATAAAAAACCCTTGCCAAAATTCTCCAACAAATTTTTGTTAGTAGTTTTTCAATAATACCCCTCCTATAAGCACACAAGTTAGGTAAATTTTAGATCCAAAAGACTTTGTGAAATAGGGGGCCTTCAACAGTGCATTTTTTTGACAAATTCAAAGATCTAATTTTCCATGAGTTCTTTTGCTTCATAAAAAAAACACAAAACCTGTAAAATTTCAAGACATTTCCATAAATGTAAGAAAATCCCAAAAAAAATCTAATTTGCTCCAAAAATTAATTTTTTATTAAATATCATATAAAATGTAAAATTGATCCAAAAAATCTAAAATTTTTACTAGACACTCCTGATAGGCTTACAAACTTGCATAAAAAAAATCATGCAAAGATTCCAAGTGGTTTGTGTGATATGATCAAAATAATGCAAACCCTTAACTTTTAAAGATTCGATTTGCTAGGAATTATTTTGCATCAAAATTAAAATCACAAAGAACAGATCCTGTGTATAATTCTAAGAGATTTCCAAAAATGTAAGACAATCCAAAAAATTTGCTCATTTTCTCTCAAAATTATTTTTTTATAAAAATGCATAAAAAATTCATAGAAAATTCAAATATGCTCCAAAAATCTTATTTTTTTACTAAGCACCTCTGCTAATTTTCTTGACCTGTTAAAAATGGTTTACACCAAAATGCAAATCTATTCATGAGATCTGATCAAAATAATGAAAAACCCTAATTTTTAAAGATCCGATTTTTTAGGAAATATTTTGCATCAAAATTAAAATCACAAAGAACATATCATGTGTATAATTATGAGATATTTTTAAAAATGTAAGAAAAACTGAAAAATTCATAGAAAATTGAAATATGCCCCGAAAAATCTAAATTTTGGATTGAGAACTCTTGATACTGTCTTCAACCTGCCAACAAAATTTGGTGCAAACACTCCAAGCTGTTTGTGAGATCAGATCAAATCTCTCCAAGATCTTGATTTTATGTCCAAAACCCTAGCTGCACAAGGTTATTCTCCAAATTGTTTTACAAAACAGCAATATAGGGTTAAAAAAACCTGCAAAAAACATAGATCTAACAAAAATCCATGTCCCAGTCGGCGTGCCAAAATGTTTATGGTGAAAAGTGGAAACAATAATATTGAAAGACTAAATGAATTCAACCACAAAACTCATCTAACAACAACAAAGATCCAACATAACATATGAAGATTACCTAAGACAATGCAAATAAAATTAAATCACAAAGATTATACCATCACATGTCCAATAGGGTTTGAATCTCCATTCTTCCTATCTCCATTGATCTTGCTTGATATATTTGCTCTCAGATTTTATGTGTGCACAAGAGCTCAACAAAGAACGGAAATGTGGTTGCAAGTAGGCTTGATCGCATATGAAAGTTTGAATGCTAGAATGCTTGATTAGGGTTGATAATGAAGGAAGCATCTCCCTATATAGAAGACACTATAAGAAATGGAGGGATAAGATTGAGAGGTGTAAAAGATAAATGATCAGCTATGATTAGAGGGTAGGTAAAAGAAATAAGAAAATAATGAGAGGGTAGGTAGTGTAGGAATTAAGAGATGAATGACATGTGTCATGGGTAGAAAAGGTTAATGAATTAATTAAATAAATAAAGATTCATTTAATTAATAGATGAAATATGATCAATTAAATAAATAAGATATTTATTTAATTTGGGAAAAGGACAATTTAAATAAATAAAAGTATTTATTTAAATGAGAAATAAGGCTAGAAGAGGATAAATGAATTAATTAAATAAATAAAGATTTATTTAATTAATAGAAGAATTAGGCTTAAAATAATTAAATAAATAAAGATATTTATTTAATTAGCTAGGACAATTTTAGGTGTCTACACCTATTTAGCCACCCAAACCTTCCCTTTTCAGTTGCAAGTGCAAAAACAGGCATCGAGAGGCACTTTCAGCTCAACAAAAGGCACATGAACTACCCAAAATTATCAGATCTGCCCAAATCTGCCTGGGATAGGGGCGTGCCACCCTTGTCCTGCCTAGGACAGTGGCATGGTGCCATGGTCCCTCTGCTTTTCAGTTATTTTTAGCAGGTTGCAGCTTTAGGTCATCAGATTTACAATCTTTCAGTTGCGTCCTCCTATCTGCAGAAACAGGACAGTGGCATGGCACCCTGGTCCAAGTCAGTTTTGTTCAATTTGAAACATCAGGTACACATCCAAAATCCTCTCCCTTTCATTCTTTTAGAATCTCAGTTTCATATCTGTAGGTTTGTTCAATTCTGAGTTTATTTATGCTTCATTCTTTATCTCCTAACCTAGTTGATCATTCAAACCCTAGTTTTTCTCACCATTTGCAACAAGATGAATAGAAAACCTAAGAGGTAATCCTTGGCTCTCTCTTTCTCACAAGAAGTATCCAAAGTAAGCTATCTCCCTAGGCTCTTTCGTATTCCCAATTTGTTGGCAAAAGTGGGATTAGGTCCTAGTCACCCGATCTTGCTTTTGCCACCCCCACATGTACATATATACATATGTATATATATGTATGTGTGTGTATATATGTATGTATGTATGTATATATGCATACATACACATATATGTATATGTAGATATATATGTATATGTATATGTATATGTGTATGTGTATGTGTATGTGTATGTGTATGTGTATGTGTATGTGTATGTGTATGTGTATGTGTATGTGTATGTATATGTATATGTATATGTATATGCATATGTATATGTATATGTCTGTGTGTGTGTGTATACCGATAAACACATATACCAAGATAATATATCGACCAAGCACAAAAGGTTTATCTAAATAATGCATTGCTCGAATCAACATGCTACTCAAACATACCTCAACCAAAACACAATAACAAATTTGGCCTTCATAGATCTTATACACTCTTTCACTTTAATTACCAAAATACACGCTTCAATTACCGAAGAAAAACAAAGGTTTTTCAGACCCATAGACATGAATTCTAAGCATAACAAATTTCATCTTCAAGATACGAGTGCCACAAATTTTGGAGCACAGGATTCATAGGACATGTTGCAATACAAGCATCCAAAAAAAAATCAACTGTCACAACTAATACCAACACTTGATACAAAAAGAAAAAATCTTGACCATGACTAGCAAAACACTAGATTCCAAAAGAAAGGGTCTTCCATAAATTATTCCTATGAACCATACATACATCATTGCTCAATATCACATACATACCTATCTTCCATTGCTACTCAACATCACGTGCATACCTATCTTCCACTACTACTCAACACCACATACATACCTATCTTCCACTGCTTCTCTACATGCTACATCTAGTCCTAGTTGAATCACAAGGTTTGAAATCAATGACAACATTAACACAAATCTAACAACATTGTGCCATGAATAGAGAGAAAATGAGATTTTTTGGTCAAAACGAGTTAGTCACGTGCTTCAATTGAATATTTGAAGTTGATGAGAACTGAGTAGAAAGAGGAAAGCTTATTATCTCTATAAAAATTATTTCTATCCTCTAATTTTGTCTTATCCTCTTTTATTTTCCTTGGCTTGTCTCATGAATAAGTTATGCTAGCTAAATAACCACTTGTTGGGGCTTTGTGAAATTTGTCAGCATGTCTATTTAGCTTGTACTGAAACCCTAAACCCTAAAAGTGGTCATGTCTGGCTCTCATTCTATTTTAATGTTGACTTGTGTTACCTACAAGCAAGTTGTCGAAGTCATCTTTAAGGGTGTCAATATCATCATGTGTACTGACCCCCTTACATTAAAAATTTATTGTTTACTAGTTAATGTAATACATTGTGGTCATATTTTAATTCATTTTTTCTTAGGTCCTAATTTGATGGCCCACAACCTTGTAAATCCTAATGTGTATCATATCGTTGAGTCTTCTTGCATATCATTTGGAGATCTATTTAGTTTCAATGACTCAATGATTGGCCTTGTGGTAGTTTGGACACCAAGCTTGGACTCATCGCTAAGAGTCGTTTGCAGCTCAATGACAACAATTCCTTGGCTAATAAAGACAAGGTGGGCCATACATTGGTGGAGTTAATTTGTATCATTGAGAGGGCTTGGTGTCTCTCAACAACCAATGATAAAGGATGCAAAATAGTGATGGTGGGACCACTTAGGAAAGATCACGCCAATTGAGAATGTTGCTCTTTTCAATTAGATAAACCTTATTGTGCAATGGTTATGAAATCATGGAATACAAATTGGCCATTAATCTTTGTAGGATCAAATCCTCTAATTTCTTTCCTTATATTTTTATTTGCAAATTTAAATTAAAACTAGAGGTTATATAACATTATAGGTATTTAACAAAATGATTTTTTGGTTCAAATAATAATTTTTTTGACATCATTTGCTAATGCAGAAATTCTAAAAGTGCTATGCAAATGCAATTTGACTACCTAACAACAAATTGAAGTAGCTCTTTTGGTTGGGCAAGACAATGAATGGAAAGTTCAATGCATCATTGAAAATAATATGCCTATCATTTTTGCAGGGTAGAGATGCTTTGTCCATGATAATGATTTGAAAGAAGGAGACATCTGCATTTTTTAGCAACTAAATGAAAATCAAAACAAGTTTATATTAGAGTCAATATCTTCTCTCATGCAATAGACACTAGACCTGGTCCACATAATATCGTTGGTAGATGCACAATGATCTACACTGCCTTGTCTATGATTGTCAATGTGTGTTTAGTATTCAATTTTGCTAAAAACAAATGCTATTGATTATTTTCATTCTTTTGCAGATTAGTCAAAATGCTACACACAAGTGAACTGCAATTGGATAAAGAGCTGGCAATTGTCATTAATCAAGGTAATATTCAATTGCATTTCTATCCTTCAATATGATTCTATATTTTAGAATTTCTATTTTTGTAAATCTGCACCATAGAATTCAAATAGAAAAGTTCATTTATTCAAAGACTATTTTGTAAAATCCAATTTTACCAACAATTACTTGTTTTATATAATGTCTATGCTTCTACATATCAATAACTATTTAGATCTTTTCATTTTTTCATCTCAAATAAAACTCTAACAAAAGAAAGGCCATGAGATACTGACTTTTATGTTAGCCCATGCAAAAAATAACAATCTGGAATCTCTGTTAGCAACAAATAGAAAAAAGAATGGAAAGAATGGCAATCTGAATATAATTTGTATTCAAATTAAAAAAATGTACATTCAAAATAAAATAAACAAGCAGATATAAAGAGGAGACAAAAACAATTGTAAACTGTTATACAAAACTACCGGAATAGAAAAACCTAATAAATAAACTAATGAAAAATTAATCTAAATAAAACTAAACCCGTGAAGAGAACTAAACCCATGAAGAGATATTAACATCCCCCCCTTAAACTGAAGGGGTTAAGCTAAACATGTCTCTGAACTTCTCAAACTTTTCTCTGCCCAAAGCCTTGGTAAGAATATCTGCTGGTTGATCTGCAGTGGGGCAATATTTAAGGTATATGGTGCCATCTTTCATATAATGCCGAATCAAATGAAACTTTGTATTGATGTGCTTGGTGCGATCATGAAATACTAGATTTTTAGCCATTTTGATAGCAGATTGATTGTCGATGAAGAGTGGAGTTGATGAAATATGCGGTGTCTGCAAGTCTTCAAGAATTCTTCGAAACCATAAGATTTCCCGAGTTGCTTCAAAGGTGGCCATATATTCAGCTTCGGAAGAAGAGGCGACTGGAACAGATTGCTTTTTAGATCTCCAAGAGATGACAGTAGATCCAAGATACATTAAATACCCGGATGTACATTTTCCATCTGTGGAATCACCTGCATAATCAAAATCGGAATAGCCAACCAAAGAAAATTGGTTTGTCTTGGAGTATTTGAGCCCATAGTGTTGAGTACCTTGCAAATAGCGAAGAATGCACTTGGCAGCTAACCAATGAGTTTCTCTAGGTTGTTACATAAACCTTGAAAGAACTCCAACAACAAAAGAAATATCTAGACGGGTAGTTGTAGCATAAATAAAACTACCAACAAGTTTCCTATAGATAGTTGCATCAACCAATGCTGAAGGGTCATCTGAAGAGAGATTAAGATTTTGCTCCATAGGAGTACTAAGGGGTTTACAATCAGCCATGCCAAACTTATGCAAAAGTTCACCAATATATTTTTGTTGGGTGATAAAAATAAAATGAGGTGTTTGAGTTACCTCAATACCCAAATAGTAATGAAGATGGCCCAAATCATTCATATCAAAACCTTGCTTGAGTTGTTCTTTCACATTTTGAATATTATTCTCATCAGGACCAGTGATAAATAAATCATCCACATAAACAACAAGATAGACAATAATCTTATCAAGTTTTTTAACAAAAAGTATGGCATCATCAAATTCAAAATGCTGGAAATTCAACTTTAAGAGATACTCGGTAAGTTTTTCATACCAGGCTTGAGGAGCTTGTTTCAAACCATATAATGATTTGACAAGCTTGCATACTTGATGTTCTTTTCCATTGACTGCATACCCATCTGGTTGAGTCATATAAACTGATTCTTTGAGATCACCATTTAAGAATGTTGTTTTAACATCCATTTGGTGAATTTTCCACCCATATTGAGCTGCAAGGGCCAACAAAGCACGAATGGTGGTCCATTTTACTATAGGTGCAAAGGTTTCATCATAATCTATGCCCTCCTTTTGAGCATAACCTTTGGCAACAAGTCGGGCTTTGTGTTTGTCAAGTGTACCATCTGCTTTATATTTATTCCTGAAAATCCACTTGCAGCCAATAGGTTTACAACCAAGTGGAGGATCGACCAACTACCATGTGCCATTTTTCAAAAGAGCATCATACTCATCTTGCATAGCTTTCCTCCATACTATAATATTTTTGGCTTCATTATAGGATGATGGTTCAGAGTCAATTATGAGATGGAGTTCACCAATGGTCTCCAAGTTATCTGCACTATTGGTTTGAGCTTGGAGTCTTGCTTTATAAGAGCTTCTTGTACCTATTTTACCTATTTCATCAAGTCTTAAATCTTTCAATGTTTGTTGGACTTGCTTTGCCCACTTATGAGAAGACTTTGGCTGCACAAAAGATGTGACCATTTTATTACTAGATGTTGTATTAGTGGTTAATAATTCAAAGAGTTCAATCTCATCATGATGGGGTTCTTCTTGGTCATTTATTGATGGAGCAACATGAATTAGATCGCTTGGAGATATAGATTCTATATTTGGAAGCTCACAAGAGTTTTCTATCAAAGGAGAAAAATTTGTAATTGTATCAAGCTGTTTGAATTTACATTCATCATTTTCAGCAATGTTGGAGGTTTCAACAAATACAACATCATATGTAATAAAGAAATTTTTGTTGACTTCATCATACAACCGATATGCTTTGGAAGATTCTGAATAACCAAGAAAAATATACTTAATACTGTGATGTTGTAACTTACTTCTTTTTTTCCATGGGAATTAAAGCATAGCAAGTGGAACCAAAAATGCAAAGATGTCGAACAGAAGGAGGATATCCAAACCACACTTCATATGGAATAGATTGGTGTAATGTAGATGATGGAGATTGTATATGGTGAAAATGGATAACAATAAACAACAATATTGAAAGGCTAAATGAATTCAACCACTAAACCCTAGCCTAACAATGAACAAAGATCCACCATAACATATGAAGATAACCTAAGACAATGCAAAATAACTCAAAATCATAAAGATTATACCATCACATGTCCAATAGGGTTTTGATCTCCATTCTTCCTATCTCCATTGATCTTGTTTGATATGCTTGCTCTCATATTTTTTGTATGCACAAGAGCTCAACAAAGAACGGAATGTGGTTGCAAGTAGGATCGTAGTGTAGCCAAGTACTCCAAAATCAGTCATTAGTCATTAGGGTTTGACAATGAAGAAAGCATCTCCTTAAATAGAAGACACAATAAGAAATGGAGGGTTAAGATTGAGAGGTGTAAAAAGAGAGGTCGGCTAGGATTAGAGGGTAGGTAAAAGAAATAGCAAAATAATGAAAGAGGTAGGTAGTGTAGGAATTAAGAGATGAATGACATGTGTCATGTGTAGAAAAAGATAATGAATTAATTAAATAAATAAAGATTTATTTAATTAATAGAAGAAGTAGGACAATTAAATAAATAAAATATTTATTTAATTTAGGAAAGGGATAATTTAAATAAATAAATGTATTTATTTAAATGAGAAATAAGGCTAGAAGAGGATAAATGAATTAATTAAATAAATAAATATTTATTTAATTAATAGAAGAATTAGGCTTAGATAATTAAATAAATAAAATATTTATTTAATTAGACATGACAATTTTGAGTGTCTACAGAGATCTATTACGAAGATAAACTGCATTTCTTGCTGCTTCAACCCAAAAATGTAATTTGATTCCTTTAAAATATAACATTGCACGAACCATATTCATGATAGTTCTATTCATTTGTTCAACAACACCATTTTGTTGAGGAGTACCTGGAACAATAATATGATGTTGGATCCCATTTTGACGTAGATAGTCCTTAAAAATTAAAGAAGTAAATTCTCCACCATTATCTGTTCGAAGAGTACCAATTTGAGATTGAGCTTGTTTTTCAATCATAACACGAAACCTTTTAAAAATTTCAAAAGCTTCTGATTTTTTTTACAAGAAATAAATCCAAGTCATGCGACTGTAATCATCAATAAACAACATGAAATACTTAGATCCTCCCACAGAATTTACTGGTAAAGGCCCACATAAATCAGAATGAATAAGCTGCAATTTTCTTTGTGCTCTCTAAGTGGAGCGAGGAAAAGAATTTCTATGTTGCTTGGCAAGAATACATGCTTCACATTTTTCAATTGTTTTAGGCAAAACAGGTAAGCCATCAACACCATTCTTTTGCAAGATATGAATGTTATCATAACCAATATGCCCAAGTCTTGCATGCCATAAAAGAATAGGAGATAGACTACCTTCTTCAGTAAGATATGCAAAAATTTTAGAAAAAGAAGTGCCATTTAGTTTTAATAATCTCCCATCCTCACATCCAATGAATACAACTTGATTATTTGATTGTTTTCTAACAACAACTTGCCCATCTTTTAACAAGATAGAGTAGCCTTGTTGTCGAATCAATACTAGTGATAACAAATTACGTTGCAATTTAGGAATAAACAATACATCATGAAGCACAAAGTCTGGAAGATTAGGACACTTAAATCAAACAGTTCCTTTTCCAATAGGTTTGAGACTTGATTTATTAGCTAAATAAATTGGACCACATGAACTTTCATGAAATTCCTCAAAGTAATCACGTCAGAATGTCATATGTTGTGTGGCTCCAGTATCTAAGATCCAAGAATCATACCATGAGGAATTAGATGCAAAGTCAAAAACAGAAAGCACATATTGATCACCATCACTATCACAAGCAAATTGGGTTGCTCCTGGAATTTTATCATATGAATGTTTATCATCATTATAAACTTTTGTTTAATCTTTTTGCTTAAAAGTATTTTCTTTAAAACTTTCTATCTTATCCCATGACAACTTGCATTCATGTGCTTCATGACTTCCTTTTCTACCACATCTTTTACAATATAAATGTTGCCTATCATTTTGATTATCATTTTTCCTCCATTGACCTCTACCTTTGCCTCTATCATTATAACCTCCTCTTGAAGAGCTCTTATTTAGAGGTTTTTCTTGGTGAGAAAACAAACATTTTCATTAGTATTATCTATTTTCCTTCCAAAATCTTTTTCACGTTCAACCAACTTTTCAACCAATAAATCAAAAGTAATGGTTTTCAATTGGTTACTTGCTTGAAGGGACTCTAGATAAGTAGAATGTGTTGGAAGGAGTGCCTTAATAAAAGCAGTGAGATAAATATCAACTTTCCCACTAGCAGCATTAACATCTTGTTTTATGGCTCTAATTTCATAAGCCAAACTCATAACATCACCATTTTTTAATTTAAGATTGAACGATTTTAATTGTAACTGAATAAATTCTAATTTTGAATGAGAATCTAATAAATTTTTTAAATTGTCAAGGGCTTCCCAAACAAATTTGCATCCTTGTATATGACAATATACATCTCCATTAATTGAAGCTCTTATCAAAGCCAAGGCTTTTGAATTTTTATAATTCCAAATTTCTTTTTCTTTAACATCTGTTGGTTCTGTAGGTTGGGTATTTCCATCACATATTTTATACCATAAATAATTAAAAATTAATGTATTTTCCACTTTTCTATGCCATTCCAACCAAGTATCTTTTCCAGTTAATATTTCCCCAATCAATGAAACAATAGACTGCATTGTAAATTGAAAATAAATGTATATATAATTTGCACAGTTTTCAAATTTATAGGATTGCTCAAAATCTCTTGCCAAACTTTACCAAATATAACAAGATAAAATTCTTGTACAAATAAATAAATTGATTTCACCTGAATCAATTTTTGTTTCTGTATTTTGATTTTGTAGAAAGCTACAATCTTCAAATGCTTCACATAAAAATATACTCTAAACTCCAAAGCTCTGATACCACTGTTAGCCCACGCAGAAAATAACAATCTGGAATCTCTGTTAGTAGCAAATAGAAAAAAGAATGGAAAGAATGGCAATCTGAATATAATTTGTATTCAAATAAAAAAACTATACATTCAAAATAAAATAAACAAGCAGATATAAAGAGGAGGAAAAAACGGTTGTAAACTGTTATACAAAACTGCCGGAACAGAAAAACCTAATAAATAAACTAATGAAAAATTAATCTAAATAAAACTAAACCCGTGAAGAGATATTAACATTTTAAACCTACCAAAACACTTAGGCAACCTTCCCAACATGACAACAATAAAAACATTGGAAGATTGCCTCTAAGCTACATGCACAAACATGCATCAAACTGAAACTGAAAAGAATTAGAAACTAACCTAAAATGGGAAGTCTATGCAAAAACGAAAAATGAGACTAAAAGTGTAGTAGTGCTTTAAGCAGTTACCAAAAACATAATTGTCACACACAAAAAACATCTTCAAACAAATTGGTGTTTTTGAAATTGCCACTTAACAATTAAAAAGCCTCGTCTTTATTGTTGACAAAGTATTGTAACTTATAAAGGCCATGAATTTTCCATACAAACTCAAAATTGGCTACCATTTTCCTCAAAGTGCACAACTTATGTAATAATTTAATAGACTCACGATGAAGTATAACACTTTTCACTCTGTCAAAGTTGACAATCTTATTGTTAGTAGTAACAATGTTGCCACCTATATATTGGTTTGTAGAGTCCAAAATTTTAGAAATAAGTAGAAGACTATGAAAAAATATTTAAATTTAAATTAATCCATATGTATAGTTTAAGCTTCAGTGGTCTGAATATTTAGATGTTATAGTAAATAATTGATTACTTTAAAATATGAGTGCACTATGATTGTATCAAGTACATGAATATTAAAGTTTTAGATCTCATAAAGCAAGTTACCCTAGCAGAATAAATTTGGATAAATTAGAATACAAAATTTCAATGCTTATCAAAGGCATATAACTATAACTCAAAACATAATTCTCTTCGTGTATCTTACAATAATGATGTATTTTTCCTATTTCTTGTTAACAAAATGTAAGGTCTATCAATTGAATATTTATCATTTATAGTTCTTCTATTTTACCAAGATGAGTCCTCAACAAATGATTATGTCCATGTTTTAGAGATAAATCCATTATTTATGAGTGATGAACTCATACTTATTAGTGATCACTCACCTTCATTCTATTTAGTATGGATAATGCTATTCATAACTATTTTCTATTTATAATTTTGCAAGAATCTGAAGACAGAAGTTGACAACAATCAACAACTCAATGTTGCAACTATTAAATAGTTTAAAATGCTTTTTTGCATATTTTAATGTTTTAGTTTCTATAAATAAAAAACCTTTCGAGCTGAACTGCTACAATCAAAAATTTGTTTTAAATATAAAAATATTTCATATGATAATTTTGATACCTCTTTCATAACTCATGCATAATAATACTAGATATGTTTAAAAATGCTTTTTAATATGTAATTGCACCTATAGACATAAGGATGAAGTAGTACTGTTATATTAACAACAAAAATATTGGACCTCTTTTGATAATTATTTCAAGACAATTTTTGTTGAAGTCTTATATACTCAGATTGACTAAATAGTACTTTTTTATGTGAAAATCTGATTTTTTGCAAATTATGGATTATATGAATTGTTTCTTGATGCTATAATTAGTTTGAACTGGTTTTTGTTAAAAAAAAATAAAAATTGATCTTTATGGATGTTTGCCCTTTTTTGGTATGTGGAAGTCTGCTATTTTTTTATTTATTTTTTTGGGGTAGTGCAGTTGTGCATGATCTAGCGCATTGACAAAATCTTAACAAACTTGATCCCCTAATTACCTAAAGAGATGCATTAGCTGTATTAACAAACAATCACAATTTGCCGATAGGCAATTCCCTGTGGGGTTGCACCTCCACCGGAATTGTCACGCCGTAAAATTCTTCTTTTTCCGATTGTCTGTCAGTTATTCCGAGAGTCTCCATTCGCTATAGGTGGACAATGTTTTTCCTTCCCACATGGTACTTGCTACATCCCACAGGCGTCCATTGTTTCGTCGAGAAATCTCGTTTTTACCGGTTTGCCCTGTCGCTTTTTTCCCTGGAAATTCCGTATGATCAGTATTGACGTTAGAAATTCCGTACGATAAGTATTGACGTTGTAGCTCTCGGGGATGGGAGAGGCCATCATAGTAGCATTCAGGAAACTGTGAATGCAGCTCCTGCGAAGAGGTGGTGCTCATGAGATACTTCAATTACAATTTGGGGGCATCGTGAAGAATGTGTAATACCGCGTAGTAGAAGATTGTTGTAAGAAAATCAATCTACAACCAGAATAAAACACCTGCGGCAACAAAGGAAAACATACAAAAGGAAAACATTATCATTATTGGTTGTAACAGTTATTCGGCGTTCCAATTAGCTGAGAGGCATGATGAACACATCCAACATTTCGAATCCTGATATTCTCTGCAGCATTTCGGAATCTAATGACAGGCTACCTGTGCTTAATCATCTCCCCTGAAAACGCATAAATGGTAGAGAGAAGTTCTTGTAATTCTTGCCTCAAATAAATCTCTTCTTGTGGTGCCTCGCTCAGCCCAAGAGTAGAAATAAAGCAACAAAAACCATTTTTTATATACGCCATGGCTGATGCCAAGTAGAGTTCAATGTATTTGTAACTCTGTTTAATTCTCAATCTTGTCTATTTTGTGAGCATAATTAATGCAAAGAGTATGTAAGTTATTTCTGACGTCAACCTAGCTTATTGCAGCGAAATAAAAGGATGAATCGTAATAATATTTATCACCTCGCCATAGTGAAATATCAATGAAGGATTGAAGTGGTGCAAGGTTTCATCCTTGACCATTACAATGTTTACTGGGATAATATTGTACATTTGGTAGCTAACTGTATTTTACAAATTATTATAATGGGTGACAAAAATTTTCAATTGATCCAGCTGCAGTAGTACTGATTCGAGCTGTCTCATGGTTGAGAGTTGGGAACTGTGGAAGTTGATGTTGTAGATTGTACGTGGTGAAGCTTCTATAATCAAAATTTCCATATAGCGAAGTTCCTTTTGTCCATATTTTTTAATTCAACATTATTTAAATTTTGAGTTGTAAGCTTGAGCATTTGCGACTCTCTTGGTTTATCTTATATTGAATTACTTTAATATTGGTTGATTTTGGAAGGGTTATGCATAAGCCTGGGCACTGGCTAATGATCTTTCTTTAATTTTGTTTTGACATTGAAGATTATTGTTTGATATATCGGTTGTTAGCAACAACCTTTCATATTTTCGTGTTTAACAGACTCTTATTATCGAACTCATTTTGACGTTCAAGTACTTACGTCGAATTATTTATTGTAATTAAATAAATTTTTTATCACTTTTATCTATATTTCTTCTTTTCCATTATGGAGTATGACTTAAATAAGTGTAAATAATTAAATAGCCTTCCTTCACTTTATAATCCTTCACAATTGTGTTGGCTGGTATAACACTTGTGATAGAGCTTTATTGTGTGGCGTAGGAAATCACTTGTGTAAACAATAGCTGAATTAGAGTGAACGCCCTTATACAAATGAATAAGACTCCGTCCTGCAACTCTACAAGCAGATTCCTTTCCATTTACCTTATATAATATTTCAATTTTGGGGTTTCATCTCATAACCTAAGCTGAAGATTATGTTTATAAGAATATTTATCTCTTTATATGCTTTAGGTCAGATTAGTGTGTAGTAGCTATCAAAGTGTATTCCATTAGACATAATATTTTTCGACGATTGTTAAGCTCAGTGATAGTTTCTCCTAATTTTATTTCATTGTGTCCGTTAAAGATTTCAATTTATGAGTGGATGATTGGAAACAAACACACTAAAGAAACATGGAAAGGACAAATCTTTTATTAATTTCAAAGTCCTCACAGTTCAAGCGAATTGTTCCTTGAAGCACATTAATTTTCTATTTATTTCGATAATTAATGAAGTGTGGTGTGAGTAGAATAATAATTTTGAAGCTTCATTCTACACAATTAATCTACGAATTGAGTTAAATATTCATAAATTAACAAACTATGTGATTTTCTCTTAGAATTGTTTAGAATGAAACGGCTTAAGCATAATCATAGGATGCGGAAAACCAGAGTGAGTGGAACTATTGACCTTCATTTTCTTGAATGCTTTGACAGTTTGAATGCTATTACATTTTCAAAATATGAAAAAAAAAAATTATAAATAAGTAAAAGTAATTATGTGAAAAAAAATTAGAATAATAATATTGATTTTTAATTAAAACTAATTAGATGTGGAATTTAAATCCTGTGGGGTTCCCCCTCCACCGGAATTGTCTCACGTCGCAAAAATTTTCTTTTTCCGATTGTCCGTCAATTACTCCGAGAGTCTCCATTCGCTGTAGGTAATGATATGATACAGTCATATGGATAGTTTGACTAGGACTGATTCAGGTATTTTAAAGATCATTAGCTAGATTATCTATCTGCGAATTTTTTTTTTTCTTTAACCAAATGAATCCTATCATATTTTGCTATTACTAAGCATTGGACTTTATATTTGTTTAACTTAAACTTACATATATATAATTTTTATTTTAGATATAAAATTTATTTTGGAATGCATAAGTTATATTTTTTATTTTTCTTGAAATAATAGTTATTTTAGTGAAAAATTAAACTACAATTTAATAAAAATTATTTCACATTACAATTACAAGTAGGTTAAAAATTACATATATTTAAAATGTAAATTTAATTTTTGAGTGGAGGTGTCACATTTTCTATTTTTCTTAAAATAATCATTATTTTAAGTGAAAAATACAATTACAATTTTATGAAAATTATTTTAGGTTAAAACTAGAAGTAGTCTAAAAGTTAAATGTATTTAAAATGTAAATTTAATTTTGAAGTTCTTAAGTCACATTTATTATTTTTTTTTTTTTAAATAATAGATATTTAATTGAAAAAATACAACTACAATTTTATTTTAAGATTAAGATTACATTAGAATTATGATTGGAACTATGGTTATAATTAGAACTAGATTACATTTAGAGTTATGGTTATAATTATTATTAAGGCTAAGTTTACAATAATGCATATGGTTAGGTAACTTAAACTTATATATATGCAAATAATGTCGAGTTGTACTTCGACTCTCATTCCCTGGACTCATAGGACCAGTGTAAATATAACTCGTACAATCCAAATGGTTGTTATCGTCCCACTCTTAGTCTGCGACATAATACATTTGGTCTTCCCCCACACTGAAAAAAACATTTGAAATGAGAAACAACCAAAAAAATTGTCAGTAACGGAAAATCATGATTTAATGGCTTGAGACAGTTTCCCAGTGGTGGGGTATTCTCTTACGAGCGGTACACAAAAATGGAGAACAATCCATACACAGTCATAAGGAAAAAAGAAGAAGCTCAACTACAACAACTCTCCTAATAAAAATGAAGTATGCTTCTTTAATCTTTTTCAGTGAATTTCATCTTTATACCATCCATGTAAATTCTTAACAGGTTTCTATATCGCACATAGGCTATATACCATCCATGTAAATTCTTAACAAATTTCTATGTCGCACACAGGCTTCACAACCAAAGGAAGAACTTCACCTACAATAGCTCTCCTTATAAAAAGAAAGTATGAAAAGTTCAAGATGTTCACGCAACATATTGTGCTCTGCTGAAGGATGACAATATTGATAAAAGTAGTTTTCTTATTCCCATAAATCATATAATATACTTTTAGTTCTTTAATTTTGCTTCAATAATTTCACAATTACCTATGATGGGAAAGCACTAACAAATCTTCGAGGCATTTGAAGCTGTTAAATCTGTCACCTATGATGGGAAAGCGCTAACAAATCTTCTAGGCACTTGAGGTTGTTTGGCAATTGTGATAATCATATGCTTTTCTTTGTAATCATTTGATTTTATAAGTATTTATCCTTTAGCTTCTGATTGAAATGAGCTCTGTTATCTGTGTTAGAATGAAAATGCTTTCCTTGATGATTATCTAGAAGCCCACTTAAAGCTAATGAGCTTGGGTAAGCATTGGATGGTTTGTAAGATTTGAAGAAGAGGTGAAACTCAAACTTTAATATAAAACACTTGACAGACTGATAATATATATGTCTTATAGCGATCATAGTTATTTTCATATTCTACTTACTAATATCCAGAGGTACGCATCTTTTTGTATTTCACCATTCAATTTTTAAGCCTTTTCTTCTTCACCCTTACTTTTGATCCCCGTCATCCCTTCACTGGCCTTATTGGAGCTTCATTAGCATCAAAAATAATCTTTATTTGTTCACAGATTCCCTTGAAACGATTGAAAAGAATCTGGTTGGGTGTCCATTCTGTACAAATGTCCGAGAAAGTAAGCAATGAATGCAACCGATTAAAAAACACGGGCATCGAAAAAAACTGTAAGATGTGACCTAAACGATAATATATACAAGTGTCTCCTTGAATTGGGAATGAATAATTCAGTTGCGGAGGGGATTTCCATAGAGGGAGGGGACACTTGCTCGTATATACGGAATTCCCTCCATTGCCAATAAACTGATTTTGGGCAACCTATGTGAGGCAAAACCAGTTGATCCAGTATCACAATAACTTAGCACTTCAATTGCGTTGCAGTACTAGCAGAAATTGCAAGAGATTTCAGAACATCTACTTATGTAACTGTAAGAGAAGTGATGTAATTGGTCATTTCTCTAAGCAGGCTAGAAATGACCATTGGTTTCCCATCAAAATATTGAAATCTGTTACCAACAATTTTGCATAAGAGTTCGATATGATGTAGATGCATTTTCAGACATGATGAACATCTTCATCTTCATCTGATAAATTGCTATGTGCAATACAAATTGGACCTTTCTTAGATCCAATCGCTAGTTTATCATTTTTTATCAAATGGCAGAGACTCGTGATGTATCACAGCTCTTGTCTCGTAATTAATTCTACTCACTAATTTAAACCAAAATAAAATACAATCAATTTCGACGGAAATATTTTTCCTCCCACACCAATAAATCAATTGCTTGTATGAATTAAGAGGCTTTCGGTTCAAACTAAGACTACATAGACCGTTTCAAAATGGTGAGCATATGCATTTCTCAAATTTTAATATGCCTTGTGCGCTTCAAAAATTCCACACGACCAGGTTGCTTGGAAACGCTTCAAAATTCAACACGATCAAGCGCCATTTTCCAAATTTAACGTCTAGTCGGAGGTGTACTTAAATTTAATCGAGGTTTGCTTCTGCCAGTATGACTGAAAAATCTGCGAGCAAATTATTTTCTTCAATTTAACGTCTGACATTCTTCCTCCACACGACACACAATTTTTTACTCGTGCTTTTTCAAAATAACTGCCCAGCGAATCGTTGAATGCCCCGCGAGGGCAATATTTGCTTAAATTTTGAAACTTGCTTCTGACAACGTTGAATTTAAGCGAAATTTCTGACCGTTGAAATGGAGTAAATCCTCCACTACGGCATTATGGCTGCCAACGTCCATTTTAATAATAATCATCATTCTATCATTGACAATTGTTTCCTCGGACACTTAAGATCGATCTGTGAAACAAACCAAACAACTAATATTTGCTTACAGATTAAATTTGCAGAATAGTAACGCGTAAACTACCGACTTTATTCTTATGTGGAAGAATATGTGAGCACAGAAACACATTAAATGAATGAATATAGCTTGATAAAGTACTTTTGGAGAGAAATTAAATTTTAAAAATGATTATTAATTTATTAATTATATAAAAATATTTTTATATATTAATTTTTACATCTAAAGACTAACACTATAATGGCATCCATCCAGTTTTTTAAGGTATCATTTTAATGACTAGAATGGATAATTTAAAAATAAGTTACAACTAAAATCTAAATTAAAAAACAATTTTTTATTATTATTATTTATTAAATGTAAAAAAAATTATATTTTAAATCTAAATCTAAAAGAAACTTCTACATAAAGACAAAATATCTTTATATTAAAATTTCTTTTAAATTTAGATTTAAAAATGCATCTTCTAAATAAATTTTATTTATAAAATATAAGTATCTTAGTATAAAATGTTTTTAAAATTTTAATTTTACGAGTTAGGGTGGAAATTTCGTTAGGGTGTATTGACAGGGCAAAGACTTAAGAAAAGAAATTAAGGATTTATGTAATCTCTGTTCTTGAAGATTATATAGACTTGGGACTCTCTTCTTTATAGAGTTTGTTTTTAAAGAATTTCTCCACATAAAAATGGTGTTGTGTGTTTGTTCTTCCATTCCATTTTTTTTTTTATGTTATTGATTTACTTTCTTGAACCTCCTTTTGGCTATGCAATGGCTAATTTGAATTTGGGACTTGAATTACAGTTGTTCACCTCCATTTCTTTTATATTTGAATGTTGATTTACTTTGAACTAAATGTTTATATTAAGATTCACATGTACTTCAAAGTGAAGATGAAATTTAATAGTGAATTTTTTTTGCCTATGGTAATTCCATGTGGTTTTGTGCACATTTTGATGGAATTCTTTAATACAATTACATGACAACAAATGGCACAATTTTGTGCAAATTTAGGCTCATTTATTGATCCTTTATCCTCTCCATTTACATATTCTCCCATGCATTCTACTATATCTATCTCAAATCCACACATATTCCCCATAGATTTGACATTAGCTATGTCTATTATTTCCTCCCATGTTTAGCTAATTATTTCATTGAGAGGTGATCTACAGTGGAATCGAAGTTGTCCGTAAACAAAAAATGATTTCATGAAAAAAAATGGTGTGTTCATGACTGGTAGAACTATACCATTTTAGGTGCCACCACCATGACCTGATTGTCATAGGCGATACAGATTCAATTCCAACATTGCCTATTTTTGAAATATCTCCCTTAATCTGCTATTGCAGGAAACACAAATTCAATTCCACGTTGCCTATTTTTAAAATGTCTCCCTTAATCATGCATGTCTGAAATGGCTGCATTGGCCACCCACCTTTCTAGGATAGAAAATTGCCGCCTACAGATAGAAAATTTCATTTCTTCTGTCACAATGGATTCTCTTTTTAGAAAGGCATTTAAAGAGAGTGGTAGGGACATAATGTTAATGACTATGGTGAGGCTAAATTTTATTAATAGGCCCTTGCTCAATTATGGACTCTAAGCATATAAATCGCCACTCCCCTCAAAAACATTCAACTCATCTCTTTGCAAGGTTTTGTTGGATGAGCATCCTCCTATGAGATTTGAAGTGTAGCATTAGAGTTTGTATTTGATATACAATTTTGATGGGAGAATAGTTGCTTTGACCTTTGGAGCTAGCCCCACATTTTAGGATTTATTGTTGATGTTTTCCTATAGATCATGTGAATCCATGATCCCCGCCACTTCAAAAATTTCCATTATGTGATTCAATGTATTAGGAGGTACTCTTGTTTTATTGAATTTAATATCGATAAATACACATCAAGTTCTTAATACTCAGTTGTCCATTTCCAATAAAACTCTATTGTTCCATTGCTTGCCTCAACCCCTGATATAGTTTGTCACAAGTTAGTATTTTTTTATTGCACTATAATTATTTAAGGATGGTTCTTAATTTAATAATATGTAGTTAAGCATGAAGAAATCACTGAAGGTCAGATTTGTGTTGATTATTCTCTTGATCGTGGGGATTTTCTTAGTGACTTCCTAGTCCATCTACACAACAACATGAGATAAAAATAAGTTATCTGAATAAGAACAGTACATGAGTTGTATTGTGTGAAAATGATATTTTAATGCAATATCTACGTTTTTACGGTCCATTTTCACTATTTGTGCACATTGGTTAGGGAACATGTTTCTCAGGAATATATTAATCATAGTTAATCAAGATTTGTTGGTGGCATTTGAAACAGTAACAAAAATCCAAGTTTAGTTTCTCTATCAATGTGCTATTTAAGAGATATCTTGATTCTCCTTGATAACAAAAAAGTTTAGTATACAAGTATTTTTTAATAACAGTTTATGTAGATTTCTTTCTGAGAAAAACAACACAGTCTTCATTTTATACAGATGTGGCTTCACTCGTTCTACATATGTATACCCATTTAATAATTTCCTAAAATTGTATTTTCTATGAAATCATAGAATTTCTCACTAACTAAAAAAATTTAATTTTATGTTGCCATTCAACAAGGGCATGTTTTCATTTCATAGTTGGATATTGGAATGACTTTTTGAATGTGTGCATTGGTAGGTAATTTTACACTTCAAATAGGTTTTCTTAAATATTAATTTCGAATTATAATCTTTTTTACATGGGAATTCTATTTTTTTATGACAAAAAGACAAGTTTCATATGTTTCTATTTATATATATGATTTTGCAAAAATGTAAAAAGTTTAGATTCAATTACTATGAGAGTTTAGATTTTAAATAGAGAAAAATTAGAAAGAGCATTTATAGAAACTAGAGTTAAGTAATCTATGTGCAAATTGAATATGAAGCAATTAGGATCTTGTTAAATTGATTTTGAATGAATTAGAACTTAATCCAATTTCTTTAATACTCTAGAGACATGGTGAACTTAGGAAAATAGATATAAACTTCAATGCACATAATTAAAAATCTAGGAGAAAAAATGGCATCCATTGAGTTGATGAATGATTCTACTTGATTATGTTATACTCATGCCTAATTTACTAATTGGAATATATTATATTCTATTAATTTGAAGACTAGAGAGGATTCATTAAAACATTATAAGTTTAGCATATGAAGATGGTCTAACCTCTACTAACATTTATTCTTGAAATTCAATAAAAACTAATTTATTCAAATATTTTCTCTTGAATGATTTTTATCATTAATTATTAAACATAAATATTAGAAATAATATTTTAGAAGAGCATTCATTTTAGAGATGATTATTTTATATTATATATATCTTTCAACAAATTCTACATATATTTTTTAAATATAAGTATACTAGTTTAATACATTTATATTGATATTTAATATCTTATTCTACAATCCTACAACATAAAATTGACCTTACATTGCATGGAAATGACGCTTAAAATTAAAAAAATTCAAATGTAGATCTTATCAACTTTCACTTATTTTATTTCCCTATCCCCCAAACTAACTTAACACACAATTTATATAATTATTAAAATATTTAAATATTTGACAACATTTTTTTTGAATAAAGCTATGAGATTTCCACAATCCATTTTGCATTTCTAGTGTATTTTTTCTGGATTAATACACTAGAAATACACTAGAAATTTATTTTGAAATTAATTTATATTCTAAAATCATCCAACATCCTAACACTTAAAAAAATTCTTTTAATTCAAGCACCAAAAGATATATAATATACACAAAAAAAGCGTCCAAAGGGTTGAGCTTAACTGGTTAAAAAATATATGTGGAATTCTAAGTTGTTACTCTTGGCCTTCCATAGGATGGGGAGGGCCCCCTACTGTGTCCCCATTGGTTCATAGCTCCGGTCAAAAGCTATTCAGACTTCGATCAATTACCCATTAAAATAAATAAATAGACAAAAAAATCATTTACTGATTTCCCATAATTTTAAATATGGTCAATTTCCTTTTTTTTTTTTAAATATGGTCAATTTCTTCTTCTTTTTTTTTTATTGGAATAAGCAACTAAAAAAAATTACAGAGTAGAAGATTACAAAATACAACTCAGCTGACTTGAAGACAGCAAATAACAGAGAATTTGCAACACCAGCATTGAAGTAGCAGGAAAATCAGACAAAGGCAGTGCTGGAAAAACGACAATGGACGATGACAAATGTAGAAGACATGAAGTTGCACTGCAAAATCAAACACAATACATAACCCATGTTGATCACATGGTCTGAGAATGCAACCAAAGAGACAACTTTATCCTTGCTAAAGAGAAACAACTTCTGGAGTCGATTGGAGTAGAAAAGAGGGCAGCAACATGTAAAAGTATGACAAAAGAGTGACAACACAACCAAATCTCCAATGGAAAGCGAATATGTGCCAGTCAATTGAGAAGCCCATCTTGCTATGTCTTTTCGTCACTTGCTGAAGAAACAAAATGAGAAGAACTTGCTATGAAATGCTTCGAAGTTGTTGTCACTCTCTCACGTCGCTGGGCCTGGAGATTTTTGGCTTGCAAATGAGTTGCAACATCAAGAACATAAGATACTAGCCAAGTCATGAGAGGTTGGAGATTAGAACATATAGTATAAATTTCAATTTTCAATGGGAGAAAAGAGTGAGACAAAGCAGCTTGACAACGAAACATCCAAATATTTTTAATGATGATAAGCCTGCATGAGTTGGAAATCATGTTGTGGGCTTGAGCGGAACCAAGAAGAGCAGCTTTCCATGACCAATTGAAGTGGAAGAGAGCAGGTATGCTGATCTTAAGGGAGTTCCATATCACCCTCACATGAGAACAAAGCCAAAAACAATGCTTAAGCGATTCTTCTTTACCACAAAAGGGGCAACATGGGAGCGGAAAGAGGAATTTAAGACGAGAACCCACTGGAAGTTTCCGTTGAAGGAGTTTCCAAGCAGTGAGTTGTGACTGAGCATCACCTTTGGTTTTCCAAATTTGAAGACTTAGTGATGTTGCAGAAGATAATGCAAGAAAACTTCCCTTCACTAGAGAATATTTACCGATTAACAAGACTACTTAAATTTAAGCTTTCCGTCAATGAAAGCAGTGCCTCTGCGATTTTCGCCGACAAAACCTGCAACCATATTGTTGCCTGTAAATTAATGTCCGTAGATTGTTTCGGTAAAACAAGACGAAATTATTTATTTAATTAATAAATTCTCCGTGCCCATGACTCTATGAAAAAACCAAGTGAATTTTAGCGACTTTTTTGTCCATACTAATCTATCTTTTTGTTATTGACGTTGAGTTTGGTGAAAGAACTTTTCGATTTTCAAATAAGTGTCGATCATTTCTTTCTGTGTGGGAATTCACGAATTCCTGCAATCGAATCGCACCGCCCATGATAATAAAAAAAAATTTCCTCGTCGTGAATAATGATGATGTTTACAGAACTTTATTCGAATTCGAATTTTGCGTTCTGTGCAGCGTGAAATAGTCAAAATATTGATGATAACTTCCGAGATAAGCTATCTTTCATTGGAAATGCATATGTAACCTCATTTGGAGCATCCCAAAGCTCATAAATTTATACTCCGAATTAAAATGGTAAATAATTGCAGATGGTAAATTGAGTTACACGAATGTGCAATTCACATGCACAACTCTTTTGACGTCGAGATTTCTCGTCTAAAAGTTTAATTTGTATTTTAGAATTATGTAAAAATTTAAGCATGTGTGTACAATATTCACTTTCACATATACAAGATGATCAATTTCATATACACTAAATTTGAACCGCAATAAAATAAACCCAATAAAACAATCACTTGGCCTCGTAATCAATTCTACATACACTAATTTAAACCAAAATAAAATACAATAAACTTCGAGCAAATTTTTTTATTATTCACATTAATAAATCAATTGCTTGTATGCAAATTTCAAACAGAATATGCATTGAATTGAGAGGCTTTGGAGTCAAACTTAGACTGCAGAGACTGTTCTGAAATGGTGAGCATATGCATTTCTCAAATTTTAATACACCTTGTGCGCCTCAAAAATTCCACACGACCAGGAAACGCTTAAACATTCAACAAGACAAAGCGCCATTTTCCAAATTTACCATCTACCAGAGCTGTTAAATTTAATCGAGGTTTACTTTGACCGACAAAAAACAACGAGGTTTTCTTCAAATTAACGCCTGGCATTCTTCCTCCAGACGACACATAATTTACTCTTTTGCTTTTCAAAATAACTGCCCAGCGAATCGTTGAAAGCCATAATGCACTGCGCTGCAATTTTTGTTTCAAGTTTTAAACTTGCTTCTGACAACGTTAAATTCAAGAGAAATTTTTTACCGTTGAAATTGATAAAATCCTACACTAGGGCATTATAGCTCCAACCGTCCATTTTAATCATCATTATTAGTATTCTACGTCTATCACATAATAGAAACAAATTATTAAAGGTAGAGATTTCAATCGAATATACGTGATCAGTATTATATATATATATGTATAATATTGTATGAGAATAATATAGTCTGTATCAAATTTTAGCATAAAAGATTTAAATTACATTCAATAATGATGAAAATTACAAAAAAAAAAATAGCAATTTATAATCTTAATTTTTTATTATGTTGTACTTTTTTTTTCTTAATTTCTTTTGTAGAGTTTTCTTTAATCATATATATTGGTTGACTCATTCTTTTTTCTTTTCTAATTTTCTTGGTTCTCATGACACTTAACTCCCTCTTGTAGATGGATCATGGATTGTGATCAGAAAAGTTGATGAAGAAGAAGATAGTTTACAAATCTAATGTAAAAATTTAATCCAATTATATTTAAACAATACATAACTAGTCTTCATATTTAAAATATAAATATTTGATCTCACATGTTTATCCCCTTCTACTACTAAAGTTCACAATGTATATATTCTTTAAAAAAAAAGAAGTTATTTATAATATTAATACATAGATATTTTAAATATATCTATATTAAATATATTATATAAAATAAATAAATATCTCAAGACTAGTAATTCTCAACATCTTTTAAATAGATATATTCATGTTTACGGATTTTGAAATATATATTATCACATATTTATTATCATATTTATATTAATTTTGAAATGTATATGATTAGAATATGAAGGCTACAAATTAGTCAAATGAGGTAGAGATTTGTCATTATTTAATTGGTCCGAGCATGACATCACAAGGACTGAGAGGAACGATCCTAGCCTCATCAATTATGATGTTGGAGCCTCTAGTGGGTTCATTTGGAGTCATTCAACTTCACCAATAGACCAAGAGCCCATTAATGCAAACAAAATTCATAATATAAAATTTATTAAAAAAAAATACAAGACTTAAATAAATCATTAAATTTTCTTCATTTCTCATTACAATTGACATCTAAACTGAAAATAAACCCCTCCTTAAGTAAAAATATGAAAATTAGCTTTTTTGACATTTTCTTAATTTTTTATTTTAGGTAATCTTTAAATTACTTTTTTTTAAGTCTTTAATATTTTTCTTTTGCTCTTTTAAGTAATTTTTAATACATCTATAGTCATAATCCTAAACTTTACACTAATCCAATTCTTATCTCTAAAACTAAGAATATCTCTAGATTATATATAATATTATACATATTAATAATATTTACTTAATACATTAATAACAATGATTACTGCATTTCTAACTATAACCCTAACCCTAATCCTAACACTAATTCCAATCTCAATTCTAACACTAATATAACCTAATCTTGATCTTATCACTAATTTCTATCTTAAGTCTAATTAATTTATTATAAATAATATATATTTAATATATGTATATGTATATCTGTATGTGTATATGTATGTATATATGTATGCTTTCCTCACCAAGAAAAGAAATTGACTAAAGCTTATTATGATTTTCTGACTTCCCAACATATGTTTAAATATTGTCACATCCTTAATGAATAAGCAGAAGATAATGCAAGAAAACTTGTGTTCAGTAGAGCCCCACATTCCAAATTTATCGTTTAACGAGACTACATAAATTTAAGCTTACTGTAAATGAAGGCAGTGCCTCTCTGATATTGGTGCCTGTAAATTCATGTCCGTAGATTCTTTCATTAAACGAGACATAATTATCTAATTAAGAAATATTCTGCACCCAGGAGTCTACGAAACAACTAAGTGAATTTTAGCGATTCTTTTGTCCATACTAATCTATCATTTTGTTATTTACGTTGAGTTTAGCAAAAGAACTTTTCGATTTTCAAACAAAAGTGTAATCATTTCTATCTCTGGGAATTCACAAATTCCTGCAATCGAATAGCACCACCCACGATAATAATAAAGTGTCCTCACCGTGAATAATGATTTTTACAGAACTTTATTCGAATTCGATTGCGTTCTGTGCAGTGTGAAATAGTCAAAATATTGATGATTACTTGTGAGATAAGCTACTTTCAGTTGGAAATGCATATTTAACTTCATTTGGCGCACATAAATTAGTATATCTATATTTTAAAAATATAGGTAAATTAGGTCTAGACATATCTTATAATAAAGAGAATCTGATGATTGCAACAATATTAGTACTATACAAGAGTCTCAAAAATATGGATAAAAGTAGACTTGTTTAAGTATGTATCCTTATTATCTATGACTTGTTTAAGTATGTACCAGCATTATCTATAAGGACAGCATGAATCTGGAATTTAAAATCGTGACATACTCACAATGCCAAGTCCACTCCTTCACTTACCTGTCAACCCTACTTGATTTTATTGATTGTCCCCTTTTAAATATTATGACACTCTCTTACTATCATTTGAATGCAACAGTTTCATATAGTTGAAGACAAGTGGTTAGGGTTCTATTTTATTTGGAGTAATAAAATAACACCACAAAAACCAAAAGATGGCATATTTCATACATTTATCCGTCATTTACATGTTAAATTGTTTCAAAATTGAATTTTTGTTTACATTTTGATATCATTATAAATGCTTCTCAACATAATTAATACTCCAAAAAAAATAAAAATAATTACATATAATAAATTGATGTGAATTCAAAAACTGAATTACACCAATGTGCAATTCACATCCAGACCTCTTTTGACGTCCAGAGCTCTCTCCCAAAAATTTATTTATATTCTAGAATTATGTGAAATTTTAAGTATTTGTGTACAAGATTCACTTTCACATACACAATAAAATACACCTAATAAAACAATCACTTTGCCTCGTAATCAATTCTGCATACACTAATTGAATCCAAAATAAATTCCGAGCAATTTTTTTTTATTCACATTAATAAATCAATTGGTTTCATGCATATTTCAAACAGAATATGCATTGAATTAAGAGGATTTCAAGTCAAACTTAGACTGCAAAGACCGTTGCTGAAATGGTGAGCATATGCATTTCTCAAATTCTAATATACCTTGTGAGCTTCAAAAATTCCATGCGACCAGGTTGCTTGGAAACGCTTAAAAATTCAATATGACTAAGCGCCATTTTCCAAATTTGCTGTTTAATTAGAGCTGTTAAATTTAATCGAGGTTTGCTTCTGCCATTTTCACCGACAAAAAACTGCGAGTAAACTATTTTCTTCAATCAACGCCTGACATTCTGTCCTCCAGACGACACAAAAACTTTCTGTTGTTTTTTCCAAACTAACTTCCCAGCAAAATCGTTGAAAGCTATAATATTGCACTGCGCTGTGATTCTTGCTTAAAGTTTTAGACTTACTTCTGATAACTTTGAATTCAAGAAAATTTCTTATCATTAAAATTGACGAAATCCTGCACTAGGCATTATGGCTGCCACCGTCCGTTTTTACTAATAATCGTTCTATCATTGACAATTGTTTTCTGGGGAACTTGAGATCGATCTATTAACAAACAAAAATAATTAAAAAAAAATTATTCATATCGGATGGATTAAATCACATACACTAAACTTTGATTTCTAGACTTTAAATGTTGAGTTGACAGATATTCTCAAAGCTTAATATGTTGCTTAGTATGTGAGGTTTAAAACTGACCATTAAATTTATAGAATGATAAACATGTAAACTTATGTCCCTTTTCTTAAAATGGAAGAATATGTAATTATGAAGAGAAATTTAATTTCTTAAATAATTATTAATTTTTCAGTTTTATAAAATTAATCCAATACATGAACTTATCTATTTAATTTTGTATTATTATAAAGAGAATAATATAATATTTATAAAACAAAAGTGGTAGAGAGACACATCCACCCTCTAGCAAAAGGATCAAGGTCTGAAATAGAATTAGAGAAAGATAAGGGGCGAGACTAGGCAAAAACTGGTCTAAAATAGAATTAGAGAAAGATAAGGATGGTCAAACTACCATAAAACTAAATAGACATGACTATGTCAATTGAAAGAGAATTTTTTTCAGTTTATCTCATTATCAATATTCATGTCCATTACATAATAAAAACTTAATATTTATTGCTTAAAGGTTTCAAATTTAGCATTAACCATTCAAATTACATTTGAATAAATGAGAAAAAAAATCTAACAATGTATAATTTCAATAATCTTTCTATAGGCATTCTTTGTAATCTTTCAATAATCTTCTCTGAGATATTTCAAGTGCACTTCCATCCAGCCCTTCTATATAGCATAGTTGCTTCCATCAAACCTCATACTTTTGTTAAAGACAACACCTTGAGTTTCCATCCTCGATCTCCTCAAGCGATTAAGCTTCTACCAGAGGGTCTAGGTCTGATACAAATTGTTAGCAAAAATCAAGAAGGAAGACTGAGGGGGGGGAGTGAATTAGTCTTCACCGAATAAACAAACTTAATCACCAAAAGTAGATCTGATAAACTTTGACAATAAGATGGATAAACAAGTTGAAAGCACAACACACAACACCAAGATTTTTGATGTGGAAAATTCGGTTAAGGGAAAAACCATGGTGGGAACCTACCCACAATAAGATGATACTTTGCAGTAGTATATGAAAATATTACAATGGGAAATGCACATGCATTCAAGCACACTTCCTAGAGCTCACTACTGAAATATAATGGCCTAGAAGGCTAAAACCCTCAAGGAAGTCTCGCTAACTTACAATAAGATTTGGACTACAATCTGGAAGAAATGAACTAAAAGAATAGCATCTCCAAATGCTTGATTACAGTACCTGTTAAGCACAATTTTCTGCCCCGCAACACCAATCTCACTTCAATATCAACACCAAAGGATTAATCACTTGTTTGCACATACACCTCTCTTTGATAATGCAGACACAACATCAACATCCAAACTACATGAATATATCACCTATATATATAATTCATCAACCTTGATAACAAGGTCGACTAAACCCTAACCCTCAACTGATAATTACCCAATTATATCACACTATACAAAGATCAACCATCAGAGAAATATAATGATACACATGACATAACATGGACCTAAATCAAATTCCCAAACATACATCACCATTGAAAATCATGCCAAGATCAATCGCAACACGCTGCACCACTAGGAAAATCACATAACACAAAAATCATCACCAGTTCATAGAAACCACCAAAAAATCAAACAACCATCAATACGAATCATAAAAAAAAATTAGGAGATAACTAGGAAACGCCAGAAAGAACGTTAGAATCATCAGGAACAATTGTGCCAACATCACTTATCAAATTCAACGTCTGAAAGCTCAAGATCACAACGAATCAACAACTGTCATGAAGAAAGTTCTTCATTGGTCAATGTCTGAAAGCTCAAGAACACTTGACCAATCAGCTATTGTCACGAAGAAAGATAACTTACGAAGCACCAATTCGTGAACCATCTAAAATGAAGATACACAAGACCATCCCAAGAAATATCCCAAAAACTGAGCACAAGATCTGATCACACTAGAATATACTGGAGGAAATACTGAGCTCTGCAAAACAGTGATTAACAAAACAAAACTACAAAACCATATCATAAGATCTTCCCAAACACACCGGAGCAAATCACAACAATATGTTGACATCAATGACAACAATATATACTAGCAGCAACAATGACCACCAATATCCAATAGGCTATACATGCATTAGAGCTGGGGGATGTAAAGTACCAAGACATTGTCCTAGCAAATAAATGGATTTTTCATGCACTAGAGGGAGAGGAGTCGTGGAAGGTTCTTGTTAGGAATAATATTAAACTTGTTGTGCCTAAGAAAGCTAAATCATTGAAGATGCTCCCCTTTGGTGACCTAATTGCCAACAATTTTCCTATCATCCCTGCCGGATCTAATGTCTTTAAAACTATTTGGAAGGCCTAGGAATTTACTAGACACCTAGTTACTAACAATGAGATTACTAGCAAAGAAAAATTTATTTGTGGCAAGAAATCCATCTGCTAGAATCTATTACATAAGGATAAGCCTCTTGCACTCATTTAAGTTTGCTCTGCAAGGAAAATGGCCCAAAAAGGCATCTATATGTTTAAAGATATTATTAAAAATGGTACTCTTATTTCCTAGTGTGATCTTAGTTACAAATTTAAATTGTCTTCCTCTAATTGGAGGACCTATGTCTTTCTTAGAAATGCTTGTGTCAGGCTTGATCTTTACAAGTCATGTGTGTTGAGGGAGGACAGGTTCACCTCATACACATGGGTGGATAGGTCAACTTGGAGCAATATTAAAGTTAAATATCTACTATCTAATGATGAACTTGTTGCACATTTGAATACGGTGTGGAATATATAGTACACTAATAGTGAGTGGTAGATATTGTATACTAATTGGAGGACCTATGTCTTTGTTAGAAATTCTTATGTTAGGCTTTATCTTTACAAGTCATGTGTGTTGAGGGAATATAGGTTCACCTCATGCACATGGATGGATAGGTGAACCTTGAGCAATATAAAAGTTAAATTGATTTACCAATATCTACTATCGAATGATGAACTTGTTGCACATTTGAATATAGTGTGGAATATATAGTACACTAATAGTGAGTGGTAGATATTGTTTACTTTTCACTCACACTTCAACATCTCTCCAAAATACAAATGCTTTAATTGGTTGTTTATCTTACACGGGTTGCCTATTAATGACAACCAGAATGATGCTAATATATGTGATTTATGTAGAACTCCTTAAAAACACTATGCATATCTTCTTTAATTGTATCTGTGCTAAAGAGGTTTGGAATATGCTTGGGGTAAACATTAACATGGTTTCTCTCACTTTGATGTTCTTAATGGATTCTTAAAGGCATAAAGAAAGACACTAATTGTTTATAGTTTTTTCTATCTTGTGAAATATTATGGATTATCCGAAAATATAGAAATAAGGCTAAACATCATAATAGGGATAGAGTGCTTACTGAGTCTCTAAGGATACTCATATTTTACTATGTTGATATGCAGGTCACATTGGTAATGAAGCTTGCCGTCAAGAAATTTGAAATATTCATTGAGGAAGGATCTGTGCAGGTTTACCTTTCTGAGCTCTCGCATGGCTAAACTTGGACCAAGTTCAACAACAAGATATCTCCCTTTGTGAGTGCACTTGAAGACTTCATGAAGGAGATCAATGAAGGAAAAAGAATGGAGCAACAATCTTGGGCCCAATCATTAGATGTTGGTGTTCTTCCTAATATGAAGACTATTATTTGGATGGAAGGTCCCATGGGGTGGACCTCATGGATGAACTCATGAACTCTAGAATGTACTATTTTGATACCATTTAGTATATGTCTTTGTATAGTAAGTATGTCATAGTCTGTCATATTTTGTACATGTCTCTTGAAAAATCTACTATATAGAGAAAGTTTGTCATGTACTATTAATCCAACATATATTTTGTAACTCTACTACTTATGTGATTATTTGTAGTTTGTAATATCGGATAGGGATAGCACCAATTGCAGGGATTTGCTAAAGACAACTTAGTCTCTCAAGGACATCTTGTATCTTTTTTATTACTCTATATCTAATATATATATAAAAAAAAATGATGCTACTAAGGATGTGGCAAGATTATGTTGTGCAATTAGTATGGGTATTGAGGAAGGTAGTTGAGGCATCCTAATATATTTCAATTGTGTGTGAAATAAATGTCTAGTAAGTTAAAATAAGATAATTAATAAATTGATGATAATAGATAATTATGGTTTTTTGTTATTTAATCAATTGACACTAATGTATTTGATTTATATTTTTAATATCTTTTTTTGTATTAAGTATCATAGAATCACAAAGTTCATTTTTTGTTCATTTGAGCATCCACGTTACAAATACCAGCTCCTTTCAAACAAACTTGCTCCTTTCAAACAAACTTATTACAAATACTAGCTCTTTTCGAGTACCAAACTAGAAACAACAATTGGAAGACCAAGGGTCACAACTTAGAAATCCACTTTAAACAACAATGGAAGACCAAGAGTCACAACTTAGAATTCTACACAAAGGTGTCCCTCATGGGAGTTGAACTTGGGTCTCCACATTGAGAACTCAATGCTTTAACCAACTAAGCTCAACCCCTTGGAAATTTTTAATATCTTTTAAAAAGAGAAATTGATTTAACATTTTGGTTATTTTATTTTTTTAATTGACTTTCTTTGAATGTGAATTTATATTAAATCAGATTTTAAAAATAAATAATTATAATTGTATTTTTTTAAAAGATAATAAATTTTGTGTCTGGTTGAAAAACATTATAATAAATTTTAAAAATACATTTTTTTATTTCTACTATTTTGTAATTGAATATTTCTACAATGATCTAGAATAATATTAAAATAAAAATATTATTATTTAATTGAAAGTATCATTTTTATGAGTTTTAATCTGATCTAAATAATATGCTAGAAATTCAACTGATTATTCGCAATTTTACATTTAATTATTAAAATTTTAAAAAATCGTTCATTACAAGAATCTTTCGATATCAAGCACTAAAAGAAATATAATGCACGTTGAAAATCATCCACATCATCGATATTGCTTGGGACCAATATCCTTGATCTTTCAAATAAAAATAGGATATACCTGATCAAATAAATTGACTAAAATGGACTTAATTATGATCAAACCGATTTCCAAAGATATTTAAAAAAAATTGTCCAATCCTCAACAATGAATAAGGAGAAGAGAATCCAAGAAAGCTTACCACCTAACGTAAAAGTTTACCGTCGTTTTGACAAGACTAGTTAAATTTAAGCTTACTGTCAATGAAAACAATGGCTTTGCGATCTTCGCCGACAAAACCTGCAAACAGATTGATCCCTCTAAATTCATGTCCGTAGATTCTTTCGCTAAACGAGGCAGGAGTGCATGAAACAATTAAGTGAATTTTAGCGATTCTTTTGTCCGTAGTAATCTATCTTTTTGTTATTGACGTTGAGTTTAATGAAACAACTTTTCGATTTTTAAACAAGCGTGATCATTTCTTTGTGTTTGGGAATTCACAAATTCCTGCAATTGAATCGCACCGTCCATCATAATAATAATAAATTGTTTGTCGTCGGTAATAATGATGATGTTTACATAGACTTTATTCGAATTCCATTGCGGGGTGAAACAGTCTAAATATTGATGATTACTTCCGAGACAAGTTACCTTTTGTTGGGAAGATGTATTTAACCTAATTCGGAGCATCCCAAAGCGCATAAAGTAATAACAGTAGAAAATTGCAGAGAGTAAAAGCTGGCACTGTTGTTAATTCGTATACGGAAATTGGAACGGGTAAAGTTTGGGCACACTAAACTAAGTTACACGAATGTGCAATTCACATCCATTATACATAATAGTTACCTATGTGCTCTCTGTAACGGATTACCTGGGTATGCTCGCCAGACCTCCATTGCAGACCTCCATTGACGTCCACAGTTATCTTCCACAATATAATTCTTTCCTATTTTTCAAATCCAAAACATAGTTAGAGGATAGATCTACTAGTCTTAGTGTATTCTAATTTTGCGTTTTTCAAAATTCAATATAATAATGTTGAAAGTCTTTAAGAAATTTTAAGCATTTTTTAGAGTACTTAAAATTAACGTTTCAATGATAATGTCTTTATTATGTGTAGTTGTATAAAATGTCTAAAATGCTTCATTTCTAACTTCCAATCTATCATAATAATATCATTGAGTGCTAAAAAATCATTAGATGCCTATGATAGTGTTTTCATTTCCCATACTCTAAGGGAAGGTAACAAGGTAGCTGACTTATTAGCTAATGAGGGGGTTTATTTAGAGGAGGACACTAAATATATCAGAGAAGTTGCTTGTAAGAAGGTAGTCCATGAGCAATTATTATTTGATTGAATCCATGGTACAAGTTAAGTTCATTATTACTTTTCTGGGTTCGAATATCAAAGACAGATATTGGAGTTTTGTGAAGTGTCAGCTGATGATTTGTTTAAGGCATTGTGATTATGATAACAGGTGTGACAGAGTTAATCTTCTAAGTGTTGGTTCATTTTGAATGTCGTTAAAGACTATTTGAATAATAAGGAAATTACCCTGTTTTTCAAATCCAGCGTTTTGTTCCAGAGTCTGAGCTTAAGTCCAGGTATCTTGTTTCTTCAACATTTGAGTATCTCGTGCTCTAGTGAGGGTTTCGACCTGAATCACATTATGGGGGGTAATCTTAATCGAAATGAGCCCTCCAGCTGTGACAACTGGAAAAGTGAACGAAAAATATGGCGGAGGCTGCACAGGTATGGTTTCACTGACTACATGGAAAAACTGCACGGGAGTAAAAAGTCGGTGTCTCATGGTTTCGCCAAGGGATGGAGCAATAACAAAGTCACTCTGTTTGGGCAGACTTGGAAGCTAGATGAAGACTTGGTGGCGGAGGTTACAGGTTTACAGAAGGAAGGTACCAAATTTTACAGAGACCGCAAGTTCTTGGTGGAAGCCACCAAGAACTTCCCTAAAAATGATGAAGAGAGGGTTCGACTCGCCAAGAAGGACAATGTGTCCTACTATCTCCCTCAACAGGTAAAATCTTTCTGGCAGAAGATGTTAAGAGTTTTAATGGAATACCTAACGGTTGATGGTAGGTTTTTGAAGGTTTACAATTATCATTTTGTTACCCTAAACCATTTTCGCCATGGATTGAAGATCTCTTTGCCTTTCTATTTAGCTTCTTCTCTTAATGATGGCTTGGCCGACCATGCCAGAAAACCTAAATCCTTTGGTGGAAAATGCCCACATGTCTGAGGGTCATGAGGGCTCTAAGTCTGATGAAGACTCGTCTAACATTCCTCTTCATAAGAAAGTGAGGGTTGTTGTTGAAGCTAAAGATGACATGGAAGTGAAAGCTAGTTCAGAGGAGGAATAGGGGAAGGCGGTTGAGGTTGAGGCAGAGAGTGAGAAGAAAGAGGCTGAGGGAGAGGAAGAGAAGGTGCAGAGAAAAGAGTATTTTGAAGAGTCGGAAGTCTCGAATAGCAGGGCTGAAGCTTACCACACTATGGAGGAGGTAAACCCTAGGTCTGTGAGCTCTGCTCTAGGTATGGAGACCGCGGACTCCATTTTGAACTCTGCCAAAAATAGCACTTTGGAAATTTTCAACTTCCAGAAATGGGTGATTGAAAATATCTCCAGTATTTAGAATAAACAGAGAGATTTGGATGATAAAATTCAGAATTTGATTAAGGATACCAATACTATAGGTAAATAGGATGCAGCAGTGGATACCAGTGAGGCAGAGGACGAGGAAGAAATGCAGGATTGGCCGGAAAAAGAAATGAGTAAGGGAGATTTGAAGCATCTTGAAGATGTGATTAGAATCATCAAAGAAAAGGGAGAGGTTGATAATGAAATTATCATCAATCGAATTACTAAAACCGAGAAGGCCTTGAAGAAATTTATGGAGCATAGCCTTGAGGTTTTGAAGGTTTCGTCTCAAAACATGAATGCTCTGGTTGCTTGTTTGGAGAAGAACAAGAAGAACAAAGAGATGGTGATCATTGATGATGTGTTGGCCACCAGTTCTACTCCTCACTCCTCTAGACGAAGAACAAGGCAAACTACCAGTGATATGGAGACGAAGACTAAAGACACCCATCAGATGCAAGATAACAAAGACCTGAAAGAAGTTGCTAATGCTATGATGATGATGATCAAGGACGCGTAAGAGTCTATAAAAGTTTTTATCTAACATGTAATCGGGTCTTTGGTTGCCAGTCCCTCGCTGGCTTTTAGCTGTTGTTTTCTCTGCTGATCTTTCGCAACTTTTCTTACTATGTCCTTTTCTCTCTAGTTTCTTTTATGTTTTTCTTCTTGTTATGTAAGCGGGTTTTGGGTCCCTTAAAACCTGATTTTCCTTAATCAAAAACTTCCAATCTATCATAGTCAATTACCACACTCAATCTTTGATTGCAATTCCACAAATACTTACATTGTCACAAAAAAATTCACTTCATCATTCAAATATGCATGCACAATGTTAATTAATTATACAACATAATATTAATAATTAAATAAATATATTCTACCTTTATTTCCTAATAAACCAATAGCAAAACAAATTATATCCTATTACTAGATAAGTTAAATCTATAAATTATTTATAAATAATGCATTGTACTTTTTAAACCTACTCCTAATAAAACTATTGCTAACATTCTTCCCATTTCAACCTAATCTTTTTGTATGCTCCATTGTCCCAACTTGTCATTCCTTTGTCGTCATAGGGTGCTATTTCAAAGGTATTATGTTGAACAGTAGAAGAGAGACTATGGAAGGGTACATGTGGATTATGTGAGGTTTATATATTTTTCTTTATCATTGATTGGTTCTGTCTTTATTTTTTGACAATATTTTTTGTTTTGTATGTTATATAGCTCTTCTTCACAGGCTCTCGACAATTGACGAATTTCGGAGATGTGTCTATGGATACAAAAAAACTAATGGGTTTGGAAACTTTCGAGTAGGTATTGTCTTTTTCCACTTTAATAGGGCTATGACCCTTCTATTAATGTGGAATTTTTCATATCTAGATATTTTTGGTTTTTTCTCCATTTTATTCATAGCTCAAATTAGTCACAACAAATTTTTTCCTCAATTTTGTGTTTTGCACATTTAATTCTCAAGGCTTCTGAAGCTCAAACTCAATGCATTTAGATTTTTCTTGTTTAACATTAAAGGAATTTTTAAGAGTTAGGTTTTATACACCATTTTAAGGCTTCGAACAACAAAATTTCTACCTTTTGACAATATGATGATTTTATTAAAAGAAAAATCCTTTTCTATGAAGTAGTTTTTCAACAAAAAAAAAATTGAAGACTTTTTTATTTTGAAAAGTTGTTTTCTAAAAATTAAAAAAGTAAACCTTTCATAAGGATTGTTTGTGTAGTACCTAGATAGAGACAAACTACAATAGGCACATAACATGCCACATGTCTAATGTTGATTGGGCCACATGATTGTCACACCCCTACTACACCTCCAACACTCAGGCCATAAAGGGAATCTTGACAATACATTTTGTTCAAATCTACCAATCAAGTAGAATATTATTTTAAGAATATTTTGTCAACAAAGAATATTTAAGATTCTTTGAAAATAGCTCCATCAATCACAAAAAGAATATTCTCGATGCAACAATAAAGATTCTACCAAGAAAGGGATATTCTATCATGAAGTATACTTAGGGATAAAAAATATTCCTTATTGACATCAATAGGCATCTAAGGAAATCTCCTCCTAATGAATGAAGTTTTCACTTTTGCAATCAAACTTTTAAAGCTTATAACTTGGCTCATAACCTCATTTTTTCTATATAGGCTACTTTTTCATGATCTTCATAGTGGTGTGGATGGTTTTTTATTTTGATGCATAATTTTTTAATAGAATTTATTTTTTCACAAGTTATGTTGAATCATTCTCATTTTAAGAACTTTTGAGACTATTCAGGGTCATACAAAGTCCTTTTCAAGCGCAAATTTTTAAAAGTGCATAATTTTTTGTGCTTTATAATGGAACTATTATGAATTATAGGGGGTTGTGTTGTGTGATTATTCTTTTACTTCTCTCTTGTCCTCTCAAATTTTAGGCATGGATCATCATAAGTTTTCTCTTTTAACTCCACATAATTATGCAACATGGAAAACAAGTGCTTGGAGTGAACTAATGGAAAATGGATTAATTCACTACATTGGTGGATCAATTTCAAAACCAATAGATCCTAATTTTAAATGTGATTGACTCATTAAAAGTACTATGGTTCTTAGAACTCTATGTAAATATGTTTCTTGTGATCTCATTTTTAATATTGATAAGTTTAAATAAACTAAGGATGCTTGAAACAAACATGCTCAATTATATGTTAACTTACAACAAACAACTAGTCACTAGAAAATTTGCTAGGTTTTCATGGTTTTCCTCAATATTAGGAGAGGATTGGCCCAATTGTGAAATATTTTATGTAGTAATCTCAAACTAGGCTCTGTAACAGTTTTTAACTGGACTAGGCTCCTAACAGAGCGGACTTCTAAAGAGTTCAAAAGCAGCTTGTGGGTATTCATCCCCACCGTGGTTTTTCCCAGTTGGGTTTCCACGTGAAAAATTTGTGTGTCATGTGTAGTATTTTTCATGTGATGATTTAAGTGATTTGTGTCTGAGCTGGTTGTTATTATATTTCTGAGCTACCTGTTATTATTTTTTTTATGATAGATTATCTATTCATGCATAAAGGTGAAATGGAAGTGTAGTATTAAGTTGAGTGGAAAGCTAAGTGATTAACCGGTTAATGCTTGTCACAGTCATTCTTAGCTTTACCGGTTGCATTCTATTTCAAACCGGTGTTACTGTCTGTCAGACATTTGCAGTGTTTGTAGTCAAACTGGTTCAGGAAAATAATTTGTGACTGTACTGATTCACCCCCCCCCCCCAACTCTTAGTACTGGTTTGGCACTTATTGTTCATCATTGAGTTATCAATTGGTATCAGAGCATCCTCCAGATCCTCTATGTTGTGAGCTTAACCGCTTGAGGGAAAGATCCTATTGTAATGATGAAGAGGGAAGGTCCAAAGTTCAACAGAGATAACTTCAAAATATGGAAGGACAGAATGAAGATTTGCATCAGAAGCATGGGTGCTCAACACTGGAGCTATGTTGAGAATGCTTTTGTTATTCCTACCGATTCTCTCACCGATGATCAAAAGAGAGAAATACGGGAGAATGGGCAAGTCATGGAAGCCCTAATCAGCAGCTTATCTGACATTGAGTTTATTGATGTCTAGGATAAAGATAATCCCAAAGAAGTATGGGACACTCTTGAGAGTATCTATGGCGGTGATGAGAATGTAAAACAAGCTAAGGAAGAAAGCCTTAGAGGGAAGTTTGAAGACATGCGGATGGTTGAAGGTGAGACCATTCAACGGTATGGAATAAGAATCAAAACTGTTGTCGAAGATATCAAGAGTGCAGGTGGTAAAATAGAAGATTCCACTATGGTAAGCAAAGTTCTGAGATCCTTATTACCAATCTATGCAATAAGGGTTGTTGCTATTCAGGAGTTGAGATCAATAGACAAGACTAAGGTATCCCTAGACTCCATCATTGCAAAGTTGACAGCCTATGAGCTAAATAGTTTTGATTGCAGTGTTCAAAAGACTGAATCAGCTTTTAAAGCTTCTATTGTACCATCCAAAAAAGGAAAAGAAGCAAGCACCAGTGGTGAACCAAGATAGAGCAGAGAAATGGATGATGAGGGGATCCTGATGGAATTTGAAGCTCTTCTTGCCAAGAAACTTCCTAAAGGAACCGATAAATACAGAGGTAATATCCCTTTGAAATGCTTTTCTTATAATCGGATAAGACATATTGCTATAAACTGTCCTAATGGTGACAACAAGGACAAATTGGAGAGGTTCAAGAAATTCAAAGGAGGAAACCGGAGAAACTATTTTGTTGCAGTTGATGAAGGTGTCACAGATGAGGAATCAAAAGATGAAGAGAATGAAGATATTGTGTTTGTTGCAGTAAAGGAAGATGTGTCAGACAAGAAGGCTCTTTGTCTCCCGCTTTGATAATTCCAATGAGTGGATTATTGACAGTGGTTGTTCTCACCATATGATTGGTGACCGAAGCAAGTTTCTATCTTTGGAAGAATATGATGGTGGTGTGGTTTGTTCTGGTAATGATGCACCATGTATGGTTAAAGGAAGAGGGTCCATCTCTCTGAATGGAAAGAACAGTGCTGACAATGTGTATTGGGTGGAAGGTCTCAAACACAATCTATTGAGTGTTGCCCAGCTGAATGATAGTGGACTTATTCTGGAATTCAAAAATGGAGTGTGCAAAATCAAAGGAAAGAATCGTGAATTGATGGCCACTAGTAAGCAGACAAAAGGTAACTTATTTCAGTTGGATGCAAATGTAAGTACATGTCTTATGGCTAAATTTTATGATAGCTGGATATGGCATAGGAGACTCTGCCATATAAACTTTCATAACATCGTGAAGGCCAGTAAGACCAAGGCAGTTAGAGGACTACCGGTGCTGAGAAAACCGGAAAATCCTTTGTGCAGAGAATGTCAACTAGGGAAAATGTCTTCCTCAACTTTCAAAGGTAAATCTTTCACAGCAAACAATTTACTTGATCTTGTGCATACTAATTTTTGTGGTCCTATGAAAACTAGGAGTGTGCAGGGAGATAGGTATTTCATGATTCTGATTGATGATTTCTCAAGAATGATGTGGGTCACATTCTTGAAAGATAAGTCTGAAGCTTTTGGAAAGTTCAAAGCTTTCAGAGCATTGGTAGAAAAGGAAAGTGGTAGAAGAATCAAATGCCTTAGAACTAATCAAGGATGAGAGTTCACTTTAGGTGAATTCAACAAATATTGTGAAGAGAACGACATCAAGAGGCAACTGTCTGCCCCTCGGACTCCACAACAGAATGGCTTAGCAGAGAGAAACAATCGGACTATGGTTGAAGAAGCTAGAACTATGTTGATCCAAGGAAAAGTTGCTCACACCTTTTGGAGAGAAGCGGTGAGCACTGCAGTATACACAATGAACCAAGTACTCATCAAGAAAGGAAAGGATAAGACTCCTTTCGAGTATTAGACTGGTAAGACACCAATGGTAAGCTACTTTAGAATGTTTGGTAGTAGATGTTATATCAAGAGCAGTGAAAATGAGAGCAAGTTCGATGCAAAATGTGATGAAGGAATATTCCTAGGATATTCCACCAAGAGCAAAGCTCTCAAATGTTTCAACAATAGGACTCGGAGAATTGTTGAAAGCATCAATCTTAGAGTTGATGAAAATTCTGGAAAACCTAAGGAAACTGACAGTAAGCAAGTAAGAGATGAACCGGTAGTAACCTTCTGGGAACCAGTTACTAATCAGCCAAGTACCGGTAATAGTGTTCCTACACTGGAAGTTGCTGATGCTGATGAAGATGAGGATGAAGAAGAAAAGCAGAAGGAATCAGTCAAGAGCATTCCTCAATATGTCAAACTGAATCATGATCCAAAGCAGATCATAGGAGATAAGGATGCAGGAATCCTTACAAGAAGAAAGGTCAGAGAGAATTATTGTATGATCTCTGAATTTGAGCCTAAATCATTCAAAGAGGCACATAAAGATGAAGACTGGATCAAGGCAATGGAAGAGGAACTTGACCAGATAGAGAAGAATGGTACATGGTCTTTGGTACCCAGACCGGAGCATAAAAATGTCATTGGTACCAAATGGGTTTTCAGAAACAAGCTAAATGAGGATGGCACGCTGGTAAGGAACAAAGCCAGACTAGTATGTAAGGGATATGCTCAAGAAGAAGGAGAAGACTATGGAGAAACCTTTGCCCCAGTAGCCAAATTGGATGGAGTTCGTATGCTTCTTGCATATGCAGCTTTTAAAGGATTCAAGGTATACCAAATGGATGTAAAATCTGCATTCCTAAATGGAATACTTGAAGAGGAGGTGTATATAGAGCAACTAGATGGGTTTTCCCTACCAAAAGATAGTGACATGGTGTGTAGGCTACATAAAGCCTTGTATGGACTGAAGCAGACACCTAGAGCATGGTATGAATGCTTGCACTCCCATCTTGTGAAGATTGGATTTGAAAGAACAAATGAAGATAGCAATATCTACTTGAAATCAGAAGGAGATCAGATTCTGATCTGTGAAGTATTTGTTGATGACATCATCTTTGGAGGTGATGACAAGATGAGTCATGAATTTGCTGATGAGATGAAAAAGGAGTTTGAAATGTCACTCATAGGGGAGATTAAGTTTTTCTTTGGACTGTAGATTCAACAAATGAAAGATGGAATCTTTATTACTTAGTCCAAGTATGTCAAAGAGGTGTTGAAGACCTTTGGCATGGAAGTTAGTAAACCGGTTGGTACACCAATGGTGATCGGTTGTAAGCTATCAAAAGAAGATGACTCAATGGTGGTAAATGAGAAGGATTACCGATCAATGATTGGTAAGTTGCATTATGTAGTGCATAGTAGACAGGACATTGCACATGCAGTGGGTATCACCGCTCGGTTTCAGCAAAGCCCTAGAGAATCCCACTTGGTAGCAGTCAAGCGGATTCTTAGATATTTGAAGGGAACTATTGACTATGGGTTATGGTATCCATACAATAATGATTTCAACCTGAAAGTGTTCACAGATGCTGATTGGGCTGGTAATGTAGATGACCAGAAGAGCACAACCGATGGTGCATTCTTTCTCAGTGGTAGACTGGTCTCATGGATGAGTACAAAGTAGAGTTGTATCTCTTAGTCTACAGTAGAAGCAGAGTATGTTGCAGCCTTTATGAACTGCACCCAGACTATTTGGATGAAGCATGTATTGAATGGCTTCAAAGTTCATGTATCTGAACTGGTAAGCATATTTTGTGACAATACAAGTGCAATTAACATTTCCAAGAATCCAGTTTTGCATGCTAGAACCAAGCACTTTGAGATGAAGTATCATTTATTGAGGGAAAAAGTTCAGAACAAGGAGGTTGTACTAGAACATGGTTCCAGTAAGGAGCAGTTAGCAGATATATTCACCAAGCCTCTACCAAAGGCTTCATTTACCTATTTAAGAGGTGAATTAGGGGTGCTGCTGGTGTAGGAGCACCCTTTCAAGCTCTCCCTCCTTCTTGTTTTGTTGGTGTTATGCTTCTTATGTAGCCATTGTACATAAAATAATGAGCCATGTGCTCATAGGTCCTAGTTAGGGTCCTAGTGGAGATCTTAGGGGTCATAAGTCAAGATTGTGATTTTCTTGAAAATGGAGGGTATGTGTGTCTTTGTGGTGTTTAGGGGTCCTTTATAACATGGTGGTGTCCTTAGGTTGGCCCAATGTGGGTTTAGGAGTCATGAAAAGCAACATTGTGAAAGTTGCTTAAAAGTTGCAAAAGTTGCATGACAACTTTTAAAAGTTGTCAAGCAGCTTTTCCACTAGGAGGTCAAAATCCTTAGTTTGGCATGGAAAACCCTAATATGGGCACACAGACCGAGGCCAAGGGTGGTATAAGTATTTTCAAACCCTAAATGAATGGGTTGGATGTCAGAGATTGTACGACCCAAGCAAGAAGAGCTTGACTGTGACTGTTTGTTGGTTACCAGTCAGATTGAATGAAGTTATCGGGCAAGTAAATGGATTGAACTGCATGCAAACCTATGTGAAATGTCTTCTAAAGTGTAAATAATTTCATTGTGAGTGATTAGTTTAGGTTTTTGTTTACTGGTTGAGTGTGTTTGTAAATAGTTTGTAATTTGCAGTCTCACTGTCCAGTTTTGGACTGGTTGTACAAATGAAGTCATAACTCCATTCCCCATTGTGGAATCACCATGAAACCATGGGGAATGGAAGTGAATACCCTGTACTATAGTCCCATTCAAGTAGGGCCCTTAAAAATGCAGGAAGGCCAAGCAAAGACCCACTCCTAGGCGAGACTGGACAGTGCCTGGTTAGGAGAGGTCAAATTGGAGAGGTCTTGGAGAGAAAGGTTGGTCAGCGGAGAGTGCACCCTTTGGAAGAGGGGTAGAGGAGTGTGTGAAGCATCACTGGTGTGAAGGAGGAACCTCCACCAATCCAAAAAAGGTGGCTAAAACACAAAACCTTCACTGTGACCCAGGCAGACCCCAAAAACCTTCACAAAAACCCTTGAAAACTTTAAAATCCACCTAGGACAGTGTACGGACACTTGGAGGCCTAAAACCTATTAAATCCTTGAGTCCTTGACAAATAAATAATAGTCCATTTTGGGAGATAGGGTTGTTTGTGCATCGTTTGTGAGAGGGAGCCCTAAAAGACCGGGTAGGAGGCCTAATTGGTCCTAATCCTTGTAGCCCTATTTGAAGGCAAAAACACAAAATGGTGAAATCGGTAAGGGGTTGAAGGCTTGAAACCTCTTGGGGGCACATGAATGGGTGGGAAGACCATGAAATAGACCTATTATAACCTTGCTAAGACCTTGGAAGGTGTAGAACAAGCATAGCCCTTATTAGCCATAGTAAGGGGTTTTTTAGTCGCATGAGTAGGTGAGACCTTAGGAGCAGCATAGCAACTCATTGGTGGGTGGATTGGGCAAGGTTAGGGGATTCCTCAAGAAAAGGAATTTCTAGAGACCCTAGGGTGTGAGGAGAACACTAGGTGATCCAAGGAAAGGATCCAAGAGCATAGACTAGGCTAGTCTATCCCAAGCACCAACCCATCAGATTGGTATCAGAGCAAGTTAAAAGACTTGTTGGACTATGTATGTCTCTATATACTGGTGAATCAGTAGGGGAGAGTAGAATGGTCACTAATGCAGAGCTGTCTAGAGAGGTGGAAGAACAGAAGGAGAAGAATAGACTCCTTGAAGAAGCTATGAGCGAGATAAGGGATAAACTGCAGGAAGTGGTGGATCAGAGGACACGAGGACCTTGGGATGAAGACACCAAGGGTAAAGGCAAGAAGACTATAGACATAGATGACATTATCCCTGAACCAGATCCCTTGCTCAATGAAGAACCTTTTGTGAAGGCTATTAAGGCCTTGAACACCAAAGCCTTTGAAGGATTGCCACATTTCAGTGGAAGAATGGACACGGACACTATTATGGAATGGATTGAGGGCATGGAAAACCACTTTGAGTGTGAGGGAATGATAGAGGCTCAAAAGGTTAAAGTTGCCAAATCAAGATTAAGGGGAGCAGCTTTGACATGGTGGAAGTACCTGCAAGAAGAAAGAGTTAGTATGGGAAAGCTACCTATTGCAAATTGGAAAGCTATGGTGAGTAAGATTAAGGAGAACTACTTACCAAAGGATTATGAAGTCCAACTTCATAAGAAGATACAAGGATTGAAGCAGAAGGATCTTGATGTGACCTCCTACATAGAGGAGTTTCAAAAGCTATGTCTTAGATCCAAAGTCCAAGAAGATGAATCTATTAAGGTGGCTAGGTATCTGAGCGGCCTAAAGTGGAACATTCAAGAGGAGATAAGCCTATGGACTCCTACTACTATCCAAAAATGTCATCAGCTTGCTGCCAAGGTAGAAGAGAGGAACAAAAGGAAAGGAGACTCCAATAACAGGGGTAGAGGCAGAGGTAGAGATCAAGTGAATCACCGAGGTGGTTACCAAAGCAAGGCAAATGAGCCAAGGAACCAAGGAGAAACCAAGTTGACTGAGCATGGCAGTGAAGCCAATCTCAGAGGAGGACATTCTAGAGGAAGAGGTGCACAAGGTGGTCCAAATAGGGGTAGAGGTACCGGTACAGGTAACTCCTATTTTGCAACAATGAAGTGTTACAATTGTGGATAATTGGGACACCCGGCATATAGATGCTTTGACAAGCCTACATCATCAAACAATGGAAAGAGGGTTGCATATGCACATGAAGACTCTTCAAGCACCAAGACACCTGAGGTGGACCATATTGAATCAGAGATTGGAGAAAATCTTATGTTCAATAGGGTCTTGATAAGACAGCCAGAGAAGAATGAACCTAAGCATAGGAGAGCATTGTTTAGGGTGAGGTGCAAGATTCTTCGTAAAGTTTGCAAGGTGATAGTGGATTCAGGCTCAACTGACAATATCATATCAGAAGAGGTAGTCAAGAAGTTGAAACTCACAAGGATACCCCACACTAACCCATACAAGGTGACATGGTTGAATCATGAGCAGCGTGTGCTAGTCAATGAGAAGACTTGGGTAGAGTTTTTTATTGGAGGATACAAGGATAAGATCCTTTGTGATGTGTTACCTATGGATGCATGTCACTTATTGCTAGGAAGACCCTGGCAATTTGATAGGAAGGTGATCTATGATGGAGAGGAGAACTCCATTTCCTTTAAGAAGGACAGCAAGACCTTCAAGATTCAGTCTTTGACAGAGAATGAAGAGGGAACTTCAAGAACACCTAGTGTTTTATTAGCTACCAGTAAAGAGTTTCTAAACTTGCAACATGAGGAGGAGATAGTGAAGTGTGCCATCTTTGTGAAGCCAAAGGAGGGAGAAGACAAGTTGCAGGCAGAGATACCCAAGGAGGTGAAGCACATGTTGCAAGAGTATAAGGACGTAGTGAGTGATGGAGCACCTGCAACACTCCCACTAAGAAGGTCTATAAGTCATCAAATAGACTTTGTTCCCAGTGAACCCTTACCTAACAAGGCTGCATATAAGCTTACACCTGATCAGAATAAGGAGGTAGCAAGGCAAGTGTAGGAGCTATTGGAACAAGGACTGATTAAGAAGAGCATCAACCCATGTGCAGTCCCAGTAGTGCTAGCATCAAAAAAAGGAGGTAAGTGGAGACTTTGCACTGACTCAAGAGCAATCAATAGGATTACCATAAGGTATAGGTTTCCTATTCCTAGAATAGAGGATCTAATGGACTGTTTAGGAGGGGCTATGTATTTCACCAAGCTAGAACTTAAAAGTGGTTATCACCAGATAAGAATTAAGGAGGGTGATGAGTGGAAGACTATTTTTAAAACTACAGAAGGATTGTATGAATGGCTTGTGATGCCATTTGGACTCACCAATGCTCTGAGCACCTTCATGACGTTGATGAATGAAGTGTTGAAGGATTTCACAGGTAGATTTGTGGTGGTGTACCTAGATGACATTCTCATCTATAGCAAGACCAAAGAGGAGCACCTTGAGCATTTGAGGTTAGTCTTAGAGAGATTGCATGAGGAGAAGCTATCCATCAACCTAGAGAAGTGAGACTTCATGAAGCAAGAGCTAGTCTACTTAGGATTTGTGGTGTCTAAAGGAACCTTGAAGATGGATCCAAGCAAAGTGGAGGCAATCTTGAATTGGCCTGCACCTAAAACAGGGACTGAGGTTAGAAGTTTCCATGGATTAGCTCAATTCTATAGGAAGTTTGTGAGGAACTTCAGTGGCATATGTGCACCAGTCATTGAAACCATCAAAGGAGGCCTTAAAGCTAAGTTTAAATGGACTGAGCAGGCTGACAAAGCATTTCAATTGTTGAAACAGGAAGTAGCCACAAAACCTATCCTTCTCCTACCTACATTTGATAAGCTATTCACTTTGGACTGTGATGCAAGTGGAATTGCAGTAGGTGGTGTGTTGAGTCAAGAGGGAAGACCTATGGCATTTTTTAGTGAGAAGCTTAATGAAGCAAAGAAGAAGTACTCAGCCTATGACCTAGAGTTGTATGCATTAGTGCAGTCACTAAAGAAATGGAGGCATTACCTACTCCCAAAGGAATTTGTAGTGTTCACAGACAACCAGGCATTGAGTTACATTAACACTCAAGAGAAGCTCAACAATAGACATCTGAAATGGATGGAATACCTCCAATCCTTCATCTTCACCATCAAGCATAAGAACCTGGGTAACTTAATAAGGTGGTAGATGACTTAAGCAGGAAGTTGTTGATAGTTCAAGAGTTACAATTGCAGAGCATAGGCATAGAAGGTTTCAAAGACCTCTATGAAGGAGATGAAGACTTCTCGTCAACTTACAAGGTTTGCAAAGAGTTTGAGAACCATTTCCATGGTGAGTATGCAGATTACACTCTCCAAAATGGTCTCTTGTTCAAGGGTAACCAGTTGTGTGTACCTAGAGGATCCATGAGGGAGAACCTCATCCAAGAAAAACATAATGGCAGTTTAAGTGGACACTTTGGAGTCAAAAAAACCTTGGATTTAGTACAAAGGTACTACTATTGGCCAAAGTTGCCAAGAGATGTAAACAGGTATGTAGAGCAATGTGGAGTGTGTCAAAGAGCAAAAGGAGGATCAAGCAATGCTGGTCTTTATCAACCATTACCGGTCCCTAACAGACCTTGGGAATGTATAAGCATGGACTTTGTAGTAGGACTTCCCAAGACTAAAACAGGTATGGACAACATCTATGTAGTAGTAGATAGATTTTCCAAGATGAGTCATTTCATACCATGTAAGACTACACATGATGCTAGCTATGTTGCACATCTCTTCTTCAAAGAGATTGTTAGGATTCATGGACTCCCTTTAAGCATTATTTCAGACAGGGACAACAAGTTCATGGGTCATTTTTGGCAAACATTATGGAGGAGACTAGGAACTAACTTGTCATTTAGCTCAACTTACCATCCACAAACAGATGATCAAACTGAAGTCATCAACAGGGTGCTAGGCAATTTGTTGAGGTGTCTAACTAAGGAATATGGTCAGACATGGGACCTAATCATTCCTCAAGCAAAGTATGCATATAATGATAGTGTGAATAGGACCACTGGTAGAAGCCCTTTTGAGGTTGTGTATGGCAGACATCCAAGGGGAGTATGTGAGTTGAGAGACCTTAGTACTTTGGAGATGAAGAGTGGGCAAGTAGAGGACTTCACTCAAACCATCAAGGAAGTTCAAGAGCAAGTTAAGAAGGCCATCCTTGAATCCACTCAAAAACTGAAGGCCAAAGTGGATGAGAGAAGGAGAGAAGTTCAGTTCAAGGTGGGTGACTATGTGATGGTACATTTGAGCAAAGCCAGGATGCAAAGTGGTAAGCCTACCAAAATGCAAATGAAGAGAGTAGGACCTTGTCAAATTCTAGCAAAATATGGTGAGAATGCCTGTTAGGTTGATTTACCTTCAAACTTAGCCATTTCACCAGTCTTTAATGTTGCTAATCTGGTAATGTATAAGGGAGAGATAGCAGGGCAAACTGAGAACCCAGCTAAGGTATTACAAGACTTGGATGTAAATACCTTACCTCAAGTGAAGAAGCCTAAAGCAGAGGAGATCTTGGAATCAAGCGTGAAGAAGTCTACTAGACACCAGGTCTACATGGAGCACTTAGTGAAATGGGCAGATCAACTAGTATCTGAAGCTACATGGGTGGAGGAGAGTAAGTTCAAGACACTTGGAATAGACCCGGCTCTCATTTCTTCTTCTTTTTCTTAGTTATGTGCAGAGGGGGAGTATGGTGCAGGAGAACCCTTTCAAGCTCTCCCTCCTTCTTTTTTTGTTGGTGTTATGCTTCTTATGTAGCCATTGTACATAAAATAATGAGCCAAGTGCTCATAGGTCCTAGTTAGGGTCCTAGTGGAGATCTTAGGGGTCATAAGTCAAGATTGTGATTTTCTTGAAAATGGAGGGTATGTGTGTCTTTGTGGTGTTTAGGGGTCCTTTATAACATGGTGGTGTCCTTAGGTTGTCCCAATGTGGGATTAGGAGTCATGAAAAGCAACATTGAGAAAGTTGCTTAAAAGTTGCAAAAGTTGCATGACAACTTTTAAAAGTTGTCAAGCAACTTTTCCACTAGGAGGTCAAAATCCTTAGTTTGGCATAGACAACCCTAATATGGGCACATAGACCGAGGCCAAGGTGGTATAAGTATTTGCAAACCCTAAATGAAAGGGTTGGATGTCAGAGATTGTACGGCCCAAGCAAGAAGAGCTTGACTGTGATTGTTTGTTGGTTACTAGTCAGATTGAATGAAGTTATCAGGCAAGTAAATGGATTGAACTACGTGCAAAACTGTGTGAAATGTCTTCTATAGTGTAAACTCTTTCATTGTGAGTGATTAGTTTAGGTTCTTGTTTACTAGTTGAGTGTGTTTGTAAATAGTTTGTAATTTGCAGTCTCACTGTCCAGTTTTGGACTGGTTGTGCAAATGAAGTCATAACTCCATTCCCCATTGTGGAATCACCATGAAACCATGGGGAACGGAAGTGAAGACCCTGTACTATAGTCCCATGCAAGAAAGGCCCTTAAAAATGCAGGAAGGCCAAGCAAAGACCCACTCCTAGGCGAGACTGGACAGTGCCCGGTTAGGAGAGGTCAAATTGCAGAGGTCTTGGAGAGCAAGGTTGGTCAGAGGAGAGTGAACCCTTTGGAGGAGGGGCAGAGGAGTGTGTGAAGCATCATTGGTGTGAAGGAGGAGCCTCCACCAATCCAAACAAGGTGGCTAAAACACAAAACCTTCACTGTGACCCAGGCAGACCCCAAAAACCCTCACAAAAACCCTTGAAAACCTTAAAATCCACCTAGGACAGTGTACAGACACTTGGAGGCCTAAAACCTAGAAAATCCTTGAGTCCTTTCCAAATGACTGGTAGTCCATTTTGGGAGTTAGGGTTGTTTGTGCATCGTTTGTGAGAGGGAGCCCTAAAAGACCGGGTAGGAGGCCTAATTGGTCCTAATCCTTGTAGCCCTATTTGAAGGCAAAAACACAAAATGGTGAAATTGGTAAGGGCTTGAAGGCTTGAAACCTCTTGGGGGCACATGAATGGGTGGGAAGACCATGAAATAAACCTGTTATAACCTTGCTAAGACCTTGGAAGGTGTAGAACAAGCATAGCCCTTATTAGCCATAGTAAGGGGTTTTTGAGTCGCATGAGTAGGTGAGACCTTAGGAGCAGCATAGCAACTCATTGGTGGGTGGATTGGGCAAGGTCAGGGGATTCCTCAAGTAAAGGAAGTCCTAGAGACCCCAGGGTGTGAGGAGAACACCAGGTGATCCAAGGAAAGGATCCAAGAGCATAGACTAGGCTAGTATATTCCAAGCACCAACCCATCAGCTGCCCCTTCAAGAGGTGAACTGAAAGTATGCACTCCACATCAGTCAAGTATTGCAGTGTCTAATTTTTTCCAGATTGATGTGTTGAAGGATGCTACTCCTCAGGGGGAGTAGCATAGTAGAACAGGAAAGCTTGTGCCTCCACTTTGGCATTTTTGTCAAAGGGAGAGAAGATGTGAAGCGGAGAAGATATCCGCAGCAATGGGGAGAAGATGTGATGCATAAAGAGAGATCTTTGCATATTGCCATCAATGCCAAAGGGGGAGATTGTTGGCATTTGTGCTAAGTATGTTGACATGATGATATTGTGTTGTCATTGATGTCAATATGTTGGAGAGTGAACCGATAATATATATTGAAATGTGAACTGGTACAATGTGGTGAACCGATATATGTGCAAAGAAGTGAACGGGTATATTGAAGCTAACTAAATAGTTGGCAAAGTGAACTGGTATAGTGGTATAAACAAGAATATTGAGCAATAGGTGAAGTGGTATGTTTTTCCAAGAGAACCGGTATGATGAAATGTGAACCAGCATATGGAATGTTTTCTATGAAGACTTAACATGGTATGACTACCGGTTGGTAGTCTTAGCTTAAGGGTTTCTAGTTGAAGTGTTCCAAGCCTGTGTAATTCAACCGATGACATCGTATGATGAGTTAGAACTATAATGAAGATCAGATCATGGTGCCATGTCAGCCTTGTGCACGTAAAGGATCTTGCATGAAGGAGATTGATCCTATCTACCTCGAGAATGTGCGAAGTCCCTATAAACGATGGAGAACGTGTGATGGGTTATCACTTCCATAAATTGGTGAAGAACAAGCGATGGAGAATGTCTCGAGATCTGTTCAAGACCGTTGTATTCAAATGCAAAGTGTTCAATGGCCAGGATTGAACCACATGAATTGCTTAACCTAATTGTTACAAAAAATTCAGGTTGAATTCTCAAGACTAGGGTGGTAGGTCACCATGGTCCTATAGCTTATAGATGGGCAAGTGGGATCTTTTCCAAATCAAGGAGATACATAGGGTCCATTGTCGAAAGATTAGGAAAAATTCTTAGAATTAGGGTGGTAGGTCACCCCAGTCCTCTTCTTTTTTCTCTTATAAAAGATGAACCTGTTCATTATCATCTATTCTATTGGAATATTCAATCGCAACTCTTGAATCAATTTTCTACACACATAAAGAGAGAGAAAGGGTTGTGGGGATGAAATGTTGCCTTGAATGCTTGATGACAAATGGTTGGTGAATGCATGAATGATGGGGTATATTGTAGATGTCAAAATGAATTGATAAGATGTCCTTATATAGGACTGTTTCTTAGGTAAATTACCAATTAGGCCGACCTCCAATGGTCAAATGGAGCTATGGGGATCGAAATCCATCAGGGAGAGGAAATGTCTACCCATATTTGAAATGGGCCCTATTTAAGGGGGATCGGGGTGGCATGGTTCCCTAGTCCAAATAGGGGTGCCACAATGCCCTTGTCCTCCAAAAACAGGACAAGCAACTAACAAATGAAGGGGGATAGCCCTGGGATGGGGTCCACTTAGTACTTCCAATAGGTGGCATCAAATTTGGATTAAAAAGAGGCCAAAACGGACCTAGGGGGAATGATGATAGGACATGCTAAAGTAGAAGCACAAATATGAGGTTTGAATTGTACAAGGTTACAATTTACGATGCTACAAGTCTAAACCCATGAGCATATTTAGTTTTCTAATAGGGGCACAAAAACATGAATGCCTACTAAGTCACCTAACACAACACTAGCACAATCAACACTAAGGTTCAAACTTGTGAGCACACTAGATCAGTGGGGGCACAAGCTTGCAATCACAGTACCCCAATTGAGGTTTAAACCATAGTTCCAACATAAAAAATGCCACAACTTAACCATCACTCTATAGAATGAACCCCAAAGTTTGATCATTTTTAAATATATTGTATATTTTTATTTTTTTTATCAAAAATTTTAAAAATATTCATGACTCCCTCCAAACTAGTCAAGTAAGAATGCTTTTGAACAAGATGTTTCCATTCATAAAAAATATATCTAAGAGAACAATAGATCCATTTTATTATTTCATTCCTCTTTTGTTTCCCAATTTTTATACCATATATTGATTTGAGGAGGTGGAGGATTAGTTTTATATTCAATTTCAATTTTATAAGATTTATGTCAAATGGTTATAATTTATTTTGTAAATTGTAAATTTGAATTTATGAACTAGATAAGGAAATTGAAAACAAACTGTTTCATAAAAGAACTTATGCTCCTTTATTTAATTTAATTGGTACTCCTTCAACAAGATAGTCAAAACCCTTTCCTACTAGGTCACTTAACTAACCTGAAACCTTATTATAACAAACTTTGGGGAATCAATTTCTTTCAATAACCTAAACAAAAAATGATTTAATGACAAAATACACATCAATATATTGTTATGCTCACTTGAAAACAAACCACATGGCAGAAGGGTGCTAAGTTGCAACACATGGTTTCGACAGGGGTGATTCAAATCCCTCATTTGACTCTATCATCTTCATTTGCTTCTTTAGTTGTTGACCTCATTCAATGGAAAATGTTACTGCTCCTTTCAACAGTTTATGGTGAGTGAGTCTTCTTCTACAAATTACAAAGCTTACTCTTTTTATATCTTTAGTGTAAAATGCAATTTTGGTATTTCAAATTTATGTGAAATTAATGATAATGAATTTTTGTAAATTGTAAACTGTAAATTTATTAATTTGATAATAAATTTGAAATCAAAATGTCATGAAATAAGTTGATCTTTTCCTTAATTTAATTGGAGCTCCTTGACCAAGACAATTAGAACCCTTACGATTTCAAACTTCATTAGAACAAACCTTAGGGACTCACTTCCTTTCAAATAGGGAACAATAGATGTAATAAAAAAAAAACACCAACACATTTCTACACCTCTTTGAAACAAGTCACAAATAGGGTGCTAATTTGTCACATTTGATGGTTAGTTTTGATTAGGGATGACTCAAATGTTCGTTTTGAATGTCTCCCCTTTGCTTCTTTTTTATGAATATATCCTATTTAAGTTTGCAATCATTACAAGAAAATAGTACAATATTCATAAAAAAAAGGGAGGGTGGTAAAAAGGTGCACCTACAAAAGTCTAGACATAAGGGCCTAGTCCTTAGAGTGAAAAAAAGAAAAAGCAAGTCAAGTCCAACAAAAACTTATGTAGCTAAAGTGACCCATGATGGAGGAGGATTATTATGATTAGGTTTCCCCCAAATATCCTCAAAGGTAAAGTTGTTGATAGGCTCCCAACTAGTGAGAGTATTATTATTATTATTATTATTTTGTGTGACTGGTGGTGGATCGAAGAGATGACAAGTGACACACTAGAAACTTTTTGATTCTCCACTTACTTTTATAACTGTTGATCTACAAAAAAATGTAACTTCTTCCCTTGATACAAATATGGTGGTAGTCTTTCTCTCCTAAACAAAGACATGTCTCCTTTTAATACTTCTTGGTGAATGGATCTTCTTTTTCAACAATCGCAATACTTACTTGATTTAAATCTCGAATGCAAAACAAATTCTCTCAATATAGACCACCCTAATTATACTAATATTTAGACAATAGTATTTTAAAGAAAATTTAAATTTATTAAAAATAGAATAATCTTTTATTCTTATTATAAAAAAATTAAAAAATAGTAATAAAAAAAAAGATCAACGAAACAAAAATGATTATCGAAACATGAACAATAACTAAACCCCTTCTCTAATCAAAACGAAGATGTTTTTTTTGGTTAGAGCCTTATCTATTTTAACCTATTTCTCTCCATAACTTTCAGTCGCTAGATTTTCAAGTTAAGCTCAAAGCTCAAAACTCAAAACTCAAAAACTCAAAACTGCTCAAGCTTGAAGACCACTTCTCTACGGTAGAGAGTCACATTCCAAATTTACCGTATATTACTAATCACTGCCATCTTCACCGACAAAAACCTGCAAACAGATTGTTGCCTGTTAATTTATATCACAAGATTCTTTTCTAATACAACACACGAGATTGTCTCCCAAAAACTTAAAATTAATTAAAACAATCCCTTTGCCGAGGCGTGCGATTCTTTCGTACAAAGTAGGTAATCTCACTTTATTGTTATTAACGCTAAATTTAATGATAAAACTTTTTTATTTTCAAACAACCGTAATCATTTCTTTCAGCCAAATTCCTGCATTTTCACCGTCTTTTATAATTATAAATTATACATCGTTTTTGGTACCTAATGATGTTCACTGGACTTCCCACGAATTTTGGTTGCATTGTGTGCAGAGTGAATTAGTAATTACTTGCTATATACGTTAGCTTACATTGGGAATATAAATTAAAACTCGTTTGGAGCATCCCAAAGCAGATGATTAAATCTGCTTTAAGTTAAAATGGTACGTAATTGCAGAAGGCAGTAAAAGGTGGGGTTCTCGATCCTGCACAACTTAAATTGGTGCGGATGAGATTAAGTTTGGGCCCGCCAGTCTAAGTCACACGACTTCACATCCACAAAATTCTTTCTATATAAATAAATATTCGCTCTCTGCAACGGCTACCCACATATTTATGCCAGACCTGTTCTTTTTGGGACGCGTCTATTCTGGTTCCAAAAAGGTAGTACGGAGAGACTAACACGCATGTTAGTCGTGCGTTTTACACCGTCGATTTTGCATTTAACGGTCGCGATTGACTAACCTGTCACTAACACACTGTAAGAAAGGTCTGTTTTGGAGCCAGAATAGCTGCGGCCTTCTTTTTGTGGCCTCACGTACAATAGAAAAAGCATATATACCACATATGACCAACCCAAAATGTAACATATATACGGGACACATATTTTCTGTAAGTTATACAAATAATTATAGCACATACCCGGATGTGTCTTTTCTTTTTGTATGACTTGTCTTTAGTCTATCATAGCCACTTCCTTCAATTTATGTTGATTTGTGTTGATTGTAATTAAGTCACATTTCGTGAATCATCATCAAGATGATGGATTGTTGATGCGAAAATTCTTATATGGTTGAATCTAAACATCAATTACAATCACCTCTTTAATTTATCTTTACATATGCTTTGATGGAACATGTCTTGTATCAATAACCACGGGTATTGTAGTGGTTTTGCTAATTTTAGTATTTGGGTTTTTTAATTTTGTGTTTTTCAAATTTTGAATTATTTTAAAAATTTGAATTATCACCTCTCATTAATTCTATATAAACTCACTACCTAGCTTGTATTTGGTATTCTTATGCATACGTTGTGATGCTCTTGCATAGGTTGGCATTCATGTACTTTGATTCATACAATCATTCTTTTGTAGCATCTCTTTGAACTCATAATGCAATCTTATCGTCTTGACATTTGCACCTCTCTTGGAATTACAAGTCTGGAATTGTTTGTTTGATTTCATTAAAAATATTATAGGCTCTTATCTCTTTCATAGAAAGATCTTGGTTAATTATCTATTTCATATTTTTAACATGATATTAGAGCTTTGGTCTAGAGAGTTTTTAGTACTTGGATTCTAGATTAAGAGATTGGAGCTTTTTTTTGTATGATTTTGTAAATTCTCATATGCTTTTCTCTTGTGTTTCCATGCAAGCTTGAAAATCTGAAAGGATTTGCAAAGATCTTATATCCCATTGCATTTGAAAAGCTCAAAGAATTTAGATCTAACTTTTTGCATAATTAGACAACCAAAAAGGGTGAAAAGGAGTTTTTGGTTGCCTATAAAATGAACACCTCAGATAAATAAAAAAGTGTGAATAGGAATATAGCAAACTCTAGGGAAAATAGACAATTTTAGGATCAACAATAAATATTTGATTTTTTTTTTTTGAATGGATAAGTGTCTATATTATCAATAAAAGAAAGTAATATGAAAAAAATTTACCAAAAAAATTGGTGGAACAAATCACACCTTGAAGTAAAAATGGTGTCAAGCCTAGAGGAAAACAATTAGAAAAAAGTCACTAGTTAGCAAGAGCCATGCCACTAGGGTTGTGGGTGTTTCTTATCATCTAGCATTTCTCATGTATTAGAAAGGTTTGAATCACCTAGGAGAGGCTCCCAACTAGAAATCACACCATTTTATTTTCTTCTAACCGAGTATCATGAGTATGTTATATAGACAAACCAACTTTATTAGCTTGCAATTAAACTTACATAGGAAGACTAGAACAAATCCTATCCTATGTAATAAAAGAAATGAATATAAATAAAAATACCAAAAAAAATTCATATCCCTCTAAATGCAAAGAGAATTTTGACCTTGAAAGTGTATCAAATGTATGTAAACTTGGCTAGGATTTTGGGTAGATTCCTAAAAGGACCAAATGGCATGAGAAATATGCAAGTCTAAGAGACTTAAAAAATCATGAATCAAATTCCAATTAACCTAAGTTTCCTGATAAAAATTTAAAATATACAAGTTTGAGAGACTCTTGTGAATCATAAAATGGGCAATGAATATCTCCAACACCTAGATAAAACAAACTAACAGCAATAGGGGAACCTTGATAGAGAATGCACTTGGAAAAGTGGGATACTTTTGGCTTAGGAAAAGTTGCCTAAAAACTATAGAATCAACATTGGTAAGATCTCAAAGAAGAATTGTTAAGCCATCTCTAGTTCAATTTGAGCGCCATGTGAGGGTGTGGATAGAGTCATGCATAACTTTGAGAGGAATATAAGAGGAAAATGGTGTATCAAGATACCGTTTCTAATATTTCCACCAAGGCTTCAGGATTTTTACACCAATCTAATGAATTATTTTAAGAGTCGCTGATTTAATTATTATATCAAATTTTCAAAGTCCTAATTAGATAACTGAAATTTAGATTTTGTCTTTAACTAGCATATTTATAATTCATGGTTTCTTTAGAGAAACTTTAGAATGATTTTTTATTCATTCCTTAAAAAATTAAAACATAGACCCAAGAAATCTTAAAAAGAGGAAAATCTTAGCAAGAAATAGTTAGAGACCATTAGATAGACTACTAATTATTATACGGCCCCTTTAGAAGCAATTTCCATCTCATATAAGCCAAGGTTTAATGATTTTTCAAGCTCTTTATATACTTTTGACCATACATGTGCCTTAAATATAGATAGAAGCTTCCACTATAAGAAGAGTATAGAAACAAAGATCCTTCTAAAGACTTGTCTCCCAGAAGGGGAATAAAAAATAACTTCAATAAAAAAATAAATATTCTACACTCGATAGGTTTGACAATTCATTTGTGAGATGTGGCTAATATTTTACATTAAAAAGAAATCAACTCAACCCTCCAAAATCATGTGGAAGGAATCTAATGCAGGAGCACCGGAGTAGTTCATCCAATTGGAGCAGTTAGCAGTGGAGTTGCTTGGAGATTGTTGTCTTAATCATATTCAATATTCATGGCATTTGGATTTGATTTTGGTGAGATATTGATTCCGATATTGGTCCGGTGTTGGTGTGTTCTTACCAATTAGTCTCGCAATGTGTGGAGCGAAGATGAATTGGGTTGCGGATGGTTTTCATAACTTGTGGATCATTGGGAGATATTGTTTTGGGCTTGACCGATGTTCTTGGAGGTCCGCACAAAGTTCTAAGCATTGCTGGAGATGTTATTGGTGAATTGGGTTGACATATTATTATTTGCACGTTTCATTATGAACCGGTGGATCTTTGGCTGACTTGATTGAGTTGTTGTTGCTTGCAGATGGTATAAAGAGGAAGATAGGAGATTTATTTAAGACGACGGAGGTCTGAAGAAGAAACAATTCAGAGCAGATATAGTTTTCAGAGAGATTCTAGTCCGGCGGGACTGAAGTCCGGAGGGACGGAGATCCGGATTAGTGCAGACTGTTACCGGAGGCCGAATTGTTGAGAAAATGATCTACAGATCATGGATTTGAGCTATAAGATTTTTTTTGTAATCCTAGGTTGTGGTCCAACATGTGTAAGGCCTGAGGGCATATGTAATTCGTTAAACTATTATAAGGATTTCTCTTTTCTATTTTCCCCGGTTATATATTGTGTTGTGTCAACCGGTTACCGGTATAATTCATGGTGATTGTGTTATAGGTTGCAAGGCGGGGCTATCCTTCATTGGATCTCCCTACCTTGTCTGCATTAAGTGGTATCAGAGCTAGTTATGAACCTGTTGATGGAGGAAGAGTTGGTTGAGAACTGATTGGATGAAAAGAACTTGAGGTAGCTTGAAGACATGTACAGATCGCCAAGCATTGAGGCAGTACAAGTCTTGCAAGTAGACCGTCGAACCTAGGATCATGAGCTTGAGGTAGTTGATAGGTGGACTTGAACAAATCGCCGAATGAGGCAAGCTGCAAGGTTGTCTGGTAGATAGCCGAGGAGAGGCAACTGGAACTTGTAGTCAAACCGCCGAACTTGAGGTAGTTGCAAGTATCTACAAACAGATCGCCGAAATAGATTAGATGTAGTATTGGTTATAAAGTGATGGGATTATATTTTCAATTAATCCCGAGAGTCTGATGCAAGAGCACTGGAGTGGTTCATTCGGTTGGAGCAGTTAGTAGTGGAGTTGCTTGGAGATTGTTGTGTTTCTTCATGTTTGAGAATTTAGAGTTGTGGATTTGGATTTAACACTTGGAGATCGTTGTCTGAATCATATTTGAGATTCATGGAATTTAGATTTGATTTTGGTGAGATATCGATTTTGGTATTGGTTCGGTGTTGGTGTGTTCTTACCAGTCGATCTTGCAGTGTGTGGAGCGAAGAGGAGTTGGCTTGCAGATGGTTTTTCGTAATTTGTGGATCATTGGGAGATGTTGTTTTGGGCTTGACAGATGTTCTTGGAGGTCTGCGTGAAGTTCTAAGAATTGTTGGAGATGTTCTTGGTGATTTGGGCTAACATTATTGTTTGCACGTTTCATTGTGAACCGGTGGATCTTTGGCCGACTTGATCAAGTTGTTGTTTCTTGTGGATGGTATAAAGAGGAAGATATGAGATTGATTTGAGACGACAGAGGTCTAAAGAAGAAAAGATTCAAAATTGATATAGTTTCCGAAGACATTTTGGTTTGGGGCGATTGAGGTCTGAATCAATGCAGACAATGCAGTCTGTTACCGGAGGCTGAATTGTTGAGCAGATGATCTGTGGATCATGGATTTGAGTTGTAAGAATTGTTTTGTAATCCTGGGCTGCGGTCCAACATGTGTAAAGCCTGAGAGCAATGTAATTCATTAAACTATTATAAGGATTTGTCTTTTCTGTTTTCCTCGATTATACCTTGTGTTGTGTCAACCAGTTACCGATATCATTCATGGTGATTGTGTTATAGGTTGCAAGGTGGGGTTGTCCTTCATCGGATCTCCCTACCTTAGCTGCATCAAATTCAATAATCCTAAGCTACATGGTAAAAATAATTTTTATTATTAGAAGAAGCCTAGGGAAAGTCCCTGAGCATCTCTTCAAGATTCAAACTAGAGTAATTAGATGGAAACAAAAGAGAAGATATAATAAACATGCATTATAGCCAAAATTTTAGAATGCACCTAAAAGTTTCCTACTAATAACCTAATTAGCTATTTATCTCAAGTTTATAAATAAATATCCACCATTTAAAGAGGATTGGGAAGCCTATAAGAAAAACAAAACATAAAAAAATAAATATTTTACCAATAATCAATCTATTTCCAACCATAAGCATAAATCCAAGAAGGCTTGCCTATATCACTGAATAGTTGAACCAAAAAATTTATAAAAAATATCCAAACATAAGGGTTAGTTGATATTATTTTCTTCCTTTGCAACTGTACTAAATGAGTCATTTACAAATTGCCCATTCACCAACTTACTAGGAACTATAATTAGAAAAGGAAATCACTTTGACCAAATTCTAGGAAATAATATTACCTAGAAGATGCCTGAAGCCTTTAATAGAAAGCACATAGAGAGAAAGAGCCAAGGACAACCTTGGCATATTAACCGAAAGAGTCCCAAATAAGTAGATTGATGGTCATCAATGGTAAGGAAAATAATAGCATTATTAAGAATCATTTGGACTAAAAGCACAAATTAAGAGCTGAATACTAGAACATGAATCATAGTAATAATGAATTTCCTTTCAATGTAGCTATAAGATTTTACAAAATTAACATTAATGAATAGAAATTATTTCTGTAAGAACCAAGCCTATTCTATCCCTTTTAATAAAGTAATAAAAATATCACAAATATACTTGAGTTCATGAAACTAGTCTATTTAGGATGCACAATTTGAAGAATAAGATAGTATAAGTTTAGAGTAAGAGCCTTTCACAATAATTTTATAAGAGACATTGATCAATATAATTTGTCTTCTAGATATTCTAACTAAAATATATGTTTAATATTTCTTTTATTATAAAGAATTCTTAAAGAATTAGAATGAATGAATTCTACATACATTTTATCAAAATCCTCACTAATTAATTTCTAGAAAGATTTATAAAATTCATAAAGAAAGTTATGATAACCAAGAGTCTTATCATTCGTCATGGGAAAAATAGCTTCATGATAATTAAAAATAATCAGATGTTGAACACAAAAAAAATCTCATTGATAAAAGAATACATAATAAGGAACAAACATAAGATAGTGTCACAAAACATTATATCTTAATAAAAGAAATCAGATTTTCGCAATCCATCAAATTTATTGCTTTTTTTTTAAATTTTATTTTATGAAATTTTGTTTTCATCTTAACATTTTGAATCACATTCCGTGATATCTCATAATATGATTTCTATCATGAATATGATCTTTGATTTGTGCTCCTCTATCTGTGATTTGCTTTAGTTGGTGAAGATCAACTAACTTGTAGCTATAATATAGGATAAAAGGGATGAGCTTCTAAGTTGGTGGTTGAACAACACGTCGCATGCAAAGAGAAAATTATAAAAAGAGTTGTTCAACTTCTAGTTGAAATGTGAAAATGTAGATTTGATTTTCTTGATTATTGAGCTGGATGATGATCACAGATGGGCTGGGCTCTTTGATAGATACTGATGCCCACCTTTGGTTTTAGTTTTGGCAGTTCTTTGTTTGGTCACAGTCTTGCACCCACTCTAATTTTAGATAGAATATTCAGAAAGTGGTGATAGTGGGCAATAAGTAATTGAAACCGGTGTATTAAGTCAAGGGTGGTAATGAGCAAATGAAGAAAAACAAACAGCTTCGACTAATTTAACGTCTCTTAAGCTTTCAGTGAATTTATGGAAAGTCGGCGTGGAAATGGAGCACTTCTGATTTTCAGGGGGTGCTCATGCTTTATGAAATGAAATTGAGTGTATTTTGAAATTTACTTACGGTGATCGATATCATGAAAGAAATTTTATATCATTGCTTTGAACTTCAACCAGTGATATTACAACTCAAGCGAGTTAAGAAATTTGAAAAGTGATATCTAGATTATCATACATGTATGCGATCTAGCACATCCCTATCACCCTCCATGGAATTTCCAACCAATAAGGATAACATTTCTTATGATCTTTTTATAATTTAATGTACATAATCTTCAGTATAGATATCAAAAGTTGGATAAGATATTTTTTCTTGATTGAACGGAGCCTATTCACATCATTGAGAGGATATGGAAGAATGATGTCAAAACATAGAACACCCACCATGGTAAGGATACTCAATTAATGCGCTTGTGAGAAGGGTGCTAAAGGAGTGTTACCTCTATGATGACTATATGGGTTTTAGTGTTACAAGAATATGGATAAGGCACAACCCTATGCATACTACCAATAAAAGAAATTAATATCACAATATTAACCAAAAACAAGGTAGGTAGGAGAATTCACATCCTAAAATATAAATGAGACCAAGCAAAGAGGAAAAAACCAAAAACAAAGCCACTAAGTAATGAGAGATACGCCACTAGGGGTAGGAATGGTCCTTTCCATCTATTTTTGCCCATATATTAGCAAGGTCTAGGTCACCTATTAGCCAATCGAAGTACTTGGATAATAGGAGAAAAGATAAACAATTAAAAGATACCAACCAAAAAATACAACCTCTTATTTTTCTTCTTCTCCTAGCCAAGTATCATGAGTAGGTGATATAGCCATAGCAACTCAAGTAAAGTTCCATATTTTTTCAATCCAAAAAAATCATGGTCAAAGGCCTAAGGAGAGGAAAAATAAGGTTGGGAGAGTTGAGATCGCCCATGACGATCTATATCCTTGATTCTTCATGTAAATGGATAAGAAACATGTGAATGAGCGCCTTGTTCTTGATGAGAAATTTGGCTACATCCATGATGATATACAAAAGGGGATATTGATCCTTGCTAGGGGTTAGAGCCAATAGAACCATGGTAGCCATACAAGGGACATCAACACAATTGTTCTTTGCAACCTTGAGAGGAGATTTGATCCAAAATGGTTCCATTATAGTCAACCTCACAACTCTCAAAAATCACCTACAACTAAAATGCCTACCACAAAGAGAGAGAAAATGTTATTGTACTATGCAACTTTGAGAGAATTTATAATCCAATATGACTCCATGAATGAGTTTCAATATTGATGATTGAATACCTACATCATTTTTTTGTCAATGATTACAATCAATGAATGCTTATAAAATCAAATAAAAAATCATAGATAAAAACCCTAGGTGAAGATTAATTTAGCTCATGACAAGTGTCTTCATCCTATTCTATTAGACAACATGACCTAAATATAGATTCCCTAAACATAAGAAAAACACTCTTAAGTTGTTTGGTACCATTCCTCCCTTAAGATCAACATAGCCTAGAAATTAAAAACCTAAGAAAAACACACCTAAGTTATTTATACAAAATAATATATTTAATAATTTCCTATATTTTTTTATCCTACAGCAAACATACATTTTCATGCTGTCGACAATCCATATGTATCTAGATGCTTGTCAAAAAAAATATTGACATCAATAGACTTAATGGACGTTTCCTCTTGTTTCTAAATTTAGCTTTATTGTTGATAATGTGATGCCCACAATTGGACCGACTTCTTTGATAGCCACTAATAACCACTTTTAGTTTTACTTTTGGCAGATCCTCTTTCATCACTATTTTGTATCCACTATAATTTTAGATTAAAGCTTTAGAAAGAGCTCGTAGTCGGCAATAATTAATTGAAATTTGACTATTAAGTCAAGGCTGATAATAAGCAAAATGAAGAAAAACAAACAGCTCGAACTGATTCAATGTCTTTTTACCATTGAATTTAGGGAAAATCGGTGCAGAAATGGAGCCATTCTGATTGTTACGCTGTGTTCATGTTTTTTCTCCATGAAATTGAGTATGCTAAGCTATGGACACAAGACAATGAAAAAATCAAGTAGAATCGGCTACTAGGAGAGTAGCTAAAATAGTCATGAGAAAATGAGCTTTATAGTATATAAATTAAACAATGTTGAGTGGCTTGTATCTTATATAGAATATATGGATTCATCTTTATAATCTATTAGGTATGACATCTACTTTGTTTTCAATTCTATCTTGTATGAATAAGTTTAATATATAGAATTATTGATGTTTAAAGTAGGAGCATGAGACATAAAAGGTGAAGTATAGATAGGTTGGTAGAAGAGAAGATGACAAAGCATAGATATGGACATGGTAGGAGAAATGAAATGTAGTATAGAATAAGGTATAGAATGAGGCATGAAGCTAGGAATGGACTAACAAGTAGATTGAGGAATGATAATGGCGAATATAATGGACTAACAAGTAGATTGAGGAATGATAATGGCCAATATAAGAGCAGCTTTAGAAGGGTTTGAATAAGAGAGAAGATTTGTGGTAGAAGTGGAAATTGTATCTAAGATACATTAGAAATATGGGCAAGCATAACACTAGTAGTGGTAGCATGGAAAGTAGGTAAAATAATAAGAAGAGGGAGAAAGGAGGAGTAGATGTATTAAAGGTCGAAATGAGAAGTAAGTAGAACAATATTATCAAATATGGTAGGGGAAGGGTTTTAAGGATGCAATATACCAAATTGGGGAACAAAATTATGATAAAACTAGAAGGAAGTGGCTTGGGTATGGTAGACAGAGAAAGATGCACCATTCAAAGAATTAGACTAGGTGATTTTAATCAAAGAATCTGTTAAAGGTCTTATATATTTTCATCTAGCTAAATTATTAACATTTCTATCGCCTATTTTGTCATTCAATATTTACTAATTCATCCATATTTGACATATTTTCTTTTAATCTAAAGTAAAATTACTTGGAGTTAGAAATTTAAACTCTTTTAGATAGACACAAATCACACTATTATATAGAAAAATTTATGCCATAATCTCCCAAAATCTATTCCGCATCTTCTCTATACTCACTTCATTACAGTATTTATTAAAATGTTACATACCGATAGAAAAAAAAAAGAAAAAAAGATCAAATCACCAAATAAATTACATATTGATAGAAACAGTTAGTCATTAAATTACAAAATAATGGTACAAGGAAAGAATATTTCCATCCACTATAAAAATTTATTTATATATGAAAAAATTAGCGAATATAATGTTTCTTTGTAGGGCATTTGCCAAAGTTTCTTTAGAAATATTAAGAAGACATTTCTTAGTATATCCTAAATTTAGCACTAGTTCCTTGAAGCACTTCCAACCCAAAGGCAGAAATATGCAATATATTAAAAAAAATTATAAACAAAATCTAAAAGTCTATTCACATTAGTCAAACTAACTAGAAATCTCATGTGAAAACTATTATTATTACAAATTTCTATTTCAAAGTTCTCAGCCTTAGACAATGAAAAGAAGCATGCACCTGAGTTACTAGAAATCCTATGGACTATAAATAGATTAAGACAGAAAATGTGTCAAGTCATATTGGTAGCTCAAAAGACTAGTTTGCATATTATATGGTGATGTGTATTTATGCTTGATAGCCTATTAGCATATCCTTTCATAACATGTTGATTAGTGTCATATCAATATGGAATTGTCTCTTCAATTTATCCACTATCCAATCACATCTTGTTATTTTCTCTTTTCCTCTTCTCTTTCTTTCTAACTAAACTTCTTTCCACCAAATACTGGCATGGCCTTTTAGCTTTGCTTTTGAAAACTTAACCCTCTTAATAACTTCTACTTCTTCACACTCAAAATACTCCATATCATTAATCCAATTGATCAACTCTTCCAGTTTCGGATTTATGAAAAATGTAGACACTTTGATCTTTGGCATTTTTCCAATCTTGGAAATCACCCTAAAAAATATTTCTTCTTGAGGATTTATTGCTACTTGTTCTTCTTTAAAGTGTTCTTAAGATTCATCCTCATTTTCATCTCTTCCTCTAACAAAAACTCATCTATGCAACTCCTCTTGTAGTGCTTGAACTTGTCTCTAGAGGGCTCTAAAATCCTCTTTTATCACAAGAACACTTCTTCCACCATGGTTCCTTCATTGAGGCATTTTTATCACATCTCACAAAACCACAACCACTATCTTGGAGCAAACTATCTCGCATTCAATTATTTTTTACATACTCGAGAACATCTACTCTGGTACCACCTGATTGAGGTTATCACCTTATAAACACAAATATCCAACAACAAAGAAATAAAAAAAAAATGCAAAAAATAAACACTTGCTTTTTGTTATCTCAGTGAACTGAAATTACAACATTCAAAAAATAACATGCTACAACCATATGAGCTTTCTCATTACAAAAATCTGCAAGAAAAAGCCATTACTTGCATTACTAGAACTATCTTTTGTCACCCCCCATTCGCCTTCTTTATCTGGAATGTATCTTACCTTAAAATGTTTTGGAATGTGTAATCCCTCGTTTTTTGATGCCAAAAGTCTGAAGTCTGATCGTCTATTTTCTTGCTCGAGAAGATATTTTATTGGAATTTGGAAATTCAGATTCCTACTAGTACAACTTCTAGGAGCCATAACTTTCAATTTTGTCATCAAATATTTAATCATTATATATATATGATTGAAAAATTTGTGAAGAGACCTACAACATTGAATTATGCTAATGCAAATTTGTCTAATTTTGAGCCCATTCGAGGCCTCTATGACCCTCAAATTGTATTTGAAGTAGTATTGGAGATATTTCTCAAAACAAAAAACTTTAATATCTCTTAAATGCCATAGGATATTGAGACAATTCTTTCGCCATTCACTTTGCATTTGAATTTTGATCCTTGGGTAATATTTTTCAACATGATTATGTGGAGTCATGGCCAGGTGTTGGGTGCATATTTAACTAAATTGAATGTATTGTGTAAATGCATGTTGCCCATGTGTATGTGCACTCAACATGAAAAGGTTGTAGGAATTGGCAATTCTATTGTATAGAAATGCGTACTCTTACAGTTATGTGGTCTAATTAAATAGTCTAAACATGGTTGTCTTCTGTGAAATTGTTTAGATCATAGCTTATATAGATCTAAGATGTATGCAAACGCATTCTACTATAAGCCCTTATCCATGTGTAATGAATTTTAGCACATAATATGATGTGTCATAGAAGGCATTGAAGTTAAGTTATTACACAAAAACGTGTAATATATAAAACTATACATAGATCAAATGAAGAGGGTGCTATGAGTGACCAATACTTTTTTAATGGTTGGAAAAAACTATGGTGACCATGATTCTCATCCTACTACAACTCTTGCTTACCATTTGAGACATATTATTTAATGCACAACTTTATGTGAACTTTGAAGTATGACATTTTTAATCTATGATCTTTAATATGATACTAAGCTTTATACAAAATAATATATTAAATAATTTCCTATTTTTTATTCTAAAAAAAATATACATTTTCATGCTATCGACAATCCTTATGTATCTAGACGCTGGTCGAGAAAAATATTGACATCAATAGACTTAATGGACGTTTCCTCTTGTTTCTAAATTTAGCTTTGTAGTTGATGATGTGATGCCCACAATTGGACCGACTTCTTTGATAGCCACTAATAACCACTTTTAGTTTTACTTTTGGCAGCTCCTCTTTTATCACTATTTTGTATCCACTATACTTTTAAATTAAAACTTTAGATAGTGCTCAAAATCGGTAATAAATAATTGAAATATGTCTATTAAGTCAAGGCTGATAATAAGTAAAATGAAGAAAAACAAACAGCTCAGGACTGATTCAATGTGATTGTTACGGTGTGTTCATTTCTTTTGTTTTTTAAAAGAAACCTTACATGAAATTGAGTATGCTAAACTATGGATACAAGACAATGAAACAATAAAGTAGAATAGCTACTAGGAGAGTAGCTAAAATAGTCATGAGAAAACGAGCATTATAGTATATAAATTGAATAGTGTTGAGCCTCTTAACTATTTTATATAGAATATGGATTCATCCTTATCTATTAGTTATGGCATCTACTTTATATTCAATTGTATTTTGTATGAATAAGTTTAAGATAGAATTAAGGATGTTTGAAGTAGGAGCATGAGACATAGAAAGTGGGTATAGATAGACTAATATGGGAAAATATTATAAAGCATATATCTCGTCATGGTAGAAGACATGAAATGTAGTATAGAATAAGATATAGAATGAGGTGTGAAGCTAGGAATGGACCAACAAGTAGATTGAGCAAGGGTAATGGTGAAGATAGGAATAGTTGTAGAAGGGTTTGACGAAGATAGAAACATTTGTGGTATGCATGGAAATTGTATCTAAGATACATTAGAAATATGGGTAATGACACTAGTATCAATAGCAAGGAAAGTATGTGAAACAATAACAAGAGGGAGAATAAAAAAGTAGATGTATTAAAGGTCAATATGAGAAGTAGATACAACAATAGTATTAAATATGGTAGGGGAAGGGTTTGAAGGATTTAATATATCAAATTGAGGAACAAAATTATAATTAGGAATATTTTGTGAGACTTGGTGCATGACTCCAATTGAGACTTAGATTGTACACATTTGTGCATGGCTCCCATGAGACTTAGATTGTACCAATATTTATGTCATTTACGAGTATCCAGATGATGCTCAAAGGAGGTTGTCTCCATGCCCGATCTTCATTTTGTTGCAGCGAGTGATTCATCGTCATCGACTTGGTACCTGGTTTTGTCACACTTTGACATTATTGGTGCAGCATTGGCTCTCTTTCTTCCTTATGGGGAGGTATTTTGGTCATCATCATTGGACCATCTTTGCAGGAGATTCGACATTGAGGGAAGGCTTCATGGTCTTTCTTCTCTCTTATGGGGGGGACATATTTTTGTTCTTCTCATTCATCATTGAGAGCATTGTGTGCTTTCATCATCTCTCTTTTGGGGGAGGGTTTTTTCCCATTAGGTTTTTATCTCTTTCTCCATTCATGGGAGATTGCATTTGCATTTGTATATGGGTACCTAACATGGCCTTGTAGCCGAGACCCATCTTGCATTGCTTAGTTGCATTGTAGACTTTAGTGCATTCCCCTAAGTTGCACTTAAGGGGGGGTGTTGGTGTAAATAATTATTCATCTTGGATATTATTAACTTTACTTAATTTTACTTAGGTACATGCATTTAATAGTAGTTTGGGTATGAAACACTTGGGTGTTTGTGCCACATTGGGATAGTGTGAGTAGGAGAATTTTCACCTTTTATGGTGTTGATCTTATCTTGTTGTTACATTCCACCTCATGTGGAATATTTTATTGTTTCTCCTACATACCCACACCTATTTCCTACCTACCTTTGTTTTTTATGAAGCCACATGTCATGTTTGTGTTCTCACATATCCCTAGCCTTGCCTACATAAGAAGACTCATCTACATTGTTTGTACGGGCAATCAATCAACATCTTGTAATGATCCAGTTGATCATATTTTGCATCTTGATAGAATACAGTTTATTCCTATCATATATTTTGTCTCTCTTATTTGTGATTTTCATTGCCTTTAGATCTTGGCAAATTCTCACATGGTATCAGAGCCATTAGAGTGTCATTGGTTTGCCAATTGAGAGAAATTTGATGCTATTTGGGGTTGTATATTTTGGATCTTTCTATTGCAGGTTAGTATTGAATCTTGATGGGTCAAATCTGAGATCACCATTGGATTGAGGAGGTCCAAGAAAATTAGTTTTGTCTTTTGTTTCATCCAAATTGGACATCGGAGGCCAAATCTAGAGGCATTTGAAGTTTGAAGCTGCGACGAAAATTTTCCAGGAATTATAATTTTGCAGACAATTTTCAAATAGTGATAACTCACTCATCCAGACTCCTTTTTCAAGAATTTTTTTTTTTTGAGGTAGAATTTTGTGATCTGTATAGTGGTGCAAGAGTTTTCTATTTTTTAGATACAATTTTTTCTGAAATCGTGAAATCCCGATTTTTACAACTTTGGAGGCTTTGTTCGGGCTCATATGGACTCTTTTTCAGGTTTCATTTTTTTAGAGTGCATATTTTTTTGTCTACTTTCATAATCTGCCATTAGTTTGTATTGATTTTGAGAAGAAATTGAACTTTCAGTATTTGGTCCTTTTTTGGCCTATTTGGTACTTGTATTTTTCTTGGATCTTAGTTTAGATCACTAGCAGTATTTGTTGAAGTCTCTTATATCTCATTTTGAGAAATTGTAATCATTGAAATTAGAAGTCCACTTTGCTATTATTTGCATGATCTTTTAATGGGGGGTCAGTTGTTCATTCATATCTCTTGGTGAAATTTCATTCAGAGGCATCTTTATCTGCACTATTCTACAGGGCTTCTTTGTTGGTGGCATCATTTTCATGTTTCCACATTTGAATATTTTATCATGATGTATGCTCTTGCTTGCACAATGTTGTACTCACACTATCATAAAGTGTCACACCTCTTTGTATCTTGTCATTGTTGACTATTTGATGTAATCCTCTTGTACACGTAGATTAGGAATATTTTGTGAGACTTGGTGCATGGCTCCAGTTGAGACTTAGATTGTACACATTTGTGCATGGCTCCCATGAGACTTAGATTGTACCAGTATTTCTTCCATTTACAATTATCCAAATGATGCTCAAAGTAGGTTGTCTCCATGTCTGATCTTCATTTTGTTGCAACGAGTGATTCATCGTCACCGACTTGGTACCTAGTTTTGTCACACTTTGACATTATTGGTGCAACATTGGCTCTCTTTCTTCCTTATGGGGAGGTATTTTGGTCATCATCATTGGACCATCTTTGCAAGATATTCAACATTGAGGGAAGGCTTCATGGTCTTTCTTCTCTTATGGGGGGACATATTTTTGTTCTTCTCATTCATCATTTAGAGCATTGTGTGCTTCCATCATCTCTTTTGGGGAGGTTTTTTTCCCATTGGGTTTTTCTCTCTTTCTCCATTTATGGGAGATTGCATTTGCATTTGTATATGGGTACTTAATATGGCCTTGTAGTTGGGACCCATCTTGCATTGCTTAGTTGCATTGTAGACTTTAGTACATTCTCCTAAGTTTCACTTAAGGGGGGGTGTTGGTGTAAATAATTATTCAACTTGGATATTATTACACTTTACTTAAGTTTACTTAGGTACATGCATTTAATAGTAGTTTGGGTATGAGACACTTGGGTGTTTGTGCCACATTGGGATAGTGTGTGTAGGAGAATTTCCACCTTTTATGGCGTTGATCTTATCTTGTTGTTACATTCCACCTCATGGGGAATATTTTATTGTTTCTCCTACCTACCCACACCTATTTCCTACCTACCCTTGTTTCTTATTAAGCCACATGTCGTGTTTGTGTGCTCACATATCCCTAGCCTTGCCTATATAAGTAGACTCATCTACATTGTTTGTACGGCCAATCAATCAACATCTTGTAATGATCCAGTTGATCATATTTTGCATCTTGATAGAATACAATTTATTCCTATCAAATATTTTGTCTCTCTTATTTGTGATTTCCATTGCCTCTAGATCTTGGCAAATTCTCACACAAATAACATCTGAACAGACTGGATGAACCGGGGACCAAAGCCAAGATAAAAGGCCACTCAATGCGATCATACACTTTAGCGAAGTCAATCTTAAGAAATATTGCTCGCTGTTGAGAGCATCTAGCCCAATCCATTCCTTCCCAAACAACAATAATATTATCCAGAATAAACCTGGATTTAATAAATCCAGTCTGTTCCGGGCAAACAATAAGCGATAGGAGATGTTGAATCTTAAGGGCCAAAGCTTTGGCAGTGATCTTATAAGAGACATTACGCAAGGTGATAGGCTGCCAATTGCAAATGTCCTCTGGGTCCCCAACCTTAGGGATAAACTTGATGCTTCCCTGATTAATCATTTTTCCCAAGGAGCAGGAATGAAAAGCTTCCAAATAGAACTTATGAAGGCCAGGACCAACACAAGGCCAAAGAGCTTTGTAGAATTCACAGGGGAAGCCATCACAACCCGGGGCTTTGTCATCTGCCATAGAAAAGGCAGCTTCTTTGAGATCATCAATGGTCAGTAAGAGATCACAAAAGGCCTGCTGCGAGTCAGGGAGCCGTTTGGGAACAACGGTTAAGCAAACTTGTAAGGCTTGGGTTCTGGCCGGAGAATCTCCCTGCGTTGTGAACACCTTCTCATAATGAGGGACAAAGACTTGCAATATGTTAGGTAGCTCGGTGAGAAGAGTCTGCCCCTCTTTTATTTTCTTAATCCCAACAAAGGTATGATGGGCATGTAGAGCCAGGAATAATTTCTTAGAAGCCCTATCGCCCACCTTGAGCCAGTGCAATTTGGCTTTGATTTGAGCTCCTCTGGCAGAGTGACTATCAACAACTTGCTTCTGATGGCGGAGTTGGGATAAACAGAGTAGCAGGGTAGAACCAAAGGAAATGATGACCATGATTCCTATCCTCAACCAAGCCGGAATGATGACCATGATGACATTCTTTCTTTTATTAATACATACATTTTTCCAATAAAAAAACTATTTAAGATAAACTTTTGAATGCTTCTGATGACTATGATGGCCATGATTCTTCTCCTACCATAACTCTTGCTATTTAACAAACTTACAATTTTTTTATTTTTTCTCTTAAATTATATTATTTAATGAACTTTGAAGTGTGACATTTTTACCCATCTTTTCAAATATAAAACTAAGATTTCTACAAACCAATATAATAAATAATTCCCTTACACATTTCTTCAACAAAATTACATTTTCATGCTATCGACAATCCATATGTATCTAGACGCTTGCCAAAAATAATTTTGACATCAATGAACTTATGGACGTTTCCTCCCGTCTCTAAATTTAGCTTTGTAGTTGATAATGTGATGCCCACAATTGGGTCGACTTTTTTGATAGCCACTGATAACCACTTTTAGTTTTACTTTTGGCAGCTCCTATTTCATCACTATTTTGTATCCACTATAATTTTAGACTAAAGCTTTAGAAAATGCTCGTATTGTGATAAAATCCATTTTGTTTCTAGAGATAAATAGTGTGCAATTGCAACCAATCTAAGATTGGGCTAATTGTGCTAGGGATCTACATGATAGTTTGGATTTGATAGTCATTATTATAGGTTCATATAATCAAATAAAAATTATAAATCCCCCCCCCCCCCCAACTTCTCTTATATTTGTAGAAGTGAGTGTGAGGAAACATCATGAAACATATTGAGATGAATGTAGCTCTTGTCAACGACTTTTTTCCCCTTGGCTATAGTGAAATCATTATGGACTAAGTTGAGGAATTGTAGGGTCATGCGTGAAGTGCATGTCTTGTAGCTACTCTTTTTGCATTAGAGAAATTTAACCTTCACATGTGGTAATTAACTTCTTTTATATAGAATTATCGGTCTTTTCTTTTTCCCAAAGAATAAATGCTCCTATATATTCATAACACTTCTAATGAAAGAGTGAGTGTTAAAATTTTAGATGTCTAGATAGATACATCTAACACAAAATTATGCAATGTAAAGAAGTATACATTTATCAAATTAAGTTTGTCTTATAGGCTATAAACAAATTCTAGATGCCCAAGACCTTCTCAATAGATAGGATAAGTTTGGTGACCATAGTTCTCCTCCTACTATAACTCTTGTTATGTAACAACTTTGTCATTTGTTATTTGATCTCTAAATATAATATTTAATGCATAAATTTATTTGATTTTTCTTTTTCTTTTTATCAACGTAGAATGCTCGAGCCATACAAATGAGACATAGCTAGAGTCATATATTCAATTGTCAATAGAATAAAAAGAAACAACTAAATTCATATCCATATTCTGTAGTCTAGCTACAAGAGATTAGACACTAAAGTTTATCTTAACACTAAACTCATGTAGCATGTCATATAATAGTGTAAATTGCATAAGACCATGCATCCCATCCCTAGACATATTAACACATAAGTACAACATATCATTTTTGGAGCACAATGAGAATATGAAATATCAAGATCTGAAGTAAATGTGACACCTTCTAATTCCTCATTATTGTAGTAGAAAATACCATAACGGCATCCACTCAGAGCACCACTTGCAACTTTTTTATGATTTCTTCCATAGCATATAGGAGACAAACTTTGATCCACTTCACCACATGCAAATGGTCTAGCATACTATTGATAAAATAGTTTAATGGTTACCCATTTTTTTTCAATATTATCATGAACAAGATTTAAACCGACTATCGAAAATGCATTGAAGCACAACTCAAAGATTGGGTAGCATAAAATAATTTCTTCTCCCCTTGTACAACTAGTGTCAACTAAAAAATTAGACATAACATCTTTAGTACCAAAGAATGAGCACCATTAAGATCCTTAACCAACTCCTAAATATGGACCATCCATAACTTGAAATCGAAGATTTTCACCTCGACGAGATAAACACCATGAAATATACAACAATTGTTTTCCTAAAGACATCACCCTTCCTATGCTAACACTCCTCTTTTTAATATCACCACCTTGATGCCTACCGCCACAACCACTTTTAACAAGCATCATAACAACGCAAAAACAACTAAACATCTCTTAATGCATTTTCATACTCTTTAACATGCAGATATTTATCTTAAACAATTGGCTTGAATAGACTTATAAACGTCGCCTTCCTTCCTAAATTTAAAACTGCCAACAATTGGACCGACTTCTTTGATAGCTACTAGTAACTATATTTAGTTTTACTTTTGGCATCTCCTGTTTGATCACTATTTTGTATGCACTATAATTTTAGATTAAAGCCTTCGAAAATGCTCATAGTGGAGAATAAATAATTGAAATATTTGTATCAAGTCAAGGCTGATATAATAATAAGCAAAAGAAGAAAAACAAACATCCTGGACTGATTTAATGTCTTTTTATCTTTCATTGAATTTATGGAATGTCGGTAAAGAAATTTACGGGGTAAATGAAATTGCTCATGCTAAGCTGTGAATAGAAGAATGTGAAAAAATAAAGTCAAATAGTTAAAATAGTTATGTGGAAATCAACATTATATTATATAAATTAAGCAATGTTGAACGGCTTGCATAAGTTAGATAATTTTAATTATCATAAATTGAAATGAATAAATAGAAGAAGATGATATCCATTTTCTTTTGTTTACTTTTGTGTTCATTGCATATTCATATTTTTAAAGAAATTTTATCATATTCTTTATTTTGATTATTAGTGTTTCTATATGTTGTCTTTTACCTACTATGAATATTTCTATTCTCAATTTTGACCTTCAAAATTGTTTATTTCATCCATATTTGATAGATTTTCATTTATCCTAAAATGAAATTATTTCAAGTTAGAAATATAAATTATTTAAGATAGACACATATCATTCTACTATGTATAAAATTTTGTATCATAATCGATCAAATTTTATTTTCATCTTCTCTATACTCCATTTCAATATTTTTGTTTAAATGTTATACATTGATAAACATCTATAAGTAAAATCACCATAGAAGTTACATACAAATAGAAAATTGTATATGAGGGTTGTTGGAACTAGGGTAAATTGGCATGGATGGTGAGTAGGATTCGTGAAATTTCTCTAGAGCAAGAAAGGGGCATTGTACAAGAAAAATATACTCTAGGAGAGGGTGGTATGGCTACTCACCTCAAGTCTTGGCATGATAAGGAAATGTGTTAGGTTCATTGGCAATGACTGGACAATTTTCTCATGACCTCCCTTTTCTAGTTAGAAGCTCAAACTCACGGGAATAATATGATCCTGGCCCTTTTGTTTATATATATGAGGTTTCATATACTAGGGCCACCAACACTTTAATGAATATGAAAGTCCTACTTTAATCAACAAGAGACCCAATCAACAAATTCACCTTTATGTAAATTCTCTATTTTGTGAACTATCTAATCCTTCAATTTCTTCCTTTTGTTCCTCTCTCTTAGTAATCCCTCCTTTGTTGAACTCATCTTTCGATGAACTCTTCACTTTGTAAACTACTTGAATCTCTAATTTACTTTTCATCATTTCCTTCTCTTTTGGAAAACATCCACTTCTATGAACAATATTTTCAATGCCATGAAGTTTCACAAAGTGATGAACTGTTGAATCTTGCATTCTCTTCCTTCGGTCAATGATTTATTCACTTGGCACACTTAAAAGTTTGCAAACACAAAATTCTACTAAACAAATAACTAACTCCTTTCAAGAAGGAACTAAGTTTGAGAATCAATACTTTGAGCCATCACTAAACAAGTGACTTTTTTGACAATTTGAAAAGTTACTGTAAGAGTAAAAGGTACTAGTTTACTTTAATAATTAAGTCACCTTTTCTCTATTTCACTTAAGCTAAATTTAGGAAGCTAAACTTAGGAATATTAATAATTAATTCATTATTAATTATTAATTGCTTTTAGGGTTTATGTTTTTAGGTTTTGATCTCCTTTTATAAGGATTTATCTCTTTTGTAAATCGTTACCTGATTATCATTATTCCATTCTTTTGCTCTAGGTTTTCAAAGCAATATTTGTGTTTTGTGAATCTTCCATTATTGTGACAGGTTATTGGCATACAAGGATTCACTGGGTTCTGTGAGGTTGTATTTCCACAACTTTTACATGGTATCAAAGCTTCAGACTTGAGGCTTTCACGTTCGTTTGATTGGTAGATTCTACCTATATCAGGCTTTCTGTGCAATTTGGGTTGATTTGGACCTCACCATTGAATCTAACATGTACAAAATAGTCAAGATTGACCTTTTGTTTGTCAATTTTTTAATAACGGGTCAGATTTGTGAGGGTTTGAAAATTATGTTTCTTTGTGATCTAGGGGGCACCTATTTTTTGGAGCAATTTGGACCCAAAAGGACCTCACATTTGGATTCAAAAGGTTGATTCCATGAATTTTGATATATAATTTGCCTATTATCGATGACAGGGGCATCTAGGGCATGATTTTTTATTGGCACATTTTTCGAGGCATGAAAATCCGTAGGGCTCTACCTGCACCTGCGTCAAAAATATTTTTTTTTAAAAATCAACTGGCTAGTAAAAGAAAAAAATTTGATTGTTCGCTTTTTAATTTTTTTTTGTTAAAAAAGTCAATCCTTTGCAACAAAAGTACATTGCATCAGCACTGACGTCATCATGACATCATATTGATGTCAGCAGTACAGTCAGCAATACAGACAACATGCATGGTCCTTGTGACCCTCTTTGTGCCCTAAAAGAGGGGTTTTTTTCTTTTGGCCATAACTTAGGCATACAATATCGGTTTTTAGAAAACAAGATATCGTCGAAAAGTTGGTTTCGTCTACTTTCCAGATATGTGGGTTTCATCATTTTTTTTTTTTTCTTCTGGTGCATTCTACAGCCATTTGAAGTCAGAGGTGGTGTTTTCAGTCCTGAGCTCGTAACTTTTCACCAGTTTCTTCGTTTTTTGCGATTTCAGTGGCGTTGGGACGGTGTTTCAGAGCTCTTCACAGGCATCCATGTACTTTTCTAGATTTTACTCCAGGTACATTTTATTCAGTTTTTTGTGTTTTCACACCCTAGTGAATTACTTGGAAATATGACGTCGTGGAAACTTCTCGTTTGCATGGGATGACTTGATTTTGCTATTCTTTATGTATTTCCAATCTTATGTCTTTTTTTGACATTATGAGCTTTCAGTGTAAGCACTTATGATTTTGTAATCGCACTGAGATAAAGTGCCTCTGTATTGCACATGGGTAAGTGCGCAAAGATGGTGGTAAAAAGGGGGAAGTATAAGTGAACACTTTTTTTCTGAAATCAGGTGAACTTGAACTTGGAGGCAAAATTTGAAAGTCATCCACTCAAGATATGAAGATAATCAAACAACAAATATTGTGGTAATCTGAATCTAGTTTCCAAACTACTAAACTTTTTCAAAATTCGATAAGATTAAGGGGGTCAAATCCTTTGTGCACAAAAAGTGGACCCTGATTTTTTCATAAAATCATAACATAGTGTTTGACGTGCGCATCAAGAAAGTCATAGTTAGATTTAGTATTTTGACAAATCCTTTGGCAGAAAGATAGTTAAGAGTGAGCACTAGAAGATGTGTATTTTTTTGTAATTTTTTGTTGAGTATTTTTTTTAATGATTTTTCCAATCGAGCACATCCTGAAAATTACGTACCTGTTCGTGCGTGAAGCATAAGTTGCACTAAAAAAAATCATAAAATACATTTTTTTTTTTAAATTGTAAATAAATCAAGTGCACTACAATAATATATAAAGTTTTTTTAAATTTGGATAAGTATATAAAAATTTATTAAAAAAATGGTGCACATATGTCTATGAGAACTATGGAGACACTTGTAAAAGAAATTCAATAATAATTGTTGGCATTTGCTTGAAGATTGCATTAATGATATGTTATGTTGTCATTGATGTCAATTAACCGGTTATGATGTTATGATTGATATTGTAATGATGTTGTTAATGTTGTCTTGAACCGATAAGAAGAGCTAGTAAGAAGAGCTAGCAAATGGTAATGCAACTAGTAGGAGAGTTTGTATTGGAAACTGGTATTACTTATGTTATGGAGTGTTGAACCGGTAACCCTACCTGTAGAATAATTCCAAACCCTAACTGATGGAGTTGAAGCAAATTATGATCAAATGGTGAACGACAAAGATTATGACATGTATGCATGTTGAATGAGGAATGTTTTAAATGTTTCTTGGCGCGTAGAGACAATGGTTTTTGTCTTGGGAATGAGCAAGTTCATTACATGTAATGCAAACCGCGTGATGAGTTACAGAGTTCGATGAAGCGGTGATCAAGGAGCGGTCAAGGATATCTTGAGTGATGTGCATTGATTTCTATGTTATTTGCTATGTAATCCAATGGTCATACTTGAACCGATTTGTTTGTAATCTCTATGAGATGTTTAGATTTGTGATGTGTTACCGACCTAATAATTTGTTTTTAAGGTCGATGAGTTGTTTTGTTTGAGTGTTGGCAAACTTGTAGTTGAGAGTGAGAGAGTGGTTGTCGAACTTGATAAAGTATCTGCGGTATGTGTAATGGTAGATAGGAGCATGAAAATGATCTGAACAAGCAAGTGTAGTGCTATTCAAACAGATCACCAAACCCTTGTTGTTTTCTAACAATTACAGCAGTTAAATCCCCTAATTGGGTAAGATCTAATAATCTTCTTTATTAAAATCCTCTAACCAGATGATCCATTACCTTGGATTCTAAATTCTCTACTAAGGTTACTCCTAATCGGGTATTGCTTTTAATAGGGCATTATAATAAATCCCTTAACCGGGTGGTTCCTAACAGGATTTGTTCTTAACAGGACTTTTTGTAAAGCTTTAACAGGCTAGGCTCCTAACAGGGCGCACTTCAGAAGAGTTCAAAATACTTGTGGGTATTCATCCTCACCATGGTTTTTCCCATTTGGGTTTCCACGTCAAAAATATTGTGTCAAGTGGTGAATGCTTTCTGTGGTTATGTTTATTGTTGAATTGCTTAACTGCTAAATCCACTTTGATATGTTATGACAACCGACAGGAAACTGAAATATGTTTTGACTACTGTCAGTAAAGTATTTGAATGGTCAAGATAAAAAGTTACGTGAGTTTCAAGTTGTTTTACTTTTAATCTGTTATAACAGTCAACCGGTTTATCTTGTCTGTATTATTGCATTTGAAGTTCAATGTTGAAACCAGTCAGTTTAGAATTTGTCTTGAGAGGTTAATTTTGAGTTTGGTGAAAGTATATAAATTTTTCTATCTATTGATTCACCCCCCCCCCTCTCAGTAGTTGACCAGATCCTTATTCTTTCATCATACCATCAATTGGTATCGGAGCATTTCAGGTCCTCTAAGGTCTAATCCTTACAACTTGAGGTAAAGATCTTTTTGAACATGATGAAGAAGGAGGGTCCGAAGTTTAACAGAGAGAACTACCAAATATGGAGTGATAGAATAAAAATTTATATCATAAGTCTTGGAAGTCAATACTGGGAACATGTTGTTACTCAATATGTTGCACCTAGTGGGACTATGACTGATGATCAAAATAAAGAGCAACAAGGAAACCATCAAGAACTAGAGGCTATTATTAGTTCTTGTTCTGATGCAGAATATGTCGACGTCCATGGTCTAGAGACTTCTTACGTGGTATGGAAGAAACTTGAAGAAATCTATAGTGATGATGAGAATGTGAAGATTGCCAAAGAAGAGAGTCTAAGAGGAAAATTCGATGACATGCAGATGGCTGAAGGTGAAAATATCCAACAGTACGGTCAGAGGATAAAAGTGATAGTCGGTGAGATCAAGAGTGCTAGTGGTAAAGTTGAAGATTCCACAGTGATTAGCAAGGTGTTGAGAACCCTGCTACCGGTCTACGCTATCCAAGTTGCAGCCATTCAGAAGCTAAAATCAATTGATAAAACTAAGGTAACTCTAGATTCCATCATTGGTAAGCTTACTGCTTTTAAATTAAATGGTTTCAGTCACAGTTATAAATCTAGATCCAACAGAGATGCTGATGATGAAGACAATCTAGTTGAGCTTGAAGCATTGTTGGCTAAACGGTTGCCAAGAGGTATCGGTAAGTATAGAGGTAAATTACCTTGAAATGTTTTGCTTGTAACAAGATTGGAGACATTGCAACTAACTGTCTTAATGGTGATAATGAGCATAAGCGTGAGAAGTTCAAGAAGTACAAAGGTAAAGGCAAAAGAGATTGTCTTATTGCAGTTGATGGTGGTATCACTGATGAGGAATCTGAGGGTGATGCTAATGAAGACATTGTCTTTGTTGCCATGAAAGAGGAGACATATGATCAGAAGGCATTAGTGTCTCGCATGGATAATTCAAATGATTGGATCATTGATAGTGGTTGTTCACACCACATGACCGGTGACCAGAGCAAATTTTTGTCCTTGAAGGAATTTGATGGAGGAGTTGTGAGATTCAGGAATGACTCACCCTGCATGGTAAAAGGTAAGGGAACTATTTCTCTTAATGGAAAGAGCAGGTCAGATGATGTCTACTGGGTTGAAGGATTAAAACACAATATTTTGAGTGTTGCACAACTCAATGACAGAGGTTATACATTAGAGTTTAAGGATGGTATGCGCAAAATCTATGGGAGCAAAGGTGAACTAATTACACCCGGTAAGAAGACTAAAGGTAACCTGTTTCACCTGAATCCTAAAGTCAACAATTGTTTAATTGCTAAGATAGATGATAGTTGGCTTTGTCATAGGATATTTTGTCATATAAACTTTGATAACATTGTTAAGATTAGTAAGTCCAATTCAGTGAGAGGATTGCCTTAGTTGGACAAACCGGTTAATGCTCTGTGTAAGGAATGTCAATTGGGTAAGATGACAACCTCAACTTTCAAGAGCAAGTCCTATTCAGAAGAACACTTGTTAGATCTGGTTCATATAGATCTCTGTGGACCCATAAGGACTAAAAGTATTCAAGGTGATAGATATTTTATGATCTTCATTGATGATTATTCAAGGATGATGTGGGTCACATTTCTGAAAGATAAGTCAGAAGCTTTTAGTAAGTTCAAGGCATTTAGGGCCTTAGCTAAGAAGGAAAGTGGCATGAAGATAAAGTGTCTAAGGATGGATCAAGGCAGTGAATTTACTTCTGAGGAATTCACTAGGTATTGTGAAGAAAAGGGCATCAAAAGCCAGCTTTCTGCACCGAGGACACCACAACAGAATGGTATTGCAGAGAGGAACAATAGGTCATTTGTTGAAGCTACTAGAATGATGTTGATTCAAGGAGGTATAGCAAATACTTTTTGGAGAGAAGTTGTCAGTAAAACTATCTACACTATGAACCAGATACTGGTAAAAAGAGGTCAGGATAAGACTCCTTATGAATACTGGTATGGTAGATCACCTAATGTCAATTATTTTAAGATATTTGGTATTAAATGTTTTATTAAGAGAGGTGACTATGTTAGCAAATTTGAGGCTAAGAGTGATGAAGGTATATTTCTTGGTTACTCCACCAAGAGTAAGGCCTACAAATGTTACAACAATCGAACTCAAAGAATCATTGAAAGTGTTGATGTTCGAGTGGATGAGAATCTTGAAGTCTCAAGGGAAACCAGTGCGGAGAAAAAGGAAGAAGATCCTTGCATTCTGTTTTTGGAGCCAGAACCGGTGAAACCTGAAACTGGTAAAGAATTTTGTTGTGCCAGTTCAACCGGAACAGGTAGAATCAGAATTTGATGATGATAATGAAGAAGAACTTGAAGATAATGATCATGTTATTCCTAGGTATGTGAGACTCAATCATAATCCTAATCAGATTAGTGGAGATAAAGATGTTGGAGTCCTAACCAGAAGAAGAATTAGAGAGAATTATTGCATGATCTCCACTATTGAGCCTATAACTACTAAGGAAGCATTTGGTGATGATCATTGGATCAAATCTATAGAGGAGGAGCTTGATCAAATTGAGAAAAACAACACATGGACCCTTGTACCTAGACCGGTAAATAAGAATGTGATAGGTACTAAATGAGTATTTAGGAACAAACTAAATGAAGATGGAGTAGTAGTCTGAAACAAGTCTAGATTGTTTTTCAAAGGCTATGCACAAGAAGAAGGAGAAGATTATGGTGAGACTTTTGCACCAGTTGCTAGACTTGAAGGTGTCAGGACTTTACTTGCTTTTGCAGCACATAAGGGATTCAAAGTATATCAGATGGATGTAAAGTCAACTTTTCTAAATGGGATACTAGAAGAAGAAGTATACATTGAGCAGCCAGATGATTATGCTTTGACTGATGATAAAGATATGGTACGTAAACTGCACAAAGCACTATATGGTTTGAAGCAAGCACCGAGAGCATGGTATGAGAGGCTACATTCACACCTGATGAAGATAGGTTTTCAAAGAACCAGTGAAGACAACAACATATATCTCAAATCTGAAGGAGATAAGATACTAGTAAGTGAAGTGTTTGTAGATGATATCATATTTGGAGGAAATGATGACATGAGCAATGACTTTGCAAATGAAATGAAAAATGAGTTTGAAATGTCTCTTGTGGGATGGTGCAGGAGCACCTAAGGGTTGAAATACCCTTAACCAATTTTGGCTTGTGAGACCTTCCAATGGTCATGTAAATACATAAGGACTGGATCTCGTCCATTTGTATGGTTGTTTAGTTGCAGTTTTTAAAATGTCTCTTATCGGCAAGACCTACCCTGATCGGCAAGTCTTACCCTGATGAGTTCACCAGAGTTGGGAGTGGTTGTATCGTGTATCGGAAGGAGTGGTTTCAAGTTACCCCGATGATTAACTTGACCTGTATTCGGACAATGATCGCAGATGATCCTACGACTGTCTCTATACCGCGATGGGAAGATGATCACCAGATAATCCTCACGACTTGGCGACAAAGCACGTGCAAAAAAAGGCGAGTTAACGACCATGCAGGTTGAAGGTGGATCAACGGCGGTCGCTATACCGCAATGGAGAGATGCATGAAATTTATTCCCCGTGACTTGGTGACCAAGTGATGGGGCCCGGCAAGAGAGAATCTCAGGCAAGTTAACGAGTGAACAAGTCCGAGATGATCAGACGATTGTCATTATACCGCTATGGCGAGATGCACAAAGTTTATTCCCCGCGACTTGGCAACCATGGTGGGACCCAACGACAAAGAAGAGTTTCATCCTGGGCGGTTAGTGAGGTCGTGCTAAGGTGGTAGGATAGGGACCTCAGAGCCAATCAGGGAGTGCTATGTGGTGGAGCGCAAAAAGAGAGATCGAGCAAGATCAGACAATCGGGATAGCTGTTTGGTTGTCTTGTCGATGACCTGATGGAACATCACAAAGTGGAGGAAGATGGCGTCCATCAGGCTAACATGTTTGGAGGGGTCCCAATGACCCGATGGAAACGCCCAAGAAGCGAAGGAAAGCATTGGCCATCGGCGAAGGTGTGTTTTGGTTACCCCGATCACCTGATGGAAAAGTGCCAACTTTGCAAGTCACCAACGGGCATCGAAAGCCAGGTTATGAGGCTACGTCGATGACCCATTATGAAATTGTTTTCTCTATTTTATAACTGTCTATGTTTCACGATAGATGGATGAGCTATAAAAAGACTAATTGTAAGGCGTTGGATCGATTGGATACTACAGGAAACACAAGAGAAATACATACAAGTCTGCTTTCTGGTTTTCTATCGCTGAGTGTTGTATTGTCTTGTTTTGTTAAGTTTCATTATAATTCTGTAATTAAAGCTTCCTTTTTGTTGTTCGTTTCTTTGTTTTGAATTTACAGTGTAAATATGGCTTTGCCTTGAACCTTCACCGTGGGATCCACACGGCCATTGGAGTTCTTCAAGAAGAGCCGAAAATGTATAGTAAGAGTAGAGTAGTAGTAAGAGGAAACTAGGAATTGGCCATCGCCATTTCTGCATACTAAGCCTAGGCGAGCTTGGAAGAAGTTCGGCTAGGTTTCAGTGATCGTAAAGGAGTAAGTGCGAGGGAGGACTGGTGTAGAAGTCTGATTGCAAAATTAGACAGGATGATGACTTTACAGACTGCGAGTAGGCAAGGGTAGTCCTACACCTCTGCAACTCATAGTGACAGAATCTAGGAGTATGGAGAACAAGCTTCTTTATGAGCTTGTATCGAGTGTGGTAAGAAAATGCTGGTAGGGAAGCACTTAGAAGTCTAGAGGGGTAGACTTGGAACCCGAGAATGGATAGAAGCAAACCATCAAAGAAACCAAATTGATGGCAAACTAGGTTGCCTCCCTATCATGGGAGAGATAAAAAATTCATAGGCTTGCAAATTTAGCAGATGAAGAGTGGTATTTTTATCACACAATCTAAGTATGTGAAAGAGGTGTTAAAGACATTTGGTATGAGTGACTGTAAACCAGTTGGGACATCAATGGTTACAGGTTGTAAATTGTCTAAGGAAGATGAAGCTAAAATCTATTGATGAAAAGGAGTACAAGTCAATGATAGGGAAATTGCACTATGTTGTTCATAGCAGACCAGATATAGCTCATGCAGTTGGTCTAGTTGCAAGATTTCAGAAGAATCTGAAAGAAACACACCTGATAGCAACCAAGAGAATATTCAAATATTTGAAAGGTACTATTGACTATGGATTATGGTATCCATATGCAAGTAACTTTGATTTGAAGGTGTATACAGGTGCAGATTGGGCAGGCAATGTTGATGATAGAAAAAGCACAACCAGTGGAGCTTTCTTTCTTGGAGGAAGGCTTGAATCTTGGAGTAGCATTAAGCAGTGTTGCATATCTCAATCTACAGCTGAAGTTGAGTATGTTGCAGCTTATATGAATTGTACCCAAGCTATCTAGATGAAACACATTTTGGAAGGATTCAAGATGAAGTTTTCAAAACCAGTAAAGATCTTATGTGACAACACCAGTGCCATAAATATTTCAAAGAACCCGGTAATGCATGCTAGGACCAAGCATATTGAATTGAAGTATCATTTCTTGAGAGAAAAAGTGCAGAGTAAAGATGTGATATTGGAGCATGTTTCTACCAAGGAGAAGCTTGCAAAAATCTTTACTAAACCTCTACCTAAGACTACTTTTGAGTATCTTAGAGGTCAGCTAGGGGTTGTACCCCTTCATGAGGTCAATTGAGCATGATGTAAGAATACATCAGTCCCGGAGCCACTTGTAGAATTTTACAGTTGGATTGGTGTAGAGTGGAAGCTATTCCACAGGGGGAGCATCAAGTTGCAGGTTGATGATGTTAAATAGTGAAGTTTGACATTGCATGTTTTACTTTCACTTTGGCATTGTTGTCAAAGGGGGAGAAGAACTATAAGACTATGAGGAGTATTGTATGATTGTGGTAAAATGTAAACTAGGATTCCAATACACATCATCACAATCAAGGGTTTTGGTATTTGTATTGCCATGAATGCCAAAGGGGGAGATTGTTGGCATTTGCTTGAAGATTGCATTAATGATATGTTATGTTGTCATTGATGTCAATTAACTGATTATGAGTTATGATTGATGTTGTAATGATGTTGTTAATGTTGTCTTGAATCGGTAAGAAGAGCTAGTAAGAAGAGCTAGCAAAGGGTAATGCAACCGGTAGGAGAGTTTGTATTGGAAACCGGTATTACTTATGTTATGGAGTGCTGAACCGATAACACTACCTGTAGAAGAAGTCCAAACCCTAACTGATGGAGTTGAAGCAGATTATGATCAAATGGTGAACGAAAAATATTATGACACATATTCATGTTGAATGATGAATGTTTTAAATGTTTCTTAGCACATAGAGACAACAGTTTTTGTCTTGGGAATAAGCTAGTTCATTGCATGTAAAGAACTATAAGACTATGAGGAGTATTGTATGATTGTGGTAAAATGTAAACCAGGATTCCTATACACATCATCACAATCAAGGGTTTTGGTATTTGTATTGCCATCAATGCCAAAGGGGGAGATTGTTGGCATTTGCTTGAAGATTGCATTAATGATGTTATGTTGTCATTGGTGTCAATTAACCGGTTATGATGTTATGATTGATGTTGTAATGATGTTGTTAATGTTGTCTTGAAATGATAAGAAGAGCTATCAAAGGGTAATGCAACCGGTAGGAGAGTTTGTATTGGAAACCGGTATCACTTATGTTATGGAGTGTTGAATCGGTAACCCTACCTGTAGAAGAAGTCCAAACCCTAACTGATGGAGTTGAAGAAGATTATGATCAAATGGTGAACGACAAAGATTATGACACGTATGCATGTTGAATGAGGAATGTTTTAAATGTTTCTTGTCACATAGAGACAATGGTTTTTGTCTTGGGAATGAGCAAGTTCATTGCATGTAATGCAAACCGTGTGATGAGTTACAGAGTTCGATGAAGTGGTGATCAAGGAGCGGTCAAGGATATCTTGAGTGATGTGTATTGATTTCTATGTTATTTGCTATGTAATCCAACGGTCATACTTGAACCAATTTGTTTGTAATCTCTATGAGATGTTTAGGTTTGTGATGTGTTACCGACCTGATAATTTGTTTTTAAGGTCGATGAGTTATTTTGTTTGAGTGTTGGAAAATTTGTAGTTGAGAGTGAGAGAGTGGTTGCCTAACCTAATTATGTATCTACAGTATGTGTAATGGTAGATAGGAGCATGAAAATGATCTGAACAAGAAAGTGTAGTTCTATTCAAACAGATCAGCAAACCCCTGTTGTTTTCTAACAATTACAGCAGTTAAATCCCCTAATTGGGTAAGCTCTAACAAGATTCTTTATTCAAATCCTCTAACCAGGTGATCCATTACCTTGGATTTTAAATCCTCTACTGAGGTTACTCCTAACAGGGTATTGCTTTTAATAGGGCATTATAGTCAATCCCTTAACTGGGTGTTCCCTAACAGGATTTGTTCTTAACAAGACTTTTTGTAAAGCTTTAACGGGCTAGGCTCCTAATAGGGCGAACTTCAGAAGAGTTTAGAATACTTGTGGGTATTCATCCCCACCATGGTTTTTACCATTTGTGTTTCCACGTCAAAAATATTGTGTCAAGTGGTGAATTCTTTTGTGGTTATGTTTATTGTTGAATTGCTTAACTGCTAAATACACTTTGATATGTTATGACAACCGACAACAAACTGAAATATGTTTTAACTACTGTTAGTAAAGTATTTGAATGGTCAAGATTAAAAGTTATGTAAGTTTCACGTTGTTTTACTATTAATCTGTTATAATAGTCAACCAGTTTATCTTGTCTGTATTATTGCATTTGAAGTTCAATGTTGAAACCAGTCAATTTAGAATTTGTCTTGAGAGGTTGATTTTGAGTTTGGTGAAAGTATATAAAATTTTCTATTTACTGATTCACCCCCCTCTCAGTAGTTGATCGGATCCTTATTCTTTCATCATACCGTCAATAATATGTTATTGGTGTTCAAATTTTAAAAAAATTATATGGTTAGAAGTCTCAAAAGATGGGTGAAAATATGGTAGCAATTTTAGAAATACCCACTTGATGAAGTCTAAACCTGATGATGGGTATGTGCAAGATCATGGTGTGCCAAAACAGGCCCTTAAGTGGCAATAAAATTTCAAAAAATCAGAGTTATGCAACTTGACATGAAAATTTGAATAAGTTGTGAACATTATTTTTAAAATATGTAAGAAGAGAATATATAGAAAATTGAATGTAGTTTCTAAGCTACTAGTTGTTTTTTGGAAAAAAAAAATCCTATTTGATGAAAATTTCTTCAATGCAGTGGTACTAAAAGTTGAGGAAAAAAATAAGAAGTAGATGTATGTCTGACCACCCTAATCATAATCAAATCATAATATTTTTTTATAATATTTATAATATAAGTATTAGACTCATGTCCGGTTGTGACACATATTTTTTTTTAATTTTTTATAAAGTAAATAATTATTTATGAATTTTTTACTACGACTTTTCAAAAATTCAGAAACTCCTATGTCTGACCACCTTAACTTGGTCAAAACCTTATGAATTTTTATTTTTTTTAATTTTTCCCTATAGTAGACGAAGCATAGGATGTGACGCATGTTTTGGATTCAAAAAATGTTATACCGTTTGAAAGTTATGAGTGTTTTTCAATCAGTATGTCAATCAGGACTATTGTCAGAATTCAATTAGAAAATAAATAATAATTATTTATTAAAGTCAAAATAAGACAAGCCTTATATTGTTGGAAAGTTGGGAATGTCCTTAAAAATCCCTTTTCGTTTTATCAATTTTGGCTACAAAAAAAGTCGTCAGCCACCAGTGTAAAGTCTAGAAAATCAAGGAATACTGAAAAACACGTTTTTTCAGTTGACTTTCTAGGCTTGTCACTTCCACGCCCAATACCAAAGCATTCTCGAGCCGAAATTTGAAATTTGAAAATTTGACTACAAAAATCGGATATTCGATTTTAATATATAAACTTGTGGTCCCCAAAAATTTTCCCATTGCCGCCTTTTATTTACTGAACTGCCACATTAATGGCGATGGCAGAAATCCGATATCCGATAAAATCTGATATCGGATTTTATTAGTCATATTTTAGAGAGAGAGAGAGAGGGGGGGAGTGGGGAGAGAGAGAGAGAGAGAGAGAGAGAGAGAGAGAGAGAGAGAGAGAGAGAGAGAGAGAGAGAGAGGGGGGAGGGATAGAGAGAGCTTAGGGGAGAGAGGGAGGGAGGGAGGGGGGAGGGATAGAGAGAGCTTAGGGGGGAGAGAGAGAGAGAGAGAGAGAGAGGGGAAGGGAGAGGGAGGGAGGGAGGGGAGGGAAGGGAGAGGGAGGGTGTCTTTGGACACCTTAGGACACAATATGACCCCTGAGGGCACAATATGACCCAAAGCGACCCAATATGGTGTCATTAGGGGTCATATAGTGTCCTAAAAGGTCATAAGGGTTCATGGGACACCATATGACCCCTTAGGACACCATATGACCCCTAACGACATGAATTGGTGTCTTAAGGGGTCCTATGTTGTCCATAGGGGTCATATGGTGTCTTGGGACACCAGACACCATATGACCTATTATGACACCATTATGGACATCATATGACCCCTAACGACACCATAGGACCCCTTAAGACACTAAATCATGTTGTTAGGGGTCATATGGTGTCCTAAGGGGTCGTAGGCCACAATATGACCCCTTAGGACACAATATGACCCAAAGCGACCCAATATGGTGTCATTAGGGGTCATATGGTGTCCTAAGAGGTCATAAGGGTTCATGGGACACCATATGACCCCTTAGGACACCATATGACCCCCAACAACATGATTTGGTGTCTTAAGGGGTCCTATGTTGTCCATAGGGGTCATATGATGTCTTGGGACACCATACGACCCGTTATGACACCGTTATGGACACCATATGACCCCTAACGACACCATAGGACCCCTTAAGACACCAAATCATGTCGTTAGGGGTCATATGGTGTTCTAAGGGGTCGTAGGCCACAATATGACCCCTTAGGACACAATATAACCCAAAGTGAACCATTATGGTGTCATTAGGGGTCATATGGTGTCCTAAGAGGTCATAAGGGTTCATGGGACACCATATGACCCCTAACGACATGATTTGGTGTCTTAAGGGGTCCTATGGTGTCCCAAGACACCATATGACCCCTATGGACACCATATGACCCCTATCTTTCTCCCTCTCTCTCTCTCTCTCTCTCTCTCCCTCTCTCTCTAAAATATGACTAATAAAATTTGATATCCGATTTAATTGGATATCGGATTCCTGCCATGTGGCAGTTTACTAAATAAATGGCAGCAATGGGAAAATTTTTGGGGACCACAAATTTTTGTACTAAAATCGGATATTCGATTTTATCCGATATTCGATTTTAGTACAAAAAACCAAAAAAAAAGGGTTTGTGGGCCATTTTGTAGATTCCAACGGCCCATAGTCTGCATATTCTATTTTTTGTCGAGGATCATGGGTTTTCAAATAGTTAGAGACAAATTTGTGCTTTTGGGAGATTCTTAAAGTGAAAACTTACATTATCAATCATGAAGGAGCATGTGTGGAGGGAAATGGGGAGTAGTAGTCGCCGGAAGTCTAAATGCAAAAGAAAACTTTCAAATGACCAAATTGAAGTGTATAGAGAAAGAGATAGAGAATGTCATAGGAGGAGAAGACAAGGTATGTTAAATATTGCTAATGTTACTTCAACTGAAGAGGAAATTGAATTTGAAATTGTGCCACAAGTTATTGAAAATGAAAATGTAGATTTTGAAAGTGAAAATATTGAAAATTTTGAAAATGTTGAAAGTGATAATGAAAATACTCAACATGTGGAAAATTTTGACATAGGAGGTGAAAATGTGGAAAACTTTAACATTGAAGGTGGAATTGCTCAACCAAGTGAACCATATGTAACACCTAATTACTTTAGAAATGAAGACCCTCTCATGGATGAAAGACAAATTCCAAATCCAAGACCTTCAAGAACCCCAAAATGGTTATTTGAAATCGATGAGAACATTATTGCGAATCGTCAACAAGAACCGTTCGGTTGTGGGCTACACAACTTTTCAACCAAAATTTTAGTAATAAGACATTGACCGAGCAATGCCAACTCTTTGTTCAATTGCTAAAGATGATAAAGATGAGACCATTGCTAAACAAATTGAAGATTTGTATGAACAAGAAGATGGAGAGAAATTCTATTATTGCAAAAAATCTATTTGACACTCTCAATTCTATTGGAAAGAATACCAAAGAAAGAGATAAGAGAGCCACTCAAAGAGTGATTACAACCTCCTTAGTAAGCCATCAATTAAGGAAGGCTCATCCAATGAGACAAACTTGTGTTGATTTTAACATAAACCGTAAAACTTTGGATAGAGCACTTGCACGAAGACAAAGACTTGACGATCCACTTCAACAAGATACATGGGCATTTGGTGGGAGGCTTCCACATGTTGATAGAAAGTTGACTGACAATGTGAAGGAAGAGATTCAACAATTTTAGCACTCTAATTCTAGAGTGTCACCCAATGTAAAGGACGTTTTGAAATTAAGAATCGGCAACCGAAACTGCACACCGCATCCCAAACATTTCTTGGAATCAAGCCAAACAATGTTGTACAAAAATTTTTGTGAATTACATCCAACTTTGCAAATATCACAAAGGGCCTTTGAATATTTGAAACCATTTTATTGTGTTCCTCTTAAGATTCGCAATACCTGTTGTTGCAAGTACCATGTGGAGTTTTCAATGTACCATGAACTTTTATGTCATATTCGTTCTATGATGCATACTAATGAGATGTTGCAGGAGTGTGGTGCAATGCTATTTCCGAGATCATCAAGAGACTTGCAAGATCTATTTCTATGCCCTAGAGATGATGGCTGCTATTTCTATAGAAATGATTGTTTGAATGAGAAGTTCTCAGAATTAGGGCTCGTCAAAGTTTGACAATTTTGAGCACTTAGGGCGCTCAAGGGACGACGCTGGTAGGGTATAACCCCGAGCGTTGGATCAAGTGGGGGGGCAAAATAGGAGCATGCGTAGGGTAATAATGCCTAATTGGACATGTTAGAGCTGATGGTTCATCATCGCGATGAGCAGAATGAGAAATCGGCCACGCGACAACATTCGATTGAGTGAGACTGACGATTTTTTTGCCAACAGAAAAATTGCTTCCCTAATAAAACCATAGGGCAACTTGAAAAACTGAGATAGGCTTTTGTAGGGACCCCTTTCATGGCCCCGTAGGTTCAAATGGATCATTTGCAGGTGCCATTGATTCTGAGTTAGGGCCCGTCAAAGTTTGACAATTTTGAGCACTTAGGGCGCTCAAGGGATGACGTCGGTAGGGTATGACCCCGAGTGTCGGATTGAGTGGGGGGGAAAAATAGGAGCATGTGTAGGGTAATAATGCCTAACTGGACATGTCGGAGCCAACGGTTTGTCATCATGATGAGCAGAACGAGAAATCGGCCATGCGACAACATTCGATTGAGTGAGACTGATGATTTTTTCGCCAACAGAAAAATTACTGCCCTAATAAAACCCCAAGAGTTCGACCAAGGTGGGGGGAAAAATAGGACCATGCATAGGGTAATAATTAATTGTATCAAGTATTGTTCATTAAATGAATTGTATTGTATTGTTCATTAAATGAATTGTATTGTTCATTGAATGAATTGTATTGTATTGTTCATTAAATGAATTGTATTGTATTGTTCATTAAATGAATTATATTGTTCATTATAAAAACAACACCTACGATGAAATGAAATGAATTGTATTGTTCAATAAATAGCCATTATTAACCATTGTTAATTATTGGAATGAAGATTAAAGATTTCCATGATAACACCACGCACAGATGAGCAACAATTTATATGATCGAATATCAACTTCTGTATATATAAAAATGTCAAATGATTACAAATGTATGTCCTGTAAAGCGGAAAATCGAACCCTAGGTGTTACCCCCACTCCAAGGAGAGAGAAAGGAGGTCACTAGGATTGACGGTTTTCACTTAGGAGAGACTTTACATTCAAAAGAGGGGTTGAAACCCATAAGATCCAATCTCACACAATGCAAGACTAGATTCTAAATGAGTTTCAAGGGTTGAGACATCAAGGATACCCTCTTTTGTAAAGAATGTAGATAGAAGGATTGAACTAGGAGTGCATGTAAAGTAAGAAAGATTCGTTTGTAGACAGAGATAGGGACACAGGATGAAGCTGCGGACCTGAAATTAGCAGTAAAATGTCGAGACAATGCTGTCCTGCAAATTTGAGCGAAATTTGACAGGACGATGGCGCCCGGAGTGAACACGGTCCTCCGAAAAATCCACGAAACGAAGGGGGATTTGTTCGTCTTTGCACAAGGATTCCAGATCTTCAATTACAGCCGCGTACCTGCAACCTACACACAGAAAAGAGAGGACGATTGGGGGGTTAGGGATTAGGGGTTTGCCTTTAGGTCAAACCCCGGTTTTGGAATTAACCAAGAAATGAGAATGTTGTAAATGTAAGTGTTTGTAATGTAATCAAGTACTGATACCTTGTTGTAAGAATGTTTGTATTCTTACATGCGAAGGTGTAATGATGTTGTATGTTATATGTTGTAGGTGATCTCCTCTTCAATGGTTGAATCCTTGTCTTGAATGCAACACCTAGCCTTGAATGGAGACCTAGAATGCTCAATTGCTTGAAGGAATGCTTGAATGCTTGAATGTTTGAATATCGCTTCCGCCTCTTGCACACATATATCTTTCCTCTTTTCCTACCCACCCTTTCTGGGAGGGGAAATGTAATTTATATACTTGTCAATTAGGGTTAGGAGACTGATTTTTCTGACCTTAGGCCGACCTAGGAACATTATTTTCCAATTTGCAAACTTAAAGACCCGATGCCCAACAAGAGACCGGGCCCAAAATAGGGTCAGGGACTAGGGCGCTGGGTGCCATGGTCCTGAGGGACCAGGGCGCTAGGTGCCATGGTCCTGAAGGACCAGGGCGCTGGGCGCCATGGTCCCACCTCCCGGGACAGCAGGGTGCAAGGAGGATCAGGCCAAGGTGCAAAAAGATGCATTTTTTGATGTCACAAGCAGGTTTCGGGGTCTCCATCCAGGTTCAACGTTGCACCACCATCGTGAAGACCCAAATGCAGTCGAAATTGCAAGTGTCACAATTTTAGGACACTACATTTAGCCCCCACTTTAGCGGGAGTATAAGCGTACGCCCATACTTCCGGTAAAGTACAAGGAAACAACATTGAAAAACTTTCACCACGTCAAGGAGGCAAGATACACCAAGCCCCCAGTGGACTAAGGATCTTACGACTTCGATTGACAAAGTAAAATGGAAGATTACGAGGGAGAACCATGACTGTCAGTAGTAAGGTTCCCTCACTATGAGTCATGCAAGAAAAATACCAAAAATTTTCAAGGCAAAGCTAAATTCGCCAAGAAATTTTCAAGTATCTTGAAGAGATATGAACAGAATGTATGCCCCCTATGTTAAAGCAATCGCACACGCCTCATCGGGGGTGATTGCTTTAAGGTAGTGATACATATAAGAAATGAGAAGGGAAAGGAGCACATTATCACAAGGATTTAGCCCCCAAGTGTGAGATAAGCCCAAGGATAATAGACACAAAACACAAAGCATGAGGTGACTTCTCTTTCCTTGGGGTCAGTATGTTGTATAATAATTCATGTATATCATATGTATGTATGCATAATTGTTCTTCATTCCCCAATCAAGGAAGGTCACCTAGAAGAAGGGAACACATGTGTCTTTTGAGTCAACATGAGAGAGACCAAAAGAGATCTCAATGCTTTGCATCATCCCCAAGTAGACAACACTAAGGACAACAAATAGAACAATGAGAATAACACATAGAAGAAGTAACAAAAGAGATCAAGAGAGGAGGAGAGAGTCTGCTATGCTAATGAAACTAGTCCAGCACGTCATCCACCCCCTGATCTTGCTGATCAATATTTTGGGAAGGTAGGAAACACGCTAGACGAGGAACATCCAACACAGCAGATGGAGCTATCACAAGATCCAAACAAGGGCTATGTTCATGTTCCACGCCACGTTGTTCTTGTCTAGGAGCTAGGATAAGTGCTTTAGAAAATTCGTTAGATAAATGGTGTAGACGTATAAAAATGACCATATTCCTAAATGAATATTTTATGTTCATTTCTCTATTTGATTAAATCCAATTTAATTAAATTATCCACATTCCTCTATTTAATTAAATAAATTACTCAATTTATTTAAATAAATTCACTATACCATTTAATGAATAAATCATTTTATTCAATTAAATCCCCCCTATCCACTTTTAATTAAATTCAAAATTTAATTAAATAGTTATCCTAAATTGAATAAATCTAATTTATTTAATTTCCTCAAAAGGCAACCAAATTGAATTAAATTACTTTATTTCAATTAAATCCTATTATCCCTCCATCCACTTGCAAAATCCCAAACCCCTTTCTAATCCCTTCTAGAATCTTCTAATCACTTCTAATTAACCTAACCCTCCTCTAAACTTTGTCACATCCCTAAGCAAAGGGAAGTCACTTCTCAAAACCTCAAAGTCTTTGATAACCATTAAAGGCTTTCAACCTTCAACCACTAAATGGCTCAAAGTCTTTGATAACCATTGAAGGCTTTCAACCTTCAACCACTTAATCCCCAAAGTCTCAATAACCATTGTAGCATAGGAAATAGGAAATCATCACAAGACAAGATAAACGTAATAATCAATTAGCTCAATCACAAGGAGTCATTGCAATGATCTATCCTAAACAACACTCAATAGAGACATGAAACAAAAGCATTCAAAATTAAAGACATATGCAAACCAATAGCAGATTTGAATGCTCCTTCATGCGGCTCCATTGTTCTTCTTTCCTCTTCAAATGGTTTGGTTGTGGATCTCACCTATAAGTGCACACACATAATTGAAAGCAAGTAGACAAGATTATTGATCAAGAGTACTCGAAATGTGATTGATTAGAAATTCGATAATCTGATTACCAATTAAGAATCAAGGGGTTTGATTGAAGAAGATCATCCAATTTATAGAAGAATTGGAGAGATGACAAGATTAGCATGATTCAATTCAAATGGAAATTGCAAATCAATTATGTCAATTATGAAAAATTTATGACAAATTGAAATGTCATTCCCATAGAATTAGGAGATGAAATAGGAGGGAAAAGAAATTAGAAATTAAGAAAATTAGAAATTAGAAAATGAGGAATTTAGGAATTAGGAAATTGATGAAAATTAGAAATTAGGTAAATTAATTAATAATTTTTCATTTATTAATTAATTTACAAGAGGAAGAATAATTAGCCAATTAAATAAAGATTTAATTGTAATGAGAAGACCTAGGATTAATAAATAATTTAGTAATCCTAAAGGAAGAAATGACAAATTAGGTTAAATGAATAAATCATAAAACCCTAGAAGACGAATTAGGTCTTGAAAGATAATTGACTCAATTTGATTTGATTTTGGATTGATAAATGACCAATGTGATAAATGATTTGATTGAGAAAATGCGCCAACTGACGAGGAACAATGGCAAATTGATCCAAATTGACATAATTGAGACAGATAACGATCGATGACAAATCGATCGCAAAATGACAAGATCGACAAGAGGACAAGAATCGATGACAAAATGGATTGCAAGACGACAAGATTGATAATGACCACGATCGATGACAAATCAATCGCCAAATGACAAGATCGAACATGACAACGATTGATGACAAATCGATCATTAAAATGACAAGATTGAAGGATTGATGATAAATCGACAAGATTGATAAGAGGACAACGATTGATGACAAATCGATCACAAGATTGTCAGGAGGACAAAACCTTAATTAGGATTGACGATGTCCAAAATGATGACAAATAAGCACGCACATTGATGCAATAGGATAAGATCGATCAAAATCATGACTGGATAGTGTTGTCGACAAGACCAAATTTGAGAGCGAGACAACTAAAGAATGTAGAAGAATGATTCGATGCTCACAAATGATAAAAACCAAGTGCGTGACATAGGAGAAATGTTAATGCGATGCAAAAACCTAAAATGAGGCAATGCGCAAATGTTAAAGTATGATCCCGCAAGCGTTGACCATTTTTAGGTGTCTACATTTTGCCCCTCTTTGAGACAATGCGATTTTAAGCGTTGTTTCAAAGAACAATAATGAAAATGCCCCGGACAATAATAATGACATATGCATGCCCCCTCGAGGAATTGGCCGGAAACATGCAGGAAAGAGGCCAATTAATCGATAAAAATGATAGGATCGAACGAACTGACAATCGGAGATCGGATGCATGAAGGACAAGCAATTTAAGGTGCACAAGACCGTGACCAACATAAGATGGAGAGGATGCACGTCCATCTATGCAATGACAAAGAGCTATAAATGAGACCAAGAGGGTGAAAATTGCTCATTTGCACTAGCCAAAGAGGAGGATTTATTGCTCTGGACAAGGACACGTGCAGAGAGATGGCGAACATTCCAATGGCGGATCACCTTGGGGAATGTGTACACACATTCAGACGACCGGAGGACGCAGGAGCAGCAGTATGTATCTCGAAAACGCATGTTTTCAATTTGATGAATTTGATGCGTTTGCGGGACATTGCGGGGCCCACAGGGGATGCAAAAGAGGACTTCTGCACTTCTGTAGTCTAATTCTGCGCTTGTGTCAAGTGTTCTGCGCTTGTGTAGGAAGACACAAGCGCAATTTACCTGACACAGGCGCAGGTTCTCTGACACAGGCGCAAGAGTGCATGAAAACCCTAGTTTTGGTCAAAATGACATGCAAATGATCGGAAAAGGGGGGATAAGGGTAGGATAGGTCAAATTAGATGAAAAACACCCTGATTAGGCATGAAAATGAGGAAATGCAACCCGTAGGAGCAAACCCTAAAACTGACAAAAATATGCCCCAATTGTGATGCAGAGTCGACAGTATCCGTTGATCACACGGGAGAACCGACCTAACTGCTTCATGCTACAACATAGACTCAGGAGCACAGAGAGAGATACCTTAGCAGGACTTGGGATATACTATGTCACATTCATGCCCGAGATTAGGGCAAACACAGGACTACTTACCGCATTGGCAGAGCGATGGCATTCAGAGACCTCCTCATTCCATCTGGCGACCGGAGAGGCGACGGTGACACTAGAGGATGTATGGCGTATCCTCCGCATTCTGATTCATGGAGAGATGATAGAGTATGACCCAGTGATAGGGAGAGAGGCATTGTGCAGATTATTTGAGTGCTACGCAGATGAGTTGGATATCATCGAGAGGGAGATTGGCTGGGAGACTATGGCATCAAAGTATGATCGACGATATGTGGTGATAGCAATGGTGATAGCATGTCTACTAGCAGGAGACAGACGAGGACATGGATTCCCTATTGGATGGGGAAGAGTGCTAGAGCGGATGGCGACAGAGGGGACAGTGTATGCGTGGGGACCATGTGTACTGGCTATGCTGTATTTTCAGCTCCATCAGATAGCATATCAGGGAGTTCATACGCTGAGCTGTGAAGTCACATTGCTTCAGGTATGGGCATTTGAGCACATTGCCATATGTCGACCAATCACAGATAGACAAGTAGTACCACACCGACCATATGTGTATTGCTATGGTGGAGTACTAAGATAGGGTCCATTTGGATACATATTATACTGGCGACATGAGCTAGACAGACTGAGAGAGTTCATATGGAGGCCATATCGAGATTGCCCCGGATGGTCAAATGATCATGAGGAGCTACCATATTGCAGACAAGAGAGGTACTTGATTGGGCGGCCAATGAACCGCCAGAGAGTGATTGAGATGTACCTGCCAGAGAGGGTCAGACGACAGTTTGGAGAGACGCAAGATGTACCTAGGAGGACTGCATGCTTTGCCCGATCTCACAGAGAGACGAGTCAGTGGGGGAGTATGATTCAGCCACACATAGCATATGCCGACTTTGCAGAGCTACAACAGAGATAGTGGGATTGGAGGTCAGATGTGGCAGACGCCGGGACGACAGATGAGTATGATAGATGGTTTGCACGACGACGACCAGTGCCTTTGACTGATCCTAACATTCCAGTACCTAGGAGACAGGAGGACTTCCCACTCACAGGAGAGGAGGGAGATGATGAGGACGAGGAGGATGAGGATGGGGATGAGGAGATTGATGGGGATGATGGTGGGGAGGATGATGACAGAGATGATGATGGGGAGGATGAGCCAGACTCAGCTGATCAGGAGACATTGCAGGATATTCCTATAGAGCCGGGGACAGCTAGGACAGAGGAGATGGATACGTGCAGGGCTACCATAGCGAGCCAGCAGGATTATATTGCGAAATTGGAGAGACAGAATGCCATTTTGAGGACAGAACGAGATACAGCAATAGCTCAGGCACAACGAGAGGGACAAAGAGTCACTAAGTTCATTAGATCGATTAGGGATACCAGTGCACGGGAGATGGCACAGATGCTGGTAGAGACCAGAGAGGAGAGACTGTATTGGAGGACACTATATGAGAGTGCAGTTCCACCGGAGCGGAGAGCACCTTCATATCGGGCACGATCGAGGACAGAGAGCAGGTCACGCTCTCGGAGATCATTGAGCAGCATGGGGGTGAGTGGACCTATGAGACCACCACAGCCAGGACCAGGAGGGACATCATCTGCGAGACATGGCAGGGATGAGGAGGACAGAGGGAGCACCCAGTGACAGAGGCACGTACTCCTTATGACAGATAGTGGACATTATGTAGTTTGACATTTTGTAGTCAGCCTGCGGGCCATACTTAGGACAGACAGTCTGATTTTGTACTCCGATATTATTATGATATGTGATATGATAGGCATCGATATGATGGGATGCAATATGTTATGACTTGTAGTTATTTTTCTATGTATGGATGACTTATGCACTTGTTTATGAACATGTATGGATGGATTTTTATGTATTTTTGATGTATTTATGAAATGAAATGGATAAAATGCTTGATGTGGTGCAAATGTAATGCAAATGTACTAACCAAATGGATGCAGGATGCAGCATATGTGTTTGGATATTGGAGCACTAGACCGAACTGACTATCCGGACTGACGGAAGAAATGTTAGTAAGAAGAAATGAGACAGGGGAGAGTTAGAGACGAAGAAAAACTTGCTTTCAGTAATGCACTTTGTAGGTGAGAACCTTTATTTTTATGTAGCAAAATGGATGCGTAGCATCATGGCATTGAAGGCCAGAGCTGAAATGCAACCCTTTTTGCAAAAGACAGACACATCGCAGACAAACAACAATCACAACAAAAAAGAAAGATCATGAACCATCCTGGTCACTCTAAATCACTCAGTGACATCATCGAGCAACATAGGAACATGACCGAAGCCAAAGATAAATCAGTAGAAAGATAAGATGCACAAATTCCAACAAATCAAACAAACATCTTGATCTTCATTGTCAAAAGTTGAAAGCGTTGATAGGACAATCATGCTGTCTGGTTTCAGGACATGCGGTACCCCGTCTAAGACAGGACACAGTCTGGTTTCGAGTATACCACACCCTGTATAAGACCCATGATAGGAGAGCCAAGGACAAATAATTTTGATGGTAACGTTCGATTGATAAGACAATGTTGATTAGTTTGAATGTCTGGTTTGATTGAAAAGTTCATCTGTTAACACATGATTGCATTAAAGCACAATGTTGGATTGCGTGTCGTTGGATGTATGCTCAGTGATTTGTCTATGCACAAAAAGAGATCCTTTATTGACAAAATGCGTGTTTTTGGATTTTAATGTTTTTGAAATGTTTTTGTGTTCATTTTTTTAAGGACTTTTTATGACTTTTTAGGGATTTTCTCATGACATTTTTAAATGTTTTTGAGATTTTTTTAGGACACTTTTCAATTTTTATGAGATTTTTTCAGGACATTTTTAAATGTTTTTGAGATTTTTTTAGGACATTTTTCAATTTTTAGAGATGTTTTTTAGGACATTTTTCAATTTTTTACGATTTTTGCCCCCAGTGTCTAGCAAGGCAAGGAATATGACAGGTGAATAAATAGGCTTGCTGAAATGATGGTGGATAGAGGGAAGACAAAGGCCTTTTATCATGGAGACAATACGGATGCAATTTTCAAGGGCTATTGCGTGATGGGACAAGAGACTGGATATGACAATGTAAAGCAGTGACATGAGGGATATGTCAAGAGGTTTTTGAAAATATGTTTTGCATTTCACGTCCTTATGTCAGATCAAGATCAAGGAATGAAAAAGAGTGTATGGATAATGATAAGATATGGATAGGATAAGCAAGACCAAGAATGTATAAGGGACATGGACTGAAGGTCGGGATAGGATACGGGATAGTGGCAGAAAGTTGCAATAAGCCAGGGAATATGGATGAAAAGTTATAATAAGGAAATGGATAAATGACCAAAAGCTATGATGGACTAAATGCTGCAAACAAGATGCGTGATGCTCATGAAGATCCTCAGCCTTGTCAAGATCAAAGGTGGAAAGAGAAACTGGACATGAGGGACAATAGGATAATGGAGGAGTATGACATGGTATGATAGGATAATGAAGGGCAATAGGATATGAAGGAGGAAACCTGCCCCCAAGTGTGGTGTGCAAGAAGTTCATAAATTACGTATGATGCCTGTTTGCCAGGTTTTCATCACGGTACTTGCCCAAGGCGCCTGTTTGCCAAGTTTTTCACCAATGGACGAATCATTTTTGCTTTAATTTTTTCTTTTCTTTTTTTCTTTTCTTTTTTCTCACTTTTTTTTTCAATTTTTTTTTTTTGTATTTTTGTTTTGTATTTTGACTTTTTCAATAGAAGATGGACACATGATAGGGGATGGAAGAAGGACTCAAGCGTCTTTTTGTTTTTTTGATAGTAGTCTTGAAAACAAATGGACCATGACCTTTAAAAGTATGCTCAAAGACGTTGGTAGGATAAGGACATGGAAAACGAGATGAAACTAAGGCAAGGATTTACGTAAAGGATTGGACCAGAGGGATGGAAGGATGGAAAATATGCATTGGATAATGGATAGGGTATTGGAAGACCTGGGCTTCAGTGGATGGAAATGAAGGCAAGATCGACATTGGCACACACCTTGAGGGGTGATGGACTGATGGAGGAAAAATGTATTTTGGATATTGAGATTTTGACGAAGAAAAGGCTATGGATTTTGGAACATAAGGGCCCAAAACGGATGAAGAAGGTGATGGAGAAATAGACTTGGAAGGTTTGGATGGAGGAACAACAATTTAACTCAAACCCTCCTACATGGTTAAAACATTTGTTTTGACTCAACCTCTACCCAACCCAAGGGTCTCATCAGGCCATTAATGCTTTGACCATGATTATCTCTTAAACATTTGCACAAAGGTTTATCCTTGGATTAACTCTTAATCCAGTGGGTAATCCTAACTTAGACTTGACCCTTAGCCCCTAGATAACCATGAGGTCTTCTCAGGCATTCAATGTCTCCAACCCCTTCTCTCAATCCAACCCTATGTTGACACTTGTCATCATTTCATTGATGCAAATCATGCACATGGATCCCCAACTTTCAAACTCAACCCTTGATTAAACCATTCAATCCTGACCATCCATTGCCCTGTTCTTGCTATAAATAGAGCTCTCATTCCTCCATTTTTAACAATCATCTTTCAAATTTGTAGCATCACACTTATGCTCAAATATATTCAAGCTTTCATTTCATATATGCTCATCATTTAGCCTCTCTCTAAATCAGGAAGTAGATTAAATATGCATGTTTAGATTACTTTCTTTATCATTTTAGTTCAATCATAGACTAAATATATCATGCTAGGATAGTATTCATACTAATCTTGTCATCTTATCATTTAGTTTATTATCATACATAGCTTATAACACATCTCATACTAAAAAATTATCTAAGCATCCCTCGTTCTTGCATTTGCCATCCCTAAACCATTTTGCTTGGTGATCTGAGAGCAAAAACATTGGTTTGAGGGACATTGTGAGATAGAGAACCATGGGACCCTCCTTGGGAAGCTGAGTAATACTACGTTACTCCATAGCTTGCACCAAGAAGTCCTGTGTGTGTGTGTGGACTAGTATTTTGAAATATTTTCACATATTAAATTCTATCAGCCCACTTTTCCCGCATACAAATGGTTATCAACATCAACATATTCATATTCACTATCAGAAGAAAGATGAGTAACATTTTCATCTATATCATCATCAAGATTTATAAAAATAGGATCTTTAACTCGCACAGGATGCTTTCGTCGGCGTTCACGCGTAGAACAATTCCATCTAGTCTTAGTAGGAAGTTGAGAAGATTGAGGAGGAGGAATGTTCTCATCCTTATCACTTGGGTTTTTAGGTTGTGATCTCTTAGGTTGGATAATAGGAGAAGAGGAAGGTCTCTTCTCTCTATAAGAGGAAGGAGGAGGAACTGCTCCATATAAAGGAGGAATATCTGGTTTAGAAAGGAGACCAAGTCCATCATGACGAGGAGGTATAGGTCTACTTTCAGAAAGTTTATTAGATATAGTCATAGTCACATCCATAGGGATGGGTTGGGAATCTTCTTGAGGAAAGACATTAGTTTTATCTTTCAAAGGAAGGACTTCCTTCTCAAGAATGATAGGAATATCAAGTTTGGGTGTTCTAGGTTCACTTAGAGATAGGATCATATCTTTTTTCCACTTTTGATAAGATTTGAAAAGATGATCACTTCGCGGTGGAAGAGATTGAAATTGTTTAGGCCAAAAATAATCAATAGGAACGCTAGAAGTTCTTTCAGCTGGTTTAAAGAGACTATGATTGATAGTAACAACTTCACCATTATGGGGAAATTTCAAGCACTTGTGAATAGGAGAAGCAATAGCTTTCATGGAAGATAGCCAAGGATAGCCTAGCTTCACACGAAATTGTTCAGATGATGGAATAATAGCAAAGTCCACATCAAGGGGTTTGTTATGGACCTCAATAGGTAATGTAATAGAACCAATTGCAGGAGAAGAAAATGCATCAAATAATTTCACAACCACATTTGTTTTGTCATAGATCACTTGATTCAATTGCAAAGTAAAAATAAATTCTTCAGTAATGACATTAACCATACAAGAAGGATCAATAAGCACTCCACAGCAAGGTGTATTCTTGACTTTTGCAACTATATATAAAGGACCATCAAGTGCCTTGATAGTTTCACTGGAATCAAATGTGATGGAAGGTTTTTTAGGGGTTTTCTACTGCTCTACAAAGTTAATTACATTCGGAGTCATAGACACAAGACTATCAGGTGAGAGAGAGGAATCATTAGTCTCAATCACATTAGAGGTATGAGAAGGTAATGGATCAGTAAAAATCTTAAGATTTTGGTTAGGAGGAGCTACAGATGTGTTGCCTTTATCATTCACACCTAAAACAGAGATAGTATTATTATCAATCAAATCTTGAATTTTACCCTTTAAAGCAAAACATTTTTCAGTATCATGTCCAGGTTGACGATGAAATTGACAAAAAGATTTGTTATCAAAATAGGGTGAATTAATCTTTGCAGGATCTATTTGTTTTATAGGAGGGAGGGTAAGCACATTTCGTTCCAATAACTTATTCATAATACTATGCAATGATTCATTCAAAGGAGTAAACTCTCTTTCTTTCCTGAAAAACTTAGAAATAGGAGGCACACCTGATGCTGCATTCACATTGTTGTTGGTGATGTTTTCATTGAACTTAATGAACTCTCTATTCAGTTTAAACTTCCCAAATGGTTGTTGACTACTATCACCCTTATCACTCGGAGCCATAGGATTTTCTTGTTCCATTTGACTCACAGTCAGTTGATAATTGTGAAGAGTTGCGCACAACTATTGGAAAGAAGTAAACTCAGAAAACAGAAGTTTTTCTCTAATATATTTTTGTAAATTAGAAATAAAAATTCTTTGAATATCATTGTCAGGTACTGGAAAAGAAATTTGAGCACATAAATACTTATATCTACCAATGAAATCAGTCACTTTTTCTTTAACACCTTGTTTACAATGCATTAAATCAATCAAAGTAACTTTAGGACTTATATTGTTTTGAAATTGTTGAATAAAAGCATTTGCAAGTTGTTGGAAAGAAGTAATAGAATAAGAAGGTAACGAGCAATACCATTGTAGAGCCTTATCTCTTAATGTTCTAGTAAACGGTTTTGCAAGCAACCTTTGGTCATGAGCAAAATCGGTACATATTGTTTGAAAGGTCTTAACATGTGTTAGAGGATCACCCTTACCATTATAAAGCTCCAATTGCAGGATTTCAACATGCTTAGGGGGGATAGCTCGAACAATGTCAAGAGAAAGTGGGCTCACAACATCAAATGTGGGCACACTAGACTTAGATTGATTCATAGAGGCAATTTGTTGCTGTAAAGAAGAGACAGTTTGTGCAAGATTGTTAATGGTCGCTTCAGTCGAAGAGTTCATATTAGACGTGTTAGATTGTGATGGAGGTATTATGTTATGAAAAGAAGGTATTGATTGAGAGTAAGGTGGTGGGACACTATGATAGTTAGTCATAGGAGATGATTGGAAAAAAGGAACACTACAAGGAGGAATGGAATGGTTAAACGAATTGCCCCCTTGCGTCATGTTCATTTGTGGAGATGTAATAGGAACACTCATTGAAGGAATGAATGAAGAAGTCAGATTGAATGAAGGAAGAGGGTTGATTGAAGAAGAAGGATTGCCCCCATGACTGGTGATCATAGGTGGAATGTTTTTGATGCTCTGTAGAAAGGATTAGAAAATCTGTTTGATGGCAACACACACAAGAGCACAAGAAACAAACGTTAGTGTTAGCAACAAAAGATTATCCTAAACAGGCATATCAAGAGAGATATTAAACATGAAATAGAAAGCATATAAACATAGAATAAAATAGCTAATCAAGATGCTCATAGTTGCTCCTCCCTTGTTCCTCTCCTCTCCAAGTCCCAAATGAGTGTAGCTCTCAGCAGCTTTTTGCACTATGGATGCTTATGGAGGATTGAGATTTAATATTAAGCTTCAAATATGAAATGAAAAGCTAAATACTATGCTATTGATGCTAAAATGATTGATTTTACCAAAAAGACAAGATTTTAGTTATGCTATGCTAAATGCTCTCTAAAAATGTCTATAGCCTAAATGCATACAAGTTTTCAGGATCTGGATTATGAAGGAATGGGCTCTATTTATAGGAAAAATGGAGCAATGGATGGCCAGGATTGAAAGGTTTAATCAAGGGTCAAGCTTGAAAGTTGGGGATCCATGTGCACAATTTGCACCAATGAAATGGTGACAAGTGTCAACATAAGATTGGGTTGAGAGAAGAGGTTGGAGGCATTAAATGCCTGAGGAGACCTCATGGTTATCTAGAAGGTAAGGGTCAAGCCTAAATTAGGATTACCCACTGGATTAGGAGTTAATGCAAGGATAAACCTTTGTGCAAATGATTAAGAGATAATCATGGTCAAAGCATTAAAGGCTTGATGAGACCCTTGGGTTGGGTAGAGGTTGAGTCAAAACAAATGTTTTAACCATGTAGGAGGGTTGAATTAACCATTAATGGTTATTGGAGACTTTGGGGGATTAAGTGGTTGAAAGTTGGAAGCCTTCAATGGTTATCAAAGACTTTGAGCCATTTAGTGGTTGAAGGTTGGAAGCTTTCAAAGGTTATCCAAGACTTTGAGACATTTAGTGGTTGAAGGTTGAAAGCCTTTAATGGTTATCAAAGAATTTTAGGCTTTGAGAAGTGACTCCATTTTGCTTAGGAATGTGACAATAATTAGGGGATGGATTAAGTTAATTAGGAAGGGGTTAGAAGAATCTAGAAGGGGATTAGATTTTGCAAGTGGATTTGGTGGGTGAGGGAAAATAGGATTTTATTAAAATAAAAATTCATTTATTTCAATAAATGTGTGCAAGTTCTATTTGGATAAATATTCAAATAAATATTAATTTATTTAAATGAGAAAAAGGAAGATAAAGCATTAAAATGCTTGAAGACTTTGAGGGGAACCATTAAAGGCTTGAAGACTTTAAGGAAAACCATTAAAGTCTTAAGAAGACTATAGAAGGAAGCCATCAAGTTTGAAGACTTTAAAGCCATCAAGTTTGAATACTTTAAGGGAAACCATTAAAGGTTTCAAGTGGGTGAGGATAAATAGGATTTTAAATAAATAATTTATTTAAAATAGTTGTGCAACTTGCTTTTGTAGGAAAATACAAGTGGGTGGAGGATAAAGGTGATTTAAATAAATTATTTATTTAAAATAATTGTGCAACTTGCTTTTGTAGGAAAATACAAGTGGGTGGAGGATAAAGGTGATTTAAATAAATGATTTATTTAAAATAATTGTGCAACTTGCTTTTGTAGGAAAATACAAGTGGGTGGAGGATAAAGGTGATTTAAATAAATGATTTATTTATTTAAATGTGAGAGGTGGGATTTTGGGGGATTTAAATAAATATTAATTTATTTAAATGTGAGAGGTGGGATTTTGGGGGATTTAAATAAATATTAATTTATTTAAATGTGAGAGAAGATTTAATTAAACAAATATGATTTATTTATTTAATTAATGGTATGAATTTTGTTAAGTGAATTAAATCAAATAAATTGAATAATTTATTTAATTAATAGGAGAAGAGGGTTAAGATGAATTAATTAAATATTAATTTAATTAATTATTAATTGATGGTTAAATAATCAAATAAATACTAAGTATTCATTTAATTAAGTGGACAGATTTATGTGACTACATTTGCCCCTCTTTGAGACGGTGCAGTTTATCGCGTCGTTTCAAAGAAAGAAAAATAGGTGTGAAGAAATGCCCCATAAAATGTAAATTTAATGGGTGGTATGCCCCCTCGAGAGATGGGCCGAATTTTTTTTTTTTTTTTTGTTTTGAAAAATAGGGCGATCTCTCGAAAAAGAATGAAAAGTGGAGGGGAGGTAGAATAGAAGAATTTAGAACGAATGATGAAAGAATGGGAGAAAATGGAGTGAATATGAAGAAATAACAAGCCAGCGAGTACCTTGAGGTCATGCAAGAGATACATAGCAGATGTAGTGTGGGGTTTGGATTGATGCTATACAATTGATCAAAATTGGTTGGACAATCTGGTGCAATCGGTTTAATTGCCCCGGTCAAGTCAAAGCATGACAGTTGATGTCAGTTGGTTGCTTGGACATGATAAAGTCTGAGTAAGTGAATCAAAGTGACCTGATGTGACTTAGACAATTGATGTAATTGCCCGATGAAGTCAAGGTATATGAAGCAAAATACTCGTTGAGACGTAGACAATTGATGTAATTGTCCATTGGATTGTGTTTGATTGGTTGATCAATTGATAGTATGTGCGTGTGATGGATGGTTGTGGGGAATCATGGCAGCCCCGTTGAGACTAGGTCATTATGATAAATGTCTGATGTAGTCTAGGATTACCATAATCGATTACCTGTTGAGACCCGAAGATACTTGATCAGAGTATCTGTTGATAGTCTAGGTGTGTGGGAGTCGATGTATCTGTGCAGACAGAGTAACTGGCTTAATTTTGTGGATGAGTGAGGATGGGAAGCGATGAAGGGATTAGGATGATGTTGATGATCAAGATAGGGAGGGTGAGGGGGGATTTGATGTTAGATAGAAGATATGGAGGACTTATGACTCATTCCTATGGAAGAAGAGGAAAATAGAGTATGCATTATTATGACTATGTATGCATGATATGCAGCTATTATGAATGTATGGATGGGTGGAATGCAATGAAATGCAATATATACAGATGAGATGGAATGATGATCCATGGTGCTTTATTTTTCATCATCGAGCTTTAAAATGTTGTAAGAAAATACAAGCAACTTGACATAAAGATTCAAGATGACCAGAGTATTTCTTACATGGATTTTTATATAGCAAGTTAATACAAGCAACTTGATATAATGGATCAAGTTGACCTGAGTATTGCTTGCGGAACAAACAAGGATTATCTCCATTCATGCATGACTTGGATCGTCCTCCTTGATCTTAGGCTAATCATATCCTAAGACAAGTGCATACCATACTAAGAAATAAAAACCTTTATCTAGTTTGGTTGAGGTAGGAGGAACCAAAGAAAGAGCATTGTACCTACAAACAAATAGTATATACATAAAGAATAAAGAATATGGATCCTTGGTAATGGTTCATGCTCATATGGTCGAGGTATACGCTGTAGTCAGCAAGCTGTAGTGATCTATGACTGCATTTTGCATAAGATCACGTAGCTTAGTGAACTTCCCACGTAGACACCATTAGTACATGCCCCAGAACTTCATCGGAAATAATGCGCAAACGATACAAAACAATGCTGAAAGATCCCGATACAGATAAACAAATGATTGTACTCATAAATCAACCAAGCATTTGATAGCTTAACATAATTTTCTTGTCAAAGAAAACGTCATTTTTGTCTTTGTTTTGGTAAGGAAGGATGCATCCTTGTTTTTAAAGACAGTTTCTGATTTGTTGGATGTGGATTCTGTGGTCGATTGATAAATGGTCATTGTGTGAGTACTGTGTTGATGTTGGTTTTGCATCTGCTTGAATGAATATGTACAAGGTGTTGCCATGTTTTTGTGTGATTTTTGATGGGTTTTTCGATGTTTTTGGATTTTGTGTAATAGTTTTTGAATGTTTTTGGATTTTGTGAGTCATTTTTGAATGTTTTTGGATTTTGCGAGACATTTTTGAATGTTTTTGTATTTTGCGAGACATTTTTGAATGTTTTTGTATTTTGCGAGACATTTTTGAATGTTTTTGTATTTTGCGAGACATTTTTGAATGTTTTTGCTAATGAATCACCAGTAATGTAGAATCCACTTCCATCATCTAGATTGTAAGGGCATTGCCCCCAAGTTGGACATGATTTATGAAAAAGCGGGATGCCAGACGCATGAAGTACTTTCTTGGATTACAGATCAAATAACAAGCCATGGTTTTGGATGGATGGATGTATGTATGAAGTAGATGCGAGCGCAACGAGCTTGAAAGATACTGGAGCCATTGCCTTTACGAGTGGCGCCTGTTTGCCAGGTTTTCACCATCGTACTTACCCAAGGTGCCACTGGAGTGGTTGTTCACCGTTTGGATGCATGATTTTTCTTTACTTTTTTGAATGTTTTTGTATTTTCTTTAGGACATTTTTCTGAATGTTTTTGGTATTTTCTTTAGGACATTTTTCTGAATGTTTTTGGTATTTTCTGATATGCAGGGGAGCCTGATGCCTTGTAGACCTTAGGTATAAAACCGTTTGAGGTGCATGCTATTGATTGGATCTGCGAGCGGTTCTCCGTCTGATGTAGCCAACTGATATGCCCCGGACCCGAATACAGCAGTGACAACATATGGGCCGAGCCAATTTGATTCAAACTTGCCTTGATGTTCTCTGTTTGGTTGGTTGCGAGGATTCTCTCGAAGAACAAGATCACCTACCTCAAATGTACGAGATCTAACTCAGTGATTGTAGCTTCTACTCATGCGCTCATGATAGGCTTTGAGGTGATTGTATGCAGCTTGTCGCTTCTCATCAAGTAACTCTAAGTCCTGAAGACGTGAGACTCTGTATGCTTCATCATCGATGAGATTATGCAAGGAAACTCGTAATGATGGTATCTCAACCTCAATAGGTAAGATAGCTTCTGCACCATAGACCAATGAATAAGGAGTTGCACCTGTAGGGGTTCGAATGCTAGTTCGATATGCCCATAATGCTGGATTCAATTGAACATGCCAATCACGACCGACATCATTGACTGTCTTCTTTAGGATTCTCAATATGTTTTTATTGGATGCTTCAGCCTGACCATTGCCTTGTGGGTAATAGGGAGTGGAAAAGCGGTGTTGGATATGAAATTTCTCACACAGCTCACAGACATCCTGATTTTTGAAAGGAAGACCGTTATCTGTGATGATGGACATGGGTACACCATACCGGTAGATGATGTAATTGAGGATGAATGAGGCGATCTGCTTGCTGGTGACTTGGGTAAGTGGAATAGCTTCGATCCACTTGGTGAAATATTCGGTGGCGGTAATAATAAATTTATGGCCGTTGGATGAAGATGGATGAATCTTACCTACAAGGTCAAGGCCCCATTGACAAAAAGGCCATGGTGTTGTGATTGGTTGCAGTTCCTGGGTTGGTGCATGTATCAGGTCACCATGAACTTGACATTTCTTGCATTTCCTGACAAAGTAGTAGGAATCCTTTTCCATAGATGGCCAATAGTATCCAGCTCGCATGATCTTCTTGGCTAGTGATGGACCACTTGAATGAGTCCCGCAAATTCCTTCATGTACCTCTTCCAAAGCCTTTGTTATCTCACCTTGTTCCAGACATCGAAGGAGAGTACCATCAAGACCGCGTCGGTATAGGGTTTCGGCAATAATAGTATATAGAGCAGTTTGGCGAATGAAGGTTTTTCGTTGGTTATTCGATTGGTTGGGAGGAAGGGTATGATCACGAAGATAGGTGTAGAACTCACCGTACCATGGGGATTCAGAACCAACAAGGCGACATATTGTTTCAGATTCAGGGATATCATAAGCGGGGATCCAAAGCTGTTCTATCAAGAACTCGTAGCGTGTTGAATTCTGTGGAAGATCTAGTAGAGATGCGATGGTAGCCATAGCGTCAGTAGCTCGATTCTGATCTCTTGGTATCTGCTCAAAAGTGATAGTAGTAAATGATGTCTTTAGAGTGTCCACCATTTGCTTATATGGCATGAGTTTATCATCTTTGGTCTGATATTCATCTGTTGCTTGTCGAATGACCAATTGTGAGTCACCATATACTTGCAGTTCTTGTAATTTCCATTGGATGGCTAACCTAAGTCCTGTGATCAAGGCCTCATATTCTGCTATGTTGTTTGTGCATGGAAATGTGAGCCTATAAGACTTCGGGATGCTATCACCTTGAGGTGTGATAAACAGAATGCCTGCCCCCGAGCCGTGCCTAGTGTATGACCCATCAAAATATAGTTTCCATGGTTGTGCTGTTGTGATCATGAATATCTCTTCATCTGAAAAATTGGAAATAAGAGGATGATCACCTGTGAGTGGCGCATCGGCCAACTGATCTGCAATAACTTGACCTTTGATAGCTTTACGGTCCACGTACTCAATGTCAAATTCACTTAGAATCATCACCCATTTTGCCAAGCGGCCTGTCAATGCTGCTTTGTTAAGTAAATACTTGAGTGGATCAATCTTTGCAATGAGTTGTACCTTGTGTGTTAACAGATAGTGCCTCAGTTTAGTGGCTGCTAAGATTACTGCTAGGCAAGCTTGTTCAATAGGTGTGTAATTGAGTTCATAGCCAACCAATGTGCGAGAGATGTAGTATATAGCACATTCTTTGCCTTCTGCATTATGTTGTGCCAGTAGTACACCCAATGTTGTACTTGTTGCCGAGATATAGAGTAACAATGGTCTACTTGGATCTGGTGGCATCAGCAATGGTGGATTCATGAGATAGTCTTTAAGTGTCTGAAATGCTTGCTAGCATCGAGCATCCCACTGAAAGCGGATGTTCTTGTGTAGCAAATGTGTAAATGGGTGACACTTATCAGCCAATTGTGCAATGAATCTTCGGATGGATTGAAGCCGTCCTTGTAGTGTCCTTAGCTGACTGATATTCTTTGGAGGTGGCATGTCCATGATTGCTTTTACCTTTGCTAGGTCGACCTCAATACCTTTGCTTGAGACAATATATCCTAGAAGCTTCCCGGAGGTTACTCCAAAGACACATTTCTTTGGGTTGAGTCGAACATGGTATTGTTCCAGTCTATCAAAGATTTTATCTAAGATGTGGAGATGCCCTTCTCTAGTGAGTGATTTTTCTAGTAAGTCATCCACATAATCTTCCATCATAGTATGCATCATGTCATGGAAGATGGTGGTCATTGCTCTTTGATAGGTCGCTCCTGCATTCTTTAGACCAAAAGGCATTATATTCTAGCAGTATGTGCCCCATGGACATGTGAAGGCTGTCTTATGTTGGTCCTCTGGTGCGATCTTTATTTGATTGTATCCTGAAAAGCCATCCATGAGTGAAAGCATGGCATGTCCTGCTATTAGATCCACTATAATGTCAATATTTGGTAGGGGGAAATCATCCTTAGGACAGGCCTTATTTAGATCTCTGAAGTCAGTACAAATGCGGATGCCCCCTTTTGGTTTGCCGACAGGCACAATATTGGAGATCCATTCTGCATAATCAATTGGTCTAATGAAACCAACATCCAGGAGTTTCTTGAGTTCTATTTTGACTAGCACTGCAATCTGGGGATGCATCTTACGAAGCTTCTGCTTGACAGGTTTGGCTCCTTCTGCTACGGTGAGGTGATGCATGACTAAATCAGGATCAAGCCCAGGCATGTCTGCATATGACCATGCGAAGTTGATCTGACGCTTCTGGAAGAACTCTATAAATTTAGGTTGTTCCTCTGGAGTGAGAAGAGATGCCAGATGTATGATATGAGGATTTTCAGGAGTCCCCACATTGTATTCATTGGTTTCCTCGATAAGAATCGTGGATCGTTCCTGTTGTGTACTAGCAGGGAGAATGTCAAACCCTTCATCCTCAGGCGCCTCAGAGAGGTTTTCACCGTTGGATACGCTCTTTCTTTTTACTTTTGTCGGATCAAACAGTGCCACAGTGTGGTTTTCACTGAAAGATCCATGTTTTATTGTTATATTTTTGCAGCTGAAAGGTTTGGCATCTGCCCCGAAGTATGCTGTGCTATTAAGTTCAATAGCGAATCCAGCTTTGTGATCCCCGCTTGGTAGATTATCCCGTAATTCCAAAAAGTCAATGATAGCCTCATCGTTTTGGAAGAGGTCAAGACATGGAGGATTTGATTGGTTCCATTCGATGAGTTCAGGGTGGATAATGGGCATTACTTCATCAATTAGGTTAAGTGTGAGAGATGTATCAGTGAGGGTTAAGACGTTATGGTGAAGGTCATTAATGGTACTCTCCTTGTCAGAATCAGGCATAGGATGAGACATAGGGTCCGTGGAAGATGTTTCCAGCTCAGGTACCCAAGTGGTCTTTATCTGTGCTTCTCCGTAAAGAAGGATGTCTTTGCGTGGCGGAGGTGGTGATGTATCTTCCTCATCCGAAGTGTTAAGTTGTACAGAATCAAATTCCCACTCATGTGAGTCAGTCTCTGAATCACTCTCCAGCATCCGATTGCTATACCATACTGGGATGTCTTTGGAGTTAAACACGACATGTGTGATTGGTTTATGTATCTTTGTAGTGATCGGTGTTGCAGGAACTGTGATGGGGATTAAAGGATTTGTTACTGGAAGTATCGGTAGTGTTGATTTAGTGGCTTCTGTTGGAATGGCCGGTGCCATAGATGTTGCTGTAGGTTTCCATACAGTTGTTGCTACAAATGGTGTTGCTGATGGGATTACTGGTTCGTTTGGTGGGATGAATGATATTGATGACGGTTGCGGTGGGGTTGTGAGCCTCGATGGGGCAGTGGGGATAGTGCTTGATGGTGCTTTGATTATGAAAGGTGTCCTGTTTGCAATAGGTGGGCAAAATGGTTTGCTGGGTTTTCCTTTGAATTTGAGTTTAGGAAGGATCTCTTTTTCAAAGCCTAGGCCTGTATTACCTTTGGGCTTGAATTCTGGTAGCAGAGGTTCATGTCGTCCTTGTTTGCAGTATCCCAAAGCACTCTAACCATCATATCCCATTCTTTGCATAATGAGGAGGCCTTTGCCATACTGTTCTGTAGGAAGTGTAACTCGCGGTTTATCAGTGGTGATGGGATCTTTATAGATCCAGTCCGCTAGGTCCTCATCTTGTGTCTCTTCCTCTTGACTCTTTCCAAGGATGAAAGGCGTCAAGGCACATGCTGATGTGATTAGTGGTTGCTGGAGTAACTGCTGTGGCTTACCATGAGTTCTAGCAGAAGTGGGCATTTGTCCTACACAAAAGAGTTGACTCAAGTTGTATTCCCTAGAACCTTCCTCTGCTATCTTCATCTTAAGCTTTTCTTGCTTGGGTATAGTGGTGTTTGAACTAGCAAGAGAGGCTGGACTTATATATGATGTGGAGGAAATGGCTTCTCTATTATTAGGAACAGTAATCTCTGGTTGATGGCTGATATTATGGCAAAATGCAAAGGGATTTGCATCGCCCAGGATTGTGATCTCTACACCGTTATGTGGGAACTTGATACATTGATGGTAGGTAGATGGAACAGCTTGCATGGCATGTATCCAAGGTCTCCCTAATAATAGATTATATGGCAGAGGAAGGTCCAGAACCTGACAAATTATGTGCTTTACCACAGGACCGACTCAGATTGGTAGTACCACAGCTCCTTTGGATGAACGCTCTGCATCATCATAGGCCTTGATGGTGATCTTCTTGCGAGGATCCACTGATTCTATTGCATATCCCAATGCTGTGACCAACTATAGTGTGCAAATGTTTAGGCCTGCTCCATTATCGATCAAGACTCGCTTGATCCTGTGTTGGTTGATAAAGCCTTCAATGTGTAGCGAAGCATTATGAGGTTGTTGGAAAGAAGAGTTGTCACTTTCAGAAAAAGTGAGACAAGGTGATGACTTTAGATTTCCAACCATGGCTTGAAACTGGTCCGTATTCAGGTTTGCAGGGACTGACGCCTCTTGGAGTGCTTGATCCAAGATTGTTTTATGAGATGGCGATAGGTGCAATAGCTCTAAAATGGATATAAGCGCAGGCGTTTTGTCTAATTGTTCCACAAGATTGTACTGCTTTGGGACGGAGGTGGTGCCTTGTGGAGCTGCCTTGATGGTGACCTTGCCACGACGTGTAACAACATTGCAATTTGAGGTGGGATTTTTGAAGGTTATGGTTGCAATTTGTTCACTGGCATCATACAGGTGATTTACAGTATAATTATACGCAGCCTGCGTATAATCAGTGGTATCAGTGCCTCGCCTAGAAGTGGAAGGACCCCTTTGATCTTGTGATGGAAGTGGATTCTTGAACATCTGATGATCATTATTGGTTGTTTTTGGGTCATGTCCTTCAACTTCAATTTCTCCTCGATCAATAAGATCCTGAATGAGATCTTTCAATCGGTGACAATTACTTGTCTTGTGTCCTCTTCCTTGATGGAACTCACAGTGTTCAGTATCTCTCCACCATGCCGGTTTGACTTGAGGCTCATAGTTTGATAGCTTAGGTAGAGTGACCAAATTTTGAGAGAGGAGTTGTCGCAACACTGTTTCAATGGGTTCCCCTAAGGGAGTGTATGTTCGTTTTTGTTTTTTCTGACGAGGTCTTGGTTCATCATGAGACATGATGTGACCTTGATTGGAAGGAACATTTGCGTTATTCTGAGGTGGAGGATTTTGTCCTGCAAACCGAACCACAAGTTGTGCATTTTGGATAGTTCGAGCATCCACAACCCCATCGTTGACGATATTCTTATTCTTGTTCCAGAAGTTTGGTTTATCACTATTGAAGTGCGGGCGAGGACCATCTTTTGGTTCATTAAAGATTTTGATGAGTCCTTTCTTGATGAGTGCCCTTTCACATTTTAAACCCTTGGTGATCATATCGTTAAAAGAGTCTGTGTCTTTGACATCCAAGTGAAATTCCATTTCTTCGTTTAAGTTGGAAATGAAAATTTCCACTAGTTCTCGTTCAGGTAACTGAAGAGAACGTCTGCTAGACATTTGGCGCCATCGTTGCAGGAATACTGAGAATAGTTCACCTAGTTTTTGTTTGGTATTGCATAGATTAGCCATGGTGATGTCGCGTTCAATGTTATAAGAGTAATGAGATAGGAACTTCTGGATGAGTTCCTCAAATGTTCTAATGCCACCTGGTAGTCGGGAAAACCATGATGTGGTTGTTCCTCCCAAGCTTTGGGGAAAAAGGCGCATTAGGTAGGTGTCTTCATATGCCACTTCAAGACAAGCGGAATGAAATTCTCGGACATGATCACGGGGATCCCCCTTTCCTCTATATTTTTCAAATTTGGGTGTTTCGAATCCTCGTGGAAAGGGTGGCATATAAAGATTCCTATCAAACGGATAGGGACAGATGTCATTAAGTGAGAATTGATTGGTCTTAACACCACTATGAAGTTGTTGGGCGAGATTCTCGACTTGTTGCCGCAACATCTCCATTTCATTTGGAGGAGGAGGTGGTGGGTTACCTCGAGGAATGTTATATCTGATGTGATCTCTACCTCTTTCCTCCTCATGGCGACTTTGTCTTTCTGATGCTTGTCTTAATTGGGCAAGATCAAAGTCAGAGGGGAGTTTGGCTCCTTCTTGAGCGAGTTTTAAGAAGTGAGCATCCGCATTACTCCTGAGCATTTTGTCAAACAGTCTGTTAAAGAGAGGGTTATGCTGGGCCCTCTCTATTGTTGCAGGAGTGGGAGTATTTGGGTTTTCGTCATTCATATTTCCTCCAAGTGCCTCTTGAAATTCATTGAGATTTTCGTCTTCTTCTTCCTCAATTTCTATTTCTCGTTGCCTTGACCGTGATCGGGTTTGAGCCATTTTGTTTGCAAGTTTTGTGTGAAGTTGATTGAAGATGATGATGAGTTGTCGATGAAATGAAAGATTGATGGTTGGTGATTTGTGTTGTATGGGGATCTCTAGCACTTTAAGGTAGATGTAACCGAAATTCCTTCTTTGAATTGCTTGTTTGTTTTGAGGAGTTTGGATGTGATAAGGTGTAGAGAAATCTGAGATGTGTTACAGATTTTGACTACCTAGTAATGAGAGGATTCACTCATGAACTAGTTTTAACCTGCGTAGATGTGTCTCTTAGGATGAGCTTATCCTAGATGTAGAAACAATCTAAAAAGTGATGTGATGTGTTTGATTTCAAGCAATATCTAAAAGATAACTTGGGACAAGAACCTCTTAATGTTTTGAGAGTTGGGACGGATTGATGATGAAGTGATGATGTATGAGTGAGATGATGGATGAAAATGTTTTCAACTTCAATAAAAACTTTGTGTTACAAATGGGACAAACTCTATCTCTTCCCTTTCAGGCGTTGGTGGCACTTCTCGAGCTGTGTTGTAGGTGATACAGATGTTTGGGAAGAAGTTGGGATTAATCTTTCCTCCTTGATTTTTGTGATAACTCAGAGCTCTATATTGCATAAAAGCTCTACGATTCAATGATTCTTAATCAAACTCATTTGTTTTACCTTGAAGGTATAGACGCATGCGATGTAGAAAGACTCTATGTGAGACAAAGATTTGTCTATTGAGATAGAAGAAGTTCCTCCTTTTGATCAAAGCCTTTGAGCTTAATGGTCTCCTTTTCAAGTTGATATTCTGATGACACTTCTTCTTTCGCAAGATGTGAAGAATGGTCATAAAATTTGTCTCTTTGTTGTTTGCACTTTGTTTTTGGTATTTTTGTTTGTTTTTGAGAAATGTTGGATGAATACTATGTTTTTGGGATTGATTTTCTGATTTTTCTTTGACAAGAAAACAAAGCAAGCACACAAACACAAGAATGTTGCCTCAAAGGCACAAATGAGTATGGGTCTAGATCAACCCAATCCTTGGACTTGTTTTTGACCCTTCCTTTAGATTTATTTTAAGATGTATTTCCAAAGCTTGAAGTTGGCTCAATTTGCACTAGGTCTGTAAAACGAACACACTTCAAACACTTTTTATCCCTAAGGTCAAATGGCCAGTTGTGATAAATTTAGCCCACATCTTGATATTTCTTCGACTTTGGTACTACATACCTTATGAATCCCACCATGGCAGGTAAGGATGTGATATACTAAGTCTTGCACGAGCATATCAAATAGATGATCCCTATGATGGGGGAGTCACCACTTTTATCAAGCCACAAGTGACTTTTCAAAAAGCTATGTTTCTACTCAAGGAAATATGTATGGTGAGTATCTTGGGAGCAAAACCATCTATGCTCTTGCACTAAATTATATCTCAAATATCCTCAATCAATAGAACAGGTGGGCTACTACTTAAAGGTGTTTAGTCATGTTCGATATTTTTGGACATAAGTTCATTCTGCAGTGACTCACTTAAGAGCCTTGTAACTGGTGGTGGGGCCCATTTGTCCTTTCGGCCAGTTACACTGTAGGAACAGCTATACCCAAGGCTACAGCTTTCGCTCTCACCTGATTTCTATAGCGGCTCGAAGGATTTACCGCTCGAGGTCGTTCCCAAGAGTATCGATCCCTTGGCAGGCCTCTCTTAAAAAGATAAAATGTGAGTGTTACTAACACTTTTCTCTTGCACCTAGGACCACGAAAGCCAAGGGAGAGGATAGTGTGTGTTAGAAGTAGGACCACTCGACCAACTCTTTGCACAAGTGTGCCAAGCATGAAAAACACTTGTTCTTTTTAATCTATCATTGCAATGTGATCTAACTATTTGGAGATGTTACTCCAACAATCATGGTGTTCTTTTTAATTTTCAAAGGCAATTGTTTGAGTAAACTAGAATTTGAAAATCCTGGTCAACTTAATGAAAAACACGTTTGCCTGAAGTAAAATTGTTTTAAAAATGAGACAAGTTGATTGTGAATTTTATTTGCACCAAAAATGGAAGTGTGGATTGTGAGTTTTATCTTGATGCAAGAAATAAAATTTGCCTTATTGATTTTAAGCACCAAAATGAAGTTTGTTTCCTAACTTGCAAAAAAAAAAAAAAAAAGTTGTTTTTGTGTAAATTTGTGGTTCTTTTTACCTTGGAACAATGAAATTCTTTTTAAGAGCCCCACACAAATGTGTGATTCTTTTTTAAAAGCCCAAATTTGAAATGTGAAGTTAATTTTAAACCCAAATAAAAAGTGAATTCATTTTTAAAACCAACTTCAAAAAACAAGTTAGTAAAAAATATAAATCTACTTTTTAATCTAATTTAAATCTGCACAAAAGAGAAAAATAGTTAGTAAAATCCGCCTATTTGGTGGGCTTCTACAAGCCTAATTTTTTTTTTTTTTTTTTTTTTGGTTACAAGGTGATTTGTACAACGTTTTGTTACAATAGCGCTAGTCTGCGTTTGAATAGAGTCACTATTTAACACAAACGCACTAAAAGAAAGGGAAAGACAAAGAAGGGAAAAGCACTGAAACAGGGTGAATAGCGCCAAAATAATGTCAAATGCACCAAAACAGTGTCGAAAGCGCAACCTGTGTGACATTTTCAACATTCAAACATGTTATTGGTTAAAAAAAAAAAAGTTGATCTTTTTGGTGTTGGATTCACGTCGGGTTCACCAAATGATGCTCTGCAAAAAGGATTAGAAAATCTGTTTGATGGCAACACACACAAGAGCACAAGAAACAAACGTTAGTGTTAGCAACAAAAGATTATCCTAAATAGGCATATCAAGAGAGATATTAAGCATGAAATAGAAAGCATATAAACATAGAATAAAATAGCTAATCAAGATGCTCATAGTTGCTCCTCCCTTGTTCCTCTCCTCTCCAAGTCCCAAATGAGTGTAGCTCTCAGCAGCTTTTTGCACTATGGATGCTTATGGAGGATTGAGATTTAATATTAAGCTTCAAATATGAAATGAAAAGCTAAATACTATGCTATTGATGCTAAAATGATTGATTTTACCAAAAAGACAAGATTTTAGTTATGCTATGCTAAATGCTCTCTAAAAATGTCTATAGCCTAAATGCATACAAGTTTTCAGGATCTGGATTATGAAGGAATGGGCTCTATTTATAGGAAAAATGGAGCAATGGATGGCCAGGATTGAAAGGTTTAATCAAGGGTCAAGCTTGAAAGTTGGGGATCCATGTGCACAATTTGCACCAATGAAATGGTGACAAGTGTCAACATAAGATTGGGTTGAGAGAAGAGGTTGGAGGCATTAAATGCCTGAGGAGACCTCATGGTTATCTAGAAGGTAAGGGTCAAGCCTAAATTAGGATTACCCACTGGATTAGGAGTTAATGCAAGGATAAACCTTTGTGCAAATGATTAAGAGATAATCATGGTCAAAGCATTAAAGGCTTGATGAGACCCTTGGGTTGGGTAGAGGTTGAGTCAAAACAAATGTTTTAACCATGTAGGAGGGTTGAATTAACCATTAATGGTTACTGGAGACTTTGGGGGATTAAGTGGTTGAAAGTTGGAAGCCTTCAATGGTTATCAAAGACTTTGAGCCATTTAGTGGTTGAAGGTTGGAAGCTTTCAAAGGTTATCCAAGACTTTGAGACATTTAGTGGTTGAAGGTTGAAAGTCTTTAATGGTTATCAAAGACTTTTAGGCTTTGAGAAGTGACTCCATTTTGCTTAGGAATGTGACAATAATTAGGGGATGGATTAAGTTAATTAGGAAGGGGTTAGAAGAATCTAGAAGGGGATTAGATTTTGCAAGTGGATTTGGTGGGTGAGGGAAAATAGGATTTTATTAAAATAAAAATTCATTTATTTCAATAAATGTGTGCAAGTTCTATTTGGATAAATATTCAAATAAATATTAATTTATTTAAATGAGAAAAAGGAAGATAAAGCATTAAAATGCTTGAAGACTTTGAGGGGAACCATTAAAGGCTTGAAGACTTTAAGGAAAACCATTAAAGTCTTAAGAAGACTATAGAAGGAAGCCATCAAGTTTGAAGACTTTAAAGCCATCAAGTTTGAATACTTTAAGGGAAACCATTAAAGGTTTCAAGTGGGTGAGGATAAATAGGATTTTAAATAAATAATTTATTTAAAATAGTTGTGCAACTTGCTTTTGTAGGAAAATACAAGTGGGTGGAAGATAAAGGTGATTTAAATAAATTATTTATTTAAAATAATTGTGCAACTTGCTTTTGTAGGAAAATACAAGTGGGTGGAGGATAAAGGTGATTTAAATAAATTATTTATTTAAAATAATTGTGCAACTTGCTTTTGTAGGAAAATACAAGTGGGTGGAGGATAAAGGTGATTTAAATAAATGATTTATTTATTTAAATGTGAGAGGTTGGATTTTGGGGGATTTAAATAAATATTAATTTATTTAAATGTGAGAGGTGGGATTTTGGGGGATTTAAATAAATATTAATTTATTTAAATGTGAGAGAAGATTTAATTAAACAAATATGATTTATTTATTTAATTAATGGTATGAATTTTGTTAAGTGAATTAAATCAAATAAATTGAATAATTTATTTAATTAATAGGAGAAGAGGGTTAAGATGAATTAATTAAATATTAATTTAATTAATTATTAATTGATGGTTAAATAATCAAATAAATACTAAGTATTCATTTAATTAAGTGGACAGATTTATGTGACTACAGTTTTGTATTGAAGTAGTCATTATATTTGATGTAAAAGTAGGTATACTAGCAATAGAAGTTGTTAAAGGAATAGAATGATTGACTTGAGTAGGAGGTTGTGTATAACCTAAAGTTTCGGCACAACTCTTCATAGGCATCACATTCGAATCCACAATGTGTGCAATACTATGTAAAATATCAATTCCATTCTTATCACTTTGAACCATACGTTTTAGACCCTTAATTAATGAAAGAGCTTCACTATCGGGGTATTCTTGAGACATCCATTGCTGAAAATCATCAAATTGGTTATCCAATTTCGAAAGTTGTTCCACAAAAACCTCATGGAGAGCTTCTTCATCATTAAGAGGATTAGAGGAATTACCATGTCCTCGTTAAAAAGGCCATTCAAATTAGGTTCCATCTCCTCGGTAATTAAACCTTGGAAGGACTTAATTCTAAGGCTTCGTCTAATGGGAATAGTGTAAGTAGGGCTTATTGTTGTAAAACTCATGCACTAAAGAGAGAGAGAAGATTTTGAATTTAGAAGTAGCAAATTTCAATAAAATTAGCCAATCTCCTAGATTTAAGCTGTTAAATGCAATCATGACAATCTCCCGAAGTTTCAGAAAAAATGTCGAGGACCGTGGCGAACGGAGTGCACACGGTCCTCGCAACTTTTTTTGAAATTTTCAGGGATGAAAGTTATGATGATTTTAAAGCTACTCTGAAAAAATTGAGTGATTTTACGATCTGTAGATAGGCCAAATTAAAGTTGCAATCTCAAAATTGAACCCTACCAAGATTGTTGAAAAATGCAAAATTTGAATTTTGAAAAAGAGAGGGAAACTGAAATTTTGAATTTTATGATTTTAGAGGGAATACTGAAAGCAATGCAAGCTTTGAAATTTAAAAGTTGACTCGATTTCATGCAAAAATTCAAATTTGAAAGCGGAAATCAAAGTTGTCGCAATTAAACACTTAATTTCAAAAGTCACAAATTGCAAAAAATTTGAATAAAGCACTGAAACTTCGAATGAATGCCAACACACTTTTCAGATTTAAGACAGTAAGAAATACAATTTTAACACAAAATTTTAATTTCAACAATTTTTGAATGATTATAAGCCTTAATCCAAGCAATCACTAGACCAACTTTGACTTTAATTTTGAAAGTGTTAGAATTGATGAAATCAGCCAAGATTCTGGATTTTAACAGAAAAATACAGTAAGATCTAGCTCCCGAAATTTCAGAAAAAATGTCAGGGACGATGGCGCTCGGGGTGCACATGGTCCTCGCAACTTTTTTCAAAATTTTTAGGGATGAGAGATATTGTGATTTTGTTGCGGAATCCAAAGTTACAACAGACTTGGAGGTGTTTTGATCAGTGAAATCATTGGTCAAAGGTTGAATCAAGAGGGTTTTGACACTTAACCACTTAATTTTCAGAATTAAAGCACAAATATGAATTGACAATTTGCAATAGAAGGGTAGATCTGAAATAAGCATTAACAATTAAACATTTCACAAGCTCAATTACTAAAAAGAAAATTTAGAGTTTTTATGCAATTAACCTCTTAAAATTTGCAAAAGATCAAACATGGAAATGTAATTAAGGAAGCAAATTTTTTTTCAGATCTAACCATGAATAATCAGAATTAGGATATTCACGTCAGGTTCACCAAAATGTAAAGCGGAAAATCGAACCCTAGGTGTTACCCCCACTCCAAGGAGAGAGAAAGGAGGTCACTAGGATTGACGGTTTTCACTTAGGAGAGACTTTACATTCAAAAGAGGGGTTGAAACCCATAAGATCCAATCTCACACAATGCAAGACTAGATTCTAAATGAGTTTCAAGGGTTGAGACATCAAGGATACCCTCTTTTGTAAAGAATGTAGATAGAAGGATTGAACTAGGAGTGCATGTAAAGTAAGAAAGATTCGCTTGTAGACGGAGATAGGGACACGGGATGAAGCTGCGGACCTGAAATTAGCAGTAAAATGTCAAGATGATGCTGTCCTACAAATTTGAGCGAAAGTTGATGGGACGATGGTGCCCAGAGTGCACACGGTCCTCCGAAAAATCCGCGAAACGAAGGGGGATCTATTCGTCTTTGCACAAGGATTCCAGATCTTCAATTACAGCTACGTACCTGCAACCTACACACAGAAAAGAGAGGACGATTGGGGGGTTAGGGATTAGGGGTTTGCCTTTAGGTCAAACCCCGGTTTTGGAATTAACCAAGAAATGAGAATGCTGTAAATGTAAGTGTTTGTAATGTAATCAAGTACTGATACCTTGTTGTAAGAATGTTTGTATTCTTACATGCGAAGGTGTAATGATGTTGTATGTTGTATGTTGTAGGTGATCTCCTCTTCAATGGTTAAATCCTTGTCTTGAATGCAACACCTAGCCTTGAATGGAGACCTAGAATGCTCAATTGCTTGAAGGAATGCTTGAATGCTTGAATGTTTGAATATCGCTTCCGCCTCTTGCACACATATATCTTTCCTCTTTTCCTACCCACCCTTTCTGGGAGGGGAAATGTAATTTATATACTTGTCAATTAGGGTTAGGAGACTGATTTTTCCGACCTTAGGCCGACCTAGGAACATTATTTTCCAATTTGCAAATTTAAAGACCTGATGCCCAACAAGAGACCAGGCCCAAAATAGGGCCAGGGACCAGGGCACTAGGCGCCATGGTCCTGAGGGACAGCAGGGTGCAAGGAGGATCAGGCCAAGGTGCAGAAAGATGCAGTTTTTGATGTCCCAAGCAGGTTTCGGGGTCTCCATTCAGGTTCAACGTTGCGCCGCCATCGTGAAGACCCAAATGCAGTCGAAATTGCAAGTGTCGCAATTTTAGGACGCTACATGTCCATACACAAATATGGCATAAACGCCAACTGAAACAAAATGTATGTCTAAATACATGAATGTATGTCCATATACAAAATATACATGCCAACTAGACATGTAAGCATCCCAAAACTATCTATAACATCCTAAGCTGCTGATGGATCATCAAAAACGATCCTCTTCACCGCACTGCTCGGCTCTGAAGGATCCTGCACAAGAAAAACAAACCACGATTAATATTAGTTATATTATATAATTCACATTCGAAAAGTTAACATAAAAATGAACTATATAATTGAACTATTCATGTTTGCCTCATCTCCACGTTTTCTCTTCAGCTTTGCAGGACTCTTGATGTATGTCTTCGGTAGAGGAGGTATGTTTTGAATATTTTGATACACAACCTACATATGTTCAGAAACATGACATTGATACAAGTTAGCATATAATTGTCACTGATAATAACAAATTATATCTACTAATCAAAAAATAAAATAAACACACATCTACTCGAGGCATCTCTTCTTCTTCTTCAAGTATACTGGGTGTAGTCATCAAGGATGTGAAGCCAAGAATTCTCTGTATATATACACAAGTATTTGAAACTATCAATCTATGTCTGGACATGTATAATCACTATAAGTTATTTAAACTATTCATTCAATCATATTTGCATTCAATTACCTTTCCCTTGTCTCCAACTGCACTACCAGATCCTAAATCACATTGCCCCGCACTCGTGCTGCTTGTGCCCTACAAGAGTAAAATAAGATATACATGCAAGTTACTACATAATCTAATTAATACCAATATAAATGATGAGCATGTATGTACAATAAAATACAAATGACTAGGTGCAATAATATATGTACCGTCAAGCTATCAAGGCCAAATGAAATGGCCGATAAGGTGCCCTCCTGAATCTGTCTCAACTCATCCTCAGTCATCAACTGTTAAATAGACAATGTAAATAAAAAATAGTACTTAATATTATCTAATTTATAAATATTTAATTAAAATATAACATGAATTGTGAAAATACAAATCTTACCACTACATCATCAATATATGATGATGGTGCCTCCTCGCCTCTAGCATGTGACGACTCCCCGGGGTATCCTCCAGTCTGTGTAATAACATTTGCTGCATCATGCATCTCATGCACCTCATAATCTGCACTGTCCACAAGAGGATCAACGGGCTCTCCAACTGGACCCAAGCATACGTGCCCACACATGACACAACTATGGGGCACGCATATGTGTGGAGCCAAGGATGACGTGTCAACGACACCGGATGCACCGCTACCATCAAGAGTAGGCTGAGCTACTAACGCAACTTGAGAAACCAAAAGGCTACTCAAAGAGTGGATAGCCGATATGGTCCGTGAAGCCGCCTCACAAATGATATCAGGATGCTGCACTACAGGTGGGGGATCAACAAGAGGAGGGGGGACATATGGGCCCTGGACTACTTTGACTGCCTCAGGTCTATTTTGGGGCATACCTAAGCCTACACCCTGGAAAGGTTGGATGTCAAAGTAGTTCACATGTTTGTTTAAAACAAACTCAGCATACAATTTTTTTATGAAATATAAGGGGATATCAAGATTGTTGTTGGGTGGTTTGTCAAAAACCATCCACCAACGATCCCAAAAGTTTTTCACAATCCCATCATTTGTGCACCATTTAATAGAAAGTTTTTTTTTTGGGGGATCTACGGGCTGACCAGTACGGGGATTGACAAACAATGAGGCAATTTCGGCTTTGGATATCTCGAGATCCTTGATATCCTTATAAGACAAGCCATCTGCATATTTTTCCCTCATAGAATCTCGCCACAAAAGGGTGGCATTGTGCTCCTCAGTCATGGTTTCCATACTTTTTATGATCGACGTGAGAGGATCAAACATTGGGTTTAGACGAGGGATCCTACGATATACTTCTGCAATCCCCCTCAATTCATTCAAATTTTGTGCAATCAAATCCTAAATTGAGGGGGGGTTTGGCAAATGAGGGTTTGGTTGTTGCAGTTGTGGTTGGTCAGGGTTTTCATTGTTATCCCCCATTTTTAACCTAATTGAATGTAAACAATCAAATTTAGTTAACAAATTAAACAATTAGGTATTTGATTTAAAAAAACCTAGTTTTCATATGAAAAAAACATATTTTCAATGAAAAATCAAATAAACATTAACAAAAAATATAAAAAATAAATGAAAATGATTGAAAACGATAAAATTCTTACCTCTCAATCTATTTTTAGCAATTTTTTGCCAAAACACCGGATATCGGATTTTGATGAAATCGCGTGGCCCGTGAGTTAAAAATGACTCACGGGCTGTCACTATCGAAATATAAAAGTCTCAGAAAATCGGATATCCGATTTCTATACTTAAATTATTTTTAAATAACATATATAATATAATAATATATTATATAATAATATATTATATTATATAATACGTATTGTATTATATTATAATATATAATATAATATAATATAATATTGTATTATATAATATATTATTATATTATAATATAATATAATATAATATAATAATATATTATATAATACGTATTATATAATATATTATTATATTATATAATACGTATTGTATTATATTATTTATATTATAATATATAATATAATATAATATTATATATAATATAATATAATATAATATAATATTATATATAATATAATATAATATAATATAATATTATATTATATTATATTATATATAATATAATATTGTATTATATAATGTATTATTATATTATAATATAATATAATATAATAATATATTATATAATGCGTATTATATAATATGTAACATATAATATATTTTTTAAATTAAAATTACAAATAAAAATCGGATATCCGATTTGCATAGGTAATTACCAGGCCAAGGTGTACTGACACCCAGGCCAAGCAAAAAGTCAACACGGATTTTCGCATTTTTAGGCGAGTGAGGAAGGCTATTTTTTTCACATCGCCACTTTTTGGCCCCCCTTGATCCTATACTAACCTTGATGACAAAGTCGAGAAACCAAGTTGATGAAATAAAACACGTCAAAAAGGACAGAAATGGAGGGAAATCAAACTTCCGAACTGTAGCTTTGTCATCCAGGCCTATTTCCAAGCCTAAACAGTCAAAAGCACGTATGGGGTACCTATGGTATAAAAAGCGCGTATGAGGTACTTATGGTGTAAGAAGTGCGTATGCTCTATCTTAATTATAAAAAGTGCATACACACTATTATTGCTATAAATAGCGTGTACGCGCTACGTTTGTTTAAATCTTGGGAGTGTGTATAATATGATATTGTATATATAATGTGTATCTACATATAATATATAATTTATATATAATATATAATATATATATATGTATATAATAATATATAATATATTAAGTATATATATATACACATATGTGTGTATGTATGTGTATTGTCTCACTCTCTCCCCCCCTCTCTCTCTCTCTCTCTCTCTCTCTCTCTCTCTCTCTCTCTAAGCGCGCACAGGGTAAAAAAAAATATTGTTGGGCTTGTCAACATTTAAGGGGTCATAGGATGTCATATGACCCCTCATGACACCATACATCCCATAACAACACCATATGGTGTCCTAAAGGGTCATATGGTGTTCTATGACCCCTTAGGACACTATTTGATGTCGTTATAGGTCCTATGGTGTGCTAAGGGATCATATAGTGTCCTATGACCCCTTAGGACACCCTATGACCCCTTAGATGTTGTTAGCGGTCATATTATGTTCTAAGGGTCATATGGTGTCCTATGATCCCTTAAGACACCATATGGTGTCGCTATGTGTCTTATGGTGTCCTATGACCCCTAGGACACCTTATGACCCTTAGGACACCATATGGTGTCGTTAGGGGTCATATGGTGTCCTAAGGGGTCATATGGTTTCCTACGACCCCTTAGGACACCATTCGACCCTTTAGGACTCCATATGGTGTTGTTATGGGTCGTATGGTGTCCTAAGAGGTCATATAGTGTTCTATGACCCCTTATGACACCATTTGGTGTCATTATGGGTCGTATGGTGTGCTAAGGGGTCATACGGTGTCCTATGACCCCTTAGGACTCCATATGACCTCTTATGTGTCGTTATGGGTCATATGGTGTCCTAGGGATTCATATGGTGTTCTACGACCCCTTAGGACAAGTGCATGGATCCCTAGGATACCATATGACCCTAGAGAGGGAGAGAGGGGGAGGAGAGGGAGGGAATGGGGGAGAGATGCACCTAAGAGAGGAGGAGAGTGAGATAGAGAGATAGAGACTCAGAGGGAGAGACAAGAGAAAGAAAGATGGACAAATAGAGAGAGAGGGGAGGGGGGACAGAGATAGAGAAAGGGAAAGGGAGGGAGGAGAGAGACGGAGAGAGAGAGAGAGAGAGAGGGGGGGGGAGATATAGAGAGATCTAAGAAGTGGATGGAGAGGTTGGGAGAGAAAGAGAGACTTAAGAGGTGGAGAGAGGAAAGGTGAGAGAGAGAAAGAAAGGGTGAGAGATATAGAGAGTCTGAGTGAGAGGGAGGAAGGGATGGAAGGAGAGTACAAGAGACTAGAGAGAGAGAGGTGCGAAGAGAGGGAGAGAGTGAGAAAGAGAGGTAATGAGAAAGGGAGAGAGGGAGGGGGAGGGGAGAGGGAGAGAATGAGAGAGAGATACACCTGAGAGAAGGTGAGAGTGAGATAGAGAGATAGAGGATGAGAGAGAGAGAGAGACTTTAGTGAAAAATAGAAAGGGAGGGGGGGAGGTAGGGAGAGTGGGAAAGAGATACACTTGACAGAGGAGGAGAGTGAGATGGAGAGATAGATGTAGAGAGGGAGAGAGAGAGAGGGGTTGATATCCAGAGACTTGATAGAGAGAAGGAGAGAGACTTGAGAGAAAGAGAAATGGAGAGAGAAAGAGAGTTAGAGGGAAAGAAATACTTGACAAAGGAAGAGAAAGGGAGGGGAGGGAGAGGGAGATAATGAGAGAGAGACACTGAAGAGAGGGGGAGAGAGTGAGAGATAGAGATATTTGAGAGAGGGAGAGAAAGAGGGATAGATGAAAGAGAGAAAGAGGGTGAGGGAGATGAGAAAGAGAGGGAGAGATACCCGAGAGAGGGAAGAAAGTAGAGAGGGAGATGCCTAAGAGACAAAAAGGTAGGGGTTAAGGAAGAGAGAGGGGGAATATAGGGAAGAGACGAGAGAGATAATGCTGCTATGAGCATGCTAATTACTAAAATTTGACTAAGTCTGAAATTTATAAGAATACTCAAAAAACTAGAATCTGCATTATAACTCTTAGAGATCTGGAACCACTCTCAAACATCCTGACAATATATACATAAAATATAACTTAAAGTATAAGAAAGATAAAAGACAAAGAGAAATGCCACTTGAAAACCTAATGGAATGCTAAATGAACTGCATTTTATTGACAGACAAATGTGTACGTGGTTTACAAACTAAAACCGTGTACGGGGTTTTTAGTTTCTAAACTGCGTACGGGGTTTTAGTTTTTAAACCGCATACACAGTTAGTATACTTTAAACCCCGTATGTGGTTTATCTTTAGTCAGGCTTGGCAAAACGAGCCTAAACGCGTACGAGGTTCTTTAACTTTGAAATATCCCTTGTGCGTTTTGTTGTTTTTCATGTTTTTTTTGGGTGTGTCCACTTTTCTGACCACCATCTTTGTGCACTTACCCACATGTATTATGGGATCTTGCACATCAGTTTTGTGCCTTATTGTACTCGCACTTTGATATAAAGTGCCATGGGGGTTGATGTTTGCCTTTGTTTGCCTTCATACCTTTCTCATGTGTGTGTACCTTGGTTTGCACATCCTTTGTATATGTTTGTACTTTCATGTCTGCACGGTCAGATGTTCTTGGTTCTTCTTCATGAACTACATTATAGCTTTCAGATTCAGTGTACCTGTCATACCTCTCCCTTGTTAGCATTATGGGGGGGTTTCTATTGTTGGTGCTAATACTTCCTTGGTTTTTTATTGGAGTGAGCTATGTATTTAGTATTTGTTCCTATGTACTAGGTGGATGCAGTGACCGGTTACCCATGCATTTCGATGAGATGAAATACTTACCATATGGACACTCTTTCAAACCTATTTTTAGGAGGTGACCATCCATTTTTCATTTGATTGGTTCTTCAGACTGTTGGTACTCGTGCCATCTATATCTTCCGGTTTTAGATGTTTTGCCTGTGTTTTCATTTGATTCGGATTTGAGTAGTGTCATTGAGGGAACTCATGCAGATTCATGTGTTCTTGATCTTGATCATCTTTTGTTTCAGAGAAGATTCTTATTTCAACATCATAGCAGTCATTCGATGACAATGTTTGCAGCTTTTTCATGCTTCAGTTCTTCATGCTCGTCTTTTGTTCTTATCTTTTGGAACATTCTTGTTTGGAGGCTTCTTAGTCCTTCACTTGAGCTTTCATCTCTTCTTGGAGAGGATTTTTGTCCCCACAGGGTTTTCTCCTTTTCTCCACTTTACAGAGATTTCATTGTACTTGGGTACCTCATTAGGCCTTGTTGTCGGGACCCATTTTGGCTTTCATGCATCTAGTCCTTAGTTGTTTTTTAGCTTCTCCCTAACTTCATCTTAAGGGGGGGGCATTAGAGTAAAAGGTATTAGTTTACTTAATTAATTAAATCATATTGATTTAATAATTAAGTCACCTTTTCTCTATTTCACTTAAGCTAAATTTAGGAAGCTAAACTTAGGAATATTAATAATCAATTCATTATTAATTATTAATTGCTTTTAGGGTTTATGTTTTTAGGTTTTGATATCATATTATAAGGATTGATCTATTTTGTAAATCATTATTTGATTATCATTATTGCATTATTTTGCTCTAGGTTTTCAAAGCAATCTTTGTGTTTTGTGAATCTTCCATTGTTGTGATAGGTTATTTGCATACAGGGATTCACTGGGTTCTGTGAGGTTGTATTCTGCAACTTTAACAGTTAGTGTAAGCAATTTTTCACCAAAAAAGGAGAAAAAAGAAAGAAAGACTTAGCCAACAAAAGAAAGAAAAGCACTTTCGATTGAAAGGAAAGTTAGTGAACAAAGGTCTTTGTTAAACAAGAAAAGAAAAATATGAAAGAAAAAGGTGATGCAAAATGAACTATTTTCGATCAAAGAAAACGTTAGTGAACTTGAATTTTCATTAACAAAGGGGGCTTTCTTAAGGGTCATCTTGCCAAAAGAGAAACAAAGGGATCTTTTAAAATGTTTTGCAAAGGAAAGACATTTAGGTAAAGAAGCACTAATTGAAAGACAAAGTTAAAACCACCCCTAAGATTGGACTAAAATGAAAGAAGGTTAGGGCAACTAAAATGACCGAAAATTGGGCAACAATTAGCAAGCTTTGGATCATTAAGAGAAAACTCCCAGCCAATAATCATGCCATCTTCATTTTATTTCCATTTAGGTGGTTGAATGTCACAAACAAAAGAAACAACAAATATATGGTAAAATAACTTATCACAATCTGAATAATTTCAATTTAATTTTATTACTTAAAATGTTTATTAAAAGTATAATTAAAATTAAAAGAAATATTGGAAATATTAGAAAATAGATCAATTATATCTTGCATTTGAAAATGATTGATTTCACAATAATTTTGTAATTTAGTAAATGAGATTATGTTGAGTTAAAAAATAGTTTTAAGTGAAATATAAATGAATTATATATACAATTTTTTTTAAACATAGTGATAAAAGTTTTTAGGAAATTGAATATAATTATTAGGTTACTGATGCTCTGCAAAAAGGATTAGAAAATCTGTTTGATGGCAACACACACAAGAGCACAAGAAACAAACGTTAGTGTTAGCAACAAAAGATTATCCTAAACAGGCATATCAAGAGAGATATTAAGCATGAAATAGAAAGCATATAAACATAGAATGAAATAGCTAATCAAGATGCTCATAGTTGCTCCTCCCTTGTTCCTCTTCTCTCCAAGTCCCAAATGAGTGTAGCTCTCAGCAGCTTTTTGCACTATGGATGCTTATGGAGGATTGAGATTTAATATTAAGCTTCAAATATAAAATGAAAAGCTAAATACTATGCTATTGATGCTAAAATGATTGATTTTACCAAAAAGACAAGATTTTAGTTATGCTATGCTAAATGCTCTCTAAAAATGTCTATAGCCTAAATGCATACAAGTTTTTAGGATCTAGATTATGAAGGAATGGGCTCTATTTATAGGAAAAATGGAGCAATGGATGGCCAGGATTGAAAGGTTTAATCAAGGGTCAAGCTTGAAAGTTGGGGATCCATGTGCACAATTGGCACCAATAAAATGGTGACAAGTGTCAACATAAGATTGGGTTGAGAGAAGAGGTTGGAGGCATTAAATGCCTGAGAAAACCTCATGGTTATCTAGAAGGTAAGGGTCAAGCCTAAATTAGGATTACCCACTGGATTAGGAGTTAATGCAAGGATAAACCTTTGTGCAAATGATTAAGAGATAATCATGGTCAAAGCATTAAAGGCTTGATGAGACCCTTGGGTTGGGTAGAGGTTGAGTCAAAACAAATGTTTTAACCATGTGGGAGGGTTTGAGGTAACCATTAATGGTTATTGGAGACTTTGGGGATTAAGTGGTTGAAGGTTGAAAGCCTTCAATGGTTATCAAAGACTTTGAGCCATTTAGTGGTTGAAGGTTGAAAGCCTTTAATGGTTATCAAAGACTTTTAGGCTTTGAGAAGTGACTCCATTTTGCTTAGGAATGTGACAATAATTAGGGGATGGATTAAGTTAATTAGGAAGGGGTTAGAAGAATCTAGAAGGGGATTAGATTTTGCAAGTGGATTTGGTGGGTGAGGGAAAATAGGATTTTATTAAAATAAAAATTCATTTATTTCAATAAATGTGTGCAAGTTGTATTTGGATAAATATTCAAATAAATATTAATTTATTTAAATGAGAAAAAGGAAGATAAAGCATTAAAATGCTTGAAGACTTTGAGGGGAACCATTAAAGGCTTGAAGACTTTAAGGAAAACCATCAAGTTTGAAGACTTTAAAGCCATCAAGTTTGAATACTTTAAGGGAAACCATTAAAGGTTTCAAGTGGGTGAGGATAAATAGGATTTTAAATAAATAATTTATTTAAAATAGTTGTGCAACTTGCTTTTGTAAGAAAATACAAGTGGGTGGAGGATAAAGGTGATTTAAATAAATTATTTATTTAAAATAATTGTGCAACTTGCTTTTGTAGGAAAATACAAGTGGGTGGAGGATAAAGGTGATTTAAATAAATGATTTATTTATTTAAATGTGAGAGGTGGGATTTTGGGGGATTTAAATAAATATTAATTTATTTAAATGTGAGAGGTGGAATTTTGGGGGATTTAAATAAATATTAATTTATTTAAATGTGAGAGAAGATTTAATTAAACAAATATGATTTATTTATTTAATTAATGGTATGAATTTGGTTAAGTGAATTAAATCAAATAAATTGAATAATTTATTTAATTAATAGGAGAAGAGGGTTAAGATGAATTAATTAAATATTAATTTAATTAATTTATTAATTGATGGTTAAATAATCAAATAAATACTAAGTATTCATTTAATTAAGTGGACAGATTTATGTGACTACATTTGCCCCTCTTTGAGACGGTGCAGTTTATCGCGTCGTTTCAAAGAAAGAAAAATAGGTGTGAAGAAATGCCCCATAAAATGTAAATTTAATGGGTGGTATGCCCCCTCGAGGGATGGGCCGAATTTTTTTGAAAAATCGGGCGATCTCTCGAAAAAGAATGAAAAGCGGAGGGGAGGTAGAATAGAAGAAATTAGAACTAATGATGAAAGAATGGGAGAAAATGGAGTGAATATGAAGAAACAACAAGCCAACGAGTACCCTGAGGTCATGCAAGAGATACATAGCAGATGTAGTGTGGGGTTTGGATTGATGCTATACAATTGATCAAAATTGTTTGGACAATCTGGTGCAATCGGTTTAATTGCCCCGGTCAAGTCAAAGCGTGACAGTTGATGTCAGTTGGTCGCTTGGACATGATAAAGTCTGAGTAAGTGAATCAAAGTGACCTGATGTGACTTAGACAATTGATGTAATTGCCCAATGAAGTCAAGGTATATGAAGCAAAATACTCGTTGAGACGTAGACAATTGATGTAATTGTCTGTTGGATTGTGTTTGATTGGTTGATCAATTGATAGTATGTGCGTGTGATGGATGGTTTTGGGAAATCATGGCAGCCCCGTTGAGACTAGGTCATTATGATAAATGTCTGATGTAGTCTAGGATTGCCATAATCGATTACCTGTTGAGACCCGAAGATACATGATCAGAGTATCTGTTGATAGTCTAGGTGTGTGGGAGTCGATGTATCTGTGTAGACAGAGTAACTGGCTTAATTTTGTGGATGAGTGAGGATGGGAAGCGATGAAGGGATTAGGATGATGTTGATGATCAAGATAGGGAGGGTGAGGGGGGATTTGATGTTAGATAGAAGATATGGAGGACTTATGACTCATTCCTATGGAAGAAGAGGAAAATAGAGTATGCATTATTATGACTATGTATGCATGATATGCAGCTATTATGAATGTATGGATGGTTGGAATGCAACGAAATGCAGTATATATAGATGAGATGGAATGACGATCCATAGTGCTCTATTTTCATCGTTGAGCTTTAAAATGTTGGAAGAGAATACAAGCATCTTGACATAATGATTCAAGATGACCAGAGTATTTCTTACATGGATTTGATATAGCAAGTTAATACAAGCAACTTGATATAATGGATCAAGTTGACCTGAGTATTGCTTGCGGAACAGACAAGGATTATCTCCGTTCATGCATGACTTGGATCATCCTCCTTGATCTTAGGCTGATCATATCCTGAGACAAGTGCATACCGTACTAAGAAATAAAAACCTTTATCCAAATTGGATGAGGAGGAACCAAAGAATGAGCATTGTACCTGTAAACAAATAGTATATACATAAAGAATAAAAGAATATGGATCCTTGGTAATGGTTCATGCTCATATGGTCGAGGTATACGCTGTAGTCAGCAAGCCGTAATGATCTATGACTGTATTTGGCATAAGATTACGTAGCTTAGTGAACTTCCCACGTAGACACCATTAGTACATGCCCCAGAACTTCATCGGAAATAATGCACAAATGATACAAAACAATGCTGAAAGATGTCGATATAGATAAACAAACGATTGTACTCACAAATCAACCAAGTATTTGATAGCCTAACAAAATTTTCTTGTCAAAGAAAATGTCATCTTGTCTTTGTTTTGGTAAGGAAGGATGCATCCTTGTTTAAAGACAGGTTTGGATTGTTGAAGTCGATTGTGTTGGTTTGATTGGTAAATGGTCATTGTGTGAGTACTGTGTTAATGTTGGTTTTGCATCTGCTTGAATGAATATGTACAAGGTGTTGCCATGTTTTTGTGTGATTTTCGATGGGTTTTTTGATGTTTTTGGATTTTGTGTAATAGTTTTTGAATGTTTTTGGATTTTGTGAGTCATTTTTAAATGTTTTTGGATTTTGCGAGACATTTTTGAATGTTTTTGTATTTTGCGAGACATTTTTGAATGTTTTTGCCAATGAATCACCAGTAATGTAGAATCCACTTCCATCATCTAGATTGTAAGGGCATTGCCCCCAAGTTGGACATGATTTATGAAAAAGTGGGATGCCAGATGCATGAAGTACTTTCTTGGATTACAGATCAAATAACAAGCCATGGTTAGATGGATGGATGTGTGTATGTATGAATGTGATTGCAACGAGCCTGAAAGATACTGGAGCCATTGCCTTTACGACTGGCGCCTGTTTGCCAGGTTTTCGCCATCGTACTTACCCAAGGTGCCACTGGAGTGGTTGTTCACCGTTTGGATGCATGATTTTTCTTTACTTTTTTGAATGTTTTTGTATTTTCTTTAGGACATTTTTCTGAATGTTTTTGCTATTTTCTGATATGCAGGGGAGCCTGATGCCTTGTACACCTTAGGTATAAAACCGTTTGAGGTGCATGCTATTGATTGGATCTGCGAGCGGTTCTCCATCTGATGTAGCCAACTGATATGCCCCGGACCCGAATACAGCAGTGACAACATATGGGCCGAGCCAATTTGATTCAAACTTGCCTTGATGTTCTCTGTTTGGTTGGTTGCAAGGATTTTCTCGAAGAACAAGATCACCTACCTCAAATGTACGAGATCTAACTCGGTGATTGTAGCTTCTACTCATGCGCTGTTGATAGGCTTTGAGGTGATTGTATGCAGCTTGTCGTTTCTCATCAAGTAACTCTAAGTCCTGAAGACGTGAGACTATGTAAGCTTCATCATCGATGAGGTTATGCAAGGAAACCCGTAATGATGGTATCTCGACCTCAATAGGCAAGATAGCTTCTGCACCATAGACCAATGAATAAGGAGTTGCACCTGTAGGGGTTCGAATGCTAGTTCAATATGCCCATAATGCTGGATTCAATTGAACATGCCAATCACGACCGGCATCATTGATTGTTTTCTTGAGGATCCTTAATATGTTTTTATTGGATGCTTCGGCCTAACCATTGCCTTGTGGGTAATAGGGGGTGGAAAAGCGGTGTTGGATATGAAATTTCTCACAAAGTTCACGGACATCCTGATTTTTGAAAGGGAGACCATTATCTGTGATGATGGACATGGGCACACCATACCGGCGGATGATGTAGTTGAGGATGAATGAGGCGATCTGCTTGCCGGTGACTTGGGTAAGTGGAACAGCTTCAATCCACTTTGTGAAATATTCGGTAGTGGTAATAATGAATTTGTGGCCATTGGATGAAGATGGATGAACCTTACCCACAAGGTCAAGGCCCCATTGACAAAAAGGCCATGGTGTTGTGATTGGTTGCAATTCCTGTGCTGGTGCATGTATTAGGTTGCCATGAACTTGACATTTCTTGCATTTTCTGACAAAGTAGTAGGAATCCTTTTCCATAGATGGCCAATAGTATCCAGCTCGCATGATCTTCTTGGCTAGTGATGGACCACTTGAGTGAGTCCCGCAAATTCCTTCATGTACCTCTTCCAAAACCTTTGTTATCTCACCTTGTTCTAGACATCGAAGGAGAGTACCATCAAGACTACGTCGGTATAGGGTTTCGGCAATAATGGTATATCGAGCAGTTTGGTGAATGAAGGTTTTACGTTGGTTATTTGATTGGTTGGGAGGAAGGGTGTGATCGCGGAGATAGGTGTAGAATTCACCATACCATGGGGATTCAGAACCGACAAGGCGACATATCATTTCAGATTCGGGGATATCATAAGCGGGGATCCAAAGCTGTTCTACCAAGAACTCGTAGCGTGTTGAATTTTGTGGAAGATCTAGGAGAGATGCGATGGTAGCCATAGCGTCAGCAGCTCGATTCTGATCTCTTGGTATCTGCTGAAAAGTGATAGTAGTAAATGATGCCTTTAGATTGTCCATCATTTGCTTATATGGCATGAGTTTATCATCTTTGGTCTGATATTCATCTGTTGCTTGTCGAATGACCAGTTGCGAGTCGCCATATACTTGCAGTTCTTGTAATTTCCATTGGATGGCTAACCTGAGTCCTGTGATCAAGGCCTCATACTCTGCTATGTTGTTTGTGCATGGAAATGTGAGCCTGTAAGACTTTGGGATGCTATCACCTTGAGGTGTGATAAACAAAATGCCTGCCCCTGAGCCGTGCCTAGTGTATGAACCATCAAAATATAGTTTCCATGGTTGTGCTGCTGTGATCATGAATATCTCCTCATCTGGAAAATTGGAAATGAGAGGATGATCGCCTATGAGTGGTGCATCGGCCAACTGATCTGCAATAACCTACCCTTTGATAGCTTTACAGTCCACATACTCGATGTCAAATTCACTTAGAATCATTACCCATTTGGCCAAGCGACCTGTCAATGCTGCTTTGCTGAGTAAATACTTGAGTGGATCAATCTTTGCGATGAGTTGTACCTTGTGTGTCAATAGATAGTGCCGCAATTTAGTGGCTGCTAAGATTACTGTTAGGCAAGCTCGCTCAATAGGTGTGTAATTGAGTTCATAGCCAACCAGTGTGCGAGAGATGTAGTAAACAGCACACTCTTTGCCTTCTGCATTATGTTGTGCCAGTAGCACACCCAGTGCTGTACTTGTTGCTGAGATATAAAGTAACAATGGTCTACTTGGATCTGGTGGCATCAACAATGGTGGATTCATGAGATAGTCTTTAAGCGTCTAAAATGCTTGTTGGCATCTGGCATCCCACTGAAAGCGGATGTTCTTGTGTAGCAGATGTGTAAATGGGTGACACTTATCAGCCAATTGTGCAATGAATCTTCGGATGGATTGAAGCCGCCCTTGTAATGTCCTTAGCTGACTGATATTCTTTGGAGGTGGCATGTCCATTATTGCCTTAACCTTTGCTGGATCAACCTCAATGCCTTTGCTTGAGACAATGTATCCTAGAAGCTTCCCGGAGGTCACTCCAAAGACACATTTCTTTGGGTTGAGTCGAACATGATATTGTTCCAGTCTATCAAAGATTTGATCTAAGATGTGGAGATGTCCTTCTCTAGTAAGTGATTTTGCTAGTAAGTCATCCACATAATCTTCCATCATAGTATGCATCATGTCATGGAAGATGGTGGTCATTTCTCTTTGATAGGTCGCTCCTGCATTCTTTAGACTGAAGGGCATTACATTCCAGCAATATGTGTGCCATGGACATGTGAAGGCTGTCTTATGTTGATCTTCGGGTGCGATCTTTATTTGATTGTAGCCTGAAAAGCCATCCATGAGTGAAAGCATCACATGTCCTGCTGTTAGATCCACTATGATGTCGATATTTGGTAGGGGAAAGTCATCCTTAGGACATGCCTTATTCAGATCTCTGAAGTCAGTACAAATGCGGATGCCCCCTTTTGGTTTGCCGACAGGCACAATATTGGAGATCCATTCTGCATAATCAATTGGCCTAATGAAACCAACATCTAGGAGTTTCTTGAGTTCTGTTTTGACTAGCACTGCAATCTGGGGATGCATCTTATGAAGCTTTTGTTTGACAGGTTTGGCTCCTTTTGCTACTGTGAGATGATGCATAACTAAATCCGGATCAAGCCCAGACATGTCTGCATATGACCATGCAAAGTTGATCTGACGCTGCTGGAAGAATTCTATGAATTGAGGTTGTTCCTCTGGAGTGAGAAGAGATGCCAGATGTATGATATGAGGGTTTTCAGGAGTCCCCACATTGTATTCTTTGGTTTCCTCGATAAGAATCGTTGATCGTTCCTGTTGTGTACTAGCAGGGAGAATGTCAAACCCTTCATCCTCAGGCGCCTTAGAGAGGTTTTCACCGTTGGATACGCTCTTTCTTTTTACTTTTGTCGGACCAAACAGTGCCACAGTGTGGTTTTCACTGGAAGATCCATGTTTTATTGTTATATTTTTGCAGCTGAAAGGTTTGGCATCCGCCCCGAAGTATGCTGCGCTATTAAGTTCAATGGCAAATCCAGCTTTATGATCCCCGCTTGGTAGGTTATCCCTTAATTCCAAAAAGTCAATGATAGCCTCATCGTTTTGGAAGAGGTCAAGACATGGGGGATTTGATTGGGTCCATTCGATGAGTTCAAGGTGGATAATGGGCATTACGTCATCGATTAGGTTAAGTTCATTAGATGTATCAATGAGGGTTAAGACAGTGTGGTGAAGGTCGTTGATGGTACTCTCCCTGTCAGAATCAGGCGTAGGATGAGACGCAGGGTCTGTGGAAGATGTTTCCAGCTCAGGTACCCAAGTGGTCTTTATCTGTGCTTCTCCGTAAACAGGAATGTCTTTGCGTGGCGGAGGTGGTGATGTGTCTTCCTCATCTGAAGTGTTAAGTTGTACAGAATCAAATTCCCACTCATGTGAGTCGGTCTCTGAATCACTCTCCAGTATCCGATTGCTATACCATACTGGGATGTCTTTGGAGTTAAACACGGCAAGTGTGATTGGTTTATGTACCTTTGTGGTGATCGGTGCTGCAGGAACCGTGATGGGATTTAAAGGATTTGTCACTGGAAGTATCGACAATGTTGATTTAGTGGCTTCTGCAGGAACTGCTGGTGCCATAGATGTTGCTGCGGGTTCCAATATAGTTGCTGCTATGAATGGTTTTATTGATGTGATGACTGCTGTGGATGGGATTACTGGTTCGATTGGTGGTATGTTTGGCACTGGTGATGGTTGCGGTGGGGTTGTGAGCCTCGATGGGGCAGTGGCAATATTGCTTGATGGTGCTTTGATTATGAAAGGTGTCCTCTTTGCAGTAGGTGGGCAAAATGGTTTGCTAGGTTTTCCTTTGAATCTGAGTTTAGGAAGGATCTCTTTTTCAAAGCCTAGGCCAGTATTACCTTTGGGCTTGAACTCTGGCAGCAGCGGTTCATGTCGTCCTTGTTTGCAGGATCCCAAAGCACTCTGACCATCATACCCCATTCTTTGCATAATGAGGAAGCCTTTACCATAATGTTCTGTAGGAAGTGTAACTTGCGGTTTGTCAGTGGTGATGGGATCTTTATAGATCCAGTCCGCTAGGTCCTCATCTTGTGTCTCTTCCTCTTGACTCTTTCCAAGGACGAATGGCGTCAAGGCACATGCTGGTATGATTAGTGGTTGCTGGAGTAACTGCTGTGGTTTACCATGTGTTCTAGGAGAAGTGGGCATTTGTCCCACACAAAAGAGATGACTCAAGTTGTATTCTCCAGGACCTTCCTCTGCTATCTTCATCTTAAGCTTTTCTTGTTTGGGTATAGGAGTGTTTGAACTGGCAAGAGAGGCGGGATTTACATATGATGTGGAGGAAATAGCTTCCCTATTATTAGGAACAGTAATCTCTGGTTGATGGCTGATATTATGGCAATACGCAAAAGGATTTGCATCACCCAGGATTGTGATCTCTGCACCATTATGTGGGAACTTGATACATTGATGGTAGGTAGATGGAATGGCTTGCATGGCATGTATCCAAGGTCTCCCTAATAATAGATTGTATGGCAGAGGAAGGTCCAGAACCTGACAGATGATGTGCTTTACCACAGGGCCCACTCGGATTGGTAGTACCACAGCTCCTTTGGATGAACGCTCTGCATCATCATAGGCCTTGATGGTGATCTTCTTGCGAGGATCCACTGATTCTATTGCATATCCCAATGCTGAGACCAACTGTAGTGTGCAAATGTTTAGGCCTGCTCCATTATCGATCAAGACTCGCTTAATCCTATGCTAGTTGATAAATCCTTCAATGTGTAGCGAGGCATTATGAGGTTGTTGGAACGAAGAGTTGTCACTTTCAGAAAAAGTGAGACAAGGTGATGACTTTAGATTTCCAACCATAGCTTGAAACTGGTCTGTGTTTAGATTTGCAGGGATTGACGCCTCTTGGAGTGTTTGATCCAAGATTATTTTATGAGATGGCAATAGGCGTAATAGCTCTAAAATGGATATGAGCGCAGGCGTTTTATCTAATTGTTCCACAAGATTATATTGCTTTGGGGCGGAGGTGGTGCCTTGTGGAGCTGCCTTGATGGTGACTTTGCCACGACGCGTAACAACATTGCAATTGGAGGTGGGATTTTTGAAGGTTATAGTTGCAATTTGTTCACTGGCATCATACAGGTGATTTACAGTGTAGTTATACGCAGCTTGCGTATAATCAGTGGTATCAGTGCCTCACCGGGAAGTGGAAGGACCCCTTTGATCTTGTGATGGAAGTGGATTCTTGAACATCTGATGATCATTATTTGTTGTTTTTGGGTCATGTCCTTCAATTTCAATTTCTCCTCGATCAATAAGATCCTGAATGAGGTCTTTCAATCGGTGACAATTACTTGTCTTGTGTCCTCTTCCTTGATGGAATTCACAATGTTCAGTATCTCTCCACCATGCTGGTTTGACCTGAGGCTCATAGTTGGATAGATTAGGTAGAGTGATCAAATTCTGAGAAATGAGTTGTCGCAACACTATTTCAATGGGTTCCCCTAAGGGATTATATGCGCGTTTTTGTTTTTGTGGACGAGGTCTTGGTTCATCATGAGATGTGATGCGACCTTGATTGGAAGGAACATTTGCGTTATTCTAAGGTGGAGGATTTTGTCCTGCAAATCGAACCACAGGTTGTGCATTTTGGATAGTCTGGGCATCCACAACCCCATCATTGACAATATTCTTGTTTTTATTCCAGAAGTTTGGTTTATCGCTATTGAAGCGTGGGCGAGGACCATCTTTTGGTTCATTAAAGATTTTGATGAGTCCTTTCTTGATGAGTGCCCTTTCACATTTTAAACCCTTGGTGATCATATCGTTAAAAGAGTCTGTGTCTTTGACATCCAGGTGAAATTCCATTTCTTCGTTTAAGTTGGAAATGAAAATTTCCACTAGTTCTCGTTCAGGTAACTGAAGAGAACGTCTGCTAGACATTTGGCGCCATCGTTGCAGGAATACTGAGAATAGTTCACCTGGTTTTTGTTTGGTGTTGCACAGATCAGCCATGGTGATGTCGCGTTCAATGTTATGAGAGTAATGAGATAGGAACTTCTGGATGAGTTCCTCAAATGTTCTAATGCCACCCGGTAGTCGGGAAAACCATGATGTGGTTGTTCCTCCCAAGCTTTGGGGAAAAAGGCGCATTAGGTAGGTGTCTTCATATGCCACTTCAAGACAAGCGGAATGAAATTCTTGGACATGATCACGGGGATCCCCCTTTCCTCTATATTTTTCAAATTTGGGTGTTTCGAACCCGCGTGGAAAGGGTGGCATATAAAGATTCCTATCAAAAGGATAGGGACAAATGTCATTGAGTGAGAATTGGTTAATCTTGACACCACTATGAAGTTGTTGGGCAAGATTCTCGACTTGTTGCCACAACATCTCCATTTCATTTGGAGGAGGAGGTGGTGGGTTACCTCGAGGGATGTTATATCTGATGGGATCTCTACGCCCTTCCTCCTCATGGCGACTTTGTCTTTCTGATGCTTGTCTTAATTGGGCAAGATCAAAGTCTGAGGGGAGTTTGGCTCCTTCTTGAGCAAGTCTTAAGAAGTGAGCATCCGCATTGCTCCTGAGTATTTCATCAAAAAGTCTGTTAAAGAGAGGGTTATGCTAAGCCCTTTCTATTGTTGCAGGAGTGGGAGTACTTGGGTTTTCGTCATCTGCATTTCCTCCAAGTGCTTCTTGAAATTCATTGAGATTTTCCTCTTCTTCTTCTTCTCTTTCTATTTCTCGTTGTCTCGATTGTGATCGGGTTTGAGCCATTTTGTTTGCAAGTTTGTGTTTGAAGTTGATTGAAGATGATGATGAGTTGGTGATGAAATGAAAGATTGATGGTTGGTGATTTGTGTTGTATGGGGATCTCTAGCACTTTAAGGTAGATGTAACTGAAATTCCTTCTTTGAATTGCTTGTTTGTTTGATAAGTTTGGATGTAATAAGGTGTAGAGAAATCTGAGATGTGTTACAGATTTTGACTACCTAGCAATGAGAAGATTCACTCATGAACTAGTTTTAACCTGCGTAGATGTGTCTCTTAGGATGAGCTTATCCTAGATGTAGAAACAATCTAAAAAGTGATGTGATGTGTTTGATTTCAAGCAATATCTAAAAGAGAACTTGGGACAAGAACCTCTTAATGTTTTGAGAGTTGGGACGGATTGATGATGAAGTGATGATGTATGAGTGAGATGATGGATGAAAATGTTTTCAACTTCAATAAAAACTTTGTGTTACAAATGGGACAAACTCTATCTCTTCCCTTTCAGGTGTTGGTGGTATTTCTCAAGCTATGTTGTATGTGATACGGACGTTTGGGAAGAAGTTGGGATTAATCTTTCCTCCTTGGTTTTTGTGATAACTCAGAGCTCTATATTGCATAAAAGCTCTGCGGTTCAATGATTCGGAATCAAATTCGTTTGTTTTTCCTTGAAGGTAGAGACGCATGTGACGCAGAAAGACTCTATGTGAGACAAAGATTTGTCTATTTATATAGAAGAATTTCCTCCTTTTGATCAAAGCCTTTGAGCTCAATGGTTTTCTTTTCAAGTTAATATTCTGATGACGCTTCTTCTTTCGCAAGATGTGAAGAATGGTCATAAAATTTGACTCTTTGTTGTTTGTACCTTGTTTTTGATGTTTTTGGTTGTTTTGACAGATGTTTGGTTGGATGAATACTTTGTTTTTGGGAAGTGATTTTCTGATTTTTCTTTGACAAGAAAACAAAGCAAGCACACAAACACAAGAATGTTGCCTCAAAGGCACAAATGAGTATGGGTCTAGATCAACCCAATCCTTGGACTTGTATATGACCCTTCCTTTAGATTTATTTTAAGGTGTATTTCCAAAGCTTGAAGTCGGCTCAATTTGCACTAGGTCTGTAAAACGAACACACTTCAAACACTTTTTATCCCTAAGGTCAAATGGCCAGTTGTGATAAATTTAGCCCACATCTTGATATTTCTTCGACTTTGGTACTACATACCTTATGAATCTCGCCATGGCAGGTAAGGATGTGATATACTAAGTCTTGCACGAGCATAACAAATAGATGATCCTTATGATGGGGGAGTCACCACTTTTATCAAGCCACAAGTGACTTTTCAAAAAGCTATGTTTCTACTCAAGGAAATATGTATGGTGAGTATCTTGGGAGCAAAACCATCTATGCTCTTGCACTAAATTATATCTCAAATATCCTCAATCAATAGAACAGGTGGGCTACTACTTAAAGGTGTTTAGTCATGTTCGATGTTTTTGGACATAAGTTCATTCTGCAGTGACTCACTTAAGAGCCTTGTAACTGGTGGTGGGGCCCATTTGTCCTTTCGGCCAGTTACACTGTAGGAACAGCTATACCCAAGGCTACAACTTTCGCTCTCACCTGATTTCTATAGCGGCTCGAAGGATTTACCGCTCGAGGTTGTTCCCAAGAGTATCGATCCCTTGGCAGGCCTCTCTTAAAAAGATAAAATGTGAGTGTTACCAACACTTTTCTCTTGCACCTAGGACCACGAAAGCCAAGGGAGAGGATAGTGTGTGTTAGAAGTAGGACCACTCGACCAACTCTTTGCACAAGTGTGCCAAGCACGAAAAACACTTGTTCTTTTTAATCTATCATTGCAATGTGATCTAACTATTTGGAGATGTTGCTCCAACAATCATGGTGTTCTTTTTAATTTTCAAAGGCAATTGTTTGAGTAAACTAGAATTTGAAAATCCTGGTCAACTTAATGAAAAACACGTTTGCCTGAAGTAAAATTGCTTTAAAAATGAGACAAGTTGATTGTGAATTTTATTTGCACCAAAAATGGAAGTGTGGATTGTGAGTTTTATCTTGATGCAAGAAATAAAATTTGCCTTGTTGATTTTAAGCACCAAAACGAAGTTTGTTTCCTAACTTGCAAAAAAAAATAAATAAAGTTGTTTTTGTGTAAGTTTGTAGTTCTTTTTACCTTGGAACAATGAAATTCTTTTTAAGAGCCCCAAACAAATGTGTGATTCTTTTTTTAAAAGCCCAAATTTGAAATGTGAAGTTAATTTTAAACCCAAATAAAAAGTGAATTCATTTTTAAAACCAACTTCAAAAAACAAGTTAGTAAAAAATATAAATCTACTTTTTAATCTAATTTAAATCTGCACAAAAGAGAAAAATAGTTAGTAAAATCCGCCTATTTGGTGGGCTTCTACAAGCCTTATTTTTTTATTTTTTTTTTGGTTACAAGGTGATTTGTACAACGTTTTGTTACAATAGCGCTAGTCTGCGTTTGAACAGAGGCACTATTTAACACAAACGCACTAAAAGAAAGGGAAAGACAAAGAAGGGAAAAACACTGAAACAGGGTGAATAGCGCCAAAATAATGTCAAACGCACCAAAACAGTGTCAAAAGCGCAACCTGTGTGACATTTTCAACATTCAAACATGTTATTGGTTAAAAAAAAAAAAGTTGATCTTTTTGGTGTTGGATTCACGTCGGGTTCACCAAATGATGCTCTGCAAAAAGGATTAGAAAATCTGTTTGATGGCAACACACACAAGAGCACAAGAAACAAACGTTAGTGTTAGCAACAAAAGATTATCCTAAACAGGCATATCAAGAGAGATATTAAGCATGAAATAGAAAGCATATAAACATAGAATGAAATAGCTAATCAAGATGCTCATAGTTGCTCCTCCCTTGTTCCTCTCCTCTCCAAGTCTCAAATGAGTGTAGCTCTCAGCAGCTTTTTGCACTATGGATGTTTATGGAGGATTGAGATTTAATATTAAGCTTCAAATATAAAATGAAAAGCTAAATACTATGCTATTGATGCTAAAATGATTGATTTTACCAAAAAGACAAGATTTTAGTTATGCTATGCTAAATGCTCTCTAAAAATGTCTATAGCCTAAATGCATACAAGTTTTCAGGATCTGGATTATGAAGGAATGGGCTCTATTTATAAGAAAAATGGAGCAATGGATGGCCAGGATTGAAAGGTTTAATCAAGGGTCAAGCTTGAAAGTTGGGGATCCATGTGCACAATTGGCACCAATAAAATGGTGACAAGTGTCAACATAAGATTGGGTTGAGAGAAGAGGTTGGAGGCATTAAATGCCTGAGAAAACCTCATGGTTATCTAGAAGGTAAGGGTCAAGCCTAAATTAGGATTACCCACTGGATTAGGAGTTAATGCAAGGATAAACCTTTGTGCAAATGATTAAGAGATAATCATGGTCAAAGCATTAAAGGCTTGATGAGACCCTTGGGTTGGGTAGAGGTTGAGTCAAAACAAATGTTTTAACCATGTGGGAGGGTTTGAGGTAACCATTAATGGTTATTGGAGACTTTGGGGATTAAGTGGTTGAAGGTTGAAAGCCTTCAATGGTTATCAAAGACTTTGAGCCATTTAGTGGTTGAAGGTTGAAAGCTTTCAAAGGTTATCCAAGACTTTGAGACAGTTAGTGGTTGAAGGTTGAAAGCCTTTAATGGTTATCAAAGACTTTTAGGCTTTGAGAAGTGACTCCATTTTGCTTAGGAATGTGACAATAATTAGGGGATGGATTAAGTTAATTAGGAAGGGGTTAGAAGAATCTAGAAGGGGATTAGATTTTGCAAGTGGATTTGGTGGGTGAGGGAAAATAGGATTTTATTAAAATAAAAATTCATTTATTTCAATAAATGTGTGCAAGTTGTATTTGGATAAATATTCAAATAAATATTAATTTATTTAAATGAGAAAAAGGAAGATAAAGCATTAAAATGCTTGAAGACTTTGAGGGGAACCATTAAAGGCTTGAAGACTTTAAGGAAAACCATCAAGTTTGAAGACTTTAAAGCCATCAAGTTTGAATACTTTAAGGGAAACCATTAAAGGTTTCAAGTGGGTGAGGATAAATAGGATTTTAAATAAATAATTTATTTAAAATAGTTGTGCAACTTGCTTTTGTAAGAAAATACAAGTGGGTGGAGGATAAAGGTGATTTAAATAAATTATTTATTTAAAATAATTGTGCAACTTGCTTTTGTAGGAAAATACAAGTGGGTGGAGGATAAAGGTGATTTAAATAAATGATTTATTTATTTAAATGTGAGAGGTGGGATTTTGGGGGATTTAAATAAATATTAATTTATTTAAATGTGAGAGGTGGGATTTTGGGGGATTTAAATAAATATTAATTTATTTAAATGTGAGAGAAGATTTAATTAAACAAATATGATTTATTTATTTAATTAATGGTATGAATTTGGTTAAGTGAATTAAATCAAATAAATTGAATAATTTATTTAATTAATAGGAGAAGAGGGTTAAGATGAATTAATTAAATATTAATTTAATTAGTTTATTAATTGATGGTTAAATAATCAAATAAATACTAAGTATTCATTTAATTAAGTGGACAGATTTATGTGACTACAATTACTATTTTTTAAAATAAATTTAACAAAATCAAATATTTTAAGGAAGCATTATTACTTTTTAATAAAAGAAGCATGTTTATGGAAATTTGAAATAAATAAGTACAAATTCTAGTGTTGGCACTACAAGGTAGTCCCATATACTATAAGTCATATATACATCCAAAATGTGGACTATAAAATGATCCATTTTCATTTCTATTTAAAAGTTATGATCTAATTTACAATTTTAAATAATAAAAAACATGTGACAAATTTTAGAGTATTCATATGACCATTGAACCATGAAACTAATTACTAGTTTCAAGTAATCTAAGCTATAGGTGTTAAATAATAATAAATAAATAATAAAAACATGTGACAAATTCTATAGTATCTTAGACAACTATTCTATGACTATTGTATCTATGGGTCCAATTGTTATTTTAGGTAATCTAGAATGTAGACATCAAAATAATAATAATTAAAAAATAAATAAATAAAACATGTGACAAATAACCATTGAACCTAATTGCTAGTTTTTAGTAACCTAGGATGTAGAAATTAAATAATAATTAATAAATATAAAAAAAACATGTGACAATTTTAAGTATCTTTAAAATTATATGTATAACTATTAAATCTATGAATCCAATTACCGATTTTTTTCCTTATGTAACTATGTCTAGTAAACTTTTTAACGTGATCAACATGCTCTCCAACTCTATGTGAAAAACTTTTGACCTGGAGCAATAAACCCGTGAAGCCACAAACAAAAGACCTCATCCCACATTTGACTTGATCAAATCCGCAAGCATAAAAACATATATAAAAAATCAAATAATAATTAATAAATAACATGACAAATTTTATAATAGTTTTGAAAATTATTAAAAACTATTTTAATAATATTTTAAAAATTAACAAACTAATAAAAAACATCTGACAAATTCTACGCTACCTTTTGAAAAGTTATTCAAACACCATTGAGCCTTATGAGTCAAACTGCTAGTTTTAAAGTAATCTAGGACTCCATTTCTTGGACGCAAAGAAACCCTGACTCAACTTAGACTTTGACCGCACACTGCAATTCGTCCCTTATAATCCCACATTCATTCTCCTCCTTCCCCTGTTATGCAATGGAGAGCCTGCCTGTAACACTGCGCAATTTTGAGGAGTCCGACGTGGACGATTTCATGGAGTGGGCAACGGATGAGGAAGTGTACCGTTTCTCAAAGCATTTGCCCTACAAATCGAGGGAACAGGCGGAAAACTACCTTAAAAACGAAGCCATGGTGCACCCCTGGCTGAAGGCCATTTGCCTCAACGGCAGGGCTGTGGGTTCCATTTCACTCAGGAGAGGCTGCGACGATTGCTGGTGTAAGGCGGGAATTGGGTACAGATTGGCGCGCAGGTGGTGGGGGGAGGGACTCACTACCCAGGCCGTCAAATTGGCTCTCTCCACTGCTTTCATTGACATGCCCGGTTTGGAGCGCATCGAAGGCATTGTGGAACCGGAGAATGTTGGGTCTCAGAGGGTCTTCGAGAAGGCTGGATTTGTCAAGGAAGGTCTTCTCTGCAAGTATTTGAGGTTCAAGGGGAAAACCAGGGACTTTTATAGCTATAGCTTCCTGGCTCCAGATTTGCCCAATTGTGTATAATTGATGGCTTGTGGGTGTGTGGTTCTACAAGGGGCTTGGATTGATTGTGTTTAATTGGTGGTTTGTGGGTTCTATAAGGAGTTTGGATTGGGAGTTTACAAAGTAGCGTAAGTGACAAACTGTCTAGTGGGTTTGTAGCATTTTGTTGTATTTGGAAAAATGGTTTGATGGTTTGTGGTCTTGTTGATCTATAAGGAATTTGAACTAGGAGTTCACAAGCAACAAAAGTGATAAGAGGTAGAGTGAATTTGTCTAGAGAATCTCTCTTAATTGAAAGTTTTATTGTATTAAGAAAAATGATTTGATGGTTTATGACGTTGATGTTCTATTAGGAATTTGGATTTGGAGTTCACAAACTAACACAAGTGATAAGATGTTCATGGTTTTGTCTAGACAATCTTTATGTTAATCAAAAGCGATTTATTATATTAAGAAAAATGGTTTGACGGTTTGTCGCTCTATTCGTTCTATAAGGAGTTTGGATTGGGAGTCCCCAAAACAGTATAAGAGATAGGAGGTCGAGTGGGTTTGTTTTGAGAATCTATGTGTTAATTGAAATCATTTTATGTATATTGAGAGAAATTTGAATTGGGGCTTCACAAAGCAACACAAATAATAATAGGTCTAGTGAGTTTGTTTAGAGAATAAGTTTATTAATTCAAAGCATTTTAGTATATTAAGAAAATAGTATGATGGTTTGCGGCCTTGCATGTTCTATAAGGAGTTTCGATTGGGAGTTCTCAAAGAACACAAGTGATACAAGGTAGAGTTGGTTTGGTTTGTCTAGAGAGTCTACCATGTTAATGGAACACATTTAATTGTATTAAGAAAAATAGTTTGATGGTTTGTGGCCCTCCCTACTCTATAATAAGGAGTTTGGACTAGGAGTTCACAAAACAACCAATGTGATAAGTGTTCAAGTGGGTTTTTCCAGAGAACACATTTGATAATTGAAAGTATTTAATTATATTGAGAAAATTAAGTTTTTATAAAGTGAGGTAATTTTCATAATTAAATAGTATTTTTCAACAAATAATTTTGTTGCTTTTGGACTTCAAAACTCATGAAAGAAAAGTTTATTAGCTAAATATATTGTTAGTCTCCCAATATTGCAATCTTTCCTTCTTTCCCAACCATTTCGTTGTCTCCTTCGGCTCCATCAAACTTCATATATAACATGTTTACTTTAAAAAATAAATACCCATATTAATTTTTATTAGTTTTGATTATATAATTTTATAATTATTTCAAAACTAACTCTATTATCCAAATTAATTGTTAATACTTAAAAAATAAAAAATAATTTAAATGCAATTAACTATTTGTTACTTACAAATTTGAGCCTAGGTGAAAATATAAAGGACAATAATATGTATGGATTAGGACATAGGGTGGATGATGTTAATTGGCACTTAGCTTTGGTTATTCAATTGATTCTAAGATTGAGTACTTCTCTAGAATCAATTTCCTTTTCTCATATTCTTCCTAATGGAATAGAGTTGCAGATAGTTTGGTTAAATAGTGTCGAATCAGGACATATCTGGAATATTGTAAATAGGCAACATTTGCGTATAGATTTAGCTCATATGCTGGAATAATTACTTATAAAAGATAAAACTATATAATTCTTTGCTGATAAAACTATATAATTCTTTGCTGAACTGTGAATCCTTATTTTGTAAGTCTTTCAGAATTTAATAAATTTTTATTTTTTGAAAAATAAAATACTTCACAGAATACAAGAACATAGGGACTACTTTAGACTAAAGTTAGTCTGATGAAGAAGCTACAAATGTCTATGAAAGTTCTCTGTTTTATCACAGTGGTTCGCTCATGATTAAATGTATGGCATATGTCTGTGTAAAAATTTAGGTTCTCTTCCCGAGGATGGATTTCCAAGAAATATATTGTTTTCACTGCTGTGAATAGCAACATGTTCACCATTTTAAGTAGTTGAAATTTGATTATACTCAGAGAATTCATTGCTTTCCAATATTTTTATGTCCTCTTAAATAACTTTCTGCAACTCAGATTCACTAATTGTGGGTTTAAACACGTTTGCTTTTGGCAATCCACAATTTAAATCATACCGACAAGTTTCTTTTTGCTTAGTATTTATATCTTCTTTCTGCAAAGTCATCTGGGTATGAAATGATTACAGAACAGTATTTACAAGCGTTCTGCAGAGTATATTTTAATTTATTGTAAGAGATTTGCCTGCAATATCCTCTTGTCTCTGCTTTGCAACACTGAATCAGCATTTATTTTCTATAATTGAAAGTAGAGTATTATTTGGATTTGTAAGAGAAAGGCAGAACATGAGTAAAATATAAGTGAAAGCCTCACACTTGCCAAATTTCATTCCAACATCTCATAAGAAATCATCTCTTTTTATTAACTCTTTCTCTGACTGTGATTGCAAACTTCAAGTTGAATGATAAATTTCAGAGAAGCAGGGACCATGTCAAAAGAAAACAATGATAATTAATATACATATAAAGGATGGTGGCACTTTCATTACATAATTAAAAACAGAACTTTTAAATTGAAAGTTTTGGTACCAATTAAGACAATAGAATTACTGCACATAAAATCAATTATGATTAGAAGGTTATCTAGAAATAAAGTAAATTAAATGAAGTATCAAGTAAATAAACTAAGTTACATTATCTTTAATCAAGTCTAATGATCGATTAAACTTCATTATTTGTATGATCTTATTTTAAAGAAATTTTGTTATACTTTAAATCTATTGTCAAGAGTCCAATTGAACTTTAAAAGTTTACTAAATGACTCATGCCATGAACCTCATGCACTTTCTCAATCTTGATATCCAAGAACAAATCCTTTATAGGTTTTTCTCATAGCATCACTAATGATATGTGAATCATCTTCTACAGAAACTTTGGGAGATAGACTAGAGGAACCTAATATACTCCTTATAATAGCTTCTACTTAAACAAGATTGATAGTATTTTGGCTAATGTGCTAACTCCAAGGGCAATGGAGAGCAATAGCCGTTTTGCAAGATCCGAGCATAGATAACAGAATCAACATTACCCCTACTAATGTTGTGAAAGTTGAGTTTTCAAAATTTATAACTAGACTTGGTCCAAGAGAGGTCCTTAGTATTCTCATAAATTTTGTCCATAGTAAATCTAATCACCTTATAATAGTTTAAAATTTCAATTTCCTATGTTGAAGGCTAAAAGTGGAAAAAGTACACCTTGCATTTTCACAGGGTGAACTTCAGGCCTATTCCAAGCTTTCTCTACATTAGAAATAAGTTTCTCCAAGATCCTTGTATTCTATTTCACCCATATACTCTAGACAAGCATGACTGGGATCAAATTTCATAAAGAAGAGTCTTTTCCTACCATGGAGCTGTCCATTTAGCCAATAGTGACTCAATTGACATAAGAATAGCCTAAGAGATTTTAAATTTGTCCACTATCCTCCTCAAATGTATAAATATTTGAGGCTTTTAGGCTAACTTCCCTTTTCAATTGTTCTCTTGATATATATTATAATTAACAGCTAATTAGAGATAAAAATAAGCTTTTGGCCACATTTAGAATTCCAAATCCTTATCCAAACTATTAGAAGAGCTGTATTACCTTCTTGACTAATAAAAACAAAATAAGTTGAATCAATTATGGACTTCCAAAAATAAGTGGAACACCATCTTAGTTTGTACTAACCTTTGAAAGACATTAACCTAAATATGAGTAGGAGAGAGAGCCGAGGAAAGACTATGACTAGCAAAACTTGAGTAGGACAATAGCGATAAATTAAACCTTTGATTGTTTTGTCAAATTTACTTCCTCTCACTTCCGTAATTCTATATAATTTTCCAAAAGTTGTGGATAAAGATGACATGATGATGATGAAACAAAAACAGTAGCGGAGGCTGTCGGTCGAATGGCTACGGCTTCTTGCTATTATTCCCCAAATCAAAGATACATAAGCATATACTCAAGAATACATAAGCACATGTCAGTCTGATTTCTGATATCTCTAATGGAAGAGATAGAGCATACTCTCTATGGCAGATGCTATAGACTCAAAGCACTTAGAACCTACGAACACTCTAGACTCTCTAAAACACTTGATGCCCACTTTGCTTCCGCAAGGGCTTATTTATAGTAGATAAGTGACCGGAATAGACAACAAAGAAAACATTGTAGATCTTTGAAGTCCTTAAAATCAAATGGCTCCTTTCCAAGCTAGGCATCTTTTTAGAAATTAACCTTTAAACCTCTTCAAACATTTCTATTCAGGAAGTGAAGCATTAAATCCCTCTCTTTTGTTGTTATTCCAAAAAACAAACCCCCAATGAGTATCTTCAACAATGATGATTCTTTTCAATTAATTCTTGTACAATTATCTTTCTTTAAAGGCTTTGCTCTAAAAGGAATCATGATTCACATAAAAATTTTCGATTACTCCTTTCAATTAGTCTAATACATAACCATATTAACTATTTAAAATTTAAAATTTCCAATTCGTAGACCTCGTGACTCTTTACTATTGTAAACTGTATCCCCTACAACTAAAAGTAATTTCTCGATAATTGAAACATAAACAGCAACTGATGCTCTTCCCCTAATTTCATAAATAGAAAATACTTACTTTGGATTGAATCAAGATGATGGGAAAAATGTTTCTTTACTGTTTGCTTGATATTTTCTTTAGGTTTACTTTATTTCTCTTGATATCATTCAGACAGACTGTAACTTTTTATGAATTATTTCATTCAATATTTCTGTTCTCTTAGTTTGTAGCAGATCCATCAATTGAAAGAATCATTTTATTATGTAAAAGTAAAACTTTCATTGCCATGTGACAAAATTGGAGAACAAATTATATTTCACATACTAATCTCACCTGTATTGTGGTTATTATATTATATTTGATTTTGGCATGGTCCCTGCTTCTCTGAAACTGATCATTCAATACAAAATTCTTGAAGCGTGCAATCAGAGTAGTTGAATTATAGGGATCATTTCTTATTAAATGTTTGGTATGAAATTTATAAAATTTTGGGAAATTTGGGGCTTTTCAATATGTATTTTAAGTACTCGTCTACTTCTTGTTTCCTATAAATTCAAATGATACTCTGTTTTTCTAATTATAGAAATAAATGTTTAGTTCAATGTTTGCAAAGCAGAGACAAGGAGATATTGAAGGGAATCTCTTATAATAAAGAAAAATATATTCTGCAGAACGTTTACAAATAATGTTGTGCAATCATTTCATACTCAGACGACTTTGCAGAAAAGAAAATAATTCATACACAGGCAGAATCCGCAGCATAAAGAAATTTGTCAGTATGAATTAAATTGTGAATTGCCAAAAGAAAACATGTTTTAATCCAATGATCAGTAAATCTGAGTTGAAAGATGTTATTTAAGGGGACATATTTTCATTGAATAGCAATTAATTTCTCTGGTAACTATTCACAATATTCATAATAAAAGTTCTTTTGTTGGAAGAACAGTAAGACATCCTCGGGAAGGAACCCTAAATTTTTAAATAGCCAAATGCCATACATTTTTAATCATGAGCAGACTACTGATCAAACAGAAAACTTTATTGCTATCTGTAGCTTTTGGTCATTAGACTAAGAAACAGTGTAAAGTTTCTTGAGGTTGTAGTTTAATTTATTGAGTTTAATTGGTAATGTGAATGATATATCTTTATATCATGGTTTTGATTTTTAATAATTTTTATTAAATAAAAGATTATACAATATTCAAAAAGGACAGTAAAGAGGCAGATCTACAAAGTTCAATTGGATGAAGTCCAACACAAAGATGAATTAACAAGAGGGCCAAGCTTAAACAAAGTATAAGCAACTAATGCAGAACTATTAGGCTAAATGCCCTCCAAACCTCGCAAGTTGGCTACACCCATACCTATGCCCCTTCGTAGGAGAGAGGGGATAAGTGGGACTTCGGCAACAACATAGAGAGCATTTCCTCAATGATCCAGCAGCTCCTAAAGATAAGCAACATCAAGTGCAACTTTACAAGTTTGCACCTGTATTTGCATAAGCACATTAGAGTAAATTATGGCTTCAATATACAATGAGTAATGGCATCAATAGAACAACAACAAAAAAGATCAATATTTCTATTCTTCCCAAATGTTGATGAGAATTTCTACACTAAAAGATTACAAAATCTAAATAAATTTGTACAAGAGATAAAACAATCTCCAAGGAGAACCATATACCAAAAGAGGGGTGAACCTGAATGACTTGAAAAAACACAGATCCAAGTCCAAGCCTCTTGAGCTCTAGGACAAAACTAGAAGAGATTCTTGAAGGACTCCATATGGCCACAAAACAAACAATGGAGATTGAGAAAACTCATATGAGTTAACTAGGTACTTAGAGGGAGGCCCTAATATAAAATGCACCAAGCAGAGTGAGATAATTTAGGTGCCAAAAAAATTGACCAAATACATTAGAATTTGTGATGCCAAGTCACAATAGAAGACTCAAGTCACAACTAGATATTGAGATGATCCATCATAGTAGATCAAAGTACAGCCACACATAGCCTTTGCGAGGCCTATAATTGCAAAGAGGTGTGTTTGGATACCGCTTCCAATCCTTCCACCAACGTTTAAGAGACGTACCCACATTTTGTGAAGAATCTAAGGGGTATAGCATTGATTACAAATTGAATGGTATCGTGATCTTGGATGGCCAGGCTGAATTTCAATTTTAATTCAATTCAGGAGAAGAAGTTCTTGGTAGCTTTGTGGATAAAATCTAACAGCACATGAATGCCTCGCTTAAAGAACTTCAAAGCATGCAACCAAGGCACTTTGACTAGTGGTTGGTCTTGAGAAGAGAGAAGAGACCACCAAATAGAATGTTAGTTGATAGAGACATTGTAAAAGCCCCATAAAGCCAAGAATTTGATAGTTTTCCAAGTTTTCCAAATACAATTGATGACAAAAGTGTCATGAATTTTTACAATATCTCGCATGGTAAGAAGAGTATGAAAGTCAAGGCCCTTCCAAGCTAGACAACCAGCTACCACTTTAGAACCAATACAATGTCATATCAGAACTTCCCAAGCTTCATTTACTTTTAAAGCTTTAATGATCTATTTAGCACATAAGACAATGCCATGTCTATATATTGAGAGCAAACCTAAACCTCCAAAAGTATGTAAAACCTAACACTGTGGAACAAACCTAAAATTTACTGACCCAAAAATAACAGTTATTTTTCTCTCCTTAGAAAAGATGTTGCTAGCCTTTATGCTTATATTTCTTTAGTTTAATTTATATCTCTTGATATCCTTCAGACTTTAACTAATTATGAACTATTTCATTCAATGTTTCTTTATAGCAGAACCATCAATTAATAGCCAAGTTACCGGTTTGGGTTCGGGCACCGGTTCGGGTTCGAAGAACCCAGTACGCCGGTACGGCAAAATTTTGAAAAGGGGTTTGGGTTCGTTTGGGTTCGTTAGTACAAAAACATGTAAATTATATATATATGCAGCCTATAAGCATGAATTAAGATTAGCATGTCACATAGCATCATATAAACAACAAATCCAACATAAACTTGTAATCATAGCATCATGATCATACCATAACAGCATCATATACATCAAGTTTAATATCAAAATAATAAAATATTCAAGTATCATTGTTTCAACTTTCAACAATTTAAAGTTTGATCATCAAATGGATTCTCTAATGGGGGTTTGGGGCAACGCCCCCAACGGGGTCAAGGGGCAGCAACCCTTGCGGGGGTCTGAGGGAAGTACCCCCAATGGGGTCGAGGGGCAGCGCCCCTCACAGGGTCCCGGGGCAGCGCCAAATTACAACCTTCAAACCCACACGAAACTCCATGGCGTGCATCAATTTTCTGTTTTTTTAAGACGTCGGGAACAAGGCCAAAGAAGTCAAAATTGTGATCAAGGTGCATTCTCCCGTACGGGAATTGTGTTTTCTGACTTGTTCTTTCGTACAGACTTGTGCTTCTCTCTTGGTTGTACGATGCATAGGTGTGTGGCTTGAGACATAGGGTCATTTTTATTTTTTATGTGGTGGAATTAAAAAAAAAATCCATTTTTGGGCTGTTAGACCCCTGGGTTCGACTTGGGTCCTCTTGGGTTTGACCCTGGGTCCTCTTGGGTTCGCCCTCGTTCGAAGCAGGCCTGTGAACCACGAACCCTGTCTGAACCACAGGCAAACCAGAACCGAACCCTGAACCAGGACCATACCAGACCAGTACCAGGGGTCTAGGGGGCCGAACCCAGTAACTTAGAATTTAATAGTATCATTTTTTTATATAAAAATAAACCATTCAATGCCATTTGACTAAACTGGAGCAAAATGCATCTCACAGACTAATCTCGCCTGTACTGTAGTTATTATATTTTGTTTTGGCATGGTCCCCGCTTCTGCGAAACTGATCATTCAATGAAAAATTCTTGAAGCGTGCAATCACAGAGTAGTTGATAAATAGGGAGATCATTTCTTATGAAATGTTAGAATAAAATTTTAAAAATCTGTCAAATGTGGGGCTTTCAATTTGTATTTAACCGCTCATATTCTTCTTGTCCCCTACAAATTCAAATAATACACTGCTTTTAATTATAGAAAAAAAAGAGTGTTTATTCAATGCTTGCAAAGCAGAGACAAGGAAATATTGAAGGCAATCTTTTATAATAAACTAAAATATACTCCGCAAACATTTATAAATAATGTTAGTGTAATAATTTCATACTCAGACGACTTTGCAGAAGAGAAAATAATTCATAAACAGGCAGACTCTGCAGCAAAAATAAACTACTTGTTATGAATTAAATTGTGAATTGCCATAAGAAAACGTTGGCTAAACCAAAAACAAGTGAATTTGAGTTGAAAAATATTTTCATTGGAAAGCAATTAATTCAGTAATCAAATCTACGTGGTGCTATAGACAACATTCATAAAAAATAATTTGCTCGGGAAGAAACCCCAAATTTTTAAATAGCCAACGGCCATAATACAATGTTTAATCATGAATGGACTACTGTCATAAAGAGAAAACTTTATAGCTATATGTAGCTTTTGGTCATTAGACCTATAAAAGGTCTTGAAGTTTCTTAATGTTGTAGTTTGATTTTTTTATTAATATTTTTAATAAAAGAGAGTGTAATATTTTTAAAAAGGATGATAGAGAAGTATATCCACAAAATTTAATTAGATCAAATTTAATATAAAAATGAATCAACAAAAGATCTAAATTCAAATAAAATCTAAGTAGCTAATGTAAAATTAGGGTAAAGAATTTTATCATTCGGATTGTCTCAAATATTTATAGGGATAGCATCTTCAATCGACTCTTAATAGTGAGAGCACCTCTTCTTCTTCATGAAGATTATCTACAAACTATTGAGTGTGGGTTGGAGAGAAAGAGTTAACTCTAGGTGAGGAAATTTGTTAGAGTTAGATCAATCAGAAGAACCTCCACACCCATGAGATAAGGCAGAGGGTGTCTGGGCTCACTCACTACAAGGAGTAGTGTTCCAAGGAGATGGAGGCTAAGAGCTATGATAACCATGGGAACAAGATCCACTATCAAGTTGTTTGTGCCCACACCTTGCAAGTTGGTTGCATCATTGTTAAGGAGAGTGGAGATTAGGTGGAACTCTTAGCAATAGTGCAAGGGAATTTCCCCCAATGATGTAGTAGTTTTGGAAGATGAGCAACTTCAAATGTAACTTTTATAACTATAAAGTTGATAAATAGGAACCATTTCTTATGAAAAGTTGATATAAATTTTTTTAAATTTTTTGACACATGAAACTTTCAATATATATTGAAGTACTCATATTCTTCATGTCTTGCTAGTTGAGTAGCACCTAAATATCAGTTTTTAATCTTTATTTCTTTTGCCCCAAATCCCATGCCCACTTAGAAGGCCTAATTAAAATAATATTTGGCCTCCTTAAACTTGGCATCCACCACTGGGGCACATATGGCATCTTAAAAATAAGTTTAAGTTGTTTCCTTTCCTAGGCATGATCCAAGGGGGTCGTTTCAAACACTTTATTTCAATTGAGTCATAAAGTTGCTTTACAAAATATTTAAGTGAAAAAATAGAATAATATTTCTCAACCTTTAGGAAATTCACCAACTCTTGAAATTGAAGACTCTGCACTCCGTAGCTGAGAGGAAGCTAAGACTGAGATGAGTTACTAGAAATAGAACTTACTATAAATAGTATATTCTAAAAATATAAATACTTCCAAAACTCATTAAAAACATAGATAGAGATAACCATAGGGCATTGTGTCACCTTACCAACATAATATAGCCTATGAGAACCTAAGGAATAGGCTAATGGTAGGTCAAAATGACTAGGGGAAAAAAGGGACATTACATATTGGCATGATTGAAGCAAATGTAGGTCAAGCTATCATAAAAGAGGAGATGAATGTCCTAAATGGTTTCCTCTAATTCTACAATGTGGGAATCTATAAATAGAGATGCAATGTTAGATAGAATTGTGTCCCAAGTCATTGTACTTAGAAGATGATGTAAGCCATGCTGGATTGAATCATTGGAAGCTATTGAAGACGCATCATTGAACTTAGAAGTAGAAATAGTAGTTGCAGTGTCCTCAACTAGAGGAGATAAAATGTTCTCAACGGGAGATGATGAAGCATCTTGTAAAATAGAATACAAAGGATCACTATATGGAAATTGATCAGTATATGAGGATGTATCTACACAAGTCAAGGTAGTAGGTGTCTCAATGAAGGGAATATCATGATTAAAGATGAAGATTCAAGATCTCTTAACTAGTTGGAGAAATTTGAATGTATGTAGTGAAATTGGCTTTCAAAGGAACTTAACTTTCCTTTTGTATGGTCACATTTTCTCCATTGCATTTTAGTGAACCCTGTGTGAACATTACTTCTACATTGTTGTAGTTCATCACTTTGTGTTGAACCCAACATTGAACTCTTTTTTTCTATTACTTTGCAAGTACTCTTTATTATTTATGCAAGCAATCTTAATGGTAGAGATAATACACCAACCTTCAGCTAACTTATTTATGCATGATTTCTTAGATCTAGCTTATTATTTTCAATATTATTTTGTTATCCTGTTTTATAATTTATTTTCTCTTTTTATTTAAATTGCTAAGTATGTTCCTTTTCATGCATGTGATGGTGACTTAGCTATTTCGATGGCACTCTATGCCTTTGATCCCTATCATAAAATTCCTTATGTTTTATAAGATATTTTGTTGCATGAGAATGAGATAATTGATAAGTTTCTTAATGTTACTTTATCTTGTCTTCATTTCAATGCACTCTATTCTAGAAATGATGCAGTAGTGAATGAGGAATCTCATCTCACATCCAATCTTCCAAAGGTCGATGTTGAGCACATTCCTTCAACTAATTCTTCTACAAGTTTTAATCAATTTGTTAATGTAATTATTGTCTTTATTTCCATTGAAAGGCCTAAGAGAGTAGTTATTTATGTTAATCTAACTAGTTTGTCACCAAAGAAGGTAATATTTGTCCATTCTGCCCCTTTTACAAGTCAACCATAGGATTCCTATTGAACACACCATAGGACTACTGAGGGGTGGGTGAATCAGTCCAAACCTCAAAATACTTAATTTCAAATCTTATAAACTTCAAACTACAACTATATAATTGCTAAAATAATAGTTCATGAAAGCACAAAGCACAACACACACATGAACACCAAATTTATATGGAAAACCCTAGTAGGAAAAAACCACAGTGAGAATCACACTCACAATATGAATAAAATTTATTAAAATATTTTCTTCGGAACTCACTACCCTTAAGAGGAATCGCAAAACTAAGGTGCACAACCTTAGGGAAAGATACAAAAAAATGCCAAGAGACTCATTGTTTTCTAGCAGAGAAGGATTAGATGAATCAAGAAATGAACAAGATCTCACGTAAGTTCACCAAGTTGTGGCACCAAAAAGGCGCAACTTTTTATCTTTTCATAAAAATGCGGCATTGGCATGAAATGGTCATCCAAACCTTCAGGTTGGATGCCCAAGATTCTCCAATGTAGACCATTTGGCAAGCACCAAATATGGTGCTCGCCAAATGTTTTGCATTGTTAAATGTTGTGCATTATTATTTTTGCATTGTTAAAAGTTATACCCATCCTCGAAAGAGAATATATATATGAAATATTACATTCAAGTAATAAGTCACATTTCAATATGTCTTTTTCCTTTCTTATACTTTAAGTTATATTTCATGTATATATTGGCAGGATGTTTGAGAGTGGTTTCAGCTCTAAAGGAGTTATAATATAGATTCTAGTTTCTAGAGGATCATATGAAATTTCAGATAGTCAAATTTTAGTAATCAACATGCTCCTATTAGCATTATTTATCTTTGTATCTCACTCTCTTTATCTTTCCCAAACTTTAAACCTGTCTCTTTCCCTCTCTTGTCTCTCTCACTTCTCTCTCCCCTCTCTAGGTATATCCCACCCTCTCTACCTTTCAATCCTTCCTTACCCCCACTTCTATCCTTGACTTCCTCCCTCTCTCTTCTCTCTCAATCTCTTATTGTCTCTCTCCTCTCCCTCTCCATTCTCTTGATCACTACCTATCCCTTCTATCCTCTCTCTTCCCATATCTAGGGCTCTCGCTCCCTTCCTATTCCCCTCGCTACCTCTCCCTCCCTATAGCATTAACCACCTCTCTCTCCCCCTCTAGGTTTCTCACCTATCTAATTATCTACATGAAGGGAACAAGAGACTTCGTGATAAAGGACATAGAAGGGAAGGGCGGAGAGAGGTCTAGAGGGGAGAGAGAGGTGAGATGTTGGTTTAAGGAGGGTGGGGGGTGTGTAAGAGAAAAAGTGACACTAAGCAAACATGCCCTAATCTCACTTTCAACCACACATTTGCGGAATACGAAAGAGCCTAGAGGTATCACACAATTGGCTACTTCTTTTTGGTAAAAGAGAGAGCCACGGGCTACCTATTAGGATTTCTATTCTTTTGTTGTAATTGAAAGGTAAAATTATGCAAGTTCAATTCTTAACCCCAAAATACAAGTGTGAACTAATAATAAGATTGCAGAATTGAACTTAAACAATGGAAAGCTGAAAACACAAGGACAAAATAAGAATGCAGATGCGTACCCAGAGTCAAAATCTGATTGAAAATGTTTGGGACGGGGGCGCGAGCGCCACTGTCCTGATTCTGCACCTGAAACTGCTATCTGCAACTCTGGAAAACTGTCGGAAATGCTGTCTGTCAGGAGGACCAGGGCGCCCAGCGCCTCTGTCCCAGGGACCAAGGCACCCAGCACCCCTGTCCTGGTAGGACCAGGGTGCCCCACGCCCCTATCCAGGTCTTTTGCTCTGCAATTTGATGTGGAGTGTTGTCTCGACCTGCTTTTCTCGGATCTGTAACCTGTGGCGTCGTCCGAGTTCCGAAACCTGCACTTATATCTGAAAAGGGTGTAGGCGGCTATATAGGGTTTTGCCTTAGTCAAACCCCCGCTTCGGTGATTTCCACCTCCATGAATAGCCAAGTTGTATTGTAAAATGTATTGTGTGTGCAGACCTTGTGTGTGTGCAAGATCCTAAAATGCAAGCAAGCAAACTAGAGCAACCTAGAAAGTAAACCCTAATTGCTTGTAAATAATAATGTATATGCTCTAAATCAAGATGCAAAGTGATCTAAAGCATGAATAAAGGATATATTGAAGCTTATGCAAAGACATGAAAACAACATGAAATCATACCCAACCCCCAAGGGAGGGGTACAAGCCAATCTTCAGTTGGTAATCTCCTATTGTTCTTCAATGTCTTCCAAGCCCTAAATGAATGAATGAAATTGATAAATGCTTGATAGAGGGATGTTGAATGTTGTTGAAGTCTTCAAAGATCTGCTCTTTCGCTGCATATGAGGTTCCTGAAAACAAAATTCGGATCCGGATCCCTTCAAATGAAGAAAGAGAGCTCTTATGTATGAAACCCTAGGTCGTAATTTCGTCTTTTGGCCGACCTAGAGATTGAATATCCCGCCAATTTCTTGGGGTTAAGCTTTATTTTATGATTGGATCACGCTCCTAAAATTTCGGGAAAAATGTCCGGGACCGTGTGCACTCCGGGCGCCACGGTCCCGACAACTTTTCACCAAATTTTCAGGGCCGTCGGATATGATGATTTTAGAGAGAATCCCGAAGTTACAGGTGATTTCGAGATGTTTTGACCCCGAAATCAAGCCCCCAAGTTCAAAATAGGACTTAATTAGGGTTTTTGATTAAATGATGTATTGGAAGAATAAAATGAAAGGAGCACACTTTAATGAAAAGGGCCCAACTTTATGATGTGGAAGATGATGAAATAGAACCTTAGACTTAATTAATTTGATTAATTAAGTGCTAAAGGGGAAATGCAATGCAAATGCCAAGTGCGCCAAGGCGGGTGCTAAACTAGCTATGAAATTGTACTGCTTTAGCAAGTGCGTACAATTTATGACGCTACATTTAGCCCCCACTTTAACGGTCATATGAGTACTATGTGCATATGCAAGCTAAAGTACAGAAAAGTAAACATCATTTGAAAAAGGATATATCCATAAGTTGTCAGACGAAGCCCCCAATGGTATCTGCAGTACACAGTTAGGAACCGCACCCTACAAAACACACGTTAGATCACAAAATCACCTAATGCTTACTAAGGAAAGTGATGAAATTTGTGAGTAGCTATATGCCCCCCCCTGTTTCGACTTGCTTATTTAGGGAGGTGAAACAGGGTAGCATGTTTACTTACGACAAATTGTGTAAGAGAGTATTGATGAGGGATGTTCACTGAAAAGGCTTCATCAGAGTACTTTTTGGAACATCTCGAGAGTAGGGGATCTAAAATACGATTCTTACGCAACAAACGGTTTGAAAATCGCATCTCCCAAACTCAAGTTATGATGAAATGAGTGATAGAGGAAAATTAGGGTTTTGAAAGTAAAGGTAAAGGAATGAAAGTATATACCTTGAAAGTGACATTTGCATTTGTCACTTTGTTGATTTTGGAATATTGTTCATTGCAGCGGAGCCCACATAGCCATCATCATGCCTTCACGATGACCGGAGCGTCCCACGAGGATTGAGATCCTGCGACAGGTCGTGATCGATGACGAGCCACTGGACGAGGTGAGTTGACTGAGCGTTGACTTTTGATTTTCTGCATTTGACTTTCTATGATCATTTGCGGGCCCTGAAGTCTGACCCAGGCCCCACCCAGGGCGCCATGGTCCATGTGGGGCACCATGGTCCCCTCAGGGCGCCATGGTCCCTGACAGGGTGCCATGGTCCCAATCAGGACTTGGCAAGGGATTTTAGGGTTAGCATACGATGTTCGACAGTTTGCATGAGTGATTTGGATGATTGAGTACTGATTATAGTTATGTTTTTGTGTTGCAGGGTCTCCCATACATGAGAGAGCATACGACGAGACAGATTCTTCGTAGTTTGCGAGATCAGATTCCCCGGCTGACTCAGGCAGAGAGAGACACATTGTCGATCGTGGGATTATGGTATGTGATCCTTATGCCGGCCATTCGGTTCCATCCTGCAATGCTGATGGCACTGATGGAGCAATGGGATCCTGACACATGCACATTCCACCTTCCAGTAGGAGAGTTGATGGTTACACTTGAGGATGTGTACCGCATACTTCGTCTTCCTATCAGAGGAGCTACTATGACATACGCGACCAATCGGTCTGCGGAGGACCATCAGAGGGAGCAGGTATATTGCATAGGGAGAGTCATGCCGAGCGAGACGAGAGGTCGCATCATGGTTAGCTGGCTCTTACATCCTACAGGAGAGGTGCCCCTTGTGAGACGCCTTATGATCGCCATCATAGCACTAGCCGTCTGCCCTAATGGGCGAGGTACGCATATGCATGGGGGTCTCACATGGTGCATCAGAGCTATGGAGAGACACAGGAGGGTATATTCTTGGGGTCGGAGTATGCTTGCACATCTCTATCACGACCTTGAGGAGTATGTGTTTGGACAGGGCTGCAGCTTGATGACATGCACACTTCTGCAGGTGTGGATATTTGAGCACTTCACATGCACCAGGCCTGTCAGCTTTTCGATGAGTACGGCTAGTGAGCGACCTAGGGTGTTTGCTTATCCACTTACCAGCGAGTGGAGATTTGGAGATCTGTTATATTGGAGAGTGATTTTTGATAGATTGACAGCTGAGGTGACAGTATGGAGACCCTATCTGTGGATGCACAGATGGGATGGGATGGAGAGACAGTTAGCATGCTTACAGAGGAACCACCTGCTGCGGGGACGATATTCACATATCATAGTCCCATTCTACTTCAACTGAGTACGGAGGCAGTTTGGGCTAGAGCAGTGTGTTCCAGCCAATGTGCCCATCTATACTCGACACTCACGAGTCCTTCCCAGACCTAGAGCAGTAGCGAGACTGACGACAGATGACATCGAGATTACAGACATAGAGGGATCCGATCAGGATGTAGTCACTGATTACTCTGCAGAGCCTGGAGCACAGCGCAGGTATGTCTCATGGTTTGTGAGATCATACCCAGGGCCTATCTTTCCACCAGATCACCAGACAGGCCATCCAGGCCCATGGAGACATGGAGACCGAGATGAGGACCAGGGATCTAGGTTAGAGGAGCCAGAGGAGGGAGAGGGTCATGAGGAGGCAGGAGATCCTGATCCACCCACAGGAGATCAGCCTAGTGTCAAGGAGGAGGAGGAGGGAGAGGAGGATGACACAGATAGAGATGAGGAGAACGAGGATGCAGGTGAGGATGCGGACGAGGACGAGGATGAGGATGACGAGGAGGAGGAGGAAGAGGATAGAGATGATGAGGAGGGGTTAGATGCAGCTCCCCACCATTCAGGAGATGATACCATAGCCCTGGATCCTCCTCTTATTCCCCAAAAGGGGGAACATGAGGCGATACAGAGACCTGTTTCTAGTACGGGCCAGCCTACACCCATCGTGCATAGATTATTTGAGCGTGGGGAGCCTAGTAGTTCCCAGTCACAAATGCTACCATATCATGATCCCTACTGGCGCGAGGGAGATCCAGGTATAGTAGGTTTATATTGATTGATTAATGCTTTGATGATATAGAATGGTACTAATACAAAAATCTGTTCTACTGCTACAGCTAATGTGCAGGAGTGGCGTTCCCTGATTCAGCAAGTAGTGACAGACATTTCCATGATGGCATAGATCCCCAGTTCCTCACAGATTGCTTATAGGCCTCAAGGGAACGCGGGTCGGCATGAGGACTTGTTTTCCCCATTCCGAGTACAGGTAGACATATGGAGGGAGAGAGAGTTCTATCAGAGAACCTTCAGCGTGCACAGTGAGATCTAGCAGCAGCTCAGGCCGAGGCTACCTCCTATCGCGCGATCCTTATGGATAGGGATCGTAGGAGTTCCACTCAGAGTCACTCATGGTCTATATCGCGCTACACACCTATGGGTCCACCTGGACGGCCGGATCAGGAGGGAGCATCTAGTCGTCACTCTCTAGCCACCAGCCCTAGGGATAGGAGATGATTTTATGATGTGGGATAGGTCATATTTTAGATGTATAATGACATATATTTGTATACGATTCACATATATATATATACATGCTTCTCTTTGTCTCAAATGTGTTATCTTTAATGCTTAAAACAATGTATATTTTGCTTTGATTAAATCTAATACATTTGGTAGGTGTACATGTATGTTCAGGATTTAATTTCCATGTGATTGATTTCTCAATGCTCCATGATTAAATTGATACATGTGTGACTTAATTAAAATATTTAATCAAGTACTACATTGATGATAGGGAAGAAATATCAATTAAGTCTAAGAATCATATAACTAATGTGATTTAATTTTGAACTTAAACACAACATGATATGATTCTACTTAACACATAAAGACATTGTATAATATGCTAGCATAATGGAAATGTAAACCTTTTACAATTTACATAAATGAATTCAAGACAAACTATAAAGTAAAGAAATACACTTGTCGAGAACGAAGCAATATAGATTAAACACCATAACATTTAATTCTATTTTGCTCTAATTAGGAGATACTAACATATTACCCAATGTTGACGAATTGAAAAGAAGTTTAGATGAAATGAAAGATAAGGAATGGAAAATTAAGCATAATATCTACGCAAGTGCATAGCATTGATAGGTTCTTTAAGAGGCGTACCGTCTACATCCGCTATTTTGTAAGCACCTGATCCATAATCTTCAATAACGATATATGGTCCAAGCCAATTAGGACTAAATTTTCCCTTTTCTGGAGGTAAGGCATTCACATTGCGCTGATTCTCATAAAGGACTAAGTCACCTACTGAGAAGGAACGTTGAATAACCTTATCATTATAGCTTCGTTGTAGATTTTTGTGATACGCTTGAATATGCTCAAGAGCGTTTATACGTTGTTCATCAAGCATCTCAAGCTGTTGAAGTCGTTGTTCTCTATAAGAATCATCATCTACTATACCTTTGAGAGAAACCCTAAGTGATTGAATCTCTAACTCTAAAGGCATAATGGTGTCAGCACCATAAACAAGATTATAAGGGGTAGTTCCTGTAGCAATTTGTACACTCGTTCGGTAGGCCCAAAGAGCATAGATTAGCTAATTACTCCAATCCTTACCATGCTTATTCATGGTTTTGCGAAGAATTTGTTCAATTATCTTATTGGATGATTCGGCTTGACCATTTGATTGAGGATAGTATGGTGTAGAAAATCGATGTTTGATATGATACTTCTCGAGGAATTTCTTCACGTCCTTGTTCTTAAATGATGTCCCATTATCTGAGATTATAGTGGAAGGTATCCCGAATCGAGAAATGATGTTTTCTAGAAGAAATTGACAAATCACTTCAACAGTAGTAGAGCGAAGGGGAATAGCTTCTACCCACTTCATAAAGTAATCTGTTGCAGTTATAATGAAGGTGTGTCCTTGAGATGAAGGAGGAGAGATTTTACCTATGAGATCCAAACCCCATGCGGAGAAAGGCCAAGAAGCTACTTGAGAACGAAGTTCTTGAGCAGGAGCATGAATTAGATTATTGTGTTGTTGACATTGATGACATTTCTTAACAAATGAAAAAGAATCCTTCTGCATAGTTTGTCAATAGTATCCCATACGAAGCAATGTTTGCACCAAGGATTTGCCTCCAAAATGCCCCCCACAGGCACCTGAATGTGCCTCTTCAAGAGCAACGGGGATTTCTGATTTATTAAGACAACAAAGGAGAATACCGTCATAACCCCTTCGGTAAAGGATATTAGAAAGAATGATATATCTAGCGGACAGCTTGCGGATTCTAGCCCTAGTGTTCCTATTGGCGGAATCAGGAAAGGTACCATCGGTCAAATGTCTTACGATATGCGAATACCATTCATCTGAGTCTATAAAGTCACAACATGTTACCAAGCTAGAATTGTCTACAATAGCTAGAGAAATAAGGTTATGAATAACAAATTTAAGATCAACCATAGGGTCCTCTAAAGATACAAGAGAAGCCACACATGCCATTGCATCCGCATGTCGATTATCTTTTCGAGGAACAGGTTCCATGATATAAGAATCGAATTTTTGTAATAAAGAGATAGCAAGATCTTTATATTGTGATAATTTGTCTTGTTTTGCTTGATACAGTCCTGTTACTTGTCTTATAATCAATTGAGAATCTCCATAAATATGTATGTTCTTTATATTCAGAGCTAAGGCTGCTTTTATTCCCGTTATAAGAGCCTCATACTCAGCAATGTTATTGGTACGTAGGAAATTAAGACGATAGGATAAGGGAATGGATTTTCTTGTAGGAGAAATCAGAACAACACCTGCCCCCGATCCCGTACAACATTTAGAGCCATCAAAGTACAACTCCCAAGTTTCATCTTTTTCTGTACAAAGAATGAAATCATCAGGAAAAGACTCAGGATTAGGGAAGGAGAAAGGTGAAGGGGCCTCAACTAAGTGGTCGGTCAATGCTTGCCCTTTAATTGCTTTTTGTGAAACAAATTTAAGGTCAAATTCAGTTAACATCATAACCCACTTAGCTAGGCGTCCTGATAAATCAGTTTTAGAGAAAAGATGCTTCAAAGGATCAAACTTTACCATGACGTGGACTTCTGAATTTAAAAGATAATGTCTCAATTTCTGAGTCGCAAACACCAAGGCCAAGCATTGTCTTTCTATCGCAGAATATCGAGTCTCATAATCGAGTAAGGTACGACTTATATAATAAACCAAACATTCCTTACCATCTTTATCATGTTGTGTCAATAATGTTGCGAGAGCATGAGAAGAAGCAGCTGTATACAGAAGGAAGGGTTTAGAAGGTTCGGTCGGTTGAAGAATAGGAGGACTAGCCAAATACACTTTTAAATCCTCAAATGCTTGCTGACAATCTTCGTTCCATTGAAAAGTGATATTCTTTTTGAGAAGTTGAGTAAAAGGAAGGGTACGATCCGCAAGCTGAGATACGAACCTACGAATAGCTTGAATCTTTCCTTGTAAGCTTTTAAGTTGAGACACATTTCTAGGAGGTGGCATGTTGACAATAGCATCTATTTTCTTAGTGTCCACCTCAATCTCACGATGCGAAACTATGAATCCTAATAGCTTTCCACTATCCACACCAAAAACACATTTTCGAGGATTCAAGCGCATGTGATATTTACGAATTCTTTCAAAGATTTGACGAAGGATTTTAATATGATCCATGCGGAGAATGGATTTGGCCAAAATATCATCAACATAATCTTCTAAAATCTTATGCATATAATCATGAAAGATAAGGGTCATCGCTCGTTGATAAGTTGCACCGGCATTTTTAAGTCCAAAAGGCATCATTATCCAACAAAACGTACCCCAAGGAGTGGTGAAAGCGGTTTTGAATTGATCTTGAGGGTTAATGAAAATTTGATTGTATCCTGAAAAACCATCCATGAAGGATAACAAGGCATGTCCTGCCGTAGAATCAACTATCATGTCAATGTTTGGAAGAGGGAAATCATCTTTTAAAGAAGCCTTATTTAAATCTTGAAAATCGGTACACATTCTTATTTTATTATCTGGTTTAGCCACAGCGACAATATTTGAAATCCATGGGGAATAATCAATAGGGCGGATAAATCCAGCCTCCAATAATTTTTCAATCTCAGCCTTAACAAGCAAGGCTACCTTAGGATTCATTTTTTGAATCTTTTGTTTCACAGGCTTAGCATCGGGAACTAAGACAATATTATGAGTGACAATCTTAGGATCTATACCAGGCATGTCAGAATATGTCCAACCAAAGATCTCAGGGAATTCGTGCAATAAATCTTCATATTATTTTTGTTCTTCTTCGTCCAGACATTTTCCAATTTTAATAACTTTTTCTTCATTGCAAGGATCCATCTTAACATCAATGGTGTCACTTATAAGAAGATTACTTTGTTGAGGAGTATCCTTTAACTGAGGGAATTCTTTCACAATCTCATCATTATCAATCTCTTTTCCAAAATAGGCTTCAGTGTTCAAACACTAAGGGAGTCCCCTATTGTGATGATAACGAGGAAGAGTGTCATAGGCTCCCAAGAACTCAGCTAAAGCATCATCGGTAGGGAAGACATCTAAAGCATAGGCACACGAAGGATCCCCATCAATATACTCAGGGTGTTGCATTGATAGAGATGTAGAAATAGCATTCACACTAATGCATGGTCTTTAAGAAGCTTTAGTGCGTTTGCAGGGATTATAGCCAAGTCCAAAGGCATAATTGTGAAAATTACTCTCTAGAGGAACCTTTATCCCTTGTTCGTGAGCGCCACAACCATTTCCATGATACCCATGCTTAGCAAAAATGCAAAAACCACGACCATAACGATCAGCCATTTCAGAAAGAGAAGGCATTTTTTCATAAGACAGAATCAAACTCTTCAGAATTAGAGGTATGAGGAGAAGAAGTTTGAGAAGCGGCCACAAAATTATTACTCATAGGTTCAAGTAAGATTGACTGATTTTTAGCTTCTTCCTTCTTCTCAACTTTAAGCTCTCTAGAAGGAACCTTATATTCACCTACAAAGGTGGGATTGAAATCCAGAGATCCCCAATCGTCTTCTGCGAGAATCTTCTCAGGATCAAGGGCCTTCTCATGTGTAGATTCAAGTCGAGAAGGATCTTCTTCAGGAGCTTTAGAATCATCCAAAGAATTTTGATCATCAGAAAGTGGGAATTCATCCGTAGGTATCTTGTTTAAAGAGTCATCACTAGAAGAGGAAGGCTTAGAAGAACTCCCTTTGGAAGTAGATGTTTGCAAACAAGCTTGGAAATTAGTATCGCCTATCAAGGTATATGTCTTATTGTTATAAATGAATTTAACTTGTCTATGCAATGTAGAGGGGACAACTTGTATACTATGAATCCAAGGTCTCCCTAATAACAAGTTGTACGTTAGATTTCCTGACATAACATGGATAGGAGTAGGCAAAGTAACAGGCCCCACTGTGACGGGTAAGGTGATAGTACCTAGTGAAGACTTAGCCACATTATCAAAGCCTCGAATAGGATGAGAGTCAGGCTCAATAAGGGATGTATCCACATTCATCTTATGCAACAGATTAATGCTACACACATTAAGGCTAGAGCCATTATCTACTAATGTTCGTCTTATAGCAGTGTCATTTATGATAACCACAATCATCAAGGGATCATATTGGTGTTGAATTTCACTAGTAGGCAACTCATCTTGAGTAAACATAATATGAGCCTTAGGATTCATCACAGAGTTAACCAAAGACACTATATTACTAGATGTATTCGGTGGAGGAACATTCAAATCTTTCAAAGCATCTTGTAACATTCCGTGATGAGCAGAAGAAGTTTGAATCAAATCCCAAAGGGATATCTTAGCAGGGGTAGCCTTAAGTTGTTCTATGAGATCATACTCCTTACTAAGCATTTGTGAAATACACGGAGCTTGCGGAAGAATTGGTTGAGGATTGGGAAGAGAAACCGGAATAACAGGAGGACGATTAGGCTGCCTATTATTTTTGGTATGATAAGTATGGGCAACCGCATGATAACTGTAGCGTCCTAAAATTGCGACACTTGCAATTTCGACTACATTTGGGTCTTCACGATGGCGACGCAACACTGAACCTGAATGGAGACCCCGAAACTTGCTCATGACATCAAAAACTACATTTTTCCAGCACCCTGGCCTGATCCTCCTTGCACCCTGCTGTCCCGGGAGGTGGGACCAGAGCGCCCAGCGCCCTGGTCCCTGGCCCTATTTTGGGCCCGGTCTCCTATGGGACTTCGGGCCTTTTTGTTTGCAAATTGGAAAATAACATTTCCTGGTCGGCCTAAGGTCGGGAAAATCAGTCTTTTAACCCTAATTGGCAAGTATATAAACTACTTTTCCTCTGTCATTTTGGGGAGGATGGAAAAAGGTGAAAACGATATTCAAACATTCAAGCATTCAGGCATTCAAACATTCTTTCAAGCAATTGATCATTCTAAGTCTCCATTCAAGGCTAAGTGTTGCATTCAAGACAAGGATTCAACCATTGAAGAGAAGATCACATACTACAACATACAACATACAACATACAACAACATCTATACCTTCGCATATAAGGATACAAACATCCTTACAACAAGGTATTAGTACTTGTTTTACATTACATTTACAACATTTCTCATTTCTTGGTTAATTCCAAAACCAGGGTTTGACCTAAAGGCAAACCCCTCATCCCTAACCCCCCAATCGTCCTCTCTTTTCTGTGTGTAGGTTGCAGGTATGCGGCTGTAATTGAAGATCTGGAATCCTTGTGCAGAGACGAACGGATCCCCCTTCATTTCGCGGATTTTTTGGAGGACCGTGTGCACGCCGAGCGCCATCGTCCCGTCAACTTTCGCTCAAATTTGCAGAACAGCACCGTCTCAACATTTTACTGCTAATTCCAGGTCCACAGCTTCATATCATATCCCTAACTCAGTTTATAAGCGAATCTTTCTCACTTTCTATGCATTCCTAGTTCAATCTTTCTATCTACATTCTTTACAAAAGAGGGTATCCTTGCTATCACAACCCTTGAAACTCATTTAGAATCCAATCTTGCATTGCGTGGGATTGGATCTTGTGGGTTTCAACCCCTCTTTTGAATGTAAAGTCTCCCCTAAGTGAAAACCATCAACCCTAGTGACTCTCCCTTCTCTCTCCTTGGAGTTGGGGAGGGGAGAACGACTAGGGTTCGATCATTTTTCCGCTTTACATTTTGGTGAACCCGACGTGAACATCCTTTCTGATTATTCATAGTTAGATCTGAAAATTGGATTCCTTGATTACATTTCCATGTTTGATCTTTTGCAAAATTTTAGAGGTTAATTGCATAAAAACCCTAAATTTTCTTTTTAAGTAATTAAACTTGTGAAATGTTTAATTGTTAATGCTTGTTTCAGATCTGCCCTTCTATTACAAATTATCAATTCATATTTGTGCTTTAATTTTGAAAATTAAGTGGTTAAGTGTCAAAACCCTAATTTTGAAACCCTCTTGATTCAACCTTTGTTCGACAATTTCACTGATCAAAACATCTCCAAATCAGCTGTAACTTTGGATTCCGCAATAAAATCATAATATCTTTCATCCCTGAAAATTTGGAAAAAAGTTGCAAGGACCGTGTGCACTCCGAGCGCCATCGTCCTCGACATTTTTTTTGAAATTTCGGGAGCTAGATCTTACTGTATTTTTCTGCTAAAATCCAGAATTTTGGCTGATTTTATCAATTTTAACACCTTCAAAATTAAAGTCAAAGTTGGTCTAGTGATTGCTTGGATTAAGGCTTCTAATCATTCAAAAATCATTGAAACTGAAATTCATGTCAAAATTGTGTTTCTTACTGTCCTAAATCTGAAAAGTGTGTTAGCATTCATTCGAAATTTCAGTGATTTATTCAAATTTTTGCAATTTGTGACTTTTGAAATTAAGTGCTTAATTACAACAACTCTGATTTCCACTTTCAAATTTGAATTTTGCATGAAATTGAGTCAACTTTTAAATTTCAAAGTCTACATTGCTTTCAGTATTCCCTCTAAAATCATAAAATTCAAAATTTTAGTTTCCCTCTCTTTTTCAAAATTCAAATTTTGCATTTTTCGACAATCTTAGTAGGGTTCAATTTTGAAATTGCAACTTTAATTTGGCCTATCTACATATCGTAAAATCACTCAATTTTTTCAGGTTAGCTGTAAAATCATCATAACTTTCATCCCTGCAAATTTTGAAAAAAGTTGCGAGGACCGTGTGCACCCCGAGCGCCACGGTCCCGAACATTTTTTCCGAAATTTCGGGAGATTGTCCTGATTGTATTTAACAGCTTAAATCTGGAAGATTGGCTGGCTTTACTGAAATTTGCTACCTCTAAAATTCAAAATCTTCTCTCTTTCTTTAGTGCATGAGTTTTACAACAATAAGTCCTACTTACACTATTCCCGTTAGACGAAGCCTTAGAATTAAGTCTTTCCAAGGTTTAATTACTGAGGAGATGGAACCTAATTTGAATGGTCTTTTTAACGAGGACATGGGTAATTCCTCTAATCCTCTTAATGATGAAGAAGCTCTCCATGAGGTTTCTGTAGAACAACTTTCAAAATTGGATAACCAATTTGACGATTTTCGACAGTGGATGTCTCAAGAATACCCTGATAGTCAAGCTCTTCCTTTAATTGAGGGTCTAAAACGTATGCTTCAAAGTGATAAGAATGGAATTGATATTTTGCGTGGTATTGCACACATTGTGGATTCAAATGTGATGCCTATGAAGATTTGTGCCGAAACCTTAGGTTATACACAACCTCCTATTCAAGTTAATCATTCTATTCCTTTGACGACTCCTATTGCTAGTATACCTACTTTTACATCAAACATAATGACTACTTCAATACAAGACATTCCTCCTATGATCACTAATCATGGGGGAAATCCTTCTTCTTCAATCAACCCTCTTCCTTCATTCAATCCAACTTCTTCATTCATTCCTTCAATGAGTGTTCCTATTATATCTCCACAAATGAACATGACGCAAGGGGGCAATTCGTTTAACCATTCCATTCCTCCTTGTAGTGTTCCTTCTTTCCAATCATCTCCTATGACTAACTATCATAGTGTCCCACCACCATACTCTCTACCTTCTTTCAATAACATAACACATCCATCACAATCTAACACGTCTACTATGAACTCTTCGACTGAAGCGACCATTAACAATCTTGCACAAACTGTCTCTTCTTTACAGCAACAAATTGCCTCTATGAATCAATCTAAGTTTAGTGTGCCCACATTTGATGTTGCGAGCCCACTTTCTCTTGATCTTCATTTCTAATTTACAAAAAGATATTAGAGAAAAACTCCTGTTTTCTGAGTTTACTTCTTTCCAACAGTTGTGCGCAACTCTTCACCATTATCAACTGACTGTGAGTCAAATGGAACAATCACATCCTATGGCTCCGAGTGATAAGGGTGATAGTAGTCAACAACCATTTGGGAAGTTTAAACCGAACAGAGAGTCCATTAAATTCAATGAAAACATCATCAACAACAATGTGAATGCAGCATCAGGTGCGCCTCCTATTTCTAAGTTTTTCAAGAAAGAAAGAAAGTTTACTCCTTTGAATGAATCATTGCATAGTATTATGAATAAGTTATTGGAACAAAATGTGCTTACTCTTCCTCCTATAAGGCAAATTGATCCTGCAAAGATTACTTCACCTTATTTCGATAACAAATCTTTTTGTCAATTTCATCGTCATCCTGGGCATGATACTGAAAAATGTTTTGCTTTGAAGGGTAAAATTCAAGATTTGATTGATAATAATACTATCTCTGTTTCTGGTGTGAATGATAAAGGCAACAAATTTGTAGCTCCTCCTAACCAAAATCTTCATATTTTTACTGATCCATTGCCTTCTCATACCTCTAATGCGATTGATACTACTGATTCCTCTGTCTCACCTGATGATCTTGTGTCTATGACTCCAAATGTGATTAATTTTGTGGAGCAACAGAAAATCCCCAAAGAACCTTCCATCACATTTGATTCTAGTGAAACTATCAGGGCACCTGATGGTCCTTTATATATAGTTGCAAAAGTCAAGAACACACCTTGTCGTGGGGTGCTTATTGATCCTTCTTGTATGGTTAATGTCATTACTGAAGAATTTCTTTTTACTTTGCAATTGAATCAAGTGATCTATGATGAAACAAATGTGATTGTGAAATTATTTGATGCATTTTCTTCTCCTGCAATTGGTTCTATTACATTACCTATTGAGGTCCGTAACAAATCCCTTGATGTGGACTTTGCTATTATTCCATCATCCGAACAATTTCGTGTGAAGCTAGGCTATCCTTGGCTATCGTCCATGAAAGCTATTGCTTCTCCTATTCACAAGTGCTTGAAGTTTCCCCATAATGGTGAAGTTGTTACTGTCAATCATAGTCTCTTTAAACTAGCTGAAAGAACTTCTAGCGTTCCTATTGATTATTTTTGGCCTAAACAATTCCAATCTCTTCCTCCGCGAAGTGATCATCTTTTCAAATCTTATCAAAAGTGGAAAAAAGATATGATCCTATCTCTAAGTGAACCTAGAACACCCAAACTTGACATTCCTATCATTCTTGAGAAGGAAGTTCTTCCTTTGAAAGATAAAACTAATGTCTTTCCTCAAGAAGATTCCCAACCCATCCCTATGGATGTGACTATGTCTATGTCTGATAAACTTCCTAAAAGTAGACCTATCCCTCCTTGTCATGATGGACTTGGTCTCCTTCCTAAACCAAATATTCCTCCCTTATATGGAGCAGTTCCTCCTCCTTCCTCTTATGGAGAGAAGAGACCTTCCTCTTCTCCTATTATTCAACCTAAGAGACCACAACCTAAACACCCAAGTGATAAGGATGAGAACATTCCTCCTCCTCAATCTCCTAATCTTCCTACTAAGACTAGACAAAATCGTTCTGCACGTGAACGCCGATGAAAGCGTCGTCTTAGAGCTCAGGCAGCTGCTTCTCAAACTTTGCAATCCCCAAAAACACCTTCAACAAGCATTATTCCATTTTCTCCTCAGCCGACGATTGAGCTGAAATCTCCTAAACATAAGATGCATGATGGTCTTGATCCTGTGCGAGTTAAAGATCCTATTTTTATAAATCTTGATGATGATATGGATGAAAATGTTATTCATGATGAAAATATTACTCCTGTTCATTATGATAGTGAATATGAACTTGTTGATATTGATAACCATTTATCTAATGAATTTTCTAAAGCACTTATCCTAGCTCCTAGACAAGAACACCGCGGCTTGGGATATGAACATAGCCCTTGTTTGGATCTTGTGATAGCTCCATCTGCTATGTTGGATGTTCCTCCTCTAGCGTGTTCCCTACCTTCCCGAAACATTGATCAGCAAGATCGGGGGGTAGATGACGTGCTAGACTAGTTTCATTAGCATAGCAGATTCTCTCCTCTTCTCTTTTGTTACTTCTTCTATATGTTACTCTCATTCTTCTATTTGTTGTCCTTAGTGTTGTCTACTTGAGGACGATGCAAAGCATTGAGATCTCTTGATCTCTCTCATGTTGACTCAAAAGACACATGTGTTCCCTTCTTCTAGGTGACCTTCCTTGATTGGGGAATGAAGAACAATTATGCATACATACATATGATATACATGAATTATCATACAGCATACTGACCCCGAGGAAAGTGAAGTCACCTTGTGCTTTGTGTTTTGTGTCTATTATCCTTGGGCTTATCTCACACTTGGGGGCTAAATCCTTGTGATAACGTGCTCCTTTCCTTTCTCATTCTTATATGTATCACTACCTTAAAGCAATCACCCCCGGTGAGGCGTGTGCGATCGCTTTAACGTAGGGGGGCATACATCCCGTTCATATCTTTTCAAGATACTTGAAAATTTCTTGGCAAATTTAGCCTTGCCTTGAAATTTTTTGATATCTTTCTTGCATGACTCATAGTGAGGGAACCTTACTACTGACAGTCATGGTTCTCCCTCGTGATCTTCCCTTTTACTTTGTCAATCGGATTCGTAAGATCCTTAGTCCACTGGGGGCTTGGTGTATCTTGCCTCCTTGACATGGTGAAAGTTTTTCAATGTTGTTTCCTTATACTTTACCGGAAGTATGAGCGTACGCTTATACTCCCGCTAAAGTGGGGGCTAAATGTAGCGTCCTAAAATTGTGACACTTGCAATTTCGACCGCATTTGGGTCTTCACGATGGCGACGCAACACTGAACCTGAATGGAGACCCCGAAACTTGCTCATGACATCAAAAACTGCATTTTTCCAGCACAGTGGCCTGATCCTCCTTGCACCCTGCTGTCCCGGGAGGTGGGACCAGAGCGCCCAACGCCCTGGTCCTTCAGGACCAGGGCGCCCAGCACCCTGGTCCCTGGCCCTATTTTGGGCCCGGTCTCCTATGGGACTTCGGGCCTTTTTGTTTGCAAATTGGAAAATAACATTTCCTGGTCGCCCTAAGGTCGGGAAAAACAGTCTTTTAACCCTAATTGGCAAGTATATAAACTACTTTTTCTCTCTCATTTTGGGGAGGATGGAAAAAGGTGAAAACGATATTCAAACATTCAAGCATTCAAGCATTCAAACATTCTTTCAAGCAATTAATCATTCTAAGTCTCCATTCAAGGCTAAGTGTTGCATTCAAGACAAGGATTCAACCATTGAAGAGGAGATCACATACTACAACATACAACATACAACATACAACAACATCTATACCTTCACATATAAGGATACAAACATCCTTACAACAAGGTATTAGTACTTGTTTTACATTACATTTACAACATTTCTCATTTCTTGGTTAATTCCAAAACCGGGGTTTGACCTAAAGGCAAACCCCTCATCCCTAACCCCCCAATCGTCCTCTCTTTTCTGTGTGTAGGTTGCAGGTATGCGGCTGTAATTGAAGATCTAGAATCCTTGTGCAGAGACGAACGGATCCCCCTTCGTTTCGCGGATTTTTTAGAGGACTGTGTGCACGCCGGGCGCCATCGTCCCGTCAACTTTCGCTCAAATTTGCAGAATAGCACCGTCTCGACATTTTACTGCTAATTCCAGGTCCGCAGCTTCATATCATATCCCTAACTCAGTTTATAAGCGAATCTTTCTCACTTTCTATGCATTCCTAGTTCAATCTTTCTGTGTACATTCTTTACAAAAGAGGGTATCCTTGCTATCACAACCCTTGAAACTCATTTAGAATCCAATCTTGCATTGCGTGGGATTGGATCTTGTGGGTTTCAACCCCTCTTTTGAATGTAAAGTCTCCCCTAAGTGAAAACCATCAACCCTAGTGACTATCCCTTCTCTCTCCTTGGAGTTGGGGAGGGGAGAACGACTAGGGTTCGATCATTTTTCCGCTTTACAATAACTCTCTCTAGTTATTTGCTTGGCATAACTATAAGGACTCACAGGTTTTCTTCCTTGCACGGTGATGATAGGTTTATTCGGAGTAAGAAAGGAATCATGACCATACCCTCCTTGGACAGTAAGGAGAGGCTTATTATGCTCTTTTAGGTTTATCATGTTAACTAATTTGGAAGTTGTGTTCTTGTTTAAAGGTTTCGATAAAGCCACAAAATCATCAAGAGCATCATCAAACAAAGCATGATCGTATCCATTAAAAGGTTTATCTTTTGATTCAAAAGGAGACATCTCCTCATAGAGGGGATTATTGAAAACAACCATGTTACTAGATTTAGTGGAAGAGTTGATAGGAATGTATCCTTGAGAGGAATCATTCGACTTATCTTTCTCATCACAACGAAATGGCATAGTAACAAGGTTTATGAGTTTTTGGTAAAATGAAGGTTTGGCATTTTTAGGATTCAAAAACTCATCTAAAGCTTCATCTAATTCATCTTGGCTATACTCATAATCGGCATAATTGCATACATCATCATAAATATGAACATCTTGCAAATAAAAATCCGACATTTTGAAATAAAGTTTGCATAAAATTTAATCACACAATGCAAAGAAACAAAGAAACACACTCTTTTTTTTTTTTTCTTCTTTTTTTTCTCTTTAATGAAAATGAAATGAAAACACTAAACCTAGATCTAGATCTAGCAAATGCAATGCAAGAGGAAGCAATAATAAGATTCACGTCGGGTTCACCAAAATGTGTAAGAGAAAAAGTGACACTAAGAAAACATGCCCTAATCTCACTTTCAACCACACATTTGCGGAATACGAAAGAGCCTAGAGGTATCACACAATTGGCTACTTCTTTTTGGTAAAAGAGAGAGCCACGAGCTACCTATTAGGATTTCTATTCCTTTGTTGTAATTGAAAGGTAAAATTATGCAAGTTCAATTCTTAACCCCAAAATACAAGTGTGAACTAATAATAAGATTGCAGAATTGAACTTAAACAATGGAAAGCTGAAAACACAAGGACAAAATAAGAATGCAGATGCGTACCCGGATCAAAATCTGATTGAAAATGTTCGGGACGGGGGCACGGACGCCACTGTCCTGATTCTGCACCTGAAACTGTTATCTGCAACTCTGGAAAACTGTCAGAAATGTTGTCTGTCAGGAGGACCAGGGCGCCCAGCGCCTCTGTCCCAGGGACCAGGATGCCCAGCGCCCCTGTCCTGGCAGAACCAGGGCACCCCACGCCCCTGTCCAGGTCTTTTGCTCTGCAATTTGATGTGGAGTGTTGTCTCGACCTGCTTTTCTCCGATCTGTAACTTGCGGCGTCGTCCGAGTTCTAAAACCTGCACTTATATCTGAAAAGGGTGTGGGCGGCTATATAGGGTTTTGCCTTAGTCAAACCCCCGCTTCGGTGATTTCCACCTCCATGAATAGCTAAGTTGTATTGTAAAATGTATTGTGTGTGCAGACCTTGTGTGTGTGCAAGATCCTAAAATGCAAGCAAGCAAACTAGAGCAACCTAGAAAGTAAACCCTAATTGCTTGTAAATAATAATGTAAATGCTCTAAATCAAGATGCAAAGTGATCTAAAGCATGAATAAAGGATATATTGAAGCTTATGCAAAGACATGAAAACAACATGAAATCATACCCACCCCCCAAGGGAGGGGTACAAGCCAATCTTTAGTCAGTAATCTCCTATTGCTCTTCAATGTCTTCGAAGCCCTAAATGAATGAATGAAATTGATAAATGCTTGATAGAGGGATGTTGAATGTTGTTGAAGTCTTCAAAGATCTGCTCTTTCGCTGCATATGAGGTTCCTGAAAACAAAATTCGGATCCGGATCCCTTCAAATGAAGAAAGAGAGCTCTTATGTATGAAACCCTAGGTCGTAATTTCATCTTTTGGCCGACCTAGAGATTGAATATCCCGCCAATTTCTTGGGGTTAAGCTTTATTTTATGATTGGATCGCGCTCCTAAAATTTCGGGAAAAATGTCCACGACCATGTGCACTCCGGGCGCCACGGTCCCGACAACTTTTCACCAAATTTTCAGGGCCGTCGGATATGATGATTTTAGAGAGAATCCCGAAGTTACAGGTGATTTCGAGATGTTTTGACCCCGAAATCAAGCCCCCAAGTTCAAAATAGGACTTAATTAGGGTTTTTGATTAAATGATGTATTGGAAGAATAAAATGAAAGGAGCACACTTTAATGAAAAGGGGCCAACTTTATGATGTGGAAGATGATGAAATAGAACCTTAGACTTAATTAATTTGATTAATTAAGTGCTAAAGGGGAAATGCAATGCAAATGCCAAGTGCGCCAAGGCGGGTGCTAAACTAGGTATGAAATTGTACTGCTTTAGCAAGTGCGTACAATTTATGACACTACAGGGGGATAGAGAGGTAAGCATAGAGGGGAAGGGAGGTGAGAGACCTAGAGGGGAGAGAGAGGTGAGATGGGGGTTTAAGGAGGGTGGGTGGGACAAAGAGATAAACATGAATGGAATGAGATACTTAGGGATAAAGGACATAGAGAGGAAGGGAGGTGAGAGGACTAGAAGGGAGAGAGAGGTGATATTAGGGCTTAAGGAGGGTGGTGGGGATAGAGAAGTAAACATGAAGGGAATGAGATATTTGGTGATAAAGGGCATGGAAGGGAGGGGAGGTGAGAAGTCTACATGGGAGAGAGAGGTGAGATGGGGATTTAAGGAGGGTGGATGAAGGGAAGGGAGGTGAGAGACCTAGAGGGGAGAGAGAGGTGAGATGGGGGTTTAAGGAGGGTGGGGGAGATAGGTAAACATGAATGAAGTGAGATACTTAAGGATAAATGACATAGCAAGGAAGGGAGGTGAGAGGCCTAGAGGGGAGAGAGAGGCGAGATGGGCGTTTAAGGGGGGGGGGGGGGGATAGAGAGGAAAACATGAAGGGAACGAGAGACTTGGTGATAAAGGGCATACAAGGGAATAGAGGTGAGAGGCCTAGAGGGGAGAGAGAGGTGAGATGGGGGTCTAAGGAGGGTGGTGGGGATAAAGAGATAAACATGAATGGAATAAGATACTTAGGGATAAAGGAGATAGAGAGGAAGGAAGGTGAGAGGCCTAGAGGGGAGAGAGAGGTGAGATGGGAGTTTAAGGAGGGTGGGGGGTGATAGAGAGGTAAACATGAAGGGAACAAGAGACTTAGTGATAAAGGGCATAGAAGGGAAGGGAGGCGAGAGGTATAGAGGGAAGAGAAAGGTGAGATGGGGGTTTAAGGAGGGTGAGGGGGATTGAGAGGTAAACATGAAGGGGATGAGAAGGGTGGAGGGGATATGATGTCCTAATGGGTCATATGGTGCCTTAAGGGGTCAAATGGTGTTATAACACATGTGTGGCCCCTTAGGACCCCAAATTACCCCCAACAACACCATATGACCCTTTAGGACACCATATGACCTCTAACGACACTAAATGACCTCTTAGGACACTATATGACCCTCATGACACCATATAACCCCTTAAGACCCCTCAGGACACCATATGATCCAATTTAACATCCTGGTACATGACATGATCCCTTAAGACACCATATGACCCCTTAGGACCACATGATGCCCTAAGGGGTCATCTGGTGTCCTAAAGGGTCATATGGTGCTCTAACACATGTGTGGCCCCTTAGGACCCCATATGAACCCTAACAACACCATATGACCTCTCAGGACACCATATGACACCTTGAGACCATATGATGTCCTAATGGGTCATATGGTGTTCCAACACATGTGTGGCCCCTTAGGACCCCATATGATCCCTAATGACACCATATGACCCCTTAGGACCATATGATGCCCCAATGGGTCATATGGTGTCCTAAGAGATCATATGGTCTTCTAACACACATGTGGGCCCTTAGGACCCCATATGACCCCTAACAACACCATATGACCCCTTATGACACCATATGACCCCTTAGGACCATATGATGTCCTAATGGGTCATATGGTGTTCTAACACATGTGTGGCCCCTTAGGACCCCAAATGACCCCTAACGACACCATATGACCTCTACACGGGGGTTGCACTTAGTGAACATGGGTTATAGCACATGCGTTCATGGGATACTAAATAATCCCCATATTTTCAAAAATTATTGCCCTAAACTCTTTTTTTGTCACCCCCTCCCAATACACGTCTCGAATTAAAAGCCCCCCTATTTTCACCAAATATTGTATTTTTTCATAGTCGGAATTAAAAACCCCCCTATTTTCACTGATAGGCAATATATTGCACCCTCATTTTTAAGATATTAAATCCCCCAATATGAATGCACGTGATATAATATTGCCTAGCCAATGAAGCCCCATGGACCTCTAACGACACCATATGACCCTTTAGGACACTATAGAACCCTCAAGACACCATATGATCCATTTTAACATCCTCGTACACGACATGACCCCTTAGGACAACATATGACCCCTTAGGACCACATGATGTCCTAAGGGGTCATATGATGTTCTAACAGATGTGTTCCTTAGGACCCCAAATGACCCCTTAGGACACCATATGGCCTCTTAGCACACCATATGACCCCTTTTAACATCCTAGTACATGACATGACCCCTTAGGACACCATATGACCTCTTAGGACAATATGATGTCCTAAGGGGTCAATGGTGTGCCAACACATGTGTGGCCTCTTAGAACCACATATGACCCCTCAAGACACCATATGACCCTTTTTAATATCCTGATATGTACAACATGACCCCTTAGGACACCATATGACCCCTTAGGACAATGTGATGTCCAAGGGGTCAAATGTTGTCTTAAGGGATCATATGGTGTCCTAAGGGGTCATATGGTGTTCTAACACATATGTGGCCCCTAAGGACCACCTATGACCCCTAATGACACCATATGACCCCTTACAACCCCATATGTCCCCTAATGACACAATATGACCCCTTAGGACACGATATGACCCCTTTTAAGATTCTAGTACACGACATGACCCCTTAGGACCAAATGATGTCCTAGTGGGTCATATGGTGTCTTACGTGGTCATATGGCATTCTAACATATCTGTAGCCCATTAAGACCCCATATGACCCCTAACAACACCATATCACCCCTTAGGCCACCATATGACCACTTAGGGTCGTATGATATGCTAATGGATCATATGGTGTCCTAAGGGGTCATATGGTGTTCTATCACATATCTGGCCCCTTAGGGCCCCATATGACCCCTAACAACACCATATGACCCCTTAGGACACCATATGACCCCTTAGGACAATATGATGTATGAATGGGTCATATGGTGTTCTAACGCATATGTGGTCCCTTAGGACCCCAAATGACCCCTTAGGATGCCATATGACCCCTTAGGACACCATATAACTTCTAATGACACCATATGACCATTTAGGATACTATATGACCCTCGGGACACCATATGATCCCTTAGGACCCCATATGACACCTCAGGACACCATATGACCCCTTAGGACCCCATATGACACCTCGGGACACCATATAACCCCTTAGGACACCATATGACCCATTTTAACATCCTAGTACACAACATGACCCCTTAGGACCACATGATTTCCTAAGGGTTCATATGGTGTTCTAACACATGTGTGGCCCCTTAGGACCCCATATGAACCCTAATGACAACATATGACCCCATAGGACACCATATGACCCATTAGGACAATATGGTGTCCTAAGGGTCATATGGTGTTCTAACACATGTGTGGCCCCTTAGGACCCCATATGACCTCTAACAACACCATATGACCCCTTAGGACCATATGATGTCCTAATGGGTCATATGGTGTCCTAAGGGGTCATATGGTGTTCTAACACACTTTTAGCCCCTTAGGACCCCATATGACCCCTAGAAACACCATATTACCCCTTAGGACCATATGATGTCCTAATGGGTCATATGGTGTCCTAAGGGACCATCTGATGTTCGAACACATGTGGCCCCTTAGGACACCAAATGACCCCTAACGACACCATACAACCCCTTAGGACACCATGTGACCTCTAAGGATACCATGTGACCCCTTAGGACACTATATGACCCCTTAGGACACCATATGACTCATTTTAACATCCTAGTACATGACATAACCCTTTAGGACACCACATGGCCCCTTAGGACACCATATGACCCCTTAGGACTACATGGTGTCCTAAGGGGTCAAATGATGTCATAAGGGGCCATATGGTGTTCTAACACATGTGTGGCCCCTTAGGACCCCATATGAACCCTAAGGACACTATGTGACCCCTTAGGACACCATATGACCCCTTAGGACCATATGATGTCCTAAAGGTTCATATGGTGTCCTAAGGGGTCATATTGTGTTCTAACACATGTGTGGCCCCTTAGGACCCCATATGACCCCTAACAACACCATATGACCCCTTAGGACCATATGATGTCCTAATGGGTCATATGATGTCCTAAGGGGTCATATGATGTTCTAACACATGTGTCCCCTTAAGACCACATATGACCCCTAACGACACCATTTGACCCCTTAGGACCAAATATGTCCCCTAACAACACCATATGACCCCTCAAGACACTATACAACCTGTTTTAACATCCTAGTACACAACATGACCCCTTAAGACACCATATGGCCTCTTAGGACACAATATGGCCCCTTAGGACCAAATGATGTCCTAAGGGGTCATATGGTGTCCTAAGGGGTCATATGTTATTCTAATAGATTTGTAGCCCCTTAGGACCCCATATGACCCCTAATAACACCATATGACCCCTTACAACCATATGACGTCTTAATGGGTCATATGGTGTCCTAAGGGGTCATATGTTGTCCTAAGGGATCGTATGGTGTCCTAAGGGGTCATATATTGTCCTAAGGGATCATATGGTGTTCTAATACATGTGTGGCCCCTTATGACCCCTAACAACACCATATCACCCGTTAGGACACCATATGACCCCTTAGGACTATATGATGTCCCAATAGGTCATATGGTGCCTTAAGGGGTCATATGGTGTTCTAACACATGTGTGGCCCCTTAGGACCCCATATGACCCCTTACAACACCATATGATGTCCTAATGGGGTCATATTGTGTCCTAAGGGGTCATGTTGTGTCCTAAGGGGTCATATGGTGTCCTAATTGGTCATATGGTGTTCTAACACATGTGTGGCTCTTTAGGACCCTAAATGACCCCTAACGACACCATATGATCCCTTAGGACACCATATGACTTATAATGACACCTTATGACCTCTTCGAACACTATATGACCCTCATGACACCATATGACCCCTCAAGACACCATATGACCCTTAAAGACTCCATATGACCCCTTAAAGACTCCATATGACCCATTTTAACATCTTAGTGCATGACATGATCCCTTAGGACACCAAATGACCCCTTAGGATCACATGATGTCATAAGGGGTCGTATGGTGTTCTAACACGTGTGTGGCCCCTTATGACCCCATATGACCCCTAACGACACCATATGACACCATATGACCCCTTAGGACCATATGATGTCCTAATGGGTCACATGGTGTTCTAACACATGTGTGGCCCCTTATGATGCCATATGACCCCTAACATCACCATATGACCCCTTAGGACACCGTATAACCCCTTAGGACCATATGATGTCCTAATTGATCATATGGTGTCCTAAGCGATCATATGGTGTTCTGACACATGTGTAGCCCCTTAGGACCCCATATGACCCCTAATGACACCATATGACTCTTTATGATACCATATGACCCCTTAGGACCATATTATGTCCTAATGGATCATATGGTGGCCTAAGAGATCATATGGTGTTCTAACACATGTGTGGCCCCTTATGACCCCAAATGACCCCTAACGACACCATATGACCCCTTAGGACACCATAGATCCATTAGGACATTGTTACCTTGACATTCGTCCCTCATAACAAGAGTGAGTTGCCTTGCAAAATTTATAGTTGAGTCCTTTTCTCTCTCTTTTTCTGAAATCTTGTTAAAAGTTTGTTGGTTCAATCCCTAATCCTCCTGTAAATAATTTCTAAATCCTTGGAATTATGCTTCAATGGTCTATTTGAACCTCATGAACCCCTCGAACCATCCTAAAAAGAGTTCATAGTGTTCATTTAGGTACCGCGGGTTCTAAGTTGTGTTTAAGACATTTTCAGGCTAACGTTCACATCAAGTGTTTTGCAACACCTCTATTTCATGGTCACGGATGATGTTTCATATCCTCTTTCTCTAGACTGTAAACCGTTTGAACCTAGTTCAAACAATTCAGTGATGTTCAAAATGTTCGATGAAGTTCAAAGGACCAGCGACAATCAACAAAGTTAATCTTTTCCAAAGGAAAATCTCCTTGGCATAGCATATGCTTTGAACTACCTGAACCCTCATGAAGTCAGTTCAAATGGTTCATGAATGTTCAAATCAGGCGGGTCCCATAGAAAAGACTAAACAACCTGATGGTGCATTTATTGCTAAGTGTGATGAAGATCTGGCCATATCTCTGGTGACATCAACCAACCAATTTTTGAAGGCAAGTAATCTTTTTTGGGAATTAGTAGTTATGCCGACCAGCGCTATCGTGCATTCAATACACACGCATGATGTCAAATCCCAATGCTCGGTTCATTTGAGTTGACAGCCAAAATTAATGCACTAAATGAGATTTTGGTGCTTCATTTGTTATAAGGTATGAAGTGATTTATTTTTGAAACCTATTCTTCATTGCTGCGGAGTGTCTGGTCAAAGGTTTTTCTGCTGGTAGTCGTTCAATCAGTTTCAGCCATGAAGGTGAGTTTTGATTCCTATCTTCTTTAGTAATTTTTAGTTGTTTTTCTCTCTCACAATAAAATTGATTGGAGAGATGAGGGTTGTTGGTTATAAATTATGAAGTCAACTCTGCATCTTTTCGGAAATATTTTCAGTCTTGCTTGCACATAACCCATTGTCAGTGACATAGACCTGAAAGGGGAGAATTTGGAAGCCTTGAAGGAAAGGACATTTAAAGGTATTGATGGTTCTTTTGCTCTAGAAATTCTAAGTAGTGGCCTGATAGAGGCAATAGCTTTCCCACCTGCTATTCCTTGCCCAAAATTAGTTAGGGAGTGCATTGTGCGATATGACCCTATTTCTGAAACTATCAAGAGGGACAATGGTGAAACCCTCCTCACGATTAATAGGGAAGTCATTTCTTTTGTTTTTCAAATTGCCAGATTACAAGTTCTCGAATTTTTTTCCTGCCCAATCAATCACCAAGTTCAATGCAGACAAGAGTGGGCACCGGAACAATATAGCGAAGCATTGGTTGATATTTCCTCAGAAAGGTGGCTCTAGGCTACCTAAACACCCCAATAAAAATCACATGCTTCCCCATATTCATGATTTTATGTTGTTGTTACACCGAGTTAGAGGTTCAGCTAAATCCTATAGCCTACAACCTTATGACTGGATTTACTGTTATGTGCAACTCATGTTGGAGGGAAAGCAGTTCCTTGATTGGGCAGAGCTTATTCTTGACTCTATGAGAGAACAATTGAGCATGGCAAAGAAGTTCAAACAAAATTTCTTCATGTCTTCTTATTTGATATATTGTTTGGCATGTATCAAAGAAATAATGGGAATTCCTAAGCAACCTGTTGAAGGGGATGTTTCTGTATATGACTTTTACCCCATGCTGCAAAGAGATAATGGATTTTAGGAGAGTTCATAATGCTTTCCTAGGGGACCTATGCTATGAATTGAAGAACATGAAATCAAAAAGAATGTTTGAAGACACCCAGGCCTTGGTGAAGAGATATGGTAGCTTCTTTGTTCAATTTCCTCGTTTTTGTTATATAAGGGTAGGTGGTTTCGAAGAAGAACCTTTCAAACTTCCTCATTTTTGTTCAAATTGCTTTTCCTTGCTGAGATTTGTAGACAATTGTCTGCTGTAATTAAGAAAGATCAACCCAAAGATAAATGGGAAGATCATTTCCTTGTTCAATTGGGTGCTTTATCTTGTAGTTCAATGTTAGATGCGTTGAGCATAGGAGCTGACTTGAAGAATTTTAATTTCAAACTATATCAAGAAAGGAATGGCTTTGATAATAAAGGTTTTTCACGAGGCCTTGGTTTGATGTTGCACCTTCCTATCCCACACTTGGAAGAATTTTGGGAAGATTGTTGTGATGAACTTGAAGTGTTTAGGAGAGAAAATATGAGAATGGTTCTGCAACAGATAGTTTCACTGCAGGTGAAACTTGATATAAGTGGGATCAAAGAAGATAATCTAGAGCTATTTGAACCTAGGTATCTAGATCAAACTGAACCTGAAACATCCTCTATTAATTGGGATGTGGAAGAAGAAGATGATATACAACTCAGAACAAAAAGAGTCTTGGAGAGAACTGCAGATTGGGTTAATAAGAAAAGAGCAATGAAATCAGGCATCAAGATTGGTCCTGCAAGAAATAATGTGGTTTCTCTACGTTCTCCAAAAATATTTTCTAACCCACTTCTATTCCTGTTCATGCAGGTAAAAATAAGAAGTCATCTCACACCAAGCATGAGCCTAATCCTGCTTTGAACTATCCTGCTCCTCGATCTACAAGGTCACGGAGTGTTGCACAGAAGAAAATGGACCTGGTCAGAGACACAGAAGTGAAAGACAAGACCCTCAATCCTCAGATTTTTGAGGTCGAGGACCTTGATAGTGATATTGTCAACATCACAGACTCCCATGCAATCACTATAGCCATGACATCGCCACCTAAAGTAACTGGAAGAACAACTAGTTCAAGCACAACTCCCAAATGGTTAACTACTTCAGTAAGTAAGAAATGAAGCTCGATCCTAGTGTCTATCCCAATTCAAGATATGGTGGTCAAATACATGGAAAAAGGTCCTAAACAAAAGAAGTTCAAAACAACCACCAGGTTGGACACTGATGAAAAGACCGGGAGATGGGTTGCTGAAATTTCTTCCTATAAACCCAAGGATGAAAATAAAGAAGTAACTGCAGAAGATTTTGAAGTCACCAAAGTAAATCTGGGGAACATGAGCAGGGACTCTGATAACCATCTTTTCAATGTGACAGCTAAGAAAATTATCACCAGGTCAGAGAAAGACGGACAAGAGAAAAAGGAACTGAAACAACACATCAAGGTTTTAGCCCAATTCATTGATAGCCTAGGCTGTTTTGGAGCACTCCCTATATCGCAAGCTTTAGAAAAGTTCGATCCCACTTCACTGGAGAACAAGAAACTGATGAATCATTTTCAGCGAGCCAAGAGCATCGTAGGGGCCGTAGAAAAATGGATTGAAGGGGTGATCAAGGATGACAAAAAATATATTACAGATTCCAAGAAGCTATGCGATGAAATTCAAAACCTCATTGCGGAGATCCAAAATCAGGTTGTGCAATGGGAAAAGGAGGATCATAAGTTTGAAAACATATTACCCATTTTCACCAAGATAGAAAAATATGGAGCCACTGAGTTTTTAACAGAAAACTCAATAAAGTTGGTAACTGATGAGTGCCAGCTCTTTGTGTTGAAGAAAACCATAGTGTGGTGGGTAATTACATTCAAGGCTGTAATCTCTGATGCCAAAGCCTCCGTTTACGAGCTCTAGGAACTTCAATATAGCTTGGTCAATGATAATAGAGTGGTTAACCGAGATCATGATTGGCAACTAGGACTTTGTGGGCTAAATACATAGGACACGATAAAGGCATTTAAATTGCACATGGAGAAAATTAGGGCCAAAGGAAACTTTACTTCTGAAGATATAACACAGATTGCCTGAATTGAATCCATGACGTTCATTGGCAATGATCAGTTACCTAAACATGCCAAGAAAATGGTAAAACACAGGTGGGAAAAGGAAGCTGCAAATGCGAAAACTAATGCCATGAAGAATCCGAGTCAGTCTATGATTCAGGAGCTTACAACCGCCCATGATGCCTAGAAAAGTGGAAGGGGAGATGACACTGGAGATGAATCATAATTTGATCCTTATGCTTTGTTTATATTTTTAAATGCTTTTCAAAAACCTTGCAATTACTTCAGGACATCTGTCCCCTAAATACTTTGTTAGTTTTATAACTATTTCAGAGGAGGCCGGGTTTTCAGGGAGACCTCCTCTGTTCTTCAAAAAGACTACTATAAGTTAGATGAAAAAGATTTTAGAAGGGGTTGGAACAGTAGACTTAGAGATTAGAAAATTTTGTTCGTCTGAAGGAAGTGATCAGTTTTTCCATAATCTGAAATTGGAAGGAACTTATGGGTGTATCTTTATGTCTTTGTTGCATGGAATATACATATAAAGATCATATGCATTTTGAGGTTTTAAATCTTCGAGTTTGAATCCATGGAGTAATGTTTCTTTGCAAATATTAATCCAGTCAAATTGTCTGTGATTATCTTTCTGATGGTGAATGCTATTATTAATCTGGAGCTTCTTTCTGTGTTGTTTAGAAAGATATTTGGTTGAAAAGAGACTTTGTTTCTCTTGTTTATTTTTATGAAGTGTTGAAATCAGTGTTATTGAACTTTGCTTTTATTACTTTTGATTTTCATGGTGAAGCATCTTGAAGAAATTTTTTTCTGAAATATTTGCATATTAGCGGCCTCTCATCTAAGAATGAAGTAGGCAACCTTACGTGCTTTCAGGTTAAAAGCATATCAATTTTATTTAGTTAGATTATTCTCTGAATAACTAATGGAGGGAGTTGTACCTATCTAAAATTCAGAGGGAGGTGATGTATGTCACACTTACCCAACTGTTTAGTTGAACTTTTGTTTTTCAAAGAGGGTAACGGAGCATTGAATTAATTCAATCAAAAGAAAGACAAAATTTGTTCACTAACATACATATCACCCCTTAGGACACCATATGACCCCTTAGGACCATATGATGTCCTAATGGATCTATGGTATCCTAAGGGGTGATATGGTGTTCCAACACATGTGTGACCCCTTAGGACCCCATATGATCCCTAATGACACCATTTGATATCCTAATGGTGCATATGGTGTCCTAAGGGGTCATATGGTGTTTTAACACGTGTGACCCATAAAGACCCCAAATGACCCCTAATGACACCATATGACCCCTTAGGACCATATGATGTCCTAAGGGTTCATATGGTGTTCTAACACATGTGTGGCCCCTTATGACCCGTAACACGTGGGTACAAGATTGATGGTAAATAGTTTCAACCTATATGTAGAGATAGATAGGTGTAGAGGAAGAGAGGGGGAAACCTAGAGAGGGGAGAGGGGGTGGGATTTAGAGGTGATGACCTAGACAATGGAGATAGATAATAAGAGAGGAAGAGAGAAGATGAGAAAGTGGGAGAGGGAGATAGAGAGGGATATAGAGAGGGAGAGAGGAAGAAAGGAAGGGAGAGACCTAGAGAGGGGAGGGAGGGAGAAGAGAAGAGATAAAAGAGCAAAGAGATTAGTAAGAGGGGATGGATTGAGAGGTAGACATGGAGGGAGTGATATACCTAATGAATGAGGAGATAGAGATATTTGGAGAGAGAGAGAGAGAGAGAGAGAGAGAGATTTCATAAATGCATAGGGGCAAGGGGAAGGGAGAGAAAGGTGGAGAGAGAGGGACATAACTAGAGGGCAGACAAATAGATAGGTGAGAAAACTAGAGGGGGAGAGAGAGGGGTAATAATATAGGGAGGGAGAGGTAGTGAGGTGAATAGAGAGGGAGGGAGAGCCCTATATATGGAGAGAGAGAGGATAGGTAGTGACTAAGAGAATGGAGAGGGAGGGGAGAAAAATAGTAAGAGAGTGAGAAGGAAGAAGAGAGAGGGAGGGAGTCAAGGATAGAAATGGGGGTAAGGAAGGAATGAAAAGTAGAGAGTGTGGGATATACCTAGGAGAGGGGAGAGTGAAATGAGAGAGACAGGAGAGGGAGAGGGATAGGTCTAGATTTTGTGGAAGATAAAGAGAGTGAGATACAAAGCTAGAGAATGCTAATAGGAGCATGTTGATTACAAAAAATTGACTGTCTGAAATTGTACATGATCCTCTAAAAACTAGAATCTACATTATAACTCCTATAGAGTTGAAACCACTCTCAAACATCCCACAAATATATACATGAAATAAAACTTTAATTATAAGAAATAAAAAAGACATATGGAAATGTGACTTATACTTAAATGTTATATTTGATGTATATATTCTCCTTCGGGGGTGGATATAGCTTGTTCCCAAATTGGAAATTTGTAGATTCATATGACTTCAAATTGGACAATGTAGAATGCAAAAAATTGACTTCTAACATTTGATGAATGCCAAATTTGGTGCACGCCAAATGTTAAAAGTCAATTTTTGGCATTTGGCAAGCACCAAATATGGCTATTTGGTGCATGCCAAATGGTTTGTGTGAGCTCAGATTGCGGTACCTACATGAGAGAGCCAAACAACACAAACACACCAATGGGATTTTATATTAGAGATCCAAATCATTAAAACAAAAAAATGAAAGAAAGATCTTAAGTGCGTCTTATTGTTCTCTATCTCCCAGGATCCTTCAAATCAAGGTGGCTCTCAGCTAGGAAGAGCACTTGATCTATAGGATGAATACCAAAAGAAAGAGAGATATATGATTATTCTAAGATCAAAATGGATGCAACTATGATCCTAGTGAATGATCTAGATATGAAACTTGATAATGATATGATGCAAGATATTGATATGAAGCTAAACTTAGCATGAAAATGATATTAAACTAGCATATAAAATGAAGCTACATGATAGTACTAACATGATATGCAAAACTTAAATGATCTAATTACTACTATCAAAGAGGTTAACAATGCTTGATGAAATGAGACTATAAATTTGATGCACAAAAGACTTGATATGAGAATGAAGAATGAGAGCTCTATTTATAGGGAAAATAGGGCAATGGATGGTTGAGATTGAATAATCTCAATAAGGGTTAGGATTGAAAGTTATCAATCCATGTGAGGGATTCAATCCAATCTCAAGTTGACAAATGTCACCTTGAGAGGAGATGTAAGAGGCATTAAATGCCTAAGGAGATATGAAGGTTACCTTAGGAGGTAAGGGCTAAGGTTAGATTAGAGTTATCCATTGGATAAAGCTTTTACCCAAAGGGTAAACTCTTGTGCAAGGGTTAATAGGATAACTAGGGTCAAATCCATGAGTGCTTGATGAGACCCTTGGGTTAGCAGAGGGTTAAGTTAGAGAGAAAGTCTCTAACCATGTGGGAAAGTTGAGTTAACTATTAATGGTTAAGAAGACTTTGGAGACAAATTTGTAAGAGTCCTTCCAAATTTGGGGAATTTAACAAGTTAGCTTGTTGAATGGATAAAGCCTTTATTGCTTTTAGAAGACTTTCTTCCAAATTTGAGAAGTGACCTCCTAAAATTTAGGGAAAGGACATGATTAGGAGGATTAGGCTAATTGATTAGGATTATATGGGTTCTATAAGAATGATTAGGAGGCAAGTGGGAGATGTAGAATTTTGCAAGTGGGTGAGGGGGAAAAGAATTTAATTAAAATAAAATTAATTTATTTCAATTTTGGTTGCAACTTGCATTTGATAGATTTAAATAAATATTGATTTATTTAAATGCGATTTTTAATTTTGCAAGTGGGTGGTTTTAATTAAATGTAAATTTAATTAAAAATGGCTAGAAGGGGAATTTTAATTAAATGTAAATTTAATTAAATGGCTTAGAAAGGGGGAATTAATTAAATGCGAATTTAATTAAATGGTGTAGACACATAAATCTGTCCACTAGATTAAATAAATATTTAATATTTATTTGATACACTAATATTCCTTTATTAATTAAATCCATATTTAATTATTTCATTCAACTCCTATTCTGCTATTTTAATTAAATAAATTACATAAATCTATTTAAATTAAAATCCCCATCTATAACCTAGTTATTAAATAAATCTAATTTATTTAATTTCCCTCATTCCTCTCATTTAAATAAATCAACATTTATTTAAAAACACAAATCAAATTCCCCTTTTAAAATAAATCAATGTTTATTTAAAAAACCCATCCCACTTGCATTCTCCTACAAATGCAAGTTGCAATAAATGAATTTTATTTTAATTAAAATTTTATTTTCTCTCACCCACCAAACCCACTTGCTCTTCTAATTCCCTTCTAGACTCTTCTAACCCCTTCTAATTAGCCTAAGCCATCTCCTAATTATTGTTACATTCCTAAGCATAGAGAGGTCACTTCTCAAAAATGCCTCAAAGTCTTTGAAATGCATTAAAGGCTTTATGTCTTCAACAAGTCAACCCTCAAAGTCTTCAAACCACTTATGGCTCTTACATAACTATTAATGGTTAACTCAACTCACCCACATGGTTGGAGACTTTCCCTCTAATTTAACCCTCATTTAACTCATGTGTCTCTTCAAACATCCATTGCTTTGGCCATGGTTATCTCCATTAACTCTTGCACAAGAGTTTATCCATTGGATAAAGGCATTATTCATTGGATAAAAATTTTATTCATTAACTCAAGCCTAACCAAACCCTCCTAGGGTAACCCTTATGTCATCCCAAGCATTTAATGTTTCTTCCCTCTCCTCTCAAGCCATCTCATGTTGACATTTGTCATCATGGGATTGGGTTAAAAGTCATCACATGGATCACAAACCCATCAATCCTAGCCCTTGTTGAGATTACTCAATCTCAACCATCCATTTCTCTATTTTTCCTATAAATAGAGCCCATTCCTTCTTCAAAAAAATCTAAAAATCTTGTATGCATCAAACTTATAGTTATTTAGAGAGAGGATTTAGGAGCATTTGCTTTGTTATTTTGTTAAAATTAACATAGACTAATTAGGTGATTTCTCATAGTAGCTTATTTACACTTGCATAGTCATTTGTTCTCATTTTCATAATCATCTTGAATCTCCATAAGACATCCATAGATAGTGCAAAAAGTTGAGGGCTACACTCATGTGGAACTTGGAGAGGAGAGGAACAAGGGAGGAGCAACTATGAGAATTTTGAGGAGCATCTTTGGGGGTCTTCTTTCGCTCTTTCACTTATGTACGCTTCTTGTTGTATGCTTCATATCTCTCTTGATATGCATGTTTAAGTTCATATGTTCATTTGTGCTTCGTTTATGTTGACACTAACATGCTAATGATTTGAACTTGTCTTGTGTGTCTTCCTTTTTAGCGTGCATCAAATGACTTAGATAGAAAAAGAGAAATATTAATCAAATCTTTAATTTGATTAATGGGCAAAATAGAAGAAAAGGGGATATTAATTAAATCTTAATTTAATTAATTGGAAGAATTAAGAATAATTAAATGAATAAAATTCACTTAATTCATTGTGCAACTCTTAGGTGCCTACAATTTGCATTGGAAACCTCCAACCCTTTGGGTTGGATTGTACTTGGGCATCCAACCCAAAGGGTTGGACGACCATTTCAGGCCCAAGATGTGTTTTTATCAACAAATTAAAAAATTTCACTTATTTTTGGTCGTGCTCTCCATCAAGTTTGCATGTGTTTCAATGAAACTAAAAAAACATCATAGCTACCTTAAGCTCTCTCTTAGCTATCCAAGCATGTAATTTTTTTCACATTTTGATTTTGTTAAGACTTTTATCTTTAATTTTTTTGTTAGTGTGTCCGTTTTTGGTCAAAAATCAACATGCACTATTTTGGGTATAGTTTTTTACACATTCATCAGATTTCAAAGAAACTTACATTTTTAGAAACTAGACTCCATTCTACACAAATTAAGAAAAAACTGATTTTTGATTAGTTTTCAATGATTTTACGGGGAGCACGCTCGAATTTTTGTTTTCACGATGTGTCCACTTTGAAAATTAGTAAAAAATCATATATTCATTAAAAAATTGGTCGAAAAATCCAACATCAACTAAAAGATGTTAGGTAATTTATCACTAAAGCGATTTTAAAAATTCAAAAAAAAGTTAACATTTTAGGGGGGCCACAATAGATGCTATGTTATGTTTTTTGCATAAAAACGAGACCACTTTTTGTGGCCCCCCTTTTTGAAGCCCTTAATCTCCATCATTTTAAAAAAAGATTAGTATTTTAGAAACTAGACTTGAAGCACTCTAACTCTTGTTCTTGTTGTATCTTTAAATTTGGAGTGTAACTATGTTCAATTTGTCGTTGAAGTTCAAATTTTGTTGATTTCAGAAAAAAAAAAAAAAAAAAAGAAAAAAAGAAAAAAAAAAAATTAGCATCTTAAGACCTCCTTTTGGTACCACAACTTGGTGCACATACCCTCTCTTGAGCATGAAATTGTCCTTGAACCACCATGTCAAGCAACCAATATAATGACAAACACATCTAACTTCAAACACTATCTCGTAACACTACCACACTGAAGATATCATCATCAAAGATCTTCACAATTGACTTCAATTCCTCATTATTTTACAGATCTAATTTCAAGTTATATATCTTTCGATAATTTAACATCATCCTCTAATACTTATTTCAAGAGTGGCTTTACCAATTATATTCCTCCTAAGAATATTGCTTCTTCTAAAAAAAATCTTCAAAGCGTTCTTCTTCTCTATCAAATGCATGTGTCTTAGTGATGATTGGGATTCCTTGGATTTTATAGAGTCCTTAATTGGATTTTCAAACATTATAATATATTTCTCTTTCTCCTTTAGATTATCAATTGAATATTATAGTGTTTGAAAATATAAAGAAGAAAGAGACACCAATCATGTAGCCTTTACCTCAAGACCCTATATCATACATACATCTTGTAGAATGATGCATGTCTATTAAAATTAGAGGTTACCTCTCCAAATATTTTACTATAAAAATTAGAGGTTACCTATCCTAATATTATAGTTAGATGCTCCTCACTACCAAGTATGACACTAGAATGAGGATTACAATAGAACACTTGAGCATGGATCATACTGAGAGTGAGTCAATGATTTACAATAATCCTATTTGATGCTCTGCAAAAAGGATTAGAAAATCTGTTTGATGGCAACACACACAAGAGCACAAGAAACAAACGTTAGTGTTAGCAACAAAAGATTATCCTAAACAGGCATATCAAGAGAGATATTAAGCATGAAATAGAAAGCATATAAACATAGAATGAAATAGCTAATCAAGATGCTCATAGTTGCTCCTCCCTTGTTCCTCTCCTCTCCAAGTCCCAAATGAGTGTAGCTCTCAGCAGCTTTTTGCACTATGGATGCTTATGGAGGATTGAGATTTAATATTAAGCTTCAAATATGAAATGAAAAGCTAAATACTATTCTATTGATGCTAAAATGATTGATTTTACCAAAAAGACAAGATTTTAGTTATGCTATGCTAAATGCTCTCTAAAAATGTCTATAGCCTAAATGCATACAAGTTTTCAGGATCTGGATTATGAAGGAATGGGCTTTATTTATAGGAAAAATGGAGCAATGGATGGCCAAGATTGAAAGGTTTAATCAAGGGTCAAGCTTGAAAGTTGGGGATCCATGTGCACAATTTGCACCAATGAAATGGTGACAAGTGTCAACATAAGATTGGGTTGAGAGAAGAGGTTGGAGGCATTAAATGCCTGAGGAGACCTCATGGTTATCTAGAAGGTAAGGGTCAAGCCTAAATTAGGATTACCCACTGGATTAGGAGTTAATGCAAGGATAAACCTTTGTGCAAATGATTAAGAGATAATCATGGTCAAAGCATTAAAGGCTTGATGAGACCCTTGGGTTGGGTAGAGGTTGAGTCAAAACAAATGTTTTAACCATGTGGGAGGGTTTGAGGTAACCATTAATGGTTATTGGAGACTTTGGGGATTAAGTGGTTGAAAGTTGAAAGCCTTCAATGGTTATCAAAGACTTTGAGCCATTTAGTGGTTGAAGGTTGGAAGCTTTCAAAGGTTATCCAAGACTTTGAGACATTTAGTGGTTGAAGGTTGAAAGCCTTTAATGGTTATCAAAGACTTTTAGGCTTTGAGAAGTGACTCCATTTTGCTTAGGAATGTGACAATAATTAGGGGATGGATTAAGTTAATTAGGAAGGGGTTAGAAGAATCTAGAAGGGGATTAGATTTTGCAAGTGGATTTGGTGGGTGAGGGAAAATAGGATTTTATTAAAATAAAAATTCATTTATTTCAATAAATGTGTGCAAGTTGTATTTGGATAAATATTCAAATAAATATTAATTTATTTAAATGAGAAAAAGGAAGATAAAGCATTAAAATGCTTGAAGACTTTGAGGGGAACCATTAAAGGCTTGAAGACTTTAAGGAAAACCATTAAAGTCTTAAGAAGACTATAGAAGGAAGCCATCAAGTTTGAAGACTTTAAAGCCATCAAGTTTGAATACTTTAAGGGAAACCATTAAAGGTTTCAAGTGGGTGAGGATAAATAGGATTTTAAATAAATAATTTATTTAAAATAGTTGTACAACTTGCTTTTGTAGGAAAATACAAGTGGGTGGAGGATAAAGGTGATTTAAATAAATTATTTATTTAAAATAATTGTGCAACTTGCATTTGTAGGAAAATGCAAGTGGGTGGAGGATAAAGGTGATTTAAATAAATGATTTATTTATTTAAATGTGCAACTTGCATTTGTAGGAAAATACAAGTGGGTGGAGGATAAAGGTGATTTAAATAAATGTTGATTTATTTAAATGTGAGAGGTGGGATTTTGGGGGAATTTAAATAAATATTAATTTATTTAAATGTGAGAGAAGATTTAATTAAATAAATATGATTTATTTATTTAATTAATGGTCTGAATTTGGTTAAGTGAATTAAATCAAATAAATTGAATAATTTATTTAATTAATAGGAGAAGAGGGTTAAAATGAATTAATTAAATATTAATTTAATTAATTCATTAATTGATGGTTAAATAATCAAATAAATACTAAGTATTCATTTAATTAAGTGGACAGATTTATGTGACTACATTTGCCCCTCTTTGAGACGGTGCGGTTTATCGTGTCGTTTCAAAGAAAGAAAAATAGGTGTGAAGAAATGCCCCATAAAATGTAAATTTAATGGGTGGTATGCCCCCTCGAGGGATGGGCCGAATTTTTTTGAAAAATCGGGCGATCTCTCGAAAAAGAATGAAAAGCGGAGGGGAGGTAGAATAGAAGAAATTAGAACTAATGATGAAAGAATGGGAGAAAATGGAGTGAATATGAAGAAACAACAAGCCAGTGAGTACCCTGAGGTCATGCAAGAGATACATAGCAGATGTAGTGTGGGGTTTGGATTGATGCTATACAATTGATCAAAATTGGTTGGACAATCTGGTGCTATCGGTGTAATTGCCCCAGTCAAGTCAAAGCGTGACAGTTAATGTCAGTTGGTCACTTGGACATGATAAAGTCTGAGTAAGTGAATCAAAGTGACCTGATGTGACTTAGACAATTGATGTAATTGCCCGATGAAGTCAAGGTATATGAAGCAAAATACTCGTTGAGACTTAGACAATTGATGTAATTGTCCGTTGGATTGTGTTTGATTGGTTGATCAATTGATAGTATGTGCGTGTGATGGATGGTTGTGGGGAATCATGGCAGCCCCGTTGAGACTAGGTCATTATGATAAATGCCTGATGTAGTCTAGGATTACCATAATCGATTACCTGTTGAGACCCGAAGATACGTGATCAGAGTATCTGTTGATAGTCTAGGTGTGTGGGAGTCGATGTATCTGTGTAGACAGAGTAACTGGCTTAATTTTGTGGATGAGTGAGGATGGATGGTGATGAACGTGGCTTGATTAGGTTGATTGGGACATGATGTAGGGTATGTGATGCTGATTGTTAAGATGGAGAGGGTGAGGGGGGGGTTCGATGTTAGAAGAAATGGAGGACCTATGACTCATTCCTATGGAAGAAGAGGAAAATAGAGTATGCACTATTATGACTATGTATGCATGATATGCAGCTATTATGAATGTATGGATGGGTGGAATGCAACGAAATGCAGTATATACAGATGAGATGGAATGACGATCCATATTGCTCTATTTTCATCATTGAGCTTTTAAAATGTTGGAAGAGAATACAAGCATCTTGACATAATGATTCAAGATGACCTGAGTATTCCTTACATGGATTTTATATAGCAAGTTAATACAAACGACTTGATATAAGGGATCAAGTCGACCAGAGTATTGCTTGCGGAACAGACAAGGATTATCTCTATTCATGCATGACTTGGATCGTCCTCCTTGATCTTAGGCTGATCATATCCTGAGACAAGTTCATACCGTACTAAGAGATAAAAAACCTTTATCCAATTTGGATGAGGTAGGAGGAACCAAAGGAAGAGCATTGCACCTGCAAACAAACAATATATACATAAAGAATAAAGAATAAGGATCCTTGGTAATGGTTCATGCTCATATGGTCGAGGTATACGCTGTAGTCAGCAAGCCGTAATGATCTATGACTGTATTTGGCATAAGATTACGTAGCTTAGTGAACTTCCCACGTAGACACCATTAGTACATGCCCCAGAACTTCATCGGAAATAATGCACAAACGATACAAAACAATGCTGAAAGATCCCGATACAGATAAACAAATGAATTACTCATGAATCAACCAAGCATTTGATAGCTTAACATAATTTTCTTGTCAAAGAAAACGTCACTTTTGTCTTTGTTTTGGTAAGGAAGGATTCATCCTTGTTTTTAAAGACAGTTTCTGATTTGTTGGATGTGGATTGTGTGGTCGATTGATAAATGGTCATTGTGTGAGTACTGTGTTAATGTTGGTTTTGCATCTGCTTGAATGAATATGTACAAGGTGTTGCCATGTTTTTGTGTGATTTTCGATGTTTTCTGATATTTTTGGATTTTGTACTGTTTTGAATGTTTTTGGTGTTTTGTGACACATTTTTTTAATGTTCTTGGATTTTGTTGAGACATTTTTGAATGTTTTTGGATTTTGTTGAGACATTTGTGAATGTTTTTGGATTTTGTTGAGACATGTTCCAATGTTTTTGGTATTTTGATGATTGCTTGAATGAAGAACTGAATGAATCATAAGACAATGTAGAATCCACTTCCATCAATAGGTTAAAGGCATTGCCCCCAGTTTTAGACATGACTATGAAAAAGCGGGATGCAAGATGTATGGAGTACTATCATAATTGCAGAGGAATAAAAAGCCATGGTTGATGGATGGATGGATGTATGTATGAAGTAGATGTGATCGCAACAAGTCTGAAAGACAATGGAGCCATAGCCTTTACGAGTGGCACCTGTTTTCTAGGTTTTCACCATCGTACTTACCCAAGGTGCCACCGGAGTGTTTGTTCACCGTTTGGATGCATGATTTTTCTTTACTTTTTTTTTTGAATGTTTTTGGATTTTCTTCAGGACATTTTTCTGAATGTTTTTGGTATTTTCTGGTATGCAGGGGAGCCTGATGCTCTGTACAGCTTAGGTATAAAACCGTTTGAGGTGCATGCTGTTAATTGGATCTGCAAGCGGTTCTCCTTCTGATGTAGCCAACTGATATGCCCCGGACCCAAATACAACAGTGACAATATATGGGCCCAGCCAGTTTGATTCAAACTTGCCCTGATGTTCTCTGTTTGGTTGGTTGCGAGGATTCTCTCATAGAACAAGATCACCTACCTCAAATGTACGAGGTATAACTCGGTGATTGTAGCTTTTGCTCATGCGCTGCTGATAGGCTTTGAGGTGATTGTATGCAGCTTGTCGTTTCTCATCAAGTAACTCTAAGTCCTGAAGACGGGATACTCTGTAGGCTTCATCATCGATGAGATTGTGCAAGGAAACCCGTAATGATGGTATCTCGACCTCAATAGGCAAGATAGCTTCTGCACCATAGATCAATGAATAAGGAGTTGCACCTGTAGGGGTTCGAATGCTAGTTCGATATGCCCATAGCGCTGGATTCAATTGAACATGCCAATCACGACCGGCATCATTGACTGTCTTCTTTAGGATTCTTAATATGTTTTTATTGGATGCTTTGGCCTGACCATTGCCTTGTGGGTAATAGGGAGTGGAAAAGCGGTGTTGGATATGAAATTTCTCACAAAGTTCACGGACATCCTGATTTTTGAAAGGAAGACCGTTATCTGTGACGATGGACATGGGTACACCATACCGGTAGATGATGTAGTTGAGGATGAATGAGGCGATCTGCTTGCCGATGACTTGGGTAAGTGGAACAGCTTCGATCCACTTTGTGAAATATTCGGTGGCGGTAATAATGAATTTATGGCCATTGGATGAAGATGGATGAATCTTACCCACAAGGTCGAGGCCCCATTGACAAAAAGGCCATGGTGTTGTGATTGGTTGCAGTTCCTGTGCTGGTGCATGTATCAGGTCACCATGAACTTGACATTTCTTGCATTTCCTGACAAAGTAGTAGGAATCCTTTTCCATAGATGGCCAATAGTATCCAGCTCGCATGATCTTCTTGGCTAGTGATAGACCACTTGAGTGAGTCCCGCAAATTCCTTCATGTACCTCTTCCAAAACCTTTGTTATCTCATCCTGTTCCAGACATCAAGGAGAGTACCATCAAGACTACGTCGGTATAGGGTTTCGGCAATAATGGTATATCGAGCAGTTTGGCGAATGAAGGTTTTTCGTTGGTTATTCGATTGGTTGGGAGGAAGGGTATGATCGCGAAGATAGGTGTAGAACTCACCATACCATGGGGATTCAGAACCAACAAGGCGACATATCATTTCAGATTCAGGGATATCATAAGCGGGGATCCAAAGCTGTTCTACCAAGAAATCGTAGCGTGTTGAATTTTGTGGAAGATCTAGGAGAGATGCGATGGTAGCCATAGCGTCAGTAGCTCGATTCTGATCTCTTGGTATTTGCTCAAAAGTGATAGTAGTAAATGATGTCTTTAGAGTGTCCACCATTTGCTTATATGGCATGAGTTTATCATCCTTGGTTTGATATTCATCTGTTGCTTGTCGAATGACTAGTTGGGAGTCGCCATATACTTGTAGTTATTGTAATTTCCACTGTACGGCTAACCTGAGTCCTGTGATCAAGGCCTCATACTCTGCTATGTTGTTTTTGCATGGAAATGTGAGCCTGTAAGACTTCGGGATGCTATCACCTTGAGGTGTGATAAATAGAATGCTTGCCCCCGAGCCATGCCTAGTGTATGACCCATCAAAATATAGTTTCCATGGTTGTGCGGTTGTGATCATGAATATCTCTTCATCTAGAAAATTGGAAATAAGAGGATGATCACCTGTGAGTGGCGCATTGGCCAACTGATCTGCAATAACTTGACCTTTGATAGCTTTACGGTCCACGTACTCAATGTCAAATTCACTTAGAATCATCACCCATTTGGCCAAGTGGCCTGTCAATGCTGCTTTGTTAAGTAAATACTTGAGTGGATCAATCTTTGCAATGAGTTGTACCTTGTGTGTTAACAGATAGTGCCTCAGTTTAGTAGCTGCTAAGATTACTGCTAGGCAAGCTCGCTCAATAGGTGTGTAATTGAGTTCATAGCCAACCAGTGTGCGAGAGATGTAGTATATAGCACATTCTTTGCCTTCTGCATTATGTTGTGCCAGTAGTACACCCAATGCCGTACTTGTTGCCGAGATATAGAGTAACAATGGTCTACTTGGATCTGGTGGCATCAGCAATGGTGGATTCATGAGATAGTCTTTAAGTGTCTGAAATGCTTGCTGGCATTGAGCATCCCACTGAAAGCAGATGTTCTTGTGTAGCAGATGTGTAAATGGGTGACACTTATCAGCCAATTGTGCAATAAATCTTCGGATGGATTGAAGCCGTCCTTGTAGTGTCCTTAGCTGACTGATATTCTTTGGAGGTGGCATGTCCATGATTGCTTTTACCTTTGTTGGGTCGACCTCAATACCTTTGCTTGAGACAATGTATCCTAGAAGCTTCCCGGAGGTTACTCCAAAGACACATTTCTTTGGGTTGAGTCGAACATGGTATTGTTCCAGTCTATCAAAGATTTTATCTAAGATGTGGAGATGCCCTTCTCTAGTGAGTGATTTTGCTAGTAAGTCATCAACATAATCTTCCATCATGGTATGCATCATGTCATGGAAGATGGTGGTCATTGCTCTTTGATAGGTTGCTCCTGCATTTTTTAGACCAAAAGGCATTACATACCAGCAATATGTGCCCCATGGACATGTGAAGGTTGTCTTATGTTGGTCCTCTGGTGCGATCTTTATTTGATTGTATCCTGAAAAGCCATCCATGAGTGAAAGCATGGCATGTCCTGCTGTTAGATCCACTATGATGTCAATATTTGGTAGGGGGAAATCATCCTTAGGACAGGCCTTATTTAGATCTCTGAAGTCAGTACAAATGCGGATGCCCCCTTTTGGTTTGCCGACAGGCACAATATTGGAGATCCATTCTGCATAATCAATTGGTCTAATGAAACCAACATCCAGGAGTTTCTTGAGTTTTGTTTTGACTAGCACTGCAATCTGGGGATGCATCTTACGAAGCTTCTGCTTGATAGGTTTGGCTCCTTCTGCTACGGTGAGGTGATGCATGACTAAATCAGGATCAAGCCCAGGCATGTCTACATATGACCATGCAAAGTTGATCTGACGCTTCTGGAAGAACTCTATAAATTTAGGTTGTTCCTCTGGAGTGAGAAGAGATGCCAGATGTATGATATGAGGATTTTCAGGAGTCCCCACATTGTATTCTTTGGTTTCCTCGATGAGAATCGTTGATCGTTCCTGTTGTGCATTAGCAGGGAGAATGTCAAACCCTTCATCCTCAGGTGCCTCAAAGAGGTTTTCACCGTTGGATACGCTCTTTCTTTTTACTTTTGTGGGATCAAATAGTGCCACAGTGTGGTTTTCACTGGAAGATCCATGTTTCATTGTTATATTTTTGCAGCTGAAAGGTTTGGCATCCGCCCCGAAGTATGCTGCACTATTAAGTTCAATGGCGAATCCAGCTTTGTGATCCCCGCTTGGTAGATTATCCCGTAATTCCAAAAAGTCAATGATAGCCTCATCGTTTTGGAAGAGGTCAAGACATGGAGGATTTGATTGGTTCCATTCGATGAGTTTAGGGTGGATAATGGGCATTACTTCATCGATTAGGTTAACTGCGGGAGATGTATTAGTGAGGGTTAAGACGTTATGGTGAAGGTCGTTAATGGTACTCTCCTTGTCAGAATCAGGCGTAGGATGAGACATAGGGTCTGTGGAAGATGTTTCCAGCTCAGGTACCCAAGTGGTCTTTATCTGTGCTTCTCCGTAAACAAGGATGTCTTTGCGTGGTGGAGGTGGTGATGTGTCTTCCTCATCTGAAGTGTTAAGTTGTACAGAATCAAATTCCCACTCATGTGAGTCGGTCTCTGAATCACTCTCCAGCATCCGATTGCTATACCATACTGGGATGTCTTTGGAGTTAAACACGACAGGTGTGATTGGTTTATGTATCTTTGTAGTGATCGGTGCTGCAGGAACTGTGATGGGGATTAAAGGATTTGTTACTGGAAGTATCGGCAGTGTTGATTTAGTGGCTTCTGTTGGAATGGCTGGTGCCATAGATGTTGCTGTAGGTTTCCATACAGTTGTTGCTACAAATGGTGTTGCTGATGGGATTACTGGTTCGTTTGGTGGGATGAATGATATTGATGACGGTTGCGGTGGGGTTGTGAGCCTCGATGGGGCAGTGGGGATAGTGCTTGATGGTGCTTTGATTATGAAAGGTGTCCTCTTTGCAGTAGGTGGGCAAAATGGTTTGCTGGGTTTTCCTTTGAATTTGAGTTTAGGAAGGATCTCTTTTTCAAAGCCTAGGCCTGTATTACCTTTGGGCTTGAATTCTGGTAGCAGAGGTTCATGTCGTCCTTGTTTGCAGTATCCCAAAGCACTCTGACCATCATATCCCATTCTTTGCATAATGAGGAGGCCTTTGCCATACTGTTCTGTAGGAAGTGTAACTCGCGGTATGTCAGTGGTGATGGGATCCTTATAGATCCATTCCGCTAGGTCCTCATCTTGTGTTTCTTCCTCTTGACTCTTTCCAAGGACGAATGGCGTCAAGGCACATGCTGGTATGATTAGTGGTTGCTGGAGTAACTGTTGTGGCTTACCATGTGTTCTAGGAGAAGTGGGAATTTGTCCCACACAAAAGAGTTGACTCAAGTTGTATTCTCCAGGACCTTCCTCTGCTACTTTCATTTTAAGCTTTTCTTGCTTTGGTATAGGGGTATTCGAACTGGCAAGAGAGGCGGGACTTACATATGATGTGGAGGAAATGGCTTCCCTATTATTAGGAACAGTAATTTCTGGTTGATGGCTGATATTATGGCAAAAAGCAAAGGGATTTGCATCGCCCAGGATTGTGATCTCTGTACCGTTATGTGGGAACTTGATACATTGATGGTAGGTAGATGGAACAGCTTGCATGGCATGTATCCAAGGTCTCCCTAATAATAGATTATATGGCAGAGGAAGGTCCAGAACCTGACAGATGATGTGCTTTACCACAGGGCCCACTCAGATTGGTAGTACCATAGCTCCTTTGGATGAACGCTCTACATCATCATAGGCCTTGATGGTGATCTTCTTGCGAGGATCCACTGATTCTATTGCATATCCCAATGCTATGACCAACTGTAGTGTACAAATGTTTAGGCCTGCTCCATTATCTATCAAGACTCGCTTGATCCTGTGTTGGTTGATAAAGCCTTCAATGTGTAGCGAAGCATTATGAGGTTGTTGGAAAGAAGAGTTGTCACTTTCAGAAAAAGTGAGACAAGGTGATGACTTAAGACTTCCAACCATGGCTTGAAATTGGTCTGTATTCATATTTGCAGGGACTGACGCTTCTTGGAGTGCTTGATCCAAGATTGTTTTATGAGATGGCGATAGGCGCAATAGCTCTAAAATGGATATAAGCGCAGGCGTTTTGTCTAATTGTTCCACAAGATTGTACTGCTTTGGGACGGAGGTGGTGCCTTGTGGAGATGCCTTGATGGTGACCTTGCCACGACGTGTAACAACATTGCAATTTGAGGTGGGATTTTTGAAGGTTATGGTTGCAATTTGTTCACTGGCATCATACAGGTGATTTACAGTGTAATTATACGCAGCCTGCGTATAATCAGTGGTATCAGTGCCTCGCCTAGAAGTGGAAGGACCCCTTTGATCTTGTGATGGAAGTGGATTCTTGAACATCTGATGATCATTATTGGTTGTTTTTGGGTCATGTCCTTCAACTTCAATTTCTCCTCGATCAATAAGATCCTGAATGAGATCTTTCAATCGGTGACAATTACTTGTCTTGTGTCCTCTTCCTTGATGGAACTCACAGTGTTCAGTATCTCTCCACCATGCTGGTTTGACCTGAGGCTCATAGTTTGATAGCTTAGGTAGAGTGATCAAATTTTGAGAAATGAGTTGTTGCAACACTGTTTCAATGGGTTCCCCTAAGGGAGTGTATGTTCGTTTTTGTTTTTGCTGACGAGGTCTTGGTTCATCATGAGACGTGATGCAACCTTGATTGGAAGGAACATTTGTGTTGTTCTGAGGTGGAGGATTTTGTCCTGCAAACCGAACCACAAGTTGCGCATTTTGGATAGTTCGAGCATCCACAACCCCATCGTTGACGATATTCTTATTCTTGTTCCAGAAGTTTGGTTTATCACTATTGAAGCGCGGGCGAGGACCATCTTTTGGTTCATTAAAGATTTTGATGAGTCCTTTCTTGATGAGTTCCCTTTCACATTTTAAACCCTTGGTGATCATATCGTTAAAAGAGTCTGTGTCTTTGACATCCAGGTGAAATTCCATTTCTTCGTTTAAGTTGGAAATGAAAATTTCCACTAGTTCTCGTTCAGGTAACTGAAGAGAACGTCTGCTAGACATTTGGCGCCATCGTTGCAGGAATACTGAGAATAGTTCACCTGGTTTTTGTTTGGTATTGCACAGATCAGCCATGGTGATGTCGCGTTCAATGTTATAAGAGTAATGAGATAGGAACTTTTGGATGAGTTCCTCAAATGTTCTAATGCCACCTGGTAGTCGGGAAAACCATGATGTGGTTGTTCCTCCCAAGTTTTGGGGAAAAAGGCGCATTAGGTAGGTGTCTTCATATGCCACTTCAAGACAAGCGGAATGAAATTCTCGGACATGATCACGGGGATCCCCCTTTCCTCTATATTTTTCAAATTTGGGTGTTTCGAACCCGCGTGGAAAGGGTGGCATATAAAGATTCCTATCAAAAGGATAGGGACAGATGTCATTGAGTGAGAATTGGTTAATCTTGACACCACTATGAAGTTGTTGGGCGAGATTCTCGACTTGTTGCCGCAACATCTCCATTTCATTTGGAAGAGGAGGTGGTGGGTTACCTCGAGGGATGTTATATCTGATGGGATCTCTACGCCCTTCCTCCTCATGGCGACTTTGTCTTTCTGATGCTTGTCTTAATTGGGCAAGATCAAAGTCTGAGGGGAGTTTGGCTCCTTCTTGAGCAAGTCTTAAGAAGTGAGCATCCACATTGCTCCTGAGTATTTCGTCAAAAAGTCTGTTAAAGAGAGGGTTATGCTGAGCCCTTTCTATTGTTGCAGGAGTGGGAGTACTTGGGTTTTCGTCATCTGCATTTCCTCCAAGTGCTTCTTGAAATTCATTGAGATTTTCCTCTTCTTCTTCTTCTCTTTCTATTTCTCGTTGTCTCGACCATGATCGGGTTTGAGCCATTTTGTTTGCAAGTTTTTGTGTGAAGTTGATTGAAGATGATGATGAGTTGTCGATGAAATGAAAGATTGATGGTTGGTGATTTGTGTTGTATGGGGATCTCTAGCACTTTAAGGTAGATGTAACCGAAATTCCTTCTTTGAATTGCTTGTTTGTTTTGAGGAGTTTGGATGTGATAAGGTGTAGAGAAATCTGAGATGTGTTACAGATTTTAACTACCTAGTAATGAGAGGATTCACTCATGAACTAGTTTTAACCTGCGTAGATGTGTCTCTTAAGATGAGCTTATCCTAGATGTAGAAACAATCTAAAAAGTGATGTGATGTGTTTGATTTCAAGCAATATCTAAAAGAGAACTTGGGACAAGAACCTCTTAATGTTTTGAGAGTTGGGACGGATTGATGATGAAGTGATGATGTATGAGTGAGATGATGGATGAAAATGTTTTCAACTTCAATAAAAACTTTGTGTTACAAATGGGACAAACTCTATCTCTTCCCTTTCAGGCGTTGGTGGCACTTCTTGAGCTGTGTTGTAGGTGATACAGATGTTTGGGAAGAAGTTGGGATTAATCTTTCCTCCTTGATTTTTGTGATAACTCAGAGCTCTATATTGCATAAAAGCTCTACGATTCAATGATTCTGAATCAAACTCGTTTGTTTTACCTTGAAGGTATAGACGCATGCGATGTAGAAAGACTCTATGTGAGACAAAGATTTGTCTATTGAGATAGAAGAAGTTCCTCCTTTTGATCAAAGCCTTTGAGCTTAATGGTCTCCTTTTCAAGTTGATATTCTGATGACACTTCTTCTTTCGCAAGATGTGAAGAATGGTCATAAAATTTGTCTCTGTTGTTTGCACTTTGTTTTTGGTATTTTTGTTTGTTTTTGAGAAATGTTGGATGAATACTATGTTTTTGGGATTGATTTTCTGATTTTTCTTTGACAAGAAAACAAAGCAAGTACACAAACACAAGAATGTTGCCTCAAAGGCACAAATGAGTATGGGTCTAGATCAACCCAATCCTTGGACTTGTTTTTGACCCTTCCTTTAGATGTATTTTAAGGTGTATTTCCAAAGCCTGAAGTCGGCTCAATTTGCACTAGGTCTGTAAAACGAACACACTTCAAACACTTTTTATCCCTAAGGTCAAATGGCCAGTTGTGATAAATTTAGCCCACATCTTGATATTTCTTCGACTTTGGTACTACATACCTTATGAATCCCGCCTTGGCAGGTAAGGATGTGATATACTAAGTCTTGCACGAGCATAACAAATAGATGATCCCTATGATGGGGGAGTCACCACTTTTATCAAGCCACAAGTGACTTTTCAAAAAGCTATGTTTCTACTCAAGGAAATATGTATGGTGAGTATCTTGGGAGCAAAACCATCTATGTTCTTGCACTAAATTATATCGCAAATATCCTCAATCAATAGAACGGGTGGGCTACTACTTAAAAGTGTTTAGTCATGTTCGATGTTTTTGGACATAAGTTCATTCTGCAGTGACTCACTTAAGAGCCTTGTAACTGGTGGTGGGGCCCATTTGTCCTTTCGGCCAGTTACATTGTAGGAACAGCTATACCCAAGGCTACAGCTTTCGCTCACACCTGATTTCTATAGCGGCTCGAAGGATTTACCGCTCAAGGTCGTTCCCAAGAGTGATGTGTCTCTTGACAGACCTCTCTTAAAAAGATAAAATTTTGAATGTTACTAACACTTTTCTCTTGCACCTAGGACCACGAAAGCCAAGGGAGAGGATAGTGTGTGTTAGAAGTAGGACCACTCGACCAACTCTTTGCACAAGTGTGCCAAGCACGAAAAACACTTGTTCTTTTTAATCTATCATTGCAATGTGATCTAACTATTTGGAGATGTTGCTCCAACAATCATGGTGTTCTTTTTAATTTTCAAAGGCAATTGTTTGAGTAAACTAGAATTTGAAAATCCTGGTCAACTTAATGAAAAACACGTTTGCATGAAGTAAAATTGCTTTAAAAATGAGACAAGTTGATTGTGAATTTTATGTGCACCAAAAATGGAAGTGTGGATTGTGAGTTTTATCTTGATGCAAAAAATAAAATTTGCTTTGTTGATTTTAAGCACCAAAACGAAGTTTGTTTCCTAACTTGCAAAAAAAAAAAAAAAGTTGTTTTTGTATAAGTTTGTGGTTTTTTTTACCTTGGAACAATGAAATTCTTTTTAAGAGCCCCAAACAAATGTGTGATTCTTTTTTTAAAAGCCCAAATTTGAAATGTGAAGTTAATTTTAAACCAAAATAAAAAGTGAATTCATTTTTAAAACCAACTTCAAAAACAAGTTAGTAAAAAAATATAAATCTACTTTTTAATCTAATTTAAATCTGCACAAAAGAGAAAAATAGTTAGTAAAATCTGCCTATTTGGTGGGCTTCTACAAGCCTAGTTTTTTTTTTTTGGTTTTTTTGGTTACAAGGTGATTTGTACAACGTTTTGTTACAATAGCGCTAGTCTGCGTTTGAACAGAGGCACTATTTAACACAAACACACTAAAAGAAAGGGAAAGACAGAGAAGGAAAAAGCACTGAAACAGGGTGAATAGCGCCAAAATAATGTCAAACACACCAAAACAGTGTCAAAAGCACAGCCTGTGTGACATTTTCAACATTCAAACATGTTATTGGTTTAAAAAAAAAAAAAAAAAAAAGTTGATCTTTTTGGTGTTTGGATTCACGTCGGGTTCACCAAATGATGCTCTGCAAAAAGGATTAGAAAATCTGTTTGATGGCAACACACACAAGAGCACAAGAAACAAATGTTAGTGTTAGCAACAAAAGATTATCCTAAACAGGCATATCAAGAGAGATATTAAGCATGAAATAGAAAGCATATAAACATAGAATGAAATAGCTAATCAAGATGCTCATAGTTGCTCCTCCCTTGTTCCTCTCCTCTCCAAGTCTCAAATGAGTGTAGCTCTCAGCAGCTTTTTGCACTATGGATGCTTATGGAGGATTGAGATTTAATATTAAGCTTCAAATATGAAATGAAAAGCTAAATACTATTCTATTGATGCTAAAATGATTGATTTTACCAAAAAGACAAGATTTTAGTTATGCTATGTTAAATGCTCTCTAAAAATGTCTATAGCCTAAATGCATACAAGTTTTCAGGATCTGGATTATGAAGGAATGGGCTCTATTTATAGGAAAAATGGAGCAATGGATGGCCAAGATTGAAAGGTTTAATCAAGGGTCAAGCTTGAAAGTTGGGGATCCATGTGCACAATTTGCACCAATGAAATGGTGACAAGTGTCAACATAAGATTGGGTTGAGAGAAGAGGTTGGAGGCATTAAATGCTTGAGGAGACCTCATGGTTATCTAGAAGGTAAGGGTCAAGCCTAAATTAGGATTACCCACTGGATTAGGAGTTAATGCAAGGATAAACCTTTGTGCAAATGATTAAGAGATAATCATGGTCAAAGCATTAAAGGCTTGATGAGACCCTTGGGTTGGGTAGAGGTTGAGTCAAAACAAATGTTTTAACCATGTGGGAGGGTTGAGGTAACCATTAATGGTTATTGGAGACTTTGGGGATTAAGTGGTTGAAAGTTGAAAGCCTTCAATGGTTATCAAAGACCTTGAGCCATTTAGTGGTTGAAGGTTGGAAGCTTTCAAAGGTTATCCAAGACTTTGAGACATTTAGTGGTTGAAGGTTGAAAGCCTTTAATGGTTATCAAAGACTTTTAGGCTTTGAGAAGTGACTCCATTTTGCTTAGGAATGTGACAATAATTAGGGGATGGATTAAGTTAATTAGGAAGGGGTTAGAAGAATCTAGAAGGGGATTAGATTTTGCAAGTGGATTTGGTGGGTGAGGGAAAATAGGATTTTATTAAAATAAAAATTCATTTATTTCAATAAATGTGTGCAAGTTGTATTTGGATAAATATTCAAATAAATATTAATTTATTTAAATGAGAAAAAGGAAGATAAAGCATTAAAATGCTTGAAGACTTTGAGGGGAACCATTAAAGGCTTGAAGACTTTAAGGAAAACCATTAAAGTCTTAAGAAGACTATAGAAGGAAGCCATCAAGTTTGAAGACTTTAAAGCCATCAAGTTTGAATACTTTAAGGGAAACCATTAAAGGTTTCAAGTGGGTGAGGATAAATAAGATTTTAAATAAATAATTTATTTAAAATAGTTGTGCAACTTGCTTTTGTAGGAAAATACAAGTGGGTGGAGGATAAAGGTGATTTAAATAAATTATTTATTTAAAATAATTGTGCAACTTGCATTTGTAGGAAAATGCAAGTGGGTGGAGGATAAAGGTGATTTAAATAAATGATTTATTTATTTAAATGTGCAACTTGCATTTGTAGGAAAATACAAGTGGGTGGAGGATAAAGGTGATTTAAATAAATGTTGATTTATTTAAATGTGAAAGGTGGGATTTTGGGGGAATTTAAATAAATATTAATTTATTTAAATGTGAGAGAAGATTTAATTAAATAAATATGATTTATTTATTTAATTAATGGTCTGAATTTGGTTAAGTGAATTAAATCAAATAAATTGAATAATTTATTTAATTAATAGGAGAAGAGGGTTAAAATGAATTAATTAAATATTAATTTAATTAATTCATTAATTGATGGTTAAATAATCAAATAAATACTAAGTATTCATTTAATTAAGTGGACAGATTTATGTGACTACACTATTTAATATTCTTTGATTAAGGAAGAATCACTCTTTATGTGGAATTATATGAAAAGGGAAACTTTTTAAATCTTTTATTAATTCACTATAGCATTTATCCAATCTTGTAGCAACCAAAAATATATCTTCTAGTTCTTCAACATGATCTCTAATTTTGTAGAAGATAACATAGATACATATTAATAATAGGGTAACCTCTAATTTTTATTGACATTCAATATTTTCTTATCCAAATATTTTATTGTAAAAATTATAGGTCACCTCTCCTAAGATTATAGTTAGATGCTCCTCACTACCAAGTATGCCACTAGAAGGAGGATTATAATAGAACACCTGAGCATGAATCATATTGAGAGTAAGTCAGTGTATCACAATTATCTTATTTAATATTCTTTTATTAAGGAAGAATCACTCTTTATGCAGAATTATATGAAAGGGGACACTTTCAAATCTATTATTAATTCACTATAGCATTTATCTAAGCTTGTAGCAACCAAAAATATATCTTCTAGTTCTTCAACAGGATCTCTAATTTTGTAGAAGAAGCATCTTTAGATGATTTTACCTTCTCAACCTTTCTTAATCTACAATCCTTTTTATACGTATTTTTCTATAACTCCAATACTTTTTGTAATTTTTATCAAGAGCATTAAATTTACCTCTATATCTTGATTAAACTTGTCCCTTAGCCTTTTTTTAATTTTTCACAAAAGTGACCTCGTGCCACCACTTGGCACCCTTTGATGGTTTATTTTATAAAGATTTTCTTTTTCGTTTTTTTTGACAATAGAGATCCCATTGCATCCTTACTCTTTCATTTAGAAGAAGTACAAGTGATTGACATTTCCAAATTATTTTAAGAGTCAACTAAATAATACAACAAACTAAAACAATTCCTTTCATGATATAATTTAATTTCAACAAACAATAATTGACTTACCAAAGTATTGAACGTATTTAGATAATGATGAAATATTTTACTATTACAGAGACTCAATCAATGCAATAATGAATCTCTCTTTCTTCAACCCTAATCATGTACAAATATAAATAAATATGTACAAAATAATCTTACATATTCTATATTAAAAATCTTGGAAACTATAAATATGAATGTGATTTAAAAACAAAAACGAAAATAAAAAGAAACTCAAAATAACATTTGAAAAAAAATCAAAAACATTTTTTCCTCAATCAATCTGCAAAATTGATCCCATCATATAGAAAATATACATTTATCCCCAAAAAAATTAAAAAAATCCCATTACCAAAAGCTACAAACTGTCAATAAAGTTATCTTCTATATCACAGTACTCCAAGTCCAACCATGAATAAATGTATGACATCTGGTTATCTGAAAATTGAAGCTTTCTTCTCGGGCACGGCAAACTCTAATCACAACGCATCATTCTTTAAATGTTGTTGAGCTTTCATTATTCTCAGCGAATTCATTGCTTTCCAATAGCTTTCAATTCAAATTTTCCTGATTCTGGCTTTAGTCAACTTTACTTTTGACAATCCATAATTTGATTTAAACCCAAGTTGAATTTAACGTATAAACAGACCTGTCTCTCCCTGCAAAGTCGTTCTGGTTATGATTTATTTTTGCTGCAAAGTCATCTGGATGTTAAATGATTACACAAAATTATTTATAAGCACACCTTGCAGACTATATTTTTTTGTTTAAATGAAAAAAAAATGCTTTCTATGTCCTCTTCTCTCTGCACTGATTAAGAATTTGTTTTCTATAACCATTTAAACTTGTAAGAGAGGAAGAATTTGAATATTTAAATAAAAAGAGAAAGCCTCGTATATTGAATTTTCCAATATTTTATAAAAAAAATGTTCTTATGTAGTAACTATTTCTCTGACTTTGATTGCAAGCTTCAAGAATTTCACACTGACAATAATAAGTTTGAGTGGACTCTACTAAAAGAAAATATTATATAATTTTCACATTGAATAATTGTACTTGTAACATTGTCTATTAAATGAAATTGGTTCTTTCTTACATTAAAAGATGGATTTGATTATTAAAATGGTAACTTACATTTATTGTCTATGCTATTCAATTGTCAAATTTCTACCTAACAAATTAGCAAGGGCTATAGTTAAAGGAAGTTTATTAAAAAATAACGGTTGCAACTTTTAAAAGAAGAATAAATAAATATTTTCTTATAGCATATTGTTTGGTCAAATGGTATGCATGATTGGAATGTTGCTGCTAGGAGAGATTTGTTTTTGGATTTATCTCATATGTTTGAGCAATTAGTTGTGGAGGATAAGAATGTCTAATTGGTTGTTCTTTGTTGGCGTATTAGCTTTTCTTGCTTTGTAACTCTCTTTTGTGTTAATAAATTTTTACCCCACCTTTTTTATGAATAATAGCCATTTCCATGATTAAATATAAAGTACAATGTTCACAAAAAAGAGTAGGGGGATATGAGATCACTACTCAGGAGTCAAATAGACAAAGCCCGATTAGCTGAAAAACACAATAAATGCGGGCCAAGCCCAAAGAGTAGAAAACAAAAAAAGCAACTACTAAGCAACTAAAGTAGTGGCTAAGGGAGACAAACCTCTGTCATTTGTAGGACCTCATACATCAACGGGGTCAGGGTTGTCATTTGGGAGGAACCACAAGTTTCTTCAACAGCCTCGTCTTTCTCCTTGTTTTGAGCAGTGCAAGAGGGCAAGATTACCAAAGCCAAATGTGGGAAGCCTTTGGCGAAGCCAAGCCATCTACTATATCCACTAGAAGTTGACCAACTACTATCACCACTAGAAGTCAACCACCCACAAGTATCACCAACAACCAAGTCCACACCCCTTGAGCCCTACCTAGAGGCAAAACCCCCACGAGGCAAGGAGGCAAAGCATTGCCTGTTAAAACCACTACCACTACCAAATTGGCTATGAGGAGCCTATGAGCACGGGGTCTACAAACAACTAGTGGAACAATTGTGTCCATGTCGATGACCATAGGGCAAAGACCGATCATGAGAGGTAAACAGATCCACAAAGGTGTCAAATGAAGGATCTGGAGGCACTCTGATAACTATACAAGGAGTATTTCCCCAATGCTCAAGAAAGGTCAGAAGGTGGGCCACCTCCAGCGCAACCTTGTTGGGTTGCACTTGAATCTAAAACATCGCATTATTACATATACACGCTTTAGTGAAAAGAGAAACATGAACGAAAAATAGATCTAAGAGAAAATAAAACAACATTTCTATCTTTCCATATAGTAAAGAGGATTTCCACCCTAAAAGCATGCCAAATATGGGAAAATTTAGAGGGAACACGAGGTTAATCCCCTAGAAAAGCCATATGCCAAGAAAGTGCTATGGACGGAAAGGCTAAAACAAACCATGAATCCAACTCCACAAGTTTTGAGCACAGTGATAGGACCAAAAAATGTGAATGAGTCCACAAAAAGGGCAATGCAGATTAGGAATACCCATATGCCTCAGGCAAGAGCCTAGAGGCAAGCCTTAGAAAAGAATGTCACCAAGCAATTTATGAGCAAGCTTGGGCTCAAGGATATAGCATACCAAACATTATGGAATTTACGACTCCAAGTTGCCTAAAACAAGAAACAAGATAATAGCATTCCATGTTCATCCAAGCATAAGAGAATGTATCATAGAAGTTGAGATAAATGGAAAAGGGGAATATTAGATTACTCAAATCCCAAAATATGATATACTTACCAAGTCAACCAAGCTGGTAAGAGGGGGAGCACTATGTCAACATATTACTGAAGATATCAAGCTTCTAGATAGATAAAATTATTAACAAAAAATAATTAGAATGAATGAGGGAGAAGAACCAAGTTCAAGGATCAATAAAAAAAAAATGATTCAAGGAGATGGGGAAATATCCCATTGATATTTCTTATTTTAGAAGAAGATCCTACTAATTACAAAGGATGCCATATTATTTAATCAAAGTAAATGCAATTAAATATTTTATCATGATTCCATAAAGTGACGTAAAGTGGGAATTCTTAGCTAAAATAATGTCCACAAAGAAGGCTAAAGTAGGATATTATTTGTAAGAGTAAAATAAGAAATCACTTAATTAATTAATTAATGATTAGGCTCCCTTTCACTTTAGCATATTAAGCTAAACTTAGGTCATGTACATTTTGTCAAGTCATAGGATGAGAACACGTGTCATGATCTAATTTAATCCTCACCTAGGGTTTTATTTAGAGTTTATTTTTCAATATTAAAAGGATTTATTTTTTTATAATATAAGAGTCATGCTTTTTTGGATCAATATAATTCTCAAGGCTTGCATAAGAAATCAATTTCTTTTTCTCTTTATAATAGGTGTTTTGGTTGAAAGTGATTTCCAGGAGCTATGAGATTCAACGTTCAACTCCAATTTTATGATATCAGAGAACCATATCTATGATTACTTTAGAATTTTTTAGAGATTCAATCTTGAGAAATCAAAAGAAGCATCTTAGATAAAAATGGACCTCACTATTACATCCATAATGTCCCAAAATATAATAAAAACTATTCAAATTTCAAACCTAATGTGTAGAAAATTTTGGAAAAGAATTTTAAGGTATTGTAAATTCATCTATTGAAATCTATACAATCATATGGATTTTTATAGTGTCATAAAACAACATATAGCGGATGTCATTAAACCTATGGAATCACACATATGCTCCATCTTAAAAAATAAGAATATAGAAACATTTATTTAGTAGGGTTGGGAAATTTCTTAGAAAAATTTATGAGATTCCAATGACATGTATCCATGGACTCTCCATAGACAGTGAATAAATATCACTGGGAGTGAAAATCCTACCAATAGTGATAGATTAGAAATTCAAGTAAGTATTAGGCACCAACAATAGATTTTCCTAGCATCCATGATACCCACCAAACCACCTTCCTTACCTGAAAAAGCTCTTTAACAATTTTTAACTTTTGCAAGTGGTTTCAAAAATCTAATACTGGTTGTTAAACACTTTTGGATGCTAAGAGTGGGGGATGAATTAGCATATATTTAAACTTAACCATTAATTTACTATTCATTCCAATTTCACTTTTGCAAAAGTAAACAACTAAAAAAAAGGATGCCACTCAAGGACACTAGGATTTTATGCGGAAAACCCAAGGGGGGCCAAGGCACCTAGGGTGTCCTAGTCCAAACAGGGGCACCCCAAGCACCCTTCTCCTCCCTAAATAAGGCAAACAAGTAGGCAAATAGGAGGAGAGAATCCTAGGATGGGATCCACTCAATCATACAATTAGGTGACATCAAATTTGGAGTAAATGGGGCCAAAATGTGTTGGCAAATGCACACTCCAATGAGAAATTGTAGGCGATTGAAGGTATTGTCATTGATGGAAACCTTACAATCATATGGCACTGGCATCGGCAGACACTAGCATAGGCATAGACACTGACACCGGCAGCGGCAAAGACAGACACCGACACCCTGGCCGACAGGAAGTTATTTATTGTATTTTGTAATTAATTGTAATATCTTTTTGTAAGCCGACAAGGCAAGTTGTAAATATGACTCATATAAGTATGAGCTCTTGTAAATCATTTTAAAGATGCGGATATGGTTAGATTATTGATGCGAATATTAAGGCGAAGTTTGGAATAAGGTTTTGGAAGTTGCAGAGCTTAAATCGGTACTGAATCTGGCATAGCAAATGCTGATCTAAAGAAGTACATGACATTGGATTTTCATAATCCACTTTTGTAAGTTAGTGAGACTTCTCTTTTGTATTTAAGCAGTGAGCTTTAGGCAGTTGGCCTTCCTGCATGTGCAGGCCCCTATTGTAATAGTAATATTCTCTTATTAGCTAGTAAGTGAATATTGTGGGTCACAAATCCCACCGAGGTTTTTCCCACACCGGGTTTCCTCGTTAAAATATTGTGTTATGGTGTGCTTTCTATGTTGTGGTTGTTATTATTTACTGCATTAATTTTGGTTTACTGGTACACTGTTTTGATATGCAATTCATTTAAAAAGTTAAGAAAATCCATTAACCGGTTAAATACTGATTCACCACGCCCCCCCTCCCCCCTCTCAGTATCTTTGGGAATCCTAACAAAATGCACTTAGGGGATAACTAGGATGAGAAACACAAAAGTAGGGGCATGAGAACGAGGCATGAATTGTACCAGGTTACAACTTATGATGCTACAGTATCAAGATAATTTTCTTAACATATAGTTTTCCTTTTTCCACCTTGCTTATCATTTAAACCCATTCTCTTATTACACGTGTTGTGTTATTAATGGGATAAAATGTCCCCCTCTTTGAGCATGACATGATATATATCCTCCATAGAATGCTTTTCTAGAAAACATATATCATCTTGCATTGAGATGTGGAAACTATTTATTGATGAGATGTTATTCCTGTCATCTACACATGACCAATGCGAATACTAAGTTAATAAAAATGTTCTATGTATTCCTTCACAAATATTTCAAATATTGGTACACTTTTTGGAGCTTCTTGAACAATTTGATTGAGTAGTTGGTTGACATAATCTAGCACTTGTTCGACATAGTCACCTTGAAATCCCATTTTGATATCTTGTGATTCTCTCTCTACATGTGGTTCCTCTTGACTAAACTCCACCACAAGAAAACATGTCTTTTTAATTATGTGGATTTAAAATTAAAATAATCTCCACTGTAATGATCTAGTCCACTTTAATTCTAATGAATTTAATATTCTTGAGTAGCTTAGGAGGTCAAATCTTAGTTTATTCCCCTACCTTCTCGAGGCTATGGTAAATCTATCTTCTACACTAATTTCATCTTTTAAACTTGAAGTTTCATCTTCAACATGATACATGACCTATTCCCTTATCTTTATTGACACTTTTATTAACAAACATTCCTCACCTTTAGATAATATTAATGATTTCAAGACTTACTTGGATGGCTTTTAGCATGGTAAAAAAATGTTTTTGACACAAAACTCTCTAGTTCCTATCATTTTTCATTCCAAATCTTTGTCACAATCACTCCTTGCCTTTACATAATCTTAATGACTTTCGACACTTATGTAATCATGCCAACAAATTGTTATGAAATGACACTCTTTAGTTACTATCCTTTCTCTCTACAAATCTATGGGCTATTTTGACTTCAAGACCATTGCATGTGACATGCGACTCACCTCCTTTAGGAAACAAAATATTTTCTTTGATACCAACTAGTGTATTGCTAGTTATGATTTAAATGAACAAACAATTAATAGAAACATAATGAACAAAAAAAAAAAAGAATTTTTAGGAGATATAAAAATATTGTTTTTTACTTGTAGAAAGATATTAGGTTACAAACATATGCTTATTCACATGGATATTACATACATGCAAAGATTCTTTGTGTAATGATTTTGAACTGCTTTTAACGCATTGACATTATAGATGGTTTATCAATTATCAATAACTCTATCTCACCAATACTCACAAAAATTTCAATTCCAACCCTTTATTTTGGAATCTATTACATCATAAATATGATTCAAATATCTCATATTGAATTTATTTTGTATTCCAATTTGAATTTTTTTTATATTGCCCAAGACAAATGAACCCCAAAATAATATTAAATTTGTTGAATCATTCTTGGTCAACTCATAATATGGTGTCATGCTTTGAACAACTTAATACACATTCTATATCATCATAACCAACAATGTGCACATGAATGCAAAACATTTGTGCAAAGTTAAAGCCTTATAATCAACATGCAATCAATTTACTCCTAAGCATGGGCAAAAGTCCCTCAAGATCCTTTTGTAGAACCTTAAATCACTTGTAGACTGAGAAAAACCAAGTGCGCAAACACAAAAGTAACAACAAAAATTAAAAAACAACTATTTTTAGGTGATACAAGGTTGCCAAATCTTTGAAATGCTCCCACATTACCTACTAATGCAGATCTAATAGCATATTTTTTAGTTTGACCATAGAGTTTTTATTACAAATGAATATTAGTCATTACATAAAGAACCAAGAGCATCCCCCCATCTTCTTTACACAAAGAGCAAAGAGCATCGACCCATCCTCATTACATAAAGAGCTAAAATCATGAACCCATCTTTCTCAAACTTAACATAGATATTTTTAGTACTTATCTATTACATAAAGAGCTAAGAGCATGGACCCATCTTTCTCAAACTTAACATAGATATTTTTAGTACTTATCTAGATCCCTCTCTTTAGATCTAAAATTAGTTTGATTACTACTTACTTTACTATATTAAACTAACTTAGATATTTTGAAAAGTATGATTTTCCTATTCTTTATTAATTGTTTTGAAAGGTCTGTTTTCCCTACTTTTTACCCTCAAATCAAACACTTACAACATATTTATTTAAAAATTACCTCTATACCTAAAAATTCCTACACAACTTTAACTGACAAATATATAAATATAACTTGTATTATTTCATAAAAAGATATATTATATAATTTAAAATACCTAATAAAAAAATTATGACACCCCAAAACCATGTGCATGAGACTTCCCCTGCTCCTAAAGAAGTGTTGGCCTTTTAAATCCATGATTAGAGGACCCCCCGTCCAACAATAAGAGATAATAATCGATTTTTTTTAATTTATTTTTTTATCGGAATAATCCAATATTTAAATAGCCGACAAATTTTCCAGCACAGAAGATAAGGTCAAAACAATCTTTTCTAAACTCTCAAACAAAGAAAGAATAAATACACGCCAACTTAAACGGGAATAAAAACGGCCATTAAAAAACTAAATAGATGACGATTACACGAACAAAAACGATAAAATAAGATAACGTTAGCATAACATAAAAAAATGTGCCTGCGGGCCCCACCAAACTCCTTATCCACTTACTCCGTTTTCCTCGTCCTTGTCGTACATGAATGACATCATCATCTCATTTTACCCCCATACATACATACATACTTTTTTCATCATAACATCATATTATTGTATTATTTTTTACTCTCCTGCATGACGTGGTGTACCCATGTAGATTTAGATCGTACAATTATTTAAATGACTTTTGGCCGGGATTTTGAACGGGGACGGTTTGCCGCGTACGCTAGGCCACGTAAGCTTCCCGTCCGAGTGGGATGAATTTGGTTGCCACGTCACCAACGGCTTCGACGCGCCGCGTATGCGTGCTGACACGTGAGAGATGAGAGCTTCTGTTGACACGTAGTCGTGGGGCCCACTTGGTGGGGCGTGACCGACAAAGCAATTATGTGGTTTAATTAATTTGTGAAATCAAATCTTTTTTGGACATTTTCAATGTATTGTGATGGGAAGGCTATTTATTCAATTTTTTGTCGCAATATTAAAAGTGGGCCATGATCTCTTGGCTTTAAGTGCAATTATTAATTTGTTGATTTTACTTATCTCCATGAGAGTGCTACACTTTACAGGGATTATAAAAAGAAAGTAGTATATCTATATAAATTTAAAAACTAGGTAGTTGTTGAGGTATGGTAGAAGTAGTTTGGTTTATGCATTGTATTTTTCCATAATATTTGTTTGTAGTTTAGTACTTTATGTTAAGAATAAAATAGTATATTTGAGCACTTATTATAATGAATTAAAAATAGGAAATTGTATATAGGTTTTTACATAGATGTTTTGGATTGATGTACGATTATAAAATTAGTCATTAAAAAGAGAGAATTAGTCGATCAAAAATACAAGAGTCTTAAGGGAGGATGCAGAGATAATGAAACAAAATCATAAATAGAGAAAAATAAAAGAAAATATAATGATTTATTGCGGTCAATTTTACAAATTCATTGTCTATAGGTCGTCCCTTAGGACTTGTGTATTCCATGTTGGTTGATACTTTTTTATTAAGGAGCTAACTATTACGGAAAACAAAGTAGAATAAAGCAACATATTTGTGCAAAAAAATTAAAGAGAGGCACAAAACTACATAGAGAGAAAAACACAATATACATGGTTCATTGAATTGGCTACATCCAGGGGAAAAGTAGGGATTAATCTATTTATTGATTGTAGAAAATTACATCAATTTTCATTAACAACAAATGTTATTCCTCAAGTTTTATCAAATTTAATGTGGAAAACAAAGAGTCGCGAGAATGTGAATATGAAAATTTGGAGGAGTTGAAAGGTTGTGTCAATTGGACTTCACAATTGAACAATCTCCCACTTGAAGTCAAACCCATGTAGCAAATTGCTATGTTTGGAGAACTCACCTACTTTTTTAAGCCTTAATGTTGCATACTTACCAAACCATGAGAAGCTTTGTAAAAATCCAACTTCTCTTTTGCAAGGCCTTTGTCACTGCATCTATAAGATTAAGGCTAGTGTAAATTTTCTCCAACTTCAACTTAACTTCTTCAAGTACACTTTCGACCAAATGATCTCAAATCTCTATGCGCTTAATTTAGGAATGAAGGACTATATATTTTCTTTTTTCCAAAATGTGTGTGCATGAAAATGAGAGCAATAAAATGAAAGCTATTTAACAATCTAACTACACAAACAACAAGCAAAACAGTCAAGATTGGACGATAAAAAGAGAGCTAAAAGGATAATTAATGAGCAAGAAAATGCAAACTTAATAGCTCCTCTTGATGAGGATTTTTCCTTCAATCTGATTCGATTTGTGCTCAATTTCTACGATTCCAAGGGTGCTTGAATGTGCTCCATGATTATAAGTATGCAAATTAGACTAAAAAATGGATACAAATGGATGCTAAATGGATATGGATGTGCAAACAATGAGTAAACAATTCGGCATTATGATGGTATGAAAATAAAAATGGATGGATTGTGAAGAAAAATGAGGGGATTAAATAGGCTAGAATGAGAGATGGAGAGGCATGAAAATGAGACACTTGTCCTTGAGTAGGGAAAGTGTCATGGATGGAAATGACAAGTGTCCTTGAGAAGGGCGAGTGTCATGGAAAAGAATGGCAAGTGTCTTTAAGGACACATGCCTATTTGGGAGAGAGACTCCCAAATAAGAAGGTTCCATTTCAAATATGGAGATATTTCCAAATATAAAGATAATTAGGATATTTCCCCAAATATTAGGAAATTGAAGATATTTTGGAATGTGCATTCATATGGTGAGGGAAAGAGGACAAGGTTGATTAAATGAGACACTAGTCCTTGAGAAGGGCAAGTGTCATGGATGGAAATGACAAGTGTCCTTGAGAAGGGCAAGTGTCATGGAAAAGAATGACAAGTGTCCTTGAGGACACATGCCTATTTGGGAGAGAGACACCCAAATAAGAAGCTTACATTCCAAATATGAAGATATTTTCAAATATCAAGAAAATTAGGATAAAAGAATGACAAGTGTCCTTGAGGACACATGCCTATTTAGAAGAGAGACACCCAAATAAGAAACTTCCATTCCAAAATGAAGATATTCCCAAATATTAGGATATTTGAGATATTTCCCCAAATATTAGGAAATTCAAGATATTTGGGAATGTGCACACATATGGTGAGGAAAAGGGATAAGGTTGACTAAAACCTATGGTTAGCCAAATGGGTGAGGTTTAGAGGAAGGATTAGATGAGGGTTAAGGTTAGGAGACATTTGAGGAAATAGAATTAATTAATTTAATTAATTAATTTCATAATGGGAAAAAGGAGGAAAGGGACAAAAGGAGGAAAGGGACAAAAGATGAATAAAAAAGTCAAACAATGCATTTGATTTATTTAATAGAAGAAGGAGGTGAATTTAATTAATTAAATGATTTATGATTGTCAAATAACTAATTAAAGGACTATAACATAATTAATAAGATTAATTAGCCAAAAGGAGGGAACACTAATTAATTAAATAATGCTCAAATCACACCAATAGATTCAAACCAAGATAAAGGATGAGAGACTTAAAGATCAAGTCCATACTCTTCAGATATGTGGGTTCAAGATCACGACATTTGCTAACTTTTACATAGAAACCATATGCCATTTGTACATAAATCATTGGATATAAGACCGATAACTTAAAGTAAATAAAAAATTGAAAGAAAAAATGCTAGTAGATATATTTTTCTTTCAGACTTCAATTTTGATACCTTCCCTATTTTAATAGTTGAATAATTAGTTTATAATTTTATTAAAAAAATACACATTTTAAACAAGAACTAAACATATAGAATGATAAAAAAGAAAACAATAAAAAAAATCTAATAAAAAAAAATAATATCATTTACTTGCAATTAGAATGTTAATACCAACGTCAATTTTTACATAATGTAATACACATTCTTGATGTATCACAAATTCAACTAAGATCTTTAACTATGAGAACAAAAAAGTACACACTATTTATAATAATGAAACTTTCACTTAATAATGCATTTAAATCTATAGAAAAACAATTTTAACTTAATTATATGTTTTTAACTTAAAATGAAAGCCCTCTTTTAACTTTATAGGATCTTACAATAGGTGAGATAATTTCAATATATAAAACTATGTGAAGAAATTTGTGATTAGCAAAAATATCAAACATCTATACTTCCATAAATGAGAAGAAACTTATTTTTTTAAGAACATCATAATGTTAGATTTTTTTCCATTTCAAACTTGGTGTGACAAGTGAATTCACGAAATCCTAGTAATTTTTCAGTTTTTAAACTTAATAAATATTTATTAAATATTTATATATTTACCCTCATCTTTTGGACTAGAGTGAGATTTATTAGTTGATTTTTTTCGTTAGTGGGTTATCCATGGGAGACAAATTTTCCCTCCCTTGCCATTTAGTTGTGTAGTGGGATTTATTTAAAAATTGAACGTTCAATATTGTAAGAATGTGACGTCCTTAATTTGGATCATGGCTTTGGATAGCTACCCACAACTACCTTTAGGGTTAGTGGGGACACATTCCATCAAGTTCACAAGGTGATGTCCACTATTTTAAAAGTGGTCCATAATTGGCTATATAGGGTTAAAAATTGTTTAAAAAAGTAATGGTCAGTAACTTTCTAGTGAGAAAGGGAAAGGTTTGGTGGTTTTTAAGTGTTTTTTAATGAAAGGATTAATATTCGTGAATTGTTCTAGTATTTTGTTGAAATTGGAAGTTTGAATGTAAGTTGTAGGAATATTTGATTAACTGTTTGATTATTAAGATGATATCATAATTAGTTCAATATTAGTATGTAAGCAAAAGCCAAGAGAGTTCATTTTGAAACTCTTTTGTACCATCTCAATAAATAGCTTTCTAGCAAAGAATTCATGTAGCTATAAATAATCATTAAGATATCAAGTTGCATCAATTGAGACTAAATGTATTTTATTTGGAATACCAACTTCTTTAATTCTAGAAACCGATGTTACTGAAAGTTTTCACCTAGACTATTAAAAAGAGTTTCTAAGTGAGCTAGCTATATCGCTATCCCATGATCGGTTGAATATGCCAACTGGACAAGAGGTTAGGCAGAGAAATGCCTATTTGAAGCTAACATGAGGTTTCCTTCCTTTTTAATAGAAGTTAACCTTTATATGGCCTTTTGGGATCATATGATGCCATATTAGGAATGGATTGATTGTGGCAGCGTGCAACAAAAGTGGATTGCTTTGATAAAATAGTTGAATGTTTAAATGATTTTGAAAATCTTATTTCAATCCAAGGAATCCAACATAGATTGAATTTTGGGAAAATTTTAGTGATGCAACTTAAGAGGGCTAAGAGAAAAGGTTGTTGATTAATTGTAGTTAGAATAGAGAAAGTAGAGGAATTTAAAGAATCATTAGATCTAAATTATCAATTATTTTGTGATTTCTAGAAGGTTTTTAAACTTATAATAGAACAATTGAGAAATCTAAAGAGTTGTCAATAAAAGATTATCCCTTTCTCTATGAGTTTCAAGATGCTTTTCTTAATTAATTATAAGTATTACTACCTAAGAGAGACTTAGAATTTTCAATTGATATAATTTCATGCTCTGAACTTGTATCCAAGATACCCTACCACATGACAATCTTAGAGTTAATAAGATTAAAATCCCAATTGCAAGAATTGCTAGCAAATGGATTAACATGACCTAGTGTATCACCTTGGGGAGAACCTATGATTTTTTTCAAGAAGGATGAAACATTATTATTGTGTATTAATTATTGTACGCTAAACTAAGCAATGATGAGGAAAAAATATTCTTAGCTCCCATCGATACTTTTTTTTTTATCAAATGTGTGGTGTAGCCAACTTTTCAAGAATCAATTTGAGGTTGGATATTATCAACTCAAAATAAAGGATGAAGAAATTCATAAAATGAATTTTTGCACAAGATATGTGCACTGTGAATTCACAATCTTACCTTTTGGTTTAACTAATGCTCTTGCATCATTTATGAACCTAATCAATAGTTTCTTTAAGGATTAAGTAGACAAGTCTATAATTGTTTTCTTAGATGATATTTTAATATATATTAAGAAGGAATAAGAACACATGTAGCATTTGATATTTTTCTTACAATAGTTAAGATAACATAAGTTGTACAAAAAGTATCAAAACTGTTGGAGATTGTTGGATATGGTTGTACATTGCTACTGCTATGATATGTTGTTGTCATTGAACAACATATTCCTGTGGTTTATTCCAATGAGTTTGGGAAGATCTTCTAATCTGGTTTTGTAGTATAGGTAATCTCAAGTCTAAAAATGATCAATACATCCAAACATCTTGGTGCAGTCATGGTTAGGAGGGTCCTCAAGGAGAACAATCCAGACCATACAACAAATTAACACAACACAATCAACACAATATGATGGAGGCAATGTAGAATCAGATTCATTAAATCAAAGAAATTGATTACAAACTTCTGGCAACATGTGGGCTACAACATTAGACTCATAGGCCTAAATACAAAATATGTGTGTTATGCAACATCCGAATCAAGCAAGAATGCAAGCCAACTCCAAAACTTATAATCCTTAGATCTATCTTCTATATTCTCTGAACTTAATTTTAAATTCTTAATTACATTGATTTATATAATCAAGGATAATCCATGTCGCCCCAAGATGAAACAAATGTCGATGAACAAGATGAATCGTGTAAAACAACAAGGTCGGCCTCTACCAAAGGGATCCCTCCAAAAAATCCAAAGGATGAAGTGAGGACCCAAGGGAAGGTTGGCCACACACCAAGGAATGTTGGAAACAACTAATTGAAGCTTTGCAAGCTATGAAAGAGATCCGCAAGATTTTCCAATAGCAAATAGGTCCAAGTGGTTCTAGTTTTCTAAGCCAGAAAGTTGTCTCGGATTCCAGAAGTGATAAATTTCTGGGAAAAGATCCAAACGTCCTGCAGATGAAGGATAAGGTAGATGAACATGTCCATGATTATAATCCAACTCCACAAGATCCGGTGAGCAAATGCAAAGAAACACATAATGAAATACTAAACTACAAAACATGAACAAACAGAAAACAAAATGTTTTTGGGTGATGCAAGATTGCCAAGAACCAGGGATGCTCCTACATCAAACATCCAAGGTTGATTGAAAAGTGAGTCCCTCACTTTGTTGGGTTCAGAGGAAAACCAAGATGGTCCACCTTAGCTTGATAAATCCATGATGAATCTTCAGTTGGTTTGCCTTTCCACTTCACAAGATACTCTTTGTACTGCTTGCTGCAAGTGTTACGCCCAAGTCTGTTGTCCAAAATCTCTTCAATCTAGTCTAGTACCTTCTAGGTTATCTGCTTCTCCAATTCTGTTGCATTGTCTACATTGAATTCAGCCTCATGATACTGATACAAGTCTACAATGTTGAAAATAGGTAAAATACCCAAACTATTTGGTAACTCCACTTCATATGCATTTCCAAAACTGAATTTCTTCAAGATCTTACAAGGTCCAAACTTCCTCAACTTAAAATTATTATAGGTACCAACTAGGAATCTTTATTTTCTCAGATACACCATCACTGCGTATCCAACTTCAAATTCCTTATGTCTCCTCTTCTCATTTTCCTTCTCCTTATACTTGTTGTTCATGTCCTCCAAATGTTGGTTAACCTAATTATGCATTGTATTCATATGCTTTGAAAATTCTTTTGCTTCTGCAATTTGCTTATCCTCATTATTGATGTCTCTCAATTCTAATATGCCTCTAGGGTGTACTCTGGTAACAATCTCAAAAGGTGTTCTTCTAGTACTCCTGTTCACTGAATTATTATCGGAAAATTCTGCTTGCACAAGAATCAATTCCCAACTTCTATTTTTGTCTCTAGCTAAGCATCTCAATAGGTTTCCCAAACTTTTGTTTACTACCTTCGTCTGTCCACCAGTCTATGGGTGAAAGGTAGAACTGAAATTCAAATCTATCTTCAGCTTCTTCCAAAGTGTTCTGCAAAAATATTCAACAAACTTTGTAACTCTGCCAACAACTATGCTCTTAGGAAATCCATGTAATCTTACTACCTCTTTGAAAAATAGGTCAGCAACATGTACTACATCTGTTGTCTTCTTACAAGGTATGGAATGTGTCATCTTCAAGAATATATCCACCACTACAAATATAGAATCATTTCCTCTTTATGTTTTAGTTAAGCCAAGTATGAAATCAATGCTTATGCCCTCCCACGGTCTCTTCAGAACTGTCAAAGGCTTATACAACCCAACATTTTGACTACTACCTTTTGCTAGTTGACAAATTCTACAACTATAAATAAATTTCCTAACATCCTTATGAATCTGAGGCCAAAAGTAATTATCACTTACCAATGTTGTTGTCTTGTCTACTCTAAAGTGTCTGACTAATATTGTACTATGCTTCTTCTTTATTAGATTTTCTCTCATAGAGCTCTAGGGTATACACAACTGATTTCCTCTGAGCAACATCTAGTCTTGCATGAAATAATCTAGCCACTTCTCCTATCCACTGCAACATGTTCTATGCAAGGTCTCCAAGGTTCTGCAAAATTTGAGTTATCCTCATACAACTTCTTCAATTCCTCAAAACTCAATACTTCTATTCTCATTTCTATTAGCAAATTCCTACTTCTGCTCAAGGCATCAACAACTTTATTTTGATTTCCCACTTCTATGCTTCAAAAAAAAAGTATAACTTTGCAAGTACTCTACCCATCTCATGTGTCTTTGATTTAACTTACCTTGACTATTCAAATATTACAAATCTTGATGATCAATATACAACATAAACTCCTTAGTCAACAAATAATGTGTCCACTTATTCAAAGCTTGAATTATGACATAAAATTCTTGACCATACACTGAATACCTCCTCCTTGAATCATTCAGTTTCTCATTGAAATAAGCTACCAGTATTCCTTATTGGCTCAACATTGCTCCAATTGCATTCCCACTTGTATCACAGTCCACTTGAAAGACTATTATTAAAATTTGGTAAAGACAACACAGGCTTCTCTATCACCTTTTGCTTCAACAATTCAAAAATCCTATTCTCTTTGGTTTTCCACTTGAATTCCTTTTTATCTCCTCTCATTGTTTCTGTCATAGGGTTGCAAATTGAACTGGTAAAAACTAGTCAATCCATGAAATGATCTTACCTCTCCAATGCTCTCCGATGTAGGCCAATCAACAATTTCTCTTACTTTCTTGGGATCTATCTTCCATCCATTCGTAGATATCACAAATCCCAAGTATACTAACTCTTCCTTCATGAAATTGTACTTCTTAATGTTTATCAGCAACTTCTCTTCTCTCAACCTCTACAAAACTTGTCTCATATGCAACAAATGTTCCTCTTTTGTTTTACTAAAAATTTGAATGTCATCCAAGTACACAATAACAAAATTGCCCAAAAATTTCTTCAATACCTCATTCATCAATCTCATGAAAGGTCTTGGTGCATTAGTCAGTCCAAAAGGCATCACCAACCATTCATACAATCCTTCATTTGTCTTGAATGTTGTCTTCCACTCATCTCCTTCTCTGATTGTGATCTGATGGTATCCACTCTTCAAGTCTATCTTTGTATAATATCTAGCTCTACTCAGATAATCTATTATGTCATCCATCCTAGGCAAAGGGAATCAGTACTTTACTGTGATCTTGTTTATTGCTCTAGAATCAGTACACATCCTCCATTCTCCATTCTTCTTAGCTGCTAATACTACTAGAATTGCATAAGGACTCAAACTTTCTCGGATCAAACCCTTCCTCAACAACTCCTGCACTTGTCTAATCAAATTTTCATTCTCTACCAGTGTCATCCGATGTGTTGCTTTATTAGGCAAACTATCTTCAGGAATTAGCTCCATGCAATGACTGATACTTCTCACAGGGGGCAATCCGTCAAGTACATTATCTAAAATGACATCTCCATACGCTGTCAGGAGCTCTTTTATCTCCTCCAGTGGTTCTTCTTTAGGCTCTAGATTCTTTGTCTTCTTAGGAATTAAGGCAAAGTACGTATTCTCATGTCTCATCCCATCTAGGAACTTCCTTCCATCAACTAGACAAATTTTGGCATTAGTACAAACTTCACTCTTCACAGACTCCTCCAAAGGCAACAAGATCTATTTCTCCCCATTAGCCACACCAGTATATATATTCCTTCTTCCATAATGCATCACTTGTCTATCATACTGCCAAGTTCTACTCAACAAGATATGACATAAATCCATAGGCGTAATATCACACAAAATTTCATCATGATAAGCTCCAATCTTCAATTTTACCAAAAATTGTTCACTAACTAATACCTTATGCTCATCTTGAATCCATGCTATTTGATAGGTATTATGATGTTTCAACTTCTCCAAATTCAATTTAGTCACCATTTCCTCCGAAACAAGGTTATTAGTACTACCACTATCAATTATGACTTTATAACACTTATTGGTACGATATAATGCTCTCCTCATCATCAACAAATCTCCATCCTCTGGTTTGTTACCTGATTCGGTAGGTTCCTCTTCTGCCAAGGCTACTCTTCCATGGTTCTCTCTCTTCTTTCACTCTAAACCACGATGTCCTTCTCCTCTGAATTTAAAATAGGTTCCTTTAAACACTCTCTTTTCTTGTCTTTTGTCTTCCTTTATATAACCCTCATTCCGGTAACCTTCATTTTATTTATTCCGGTAAAAAATTTTGTCATCTCTCCGGTATGAACTACCATCTTGGCTAGCTTCCTTGTCTTTATTTTGATATGGATCTTCCTCCCTAAAATATTTTGCCTCTACCTTGCAGGTTTTTCTCATGTCTTTTATTCAAATTTTCCTCTGCCTTCAAGGCATATTGGTATGCTTCTTCCACACTTTGCATCTTGATCAAATTGAGTTCATCTTGTATCAACATCTGGAATCCATTCAAATATCTCCATATCTGATGTTCATCTTGTAGAATGCTTAGGTATACTCATTCACACTAGTTTCCTTCTGCTTCAGGTTTTGCAACTTCTGAAAAACATTTACTTGATAGTCGGTAGGCAAGAACTTCAATTTCAACTTACTAACCATCCGCTCCCACGATTTGATCTTTTCTTTACCTCTTCTCTGTCGGTCTACCTGCAAATGTTCCCACCAAAGAGATGAATGACCTTTCAACCTAGTACAGGAATATTTCACCTTTTGTTCTTCCACGGTATTCTCAAAATAAAAATACTTTTCCATCTCCGAGATCCAATCCATGAATTCATTTGAATCCAACTTTCCATCATAATCTGGTGGGGTAAAATGTGGTTTGGTGTTCTCTCTACTCAAAACCCTCAAGAACCTTTCTTCTTCTAGATAGATGGTCGATTGATTTGTGACTTCTTCTCCAGCCTCAACTTCTCCTTCATCATCACTCACATCTTCAATATGTTGACCTTGCCTCTGGGTCATTTCAACAACTTCTATTTTGTCTGCAATTCCTCTCAATATTTTCATCACACCAGGGTCTGCATTTCCATGTGCTCCACCACCTCTAGCATTCCTTTGTGCCATCTTAATGCAAGTCCTTTGCAACTGTGGATCAGATCCTAAATTTCACCACCCCACAACAAAATCTTACAAGACTTCGCAATTTTCGAAACGAAATCTCACTCGGATACCACTTGGTGTAATCACGGTTAGGAGGGTCCTCAAGGAAAACAATCTGAACCATGCAAGAAATTAACACAATACAACATGATGGAGACAATACAGAATCAGATTCATTAAATCAAAGAAATTGATTACAAACAGTCAGCAACATGTGGGTTACAACATTTGGATCACAGGCCTAAATACAAAACATGTGTGTTATGCAACATCCAGCTCAAGAAAGAATGCGAGCCAACTTTGGAGCTCCTAATATTTAGATCTATATTCTATATTATCTAAACTTGATTGAAAATGCTTAATTACATTGATTTATATGACCAAGGATGATCCATGTTGGCCCAAGATGAAATAAATACCAATGAACAAGATGAAACATGTAAAACAACAAGGTCGACCTTCGCCAAAGAGATCCCTCCAAAAAATCCAAAGGATGAAGTGCGGACCCAAGGGAAGGTCAACCACATGCCAAGGAACATTGGAAACAACTAACTAAAGATCTGCAAGCTATGAAAGAGATCTGCAAGATTCACCAATAGCAAATAGGTCTAAGCGGTTCCGATATTCTAAGCCAGAAAACTGTCTTGGATTCTGGAAGCAATAACTTGCCGAGAAAAGATCCAAATGTCCCACAGAACAAGGATAAGGTGGATGAACATGTCCATGACCAGAATTCAACACTGCAAGATCCAGTGAGCAAACGCAAAGAAATGCAAAATGAAATGCTGAATTGCAAAACAAGAACAAATTGAAAAGAAAATGTTTTTGGTTGATGCAAGATTGCCAAGAACCAAGGATTCTCTTGCATCATTTCCACTAACAACATCATATAGAAAGTGTAAACATAACCATGTAGTATTAAGGAACATCCACAATAGTATTTTAGCAATTGACACTCATCCAGTTTAGTTGTGTTGTCACTGATGACAATACACATCATTTTGTGTTGGACATTTAACCGGTACTCACCGGTATTCATGATTCAACAACCGACATTCAAGTCATTCGACATTCAGTGAAATCGAAAAACTAGGAACCGGTATATGAGGCCGACATGGGAGATTGATTCGACAGGTCTTCATGGTAGCGATCAGTGACATCAGTCATGAAGTTTAATGTATTTATTTTTGTCTAGGCCGACATGTAAATAAATTGTAATATCTTTGTAAGTCAACATAACGCATTTATGTTTATGTTTTAGAAGGGCATTTAAGTCAGTTTGGTTAGGTTATTTTGAATATATATACAGACAGATGGAATATATAGTGATGTGATATTGTGCGATCGACGTTGATCGTCTGAATGTGAATATAATATTCTGTAGCTGGTCTTGGTTATTGGTTTAGAGGTTTGGGATGTAAAGTAAGTTATTGGTAAAGGACATAGTGAAAACCGATACAGACAGTGCTTGAACTGGAACTCATACATCATAGTAGATGCATTCTCTGAGTTTAGAATTTTGTTTGCAACTCCATTTTTGGTGTTTGTAGTCAATGAGGCTCCTTTCGTGATGAGAAGTGCACTTTAGGCTGTTGGCCTTCCTGCATGTGTAGGCCCCTATTGTAATATTTATTCATTTGGCCAGTGGATAGATATTGTGGGTCACCAATCTCACTATGGTTTTTCCTCTTTGAGGTTTTCCACATATAAATCTCTATGTTATGGTGTATTCTCTTGTGGTTGCTTCATTTATACTTACTGTTATATTCTTTTATGGTTACCGATTACTAAAATACTTTGTTAATAAGGTTAAAATTGATCACCGGTAGAACACTAATTCACCTCCCCCTCTCAATGTTCTTGGATTTTAACAATTAGTATTAGAGCCTGGTACCTTGGAGTAAGTCTAACAGCTTAAGGAAGATCTTGAATCCCGAATCCATGGAGATGAGTATGGAGAAACAACTTGAAGTAGCACAAAAGTGGATTGCTTTGATAAAATAGTTGAATGTATAAATGATTTTGAGAATCTTATTTTAATCCAAGGAATCCAACATAGATTGAATTTTGGGAGAATTTTAGTGATGTAACTCAAGAGGGCTAATAGAAAAGGTTGTTGATTAATTGTAGTTAGAATAGAGAAAGTAGAGGAATTTAAAGAATCACTAGATCTAAATTATCAATTATTTTGTGATTTCTAGAAGGTTTTTAAACTTAAAATAGAAAAATTGAGAAATCTAAAAAGTTGTCAATAAAAGATTATCCCTTTCCCTATGAGTTTCAAGATGTTTTTCTTAATTAATTATAAGTATTACTACCTAAGAGAGACTTTGAATTTTCAATTGATATAATTTCATGCTCTGAACTTGTATCCAAGATACCCTACCACATGACAATCTTAGAGTTAATAAGATTAAAATCCCAATTGCAAGAATTGCTAGCAAATGGATTAACATGACCTAGTGTATCACCTTGGGGAGAACCTATGATTTTTTTCAAGAAGGATGAAACATTTTTATTGCGTATTAATTATTGTATGCTAAACAAAGCAATGATGAGGAAAAAATATTCTTTAGCTCCCATCGATACTTTTTTTTTTATCAAATGTGTGGTGTAGCCAACTTTTCAAGAATTGATTTGAGGTTGGATATTATCAACTCAAAATAAAGGATGAAGAAATTCATAAAATGAATTTTTGCACAAGATATGTGCGCTGTGAATTCACAATCTTACCTTTTGGTTTAACTAATGCTCTTGCATCATTTATGAGCCTAATCAATAGTTTCTTTAAGGATTGAGTAGACAAGTCTATACTTGTTTTCTTAGATGATATTTTAATATATATTAAGAAGGAATAAGAACACATGTAGCATTTGATATTTTTCTTACAATAGTTAAGATAACATAAGTTGTACAAAAAGTATCAAAACTGTTGGAGATTGTTGGATATGGTTGTACATTGCTACTGCTATGATATGTTGTTGTCATTGAACAACATATTCCTGTGGTTTATTCCAGTGAGTTTGGGAAGATCTTCTAATCCGGTTTTGTAGTATAGGTAATCTCAAGTCTAAAAATGATCAATACATCCAAACATCTTGGTGCAGTCATGGTTAGGAGGGTCCTCAAGGAGAACAATCCAGACCGTACAACAAATTAACACAACACAATATGATGGAGGCAATGTAGAATCAGATTCATAAAATCAAAGAAATTGATTACAAATTTTTGGCAACATGTGGGCTACAACATTCGACTCACAGGCCTAAATACAAAACATGTGTGTTATGCAACATCCGAATCAAGCAAGAATGCAAGCCAACTCCAGAACTTCTAATCCTTAGATCTATCTTCTATATTCTCTGAACTTAATTTTAGATTCTTAATTACATTGATTTATATGATCAAGGATAATCCGTGTCGCCCCAAGATGAAACAAATGTCGATGAATAAGATGAAACATGTAAAACAACAAGGTCGGCCTCTGCCAAAGGGATCCCTCCAAAAAATCCAAAGGATGAAGTGTGGACCCAAGGGAAGGTTGGCCACACACCAAGGAATGTTGGAAACAACTAATTGAAGCTTTGCAAGCTATGAAAGAGATCTGCAAGATTTTCCAATAGCAAATAGGTCCAAGTGGTTCCAGTGTTCTAAGCCAGAAAGTTGTCTCGGATTCCAGAAGTGATAAATTTCTGGGAAAAGATCCAAGCGTCCCATAGATGAAGGATAAGGTAGATGAACATGTCCATGATTATAATCCAACTCCACAAGATCCAGTGAGCAAATGCAAAGAAACACATACTGAAATACTAAACTACAAAACATGAACAAACAGAAAAGAAAATGTTTTTGGTTGATGCAAGATTGCCAAGAACCAGGGATGCTCCTACATCAAACATCCAAGGTTGATTGAAAAGCGAGTCCCTCACTTTGCTAGGGTCAGAGGAAAACCAAGACGGTCCACCTCAGCTTGATAAATCCATGATGAATCTTCAGTTGGTCTGCCTTTCCACTTCACAATATACTCTTTGTACTGCTTGCTGCAAGTCTTACGCCCAAGTCTGTTGTCCAAAATCTCTTCAATCTAGTCTAGTACCTTCTGGGTTATCTGCTTCTCCAATTCTGTTGCATTGTCTACATTGAAATCAGCCTCATGATACTGATACAAGTCTACAATGTTGAAAATAGGTGAAATATCCAAACTATTGGGTAACTCCACTTCATATGCATTTCCAGAACTGAATTTCTTCAAGATCTTACAAGGTCCAAACTTCCTCAGCTTAAAATTATTATAGATAGGTCAACTAGGAATCTTTATTTTCTTAGATACACCATCACTGCGTATCCAACTTCAAATTCCTTATGTCTCCTCTTCTCATCTGCCTTCTCCTTATACTTGTTGTTCATGTCCTCCAAATGTTGGTTAAACCGATTATGCATTATATTCATATGCTTTGAAAATTCTTTTGCTTCTGCACTCTGCTTATCCTCATTATTGATGTCTCTCAATTCTGATATGCCTCTAGGGTGTACTCTGGTAACAATCTCAAAAGGTGTTCTTCTAGTACTCCTGTTCACTGAATTATTATAGGAAAATTCTGCTTGCACAAGAATCAATTCCCAACTTCTGTTTTTGTCTCCAGCTAGGCATCTCAATAGGTTTCCCAAACTTCTATTTACTACCTTCGTCTGTCCACCAGTCTATGGGTGAAAGGTAGAACTGAAATTCAAATCTATCTTCAGCTTCTTCCAAAGTGTTCTGCAAAAATATTCAACAAACTTTGTACCTCTGCCAACAACTATGCTCTTAGGAAATCCATGTAATCTTACTACCTCTTTGAAAAACAGGTCAGCAACATGTAGTACATATGTTGTCTTCTTACAAGGTATGGAATGTGTCATCTTCAAGAATATATCCACAACTACAAATATAGAATCATTTCCTCTTTGTGTTTTAGGTAAGCCAAGTATGAAATCAATGCTTATGCCCTCCCACGGTCTCTTCAGAACTGTCAAAGGCTTATACAACCCAACATTTTGACTGCTACCTTTTGCTAGTTGACAAATTCTACAACTATAAATAAATTTCCTAACATCCTTATGAATCTGAGGCCAAAAGTAATTATCACTTATCATTGTTGTTGTCTTGTCTACTCTAAAGTGTCTGACTAATCCTGTACTATGCTTCTTCTTTATCACATTTTCTCTCATAGAGCTCTAGGGTATACACAACTGATTTCCTCTAAGCAACATCTAGTCTTGCATGAAATAATCTAGCCACTTCTCCTATCCACTGCAACATGTTCTATGCAAGGTCTCCAAGGTTCTGCAAAATTCGAGTTATCCTCATACAACTTCTTCAATTCCTCAAAACTCAATACTTCTATTCTCATTTCTATCAACAAATTCCTACTTTTGCTCAACGCATCAACAACTTTATTTTGATTTCCCACTTCTATGCTTCAAAACAAAAGTATAACTCTGCAAGTACTCTACCCATCTCATGTGTCTTTGATTTAACTTACCTTGACTATTCAAATATTACAAATCTTGATGATCGATATACAACATAAACTCCTTAGTCAACAAATAATGTGTCCACTTATTCAATGCTTGAATTATGACATAAAATTCCTGATCATACACTGAATACCTCCTCCTTGAATCATTCAGTTTCTCATTGAAATAAGCTACCAGTCTTCCTTATTGGCTCAACACTACTCCAATTGCATTCCCACTTGTATCACAGTCCACTTGAAAGACTATTATTAAAATCTAGTAAAGCCAACACAGGCTCCTCTATCACCTTTTGCTTCAACAATTCAAAAATCCTATTCTCTTTGGTTTTCCACTGGAGTTCCTTTTTATCTCCTCTCATTGTTTCTGTCATAGGGTTGCAAATTGGACTGAAATTTCTGATAAACTTCCGATAAAAACTAGTCAATCCACAAAATGATCTTACCTCTCCAATGCTCTCCGATGTAGGCCAATCAATAATTGCTCTTACTTTCTCAGGATCTATCTTCAATCCATTCGTAGATATCACAAATCCCAAGCATACTAACTCTTCATTCATGAAATTGTACTTCTTAATGTTTATCGACAACTTCTCTTCTCTCAACCTCTACAAAACTTGTCTCACATGCAACAGATGTTCCTCTTTTGTCTTACTAAAAATTTGAATGTCATCCAAGTACACAATAACAAACTTGCCCAAAAATTTCTTCAATACCTCATTCATCAATCTCATGAAAGGTCTTGGTGCATTAGTCAGTCCAAAAGGCATCACCAACCATTCATACAATCCTTCATTTGTCTTGAATGTTGTCTTCCACTCATCTCCTTCTCTAATTGTGATCTGATGGCACCCACTCTTCAAGTCTATCTTTGTATAATATCAAGCTCTATTCAAATAATGTATTATGTCATCCATCCTAGGCAAAGGGAATCAGTACTTTACTGTGATCTTGTTTATTGCTCTAGAATCAGTACACATCCTCCATTCTCCATTCTTCTTAGCTACTAATACTACTAGAATTGCACAAGGACTCAAACTTTCTCGGATCAAACCCTTCCTCAACAACTCCTACACTTGTCTAATCAACTTTTCATTCTCTACCAGTGTCATTCAATGTGCTGCTTTATTAGGCAAACTATCTTCAAGAATTAGCTCCATGCAATGACTGATACTTCTCATAGGGGGCAATCCGTCAAGTACATTATCTAAAATGACGTCTCCATACTCTGTTAGGAGCTCTTTTATCTCCTCCGGTGGTTCTTCTTTAGGCTCTAGATTCTTTGTCTTCTTAGGAATTAAGGCAAAGTACGTATTCTCATGTCTCATCCCATCTAGGAACTTCCTTCCATCAACTAGACAAATTCTGGCATTAGTACAAACTTCACTCTTCACAGACTCCTCCAAAGGCAACAAGATCTGTTTCTCCCCATTAGCCACAACAGTATATATATTCCTTCTTCCATAATGCATCACTTGTCTATCATGCTACCAAGTTCTACTCAACAAGATATGACATAAATCCATAGGCGTAATATCACACAAAATTTCATCATGATAAGCTCCAATCTTTAATTTTACCAAAAATTGTTCACTTACTAATACCTTATGCTCATCTTGAATCCATGCTATTTGATAGGGATTATGATGTTTCAACTTCTCCAAATTCAATTTAGTCACCATTTCCTCTGAAACAAGGTTATTAGTACTACCACTATCAATTATGACTTTATAACACTTATTGGTATGATATAATGCTCTCCTCATCATCAACAAATCTCCATCCTCCGGTCTGTTACCTGATTCGGTAGGTTCCTCTTCTGCCAAGGCTACTCTTCCATGGTTCTCTCTCTTCTTTCACTCTAAAGCATGATGTCCTTCTCCTCTGAATTTAAAATAGGTTCCTTTAAACACTCTATTTTCTTGTCTTTTGTCTTCCTTTATATAACCCTCATTCCGGTGACCTTCATTTTATTTCTTCTAGTAAAAATTTTTGTCATCTCTCCGGTATGAACTACCATCTTGGCTAACTTTGTCTTTATTTTGATATGGATCTTCCTCCCTAAAATATTTTGCCTCTACCTTGCAGCTTTTTCTCATGTCTTTTATTCAAATTTTCCTCTGCCTTCAAGGCATATTGGTATGCTTCTTCCACACTCTGCATCTTGATCAAACTAAGTTCATCTTGTATTGACATCTGGAATCCATTCAAATATCTCCATATCTGATGTTCATCTTGTAGAATGCTTCGATATACTCCTTCACACTAGTTTCCTTCTGCTTCAGGTTTTACAACTTCTGAAAAACATTTACTTGATAGTCGGTAGGCAAGAAATTCAATTTCAACTTACTAACCATCCTCTCCCACGATTTGATCTTTTCTTTACCTCTTCTCTGTCGGTCTACTTGCAAATGTTCCCACCAAAGAGATGAATGACCTTTCAACCTAGTACAGGCATATTTCACCTTTTGTTCTTCCATGGTATTCTCAAAATAAAAATACTTTTCCATCTCCGAGATCCAATCCATCAATTCATTTGAATCCAACTTTCCATCATAATCTGGTGGGGTAAAATGTGGTTTGGTGTTCTCTCTACTCAAAACCCTCAAGAAACTTTCTTCTTCCAGATAGATTGTCGATTGATTTGTGACTTCTTCTCCAGCCTCAACTTTTCCTTCATCATCGCTCATATCTTCAATATGTTGACCTTGCCTCTGGGTCATTTCAACAACTTCTATTTTGTCTGCAATTCCTCTCAATATTCTCATCACACCAGGGTCTGCATTTCCATGTGCTCCACCACCTCTAGCATTCCTTTGTGCCATCTTAATGCAAGTCCTCTGCAGCTGTGGGTCAGATACTAACTTTCACCACCCCACAACAAAATCTTACAAGACTTTGCAATTTTCGAAACGAAATCTCACTCGGATACCACTTGGTGCAATCACGGTTAGGAGGGTCCTCAAGGAAAACAATCTGAACCATGCAACAAATTAACACAATACAACATGATGGAGACAATGCAGAATCAGATTCATTAAATCAAAGAAATTGATTACAAACAGTCAGCAACATGCGGGTTACAACATTTGGCTCACAGGCCTAAATACAAAACATGTGTGTTATGCAACATCCAGCTCAAGCAAGAATGCGAGAAAACTTTGGAACTCCTAATATTTAGATCTATCTTCTATATTATTTGAACTTGATTGAAAATGCTTAATTGCATTGATTTATATGATCAAGGATGATCCGTGTTGGCCCAAGATGAAATAAATACCGATGAACAAGATGAAACATGTAAAACAACAAGGTCGACCTTCGCCAAAGAGATCCCTCCAAAAAATCCAAAGGATGAAGTGCGGACCCAAGGGAAGGTCAACCACATGCCAAGGAACGTTGGAAACAACTAATTGAAGATCTGCAAACTACGAAAGAGATCTACAAGATTCACCAATAGCAAATAGGTCTAAGCAGTTCCGATATTCTAAGCCAGAAAACTGTCTTGGATTCTGGAAGCAATAACTTGCCGGGAAAAGATCCAAATGTCCCACAGAACAAGGATAAGGTGGATGAACATGTCCATGACCAGAATTCAACTTTGCAAGATCCAGTGAGCAAATGCAAAGAAATGCAAAATGAAATGCTGAATTGCAAAACAAGAACAAACTGAAAAGAAAATGTTTTTGGTTGATGCAAGATTGCCAAGAACCAAGGATTCTCTTGCATCATTTCCACTAACAACACCATGAAGAAAGTGTAAACATAACCATGTAGTATTAAAGAACATCCACAATAGTATTTTAGCAATTGACACTCATCCAGTTTAGTTGTGTTGTCATTGATGACAACACACATCATTTTGTGTTGGACATTTAACTGGTACTCACTGGTATTCATGATTCAGCAACCGACATTCAAGTCATTCGACATTCAGTGAAACCGAAAAACTAGGAACCGGTATATGAGGCCGACATGGGAGATTGATCCGATAGGTCTTCACGGTAGCAATCAGCGACATCAGTCATGAAGTTTAATGTATTTATTTTTGTCTAGGCCAACATGTAAATAAATTGTAATATCTTTGTAAGTCGACATAAGGCATTTATGTTTATGTTTCAGAAGGGTATTCAAGTCAGTTTGGTTAGGTTATTTTGAATATATATACAGACAGATGGAATATATAGTGATGTGATATTGTGCGATCGATGTTGATCATCTGAATGCGAATATAATATTCTGTAGTTGGTCTTGGTTATTGGTTTAGAGGTTTGGGATGTAAAGTAAGTTATCGGTAAAGGACACAGTGAAAACCGATACAGACAATGCTTGAACTGGAACTCATACATCATAGTAGATGCATTCTCTGAGTTTAGAATTTTGTTCGTAACTCCATATTTGGTGTTTGTAGTCAGTGAGGCTCCTTTCGTGATGAGAAGTGCACTTTAGGCTGTTGGCCTTCCTGCATGTGTAGGCCCCTATTGTAATATTTATTCATTTGGCCAGTGGATAGATATTGTGGGTCACCAATCTCACCGTGGTTTTTCCTCTTTGAGGTTTTCCCTATATAAATCTCTATGTTATGGTGTATTCTCTTGTGGTTGCTTCATTTATACTTACTATTATATTCTTTTATGGTTACCGATTACTAAAATACTTTGTTAATAAGGTTAAAATTGATCACCGGTAGAACACTAATTCACCTCCCCCTCTCAATGTTCTTGGATTTTAACAATTAGTATTAGAGCCTGGTACCTTGGAGTAAGTCTAACAGCTTAACGAAGATCCTGAATCCGAAATCCATGGAGATGAGTATGGAGAAACAACTTGAAGTAGCACTTGAAGACTATGATGTTGAAAGGATGAAGAACTTGAAGTTGCAAGATGAGTTAAACTCTATAAAGGAATTCATTCTTATCCTACAGGAGAGGCTATCATCTGTTCAAGATAGAAGGAAGAAACTTTTACAAAATTAGGACGATGAAGAGAAGAATGCCCTTAAAGAACAATGTCAAAAGTTGAGTCAGGAGAATAGTATCATGAAGAATTAAATGCAAGCCCTAACTATGAGGATGTCCAAGGATATTGGAGACCGGAAGAAGAATGAAGAAAATCTTGGCAAATCTCTGAAAGACAGATATGAGGAATGCATTAGGTTGGCACATGAGAATGATATGTTGAGAACTGAATTGGTGCAATCCTAGAATAATGGGAAGGAGTTGGAAAGATTGATAACAATCCTAAGGGGAGATCTGGATACTGCAAATGAATACAAAGACAAGTTTAAGGCCAGTTCTGCAAAGCTTGATGAGCTATTGAAGGATCAAAGGTACAAGGGAGACACTAGAGGTCTTGGATTTGAGCATGGAGAAAGCTCCGGTACTGCAAATGAAGTTGAAGCAACCGATCGGAAGGAGAATCCACCTATCAACTGGAAACAAAAATAACTGTTAAGGCAACCCAATGCACATAAATTTAATGGTAGATTTTTTGTTTACAATACATTTGGTCATATGGAAAGACATTGCAGAAATAGAGAAAATCAGGATAATAATGTAGTTCCCGGTCAGTGTTCAAATTGTACGAAGTATGGTCATAGGATAGAAGATTATAGAATGAATGTGAAATTTCATGCATGTGGAAAGTTTGGACATATGGATAATAATGCAGGTCAAGGAATGATCAAGGATATAGTAAGGAAATTTAGAAAAATAATGTCACTTACTATGCATGCAACAAAATAGGACATATTGCTAAATTCAGCAGAAGCAAGAACAATCCGGTAGGGAATGATGAGAAAGGAAAATAGAAGGTTGATGATATCTGGAAGGAGCATGAGAAGAAATGGGTTAGGAAATTTGAAGATCAAATAGTAGAGACAAACAACTTGGTTACTCAACCAGCAAAGCAAAATGTTCTTGCATCGGCAGGAAACTCATCTGGTAACTAAGGCATTAGCCTTAGGGAGAGGCAAATTAATGATAGATCTTGCATTACCCCTAGTAGTGGTATGAAAGCTTGTTTCAGATCTTGGAGAAGTCAGTTTGAAGGTTTTCTGGTACTAAGATTATGGATTTTGAATCCGGTATGATAGGCCAACACACATTTATGTCAATGTGAAATTAGGGTTTCATGGAATAAAAGGGAAATGTTGGTTCATTTCTGATCACACAACATTCAGAGTGAATCAGAGTGAATTTAAGGTGATTCAAGGTGATCACGAACATTTACAAGTGATTTCTAATGCATTTAGAGCGGATTTCAAGAGGTTTCACCAACAAAGGTTGTGAGGTATTTTATTAGTTTTCGTGTTATCTTTTGTTTACAATGGCTTCTAGATCAACTCTCACTCCAGTAGGTGTGTCTACCCCTGTTGTTGTTGACATCAAGGATCATCCACACCTGATTTTCTAGCAATGCCCTCAAATTGCGAAGGTCAATGATTCAGTTGACGTGTTTTTTAGGGTTCCAGACAAAGTTCTATATATTGAAGATGTTCATGCATATATCCACTGCACTCTGGAGCAATGTACATGACAAATCTGGTGGACAGGAAGAGATTGATAAAACCCAAATTCCAAATTTTGAAGGGTCAGGGTTTCAAAGACATTTTGGAGATGCCATAATTTGAAGATGAAATGATCTAGTATGTACTGATTCGTGTCCATGGGGAATTCATGTGGCTAGACCGACCTTACAAAATCACCAAGGAGGCTATTCATGCAATCACCGGTTTGCCCCAGACTGGTCAAACTCTCGGAAAGAAGAAAATATCTAACAATGAGGTGGAGAAGTTAACTGATGCAAATTTTGACAACCGATCAATGAGGATAAGCACTATCAGAGACAAAGTTGTTTAATTTGCAAGCATGATCATTGGTTACAAGGTAACCTAATCAAATCGATTGAACTTTGTTTCCACTTCATACATTTATTATGCTCATAAGATGGTCAAAGAAAATGATAGGTATGATCTCTGTCAATGGATGTTTGAAGAGATAATCTTAAACCTAGGGAAGATTAAGGGTAAGAAGAAAGCTATTTTCCGGTATGGCAACCTTGTTGTTTGCTTGATGCTTTTCTTTTTGAATGAGTTACTGGGATCCAGTAAATGGGGCAATTTCAAATCATTTCAGAATACAATGAAGAAGAGAGAAAGAGTGCCTAAACATATTGTTGATAAATACCCTACAAAAATCTGCTTTATGGTTAAGAAGGATGAAACATTGATGGAGGCAGTGTAACCATGAAAGATCTAGATCACTAAGATGGGCTATGAGGTTGGTGCTGAGATCTTGGACTTATATGCCAAGACTCTTATTGATGCCCCGATTGATGAAGCTAAGAAAACCTTTGGGACAACAAAGAAAAAGGAATCTAAAGTTTAGATAGGATTTAGCAAGAAGAGAAGAGAAGGAAAAATCAAGAAGGTTGGGGAAGCTATGGAGAAAATGTCCTCTGAAATCAAGTAGATCATTGGACTAGCAGAAGGATCTTCTCTGGCAGGAGTTCAGGTCTCACCGACAACAACAACTAGTAAGGGTATATTGAAGAGGAGGAAACCATAAACTTTTATTACCCCTATTGAATCCAGTTCTGATACTGATGTTGTGCCCCCAAAGATTCCCCAGACTTACATCAGGATACGGATGAAGAAGCCTAAGGAAGGAAAGAAACAAAAAGTAAAGGTCACCTCTTCGGCAGCCCAAAGAAAATTTTGAAGTAGAGGAAACCCACAGAGAATAGGAAACTAGTTAAGGAGTCTACTTCTACTCCCGATAAGAAGAAGAAATCAGATATAGATATAGCTCTCGAATTCTGTAAGAGTATTGAAGTCATTCCTCCTCTCTCAGTTGCTAAATTGATTGATCAAATAACTAAAGATGGAATTTTGAGTAATATCCAGCATTACTATGTACATATGGATGATAAGGAACAAATGGAGATTGAGGAAGCAGTTTTGTTATACTTAGATATATATATAAGAAGGCATTAATTGAGATTGAAAGGCAAATATCGCAGATTTGTATAATAATCTAGATGCTAGAAGATTATCTGCAGTAGAAGAGGATAAAGATAAAAAGATACATGAGTATTTAACTATTTGTGGAGCTACCACAGATGATGAGATGCAACAGTGTCTGGGATATGCAAACAGAAAAAAATTTCGAAGCAAACACCGACATGTGAGTCTCATGGAAGGTAAAGTAAATGAAATAGTTAAGGAGACCCACGAGGCATGGGTAAAATTCTTTGAAGATAAACCTGATTTATTTACTCCACCTATATTCTCTCCTAAGTCTGATTTTCAAGACATATCAGTTGACGGTAAAGGGAAAGGTATATTGGGTTTGGGTTCACCGGTTTTGGAACATAAACTAATAGAGGATATTCCTCCGGTAGTATCACCTGTACATAATATAGAGAAACTGGTAGATAACATTGAAGTTGTACATGATAAGTAGGATACACTAGAGCAGAACATTCAGGATATAGAGGTTATTGATTTGGATACAAACAATAAACATGTTGAGGATATTGTACGTCCGACAACAAATATACATATAGAAGAGGCTAAGGTTGAGTAGGTTATTGCACCAAGTGGCGAAGCCACTGGTGCCAGTCAGCAGGTTGGAGAGTCTAGTCATTCATTGTTGGCACTTGGCTCATGCGGTCAAGTTGATATTGGACAAAGGAATATTGAGCAACTGAGCAATTTTGAATTGATGTTTGTTGCAGCTCATAATTAAGGAAGGAATGATCAGAAGACAAGAAATTCATTGAGCAGGCCATTCTAGTTTTGCAGCAGCTAGTTCCTAGATACACTAGTCTAGTAGCTAGCCCCTCTAGTAAGCTTGAGAGTTTGACTGAACACATTGCAAAAGAGTTTCAAACTCTTCAACAGATATCAAACTAGTAGTTAATAGAGAGGTACAATATAGCTAGGAAGGTCACCTGTGACAATATGATCACATCAGACAAGGTCAAGATGACAGAGGAACTAATAAATATTGTTGAGGCTCTTAATCAGTGCAATTGTATATATAGGTCTTGTACTAACACCCGTAAACTTATAGCTGATCCGAAGGTAAAAACTAAAAGTGGCAAAGGCTCGGTTGGAACATCTGGCTAACAATTTTGATGGTACTCAGTCATTGACTAGCGCTATTGATGGTCAAATTTTGGTTACAAAATTATAGATATCAACCATGGAGAAAGATATGGATAGATTAATCTGATGAGCTAGAGAGTTGAGTGGATTGGTTAGTCCTCGGTTGAACACTTTGTTACTTGATAAGCGAGAAAGTATATAATTGATGAATAAACCCACACCGACAGATCTAATAGAAGAAGAAATACATGCATACATTCTTAATGGGTTTGTATCTATTTTGGGAATATTGAAAATCGGTTGGGATACTTAGGATTTTTGAAGGGTGTTTACCCAAATATATTCAAGAACATCTAGATCCAGTAAAAACATTTTGATTTTATTCTTTCATTCATTTACCCCGACCTTTGTCATTGATGTCAAAGGGGGAGAGGTTGATGTGAAAAATGTTAAGGGACATATGAAATAATGTATAGCTCAGGGGAAGCAGGGTCATTTTTTGTCATTAGTTTTGGGAGGATCCGAGACAACACTTCAGCGATCCATTTTTCACATGAGTATTGCCATCAATGCTAAAGGGGGAGATTGTTGGCAATTGACACTCATCTGGTTTAGTTGTGTTGTCATTGATGGCAACACACATCATTTTGGGTTGGACACTTAACCGGTACTCATCAGTATTCATGATTCGACAATCGACATTCAAGTCATTCGACATTCAAGGAAACCAGCAAACTAGGTACTGATATATGAGGCCGACATAGGGGATTGATCCGACAGGTCTACACTGCAGTGATCAACAACATCATTCATGAAGTTTAATGTATTAATTTTTTTCTAGGCTGACATGTAAGTAACTTGTAATATCTTTGTAAGCTAACATAAGGCATTTATGTTTATGTTTGGGAAGGGTATTTAAGTCAGATCGGTTAGATTATTTTGAATATATATATATAGACAGATGGAATATATAATGATGTGACATTGTGTGAGTGATGTTGATTGACTGAATGCGAATATAATATTTTGTAGTCAGTCTTGGTTATTGGTTTAGAGGTTTGGGATGCAAAGTAAGTTAATGGTAAAGGAGGACACAATGAAAACCGGTACAGACAGTGCTTGAACCGAAACTCATCCAGCATAGTAGATGCATTCTCTGAGTTCAAAATTTAATTTGTAACTCCATATTTGGTGTTTGTAGTCAGCGAGGCTCCTTTCATGATGAGCAGTGCACTCTAGGCTGTTGGCCTTCTTGCATGTGTAGGACCCTATTGTAATATTTATTCATTTGGCCAGTGGATAGATATTGTGGGTCACCAATCCCACCATGGTTTTTCCTCTTTGAGATTTTCCATGTATAAATATTTGTTTTATGGTGTATTCTCTTCTGGTTGCTTCATTTCTACTTACTATTATATTCTTTTATGGTTACCAGCTACTTAAATACTTTCTTAATAAGGTTAAAATTGATCTCACTGGTAGAACACCGATCCACCCCACCCCCCTCTCAATGTTCTTGGATTCCAACATAGTATTCATAGCTTGTAAACCAATAACCTACTAGTACACTCTCTCCACAAGTTCCCATAGTTCTTATAAGTTATTCACACTTAATGAAGGAAAGAGATAAAGGAATTGCAATGCCATCTTGTTGAACATACCACAAGACGTGAATTAGTCTTGAGAAAATCCTTAAATCTTATACAATCACAAATACTTATTAATTATATGCAATCAACCAAACATTAATAAAAAATGAAAAATAAACACCAAATAGATGAACACCATATTTATACATGGAAAACCCAATATGTGAAAAACCATGGTGAGGATCAAACTCACAATATGAATAATTGAATACAATATTTTAGGCACAAGGCCAAGGAAGCTCACTACTCCTGGTTTGGACTTGCAAGCTAAGATGAAAATTCTTAGGGAAAGATACAATGAACTTGAAGTATTGAGATGCACAATCCGAGGACAAGATACAAATCTACACAAATTGCCAAGAGGACTCACTATCTTTTGATAAGCACAGAGGAAAGATGAATACAACTAATGGGATATCTTGATCATAAATGCACCACAAACTGATATTCACACTTTTGCTTCCACACATATACTTCTATATCATCCTCAATAAATCCACACCAAATTTCACATATTCACACATCTATTTAAAACAACTTATTCACTAAAATAATCAATTAGGTCTGCCATGGACATGACAAACATAAATTACAAAAAGTTGGCCACCATAGAAAATACACTAAATTAAATCCACTATAGGAGATAAAGGGGACCCAAATACATCATAACATGTCTTACTAAGTCAATTCCAATGAACCATACACACTAACACATCATCCAAAGTTGGCATCAAACCTAACTTGTAGATAAACAATAAAGCACGTTAACCAATCAACCCCTCAAAAAAATTATCTACCACGATAAGAACCATAACAAAACCTTAACTCAACCTCCAATGCATATCCAAACCAAACGAATATGATCCAAATAAGATAAACCAATTGAGTTAGCCAGATCATTGAACTTTCACCGTTCTTCTCATCATGCAGAGTACTAGATCTTTCATTTTTCATTTCTTCTATGGCTAAAAATAATGATTCATCATTTAAGTCATCAAAATATTATTCTTCAGAGGAATAGGTATCCATTGAACAAAAAATATTGTTAGGCTTGTCTCTGTCATCTCTTCTTAATTATTCTTTCTCTTGTTATCAACATCATATCTCTTATAGTTGTCTTCCTTGAAAGTACATCTAGCAACATAATGAACTATTCTTCCATAATTAAAAAATTTTAAGGGAAACTTACCTTTGTTTTCTTTGAATCCTTTTTTAAGTCTTCTCACAAAGTTTTCTTCCATTTATCATCTGTATCATTGCTTGTTTCAAGTACATCTTCAATCTTCTTAGTAGATTTGAATACAACTTCCTTCTTGACATTGTGCTAATCCTCAAACTTTGAAATCTGAAAGGCAGAGAGGGAACCATAGAGCTAATCAAAGGTATATGTATCCATGTTATTACTTTCTTCAATATTATACAACTTAGATTTTTAAGATCTAAGCAGTGTCCTCATTACTTTTCTTACAACTTCATTTTCTTCCATTTTTTTGCCAATAGCTCTCATTGCACTTACTACCTCATTCACTTAGTGCAAGTAACCTTCAAAATTCTCATCTTCAAACATCCTCAGAGTCTCAAATTTATACTTTAGATTTTGCATTTTTACTTGCTTGAGTTTTTTTATTTCTTTCATAAATGTTGCTCAACTTATCCCAAATTTCTCTTGCAGATTTACAACTCATAACCTTCAAGAACTATGAGTCACTCAATGGTATTTGTTTCCTTGACATTATTCTCACATAGCTTGATCTCATCTAGAGTAGAGTGACCACCAGAAGTAGTATAACTAGTCTTAACAATATCCTATATTCTAAGCAATAGAAAATTCAAATGATATTCCATCTTACCTTCCAAAAGAAATAATTTGTGCCATGAAAATTTACTTTGTAACTATTCTCCTATGCCATCTTGAACCTTCCTCAAGTAGTGAATCTTTTCTTAGAGGAAGATTTCTTTGATACCAATTATTGAACATACCACAAGACTTAGAGGGGAGGGTGAATTAGTCTATAAATCTTACTCAATAAAAAACGCTTATTAATTACTATTAATCAACCAAGAATGAATAAAATATAAAATAATAAACACAAAACACATGAACATCATATTTTTACATGGAAAATCCAATATGGGAAAAACCACAATGAGAATAACACTCACAATATGAATAATTGAATACAATGTTTTAGGCACAAGGCCAAGGAAGCTCACTGCTATTGGTTTGGACTTACAAGATACGGTGCATAAACTTAGGACATACAATATTGAGGTGTACAATCCCAAAGAAAGATATAGATCTGTAGAAGCTGCCAAAAGGACTCAATGTCTTTCAACAAGCACATAGAAAAGTGATGGAATTGAAAAGCATTGAGAGGGGGGGTGAATCGGTGACACCAAAACAAACACAACTTCAAACACTAACCGGTAGATGAACTTAACCAAGTATTTAAACAAAATACATGTTATCCAAAATGAAATAACAACATCCACATAAAGTAGAACATCCACCATAACACAAGTGTTTATATGTGGAAAACCCAAATAGGTAAAAACCACGGTGATATGGAACTCACAAGTTAACTATCTGCAGTAATAGATAACTGACTGGTTAAGGTCTTACAAAGTGCTCTGCTAGGAGTGAATCTTGTTAGATTTCCCAAGCTTGATTATAAGTTTATACCTTGTTAAGAGTACTACCCTGTTAGGAGTAAACTCGCTAGAGGATTTGAGAATCCAAACTAATGGATCATCTTGTTAGAGCTTACCCAGTTAGGGGATTTGATTCTATTGTAATGATTAGAGAACAACAAGAATGGTTTGATTTGTTCCGAGTAGCACAATACTTGCTTGATCAGATCATTCTAAGTACATTCAACACTACTCTTCTTCTTAACACTTATCTCTCTTCAACAAAAGCTTTCACTCTTTATGCATATCAGTATTCGCATAATCTCCTCTTCTATATCAGTTCTCTATAATATTGATTCACTAAGATATCTTTAAATAGACATACAAATCTTATGTCGGTCATAGGAAATCAAAACACAATTTCCTAGGTGCAGTGTATCTAGACAAGTAAACATAACTCATCACAAAAATGACCGCCAAGAAAACGGTGCTGGTAACTCATCACAAAATCAGATACCGGTTAGAACAGTCAATATCGGTTGGAACAAAACATATGAACCGTTGTCCTAGAATCTTCCGTTTGATCTCCATCTTCATCTTCATCTTCATTTTGATGTCGACTTAATGTAACCACGGGTTATCTCTTAAGCACATACCGGTTGACACAGAGTACCGGTTAGAGATAGACCTTAAACATACCGATTGATAGTGTAAACCAATGAAGTTACACCGGTAGTCAATGTAATCATGTGTGTGTGAGAGAGTGTTTCATCAATGACAACAAGTGATGAATACATTCCAATCATCATCAAGCCAACAATCTCCCCCTTTGGCATTGATGGAAACACTTAGAAAATTTTAGAGTAATACAATACTGCTAAGTGTTCATACACAACATATTTACATATGTACTCATATTCTCCTTTTAATGCAATACTCCCCCTTAATGCATGCATAAATATAAAATTTTCAAAAAAACACACATACATATTATTACTCCCCCTTTGACAATAATGCCAAAATGATAAAGTAAAATATACACATATATATAGAAAATATGTATCAAAGTGTTCTGCATATATTACAACTTAAAAAAAAGTTCATGCATTGGCTAGTCTCATAAAAATATCATTGAAATTCTGCTTCATCAGGGATAAAGCATTTTGCCATGATTCCAATATGTTAGCAGTATACTCAGATGTTGACATCAACTGCGAATATTATTCTTCCATTGATTCTAGCGTGCAGGTTTCAGGAGTAGCAAGAATAGCTTCTATATTGGAGTAGGCTCTCTGAAGAATGTCGACCTATGAGGTGAGCTGACTCTTGAGCTATCTTAGAGATCTCTTAGCCTTCTCATTATCATTCATGTTCAGTCTGTCATGCAAATCATCTACAAACCGGTTAAAGGCATGAATGGAGTCCTAGAGTGGGACATATGCCTTGCATAACCTTTCCATTTCCTACTTAGTTTCAACTTGACTCTTAGAAATGTCAGAGTAAAAGAAAGTAACATTGGAGGTAGAGGCAAGATACTTCCCTCCAGATTCAATAGCTTTCTTCAACAGACTTCCATTATGAGATAAAGCTATTTTGCCACTTTCAATGTTCATAGCCAGTTTCTCTCCATATTTCTTCTTGTGGCTCTTCTCAGTAGACATTTGAGCAGCATCTTCAAGTGATTTGATTTGATTATATGCATCTACAAATAGTAGTAAACCAGACAAAATTTCTATTGCATTCTGGATTGTCTCTGCTTCAATCTTTTGCTCTTTTAGTCTCTTCTTGTGTGCTTGAGATTGCATAACATTAGCGATCTTCATCATTTATGATGCACTCAAAGTGTTCATGTCAATGGGTCCTGAGATACTTAAAGAGTCATCATCATCATTTTCAAGTAGATTCTGCTTCGCCGGTTCAGGGGGCACACTCTTAATGATAGCTCTTTCTGTGTTCTTCTCTGTTGTATCTTTAGTTAACCGAGTGAAAGCTTCCTCAGTAGACTCCTTTTGAGTAGTTTCAATGACCAGTGGAGATTGGGGTTTCTCCAGTTGTTCTGTTGCCAGTTCATTGTCCACTATTAGTTGAATACCTAGTTGTTCAACTAATGTAACCTGTACTTCTATGATTGTAGGAGGATCCATATCTGGTGCAATAATGTCTCCAGATAGATCTACTATGTCCTGAACATCTTCATCAACAAGAATAATGGAATCATCCTTCTTCTTGATTGGATAGACTACGTCAGCTTGAATAATTTCCTCTTCATCCATTTCCGGTCAAGGAATGTCATCTGTAGTATCATCCTTATTGCTAGATTGGATGACTTCTTCCCTCTTTATGATTACACAGGCTAGTTGATGTGTCTCAGACTCAACAACTAACTTTTTTGCATTAAGAAGCTTCAATCTTCTCACTTTAAAATCAAAATATACTTTGTATTGCTCAATTAAAGCACTAATTCCATCCGATGATAAATTGGGAAAATACTGTACAAATATTTCATCAATAATCTTCTTTTCCAATTGAATTGCTTCCTCCCATTTATCTAATAGAGTATTATACAAAGAGATTGAAATATCTTTTTCCAAGTCATGCAGGAATCTATTGTAATGACCCAAGTAAGTTATTACTTGTTGGATTACTTGCTTCTGCTCATCTTTAGTGAAAGAATCAAAATATTCTTTGACATTATCAAACCTATTTCTTCCTAATGTCTTCATTGTCCTCTCAAAAACTGTGTAAGGTTTGTACGTAGCATTATCTGTAGGTGTAGTTGCCTTCGACACTACCTTTACCTTCTTGAGTGTTCTGCAAGTTGCTTTTTCCTTCTTTGGTTCTTCTTCATAATTTGTACCCTCAGACTCTGGTTGCAAAATCAATTTCCGATTTCTCTTCTTTGGTGCACTCTCCTTCTTTACACATACTTTAGGTGTTGGTTCCTTCTTGGTTAGGACACTTTGAGTCACCCTTGTGGTCTTTTTCATAGGAGATTTTTCATTAGACTTCTTTTTCTTTCCTTTCACTTTAGCTATAGGTGCAGTACCGGTTTCAGTTGGTGCAACTTGGACTACCACAATGTCCAATTTTTCCTTCTTTTTATCTTTAGGTGATGCTAACAGGGTATTAGCATAGCCGACTAGTAAATCATGATTAACCTCATAGCTCATATCTTCCGTCTCTTCCTCTCTAGGTTCAATTGCTTGCATCAAGAAAAAGTCAGTGACCATGAAGATTATGTCAAATGCAAAATGTTTTACCACATCTTCTGGTAACCTCATTCTCATGCTCATCTTTTGTTGAAATTCATTAAAATACTTGTTCACAACAGCTGAAAAAATATTCTTCATAGTCTTAATGTTGTTCTTGATCTGTGCATTGACCGGTTGTTCCTTGGACCATTCACTATCTCCAATACCCGGTAGGAAGTTCTGAGAATAGAAAAATTACTCGGCTAATAGATGACCATATTTGAACTTTTGTGTATTGTCCTTCTTAATAGATTTCAAATTTTGAGATAATTGGTCTTTGATGGCTTCACAAATATCATAGTCTGCATTGCCAACAATCATTCTATGTGCTATGTGAATCATTGTAGATGGAACACTGTTAAGTCTACTGGAATAGAATACCTGGTAGCCTATCACCATTGCTGCAAGTTTCACCATAGGGTCTCTAATATTGTTGATAGAAAAAGAACACTTATCAGATATAGAACCGGTTAACTTGAAGACAATATCCTTTGAAATTCTTCTTAACACAAGAATTTCACCGGTTGAGAAATAACCCGTTACAACCCTAATAGCTTCCTTGGTTATTGTATGGGTCCTTTCCAAATACATATTCTCTTTGTGGACTCGATTTAAGATGATTCTTATGTGTTCTTCCTCAAAATCTTCAAGAAAATATGTGGCATTATGAAACCCTTTTTCAAAAACCCTAGCATATTTGGTTTCAATCTTTCTACTCTTATCACAGAGTGATTTCAGCTAAGTATAGATGTGCAGAGTTCCTAAATCTTCTATCTTGTAATCTATATAGGTGGACAAGTCACCTTTGACCACAACACCACTCGAGACTTGCGATAATGCATTATAAGACATAATTTCATCTGCCTTTAGAGCTTCCTTAGGCTCAGCAACGAGCATCAACCTTTCTACAGACTTAGAAGAAGATGCCATTCTAGCTAAACAAGTTTCGAAGCGGTTTACAAAGAAATACCTTGTATCTTGCACGTCGCTCTGTTTCCCAGTTGAAATGTCCAAATGCACACCAATTCGCCTCTCTGCAACTTTTGATTCAACTTGATTTCTCTAAACACGAAACAATTCTCCAATTGACAACAAGATAATCTTGTTCTGCTCTGCAATTGCTTCAAATTTCTTTTTTGAAAGAGTTAGGGTAAAAATGATAAAGTAAAACTTATTTTTATCCTTCTTACCAACTGTAATAAATATTCGCACTTTAGGTTACAAACCCTAATTTTTACCGCTTAAGTGAAATACTGGTTGATAACACATCAACAAAAAGTCACCAAAAATTTATAATTCAAAAATGATTTCCCGCTCATTTTACAAGGGGTTCGGATATGTTTTACCATTAAGCTCCCCTTAGTCGTGTTTGATAGGCTTAAGTCACTAGTGTTGGATTCTCTTCACTGGGTGAAGGAACAATTTCTTCTCCAGGCGAGTCATCACCTTTCTTTTTCCAAATCTGATTCATATCTTCTCTGGTTTCCTCAACATCAACTTTCTGCTTGCCTTTCTGATCCTTAAAGGAGTTGACCGGTCTGTTATTTCTTGATCTGTAAAACTTTGCTAAGTGCCCTGGTTTGTTGCAGTGGTAACAAACCATACCAGATGATCTCTAGGGTCCTGCATTTCCTCTTCCTATTCTTCTTCTGCAATTCATAGCCACATGACCAAAGTTATTGCAAAAGGTGAAAACAACATTTGTTGCCTTTCTATTTCGAATGGACTAAACCTGTTGCCATAGGATCTTTGCCAGTTTCGGTTTACCCGGTTATCAAAATTTCTTATCTAGTCACCATTTGGTCTAGGATGCATGTGCGGTACATGATTGTTTGATCCATATCTGCACTCAATATGTCTATGCCCATACATTCCACATGTGTAGCAATGACCTTCAAACTTTCTAGATACATACCTAGAATTAGTATTGTAATTTGTATTTCTGTTAGGTTTGTTTCTATAAACATTTGCAGTATGACCAGGCTTGTGACAAACAAAGGAGACAGGTTTAAAAACCTTCTTACCAGTAATATTATTGACTTTAGGAGCAATTTTGTTCTTTGTATCGGAGGATTCACCTTTTTCAGTTGTATGAAAACCAAGTCCAGAGATATCACCCTTCATTCTCTGTGATTGAATTTGTTCTTCCAGCATGGTAGAACTTTTCATGAACTTCTCCAATTTTTCATTGGCTTCAATAAGCTTTTTGACAAGATCTTCATTATGCTTAGACAAGTTCTCTTTTAGATGATGCCAACTCAAGGTTTAGCTTTAGGTTCTCCTTTTCTTCTGTTTCAACAATCAAGTCCTCATGCATAGTGTCTTTTTCCCATTTGATCTTTATGATCTTTTGATCTCTTACCTTGATAAGATCTTCAACAGCTCTTCTGGCTTCCAGTTCCTGACTCATGTGGATAGTGAGACCTTCTATCTCTCTTCTTAGATTTAGTTTTTCACCATTCACCTTTTCAACTTCATCAGCTAAAGCTTCAATATTGGCTTCATCTGAAGAACTATTATAAGATATTTCTAGTAGTTTTTCAGATAGCTCTCTCCTTTTGACTTGAGAAACTTTCAGTTTGCCCCTAAGGGATTCAATTTCATTTCTGCTAGCTTCTAGCTCTCTAACCATCTCAAAGTAGCTCCTGTCTACCATGGTAGTTTCAATATTCCCTTCTAAGTGGTTAAGCTTCAAAGAAGTTAGGCTCTGATACCAATTGATGGACTTGAAAAGCACTAAGAGGGGGGGTGAATCAGTGATACCAAAACAAGCACAACTTCAAACACTAACCGGTATATGAACTTAACCAAGTATTTAAACAAAATACATGCTATCCAAAATGAAATAACAATATCCACATAAAGTAGAACATCCACCATAACACAAGTGTTTATACGTGGAAAACCCAAATAGGTAAAAACCACGGTGAGATGGAACTCACAAGTTAACTATCTGCAGTAATAGATAACTGACTGGTTAAGGTCTTACAAAGTGCTATGTTAGGAGTGAATCTTGTTAGAGATCCCAGGCTTGATTAGAAGCTTATACCCTGTTAAGAGTACTACCCTATTAGGAGTAACCTCACTAGAGGATTTGAGAAACCAAACTAATGGATCACCTTGTTAGAGGATTTGTACAATGAATCTTGTTAGAGATTACCTGGTTAGGGGATGTGATTATGTTGTAATGATTAGAGAACAACAAGAATGGTTTGATTTGTTCCGAGTAGCACAATACTTGCTTGATTAGATCTTTCTAAGTACATTCAACATTGCTCTTCTTCTTAACACTTATCGCTCTTCAACAAAAGCTTTCACTTTTTATGCATATCAGTATTCACATAATCTCCTCTTCTATATCAATTCTCTATATTAAATGATTCACTAAGATGTCTTTAAATAGACATACAAATCTTATGTCGGCCATAGGAAATCAAAACACAATTTCCTAGGTGCAGTGTATCTAGACAAGTAAACATAACTCATCACAAAAATGACTGCCAAGAAAACGGTGCTGGTAACTCATCACAAAATTAGATACTGATTAGAATAGTCAATCCCAGTTGGAACAAAACATGTGAACCGTTGTCCTGGAATCTTTTGTTTAATCTCCATCTTCATCTTCATCTTCATTTTGATGCCGACTTAATGTAACCACAGGTTGTCTCTTAAGCACATACCAGTTGACATAGAGTACCGATTAGAGATAGATCTTAAACATACTGGTTGATAGTGTAAACCAATGAAGTTACACCGGTAGTCAATGTAATCATATGTGTGTGTGAGAGTGTTTCATCAATAACAACAAGTGATGAATACATTACAATCATCATCAAGCCAACAAAAAGATGAAGTGAACTGTGTAGGATCTCCTAATCATAAACACACCACAAGTTGATATCATCCTCAATTAGACCATACTTATACTTCCACACATATACGTTGACATCATCATCAATCAATCCACACCACAATTCACACATTTGCACATCTATTTATATCAACTTATTCATTGAAATACTCAGCTAGGTCTGCCACAAATGAGATAAACATAAATTACACAAAGTCAGCCACCATGACCAACTGCACTAAATACGGTCCATGCCAAGAGATAAAGATGACCCAAATACATCACAACATGTCTTACTAAGTTGATTCTATTTAACAGAACACACTAACACATCCTCCAAATTCGACATCAAACGTAGCAAGTAGATAAAAAATAAATCACATTAACTAGTTAGCCCCCCAAAAATTATCCAATGCAAATAACTTAATGTGGATCTTCACAGGCTACAATAAGACTCATAACAACACCTTAACTCAACCTCCAATACAAATCTAGACCAAAAGACTATGATCCAAATGAGATAAACCAACTGAGTTGGCTAAAGACCAACACAATGGATAACAACAAACAACAAACCAACATAGCTTTACTTGTGGAGCACACCAACAATTGAACTCTGAACTAGAATCTTGCATGGGCAATACAACCATGTCCTCAAAGCCATGAGGACTAATCCTAATAGACAACCTCACTGTCAGCAAACTACAACACCCATCATCAACAATTGAATTGCTAAGGACTTGAAAAAATGTAACAAGGTTACATCCATACAACATAAACATTGAATCTAAAACTAGAAGTCATCATCTACAAAAGCATAGAAATCCAGAGCGTTCTCCCATAAAGACTTTAAATACTCTTTCTTGAAAATTTCAACTTCCAATACTGTCACCTTTCAAGAACACCACATACTCATTCAATATCACTTCCAAACATCATAAAAATATTTGAATGCACATTTCCAAGCCATACATACCAAGCAAAAATTAGATTGACAACAATGACCATAACTGCACTAAAAACACAACTGAGCAACTATAACTTCATCTTCACCTTTGGCATCAATACATACAAATATGACATCAATGACAACACTATGCAGACCACCAAGAATCTCCCATGACAACAAGGTTGACATCAATGACAACACAAACTCTTTTTTCCAACACATCTCCCACATGACAACACCTGATGACAAAATAGAAATCAACATAGCTCCAAACAAACCTTAAAACTAATGTACTGTAAAACCAAACATATAGGAAGATAAACAATACCAGAGAGAAACTACAAATCAAAACTTCTAGCATGTCCTTCTCCACACACCTCTAAATGCCAATTGTGTCAAGTATGATCTTCTCCTTAATTGTCTTATTGTTAGCTCTCATTTTCCTTTCATATTAAAATTTATATGATTACTGAAAAATTATATTAAAAGATATATTATATTATTTAAAAAAAGAATGGATGGATAGTCTAGAAATTCTAGGCAAGGCAAAACCTTAAACAAAAGTAGAAAGAAACGCAATAAAATCACTAAGCTATAAGAGCTATAGAACCAATGAGAGGATGATGTGGCTCACAATTTGGAATAGGCTCCCACTCTATTGTAAGAAATTTTTACTTTCCTTCTTCATGTCACATGTAAATTATGTTTATTATGATCAATGTGGTTGTAATTACATCTGTGGCATCAAGGATTGGAAGGATCCTTGCTAGATGGGGAAATTGAAATTGACATGACATTAAAAGGAGCACTAATCCAATTCTCAATAAGATTATACAAATGAGAAACTTCCAAGGTAAATTTATTAGCTTGAACAATAATTTATAGAAGAACATTAAAACTTGAACCATAGACTATATGGACAAGGAGAAATGTGAGCCAATATAAGCTCTTATAAAAATAGTTAACTTTCTACCTTTTCAAATATTGAATAGAATCCACATTCTAAGCGAAAAAAATAACTCACATTAGAGAAATTTATGAACCTAGTCAATGAATCTTGCCACAACTAGGCCAACTAGAGTGTATCCTTCTCATGAGGACAAGAAATGGAGTTTGAACAATAATTTGTTGATACTTTTCATGCCCTCAATGGTTAGGAAATTCATGAGACCCAAGAAAATTTTACCTATTATGATCAATGTGGTTGCAATTGCATCTGCACCTCAAGGATGGGAAGAACCCTTGTCAGATAGGGAAAGTGAAATTGACATGACATTAAAAGGAACACTATCCCAACATTCAATAAGATTATGCAAATGAGAAACTTCCAAGGTAAATTTATTAGCTTGCACATTAATTCATAGGACATTAAATCTTGAACCATATACTAAATAGACAAGGAAAAATGTGAATACATAGAAAAGTTGAGTTTCTATCTTTTCAAATATCGAACAAGATCTCCATTGTAAAAGCATGCTACATTTGAATGACTTTAGTTGGAATTCATGACCAATCACACAAAAGAATCGTGTGCCCAATAAAAAGCTTAAATCTTAATATCAAAAAATAAACATATTTTCAAATCCAACCTACTTAGACCAATAAATAGTAGTACAAAAGAAAATATATATTAATCATTATTATATTATATAATATAACCATTATAAGAAAAAGTTTTGGATGCATTGGTTTGAGATACAATTTCTTTGAACAAGTCATTGAGAATTTTTAAATTATTTTAATGAAAACAATTTAAAAAAACAGGATGCCTTGACATGGACAATGACTTGACATGGCAGTTATTGAAAACATTAATTAATTAATAATAATAGGCTGATTGGATAAAATATAGCCACTCATATTTTACAATTCATAAATGAATGAAAATAATTCTGATATTTTAACAGTTCATAAATGAATGAGAATGCTTCTAAAAATAATTTTTAACCAATGTAAGATTTATTTATGTATTTTAACCTTACAAAGTTGCTTAATATTTATTTGTGTTGTCTTTACCATTAAATAAAGCGTACAGCTGTGTGTAGGAAAATGTTTAATGTGAGCACATGTTGATGGGGACTTGTGGAATCAAAGTGCTGGCCAAAATCCAACGACTATATCTATCAATCAATCACACACTTTTTCTAACCATATATTCCTTTCAATTTTTGTATACAAAACATTGTTGTTTCTCCCATTTGTCCATGCCTTCTTTAAAAAAAATATGCAATAATCTAGCCAGCTACTTAGATGGAGATTGATTTATATTGAATTCTATTCACTATAAAATACAATAAAATAAGATTTGCAATCAATTTTTTTTAATGTTTTTAGTAGGTTGGATGGAGATTGATTAGAATTAAATGCAAGGAAAAAATAGTTTGTGAATTTAATTTATAATATATTTGAAAACATAATTATTTAGTCGGTTAGTTAAATAAAGATTGATTGAAGTTGAACCGACATAAAATAAAATCATTTAAAATTAGATTTACAATTTACTTTAAAGTATAGTCACTCAGATAGTCAAGTAGATTGAGATTGATTGAAACTGAATCAAAAGAAGAAAAGCTTTTTGGAATAGCATTACAGTTTGTTTTGTTCTTAAGATGGCTTTTCGGATACTTTATATATATTCTATGTGTTTGTAATCCATAGTTTAAATGGAAGAATTGATTGACTGTTTTATAAAATATTATTGAGTATTTTAAATTTAATTATACAAAATATAATATTTAGTTAAACTATAAAAATTACCAAAGAAATTAAATTATCTTTTTGTCTATAAGTTGAAAGTTTCAAGATATAAAAAATATTGAAAAAAGACAAAATGAATTAATTAGAATTAATAAAATTGTATTAAAAGATAAATTATAATAATCTTAGTTTAATTAATCAACCAATTAATTATTCACATATATGTATATATATACTTGCAACCATGCCTTCAACTAAATAAAGATTGTACTTCTTCAACAGTATTGAGTGGCCTTTCATTCTTGCTATGCTCAATGCTTTGGAATTGGGCCCAGTTTATTGAAATGTCCATGTCTTATTTAAAAATGTATTTGTCTAGCCAGCTAGTTAGATGGAGATTGATTTGCATTGAATTTAATATACAATAAAATAAATAAATATTAGGTTTGCAAAATAAAAATAAAAATTAATTGGGATAGATGGAGATAGACTAGAATTAAATTTATTGAAAAAATAGATTTTAAAATTTTATTTAAATTAAGTATAAAAGAATACACTATTAAAAAGAAAGGGTGGGAGGAATAAATCACTCCTCGAAAGTCACTCGGGTAGAGCCCGAAAATAGCAAAATAAAGCTACTTAAAACACGATAAACAACACAAAAAGCCTAAGTGGCTAGAGCAGTAGCAACAAAAGGATGAGGTGGATCCATGTCATTACCCCATACATCAGCAGGGTCAGGGGGCGGGTTTGGACGAGACCACCCATCCTTAACAACCTCCTCTTTATCTTTATCTTATATTTGAAAACATAATTATTTAACGAGTTAGTTAAATGGAGATTCATTAATGTTGAATTGAAATAAAAAGAATAAAATAAAAATAAGATTTACAATTTATTTTAAAGTATAGTCATTAAGATTAAGATTGGTTGAAATTGAATAAATGCTTTTTCAAATCAGATTTACAGTTCATTTTATTCTTAAGATGACTTTTCAAATACTTTATATATTGTATGTGTTTATAGTCCATAATTTATATGGAAGGGTAAATATATTCTTTTACAAAATATTGTGATTATTTTTAATTTAATTATACAAAGTACAATATTTAATTAAACTATGATGATTAGTAAAGAAATTAAACTATCTTTTCATCTATAAGTTGAAAGTTACAATATATATGAAAAAGGACAAAATGAATTGTAAATTAGATTTAAGAAAATCATTTTTAAATATAAATTATAATAATCTCCATTTAATCAATCAATCAAAGAATTATATGCATATATGTATATACATGTAAACCATTACTAAAGATTGTAATTCTTCAATGTCTACCCATATATCTATAAGGTTGTGTGTCATACAATAGATAATATTATTTAAAAATTTAAGAAAATTTTAAATTGTGGAACCACCAACATTCAAAACATCACATAGAATCAAAAACAATAGTTAGCGCATAAAATAGCATTTTCAAGTGTTTTTAAACTATATTTACTAATAATTTATTTCATATTTATGAAAAGATGGTGTAGGAGCACCTGCAGTCTAGTAAATACGTTTTGATTCTTAGAAGTTAGGGTTAGGTCTATGTTGATTCAGTAAGGTCTGTTGCGACCATTTGTAATGTTATTTCATGTTTTTGGGTCTATATGTCAAAATTGGAGTCATGTTTTCCAAATTTGTACAGTTGCTCAAAATGTTGTCATTACTGTCATCGGGATAGCTAAACCGATAAAATGTCATTGTTGTAAAAAGTTATCAATATTGTCATTGGGATAGTTAACCCGATAAAGCATCATTGTGGTAAAAAGTTGTTAGCGAAATAGTTAATTTGATAAGGTTGTCATCGAGATAGTTTATACTATCGGGATTGCAAAATATTGTTCAGTTGAATTTGCATGGCTATTCCGATAGACCCTCAAATGTCTTGTTCGGCATAAGCTATACTGAAACGAGTGACATCAGAGTAGTTTGTTCTATCGGGATTACTTGAAATTGTTGCTCTGCCTTGAAGAGTTATTCTAATGGGTGATCAAGAAGCCATGATCGAAGTTTCTATTCCAACATTGGTACCCAGCGTTGATTTAGCAGACCAACATTATTATTCAGACGATGGTGTCTACCAGAGTTTTGTCAGTTTAATATTGCTATTTTGTCACTTGCATTCAACAATCGGATTTGAAATTTGAACAGTCATGCAGTCCAATGGTCACCGCGGGAAAGTTTAGTTGGCCTTTTGGTGGAATTGATTATGTGTTGTATTGATGTTTTGTCATTGATGTCAATACTAGTTGTTTGGATGCTTTACCGACACCCTTCTGGTCCCAATAGGATGAGCGGTTTCTGGTTGGTTTGGATCCGACATGATTTGATAGGATCCAGTATAGTTTGGTTATGGAATTGGCTTGTTCATGATACTCATGTTCATATTCAGTCAGTTGGTCTTAGTCTGGTGATCAGATGCTATCATGTTTGCTTGGAAGCTTGGCTTGTGGTATCGACGAGAGTTTCATCAGTAGAGCTTTGATGAAGATCTTTGATGATATGCATAAGTGGTGTTGTTGTAGCTTTCGGTATGGTTTCAGGATGTTGGTGGTAATCATGTTCGAGACTTGGCAAATGGAGATCATTTCTTTAGCGTGTGGACCTATATTGGGTCCCAATTGATCTAGGTTATGGACCGGTTTAATGTAACATGTGGATTGGACTTTTCGATACGTTTACGAGATGTCTTATGTGTTGGATATTATTTGTTTGGTCTAAGGCCGACATGTTTTGTAATTATGTAATTGGTTTATGTCTGGTGGCCGACCTAATTGTTTATGGTCGAGGGTCTGTATATATATGATGTAAGATCTCATTATAGGTCATCATTGAATAATATATGTTGGAATGGAATATGGATATGCAATGTGCGAATAATGTAATATCATTCAAGTAGAGGATTTGGTTGATCATTGGAGATCGAATTGGGTTTATGTAAGAGGATTTAGTCCTCCGATATAGAGCTTAACCAGGACTATAGTCTGGATTTCTATGTAGTCAGTGAGACTCCTTTTGTGATGAAATGTGTACTCTAGGCTGTTGGCCTTCCTGCAAGTGCAGGCCCCTCAATTGTAATTCACATACTTATTGTAAAAGTATTATCTGACCGTGGGTAGGCTTCCCATCATGGTTTTTCCCTTTATTGGGTTTTCCACGTATAAATCTTGGTGTCATGTGAATGGAATTAATTCTTTGATTATTGTTTATGCTTAATTGGTTTAACTATTATTCTAGTATTTGGTTTAAGTATTCCAGTATTAATGTTTTGGGTTTCGATATCAAAGTTATAATTTGTAAATGTTCTGATAATCTGTGACAACTGATTCACCCCCCTCCCCCCCCTCTCAGTTGTCTTCCAGTTATTTGATTTGTCTAACAAGCTCAAATTTGGTATAAATTGTATGAGCAATGGTTGGAAACTAGGGGGAACTAGGGATTCTATAATGTACAACTGAATTTCAAATTTTGAGATCATTGGCACTAATTTGGAAGCTTTTTTTATTTATTTTTATTTATGTAATTCATTCTATTTCTGCAATTTGCCCTATTCTCTATAACTGTATATGGTTATGTGGATTCAAGTTGTTAAGGTGAGAACTTGAGGATAAAGAGTAATATCTTCTTGTTGACGATGATTGAAATTCTGAATTATTAAGATTTTGCATATTTTTCACAGGGTTGCCTGGTTAACTTGGATAACTAGGGTTCTAACAAGAATTTTTGACAGTTTCTCCCTTATTTGATTGTTAGAATACCTTGAAACTTGGTGTGAGGACCCAAGAAGGCTAGAGGATAGCCATAGTTACAATTATCATTGCTAATTTGATGAGCGTATAAGTTTATGATGTGGCAGAGAGTCTCTGTAAGTGTATTTTATGTTTCGAATTTTGTAAGGTTGAAGGAAAGAGTCTTTGTATTGCATCAAAAAGGTAAATATTTTCAAGATTGATTTTGAAAGGATAGTTTTATTAATTTATTATGATAAATTATTAATAAACTATAGAGTTATTGTAGAAGATTTTTGTAGATATGGTTCTAGCAAACAAAATTGTCATTGACGTCAACCCTTAGTGTGGTGTTATTTCTTTGATGCTTGCACTAGTATGTTGATGATGTGTAGTGATGATACTGAAGTTCATGGTTGGATGTCATGTTTTGATTGATGCATTGTGTATACTTGTTATCAACGAGAGTGGGAATCATGTGAGATTTTTCCAAGATCAAGAGCTCAACGAAATGTACAAAATAAAGAGACAAAATATAGGACAAGAATAAATTGTATTCTCATCAATAGATAGATGATCAAAAGATCAATCGTTCTTTCATACAATGAATATGAGCCTGCATATATAGGCAAGGCTATGTGGATATGTGAGCACACAATCATGACATGTGGCTCAAAAAGAAACAAGGGTAGGTAGGAAATAGGTGTGGTAGGTAGGAGAAATAATAAAATATTCCACATGAGGTGGATCACCCACCGAAGATGAAATTATCACTCAACAATAAGTGGATATGATAGAGTAGTAACAAGATCACACCATAAAAGGTGGAAATTCTCCTACACACACTATCCCAATGTGGCACAAACACCCAAGTGTCTCATACCCAAACTACTATAAGATGCATTTCTTTAGTAAGGTGTGATAATACCCATGATGTATATTTATTTACACCAACAAATCCTGATGACATATTAAGATAAGGATTAGAATTATTAAGATGAAGATGAGAAGTATTAAGATAAGGATTAGAAGCATGATAATGGGTTGGAAATGATGGTGATGATCTTGTGCATTTTGTAAACTATTGTTCTACCTCTCTTTGTAAGGGGATATTACAAATATGTTCTAGTCTCTACATATTGCTGAAAGAATAAGAACACAAGATGTTGCACTGTTAACTATCTAGGAGAATTCTCTACATTTCTCTTTAGTTGAAGATATGGACTTGCAGTTTGGTAATTAGTTTATATACTAGACACAATGTGTCTTTCTCTTTTTTATAAAACTAGAGTTGAAGTATGTAGATAGTTTGGTTGATGGTCAAACCAGTTCGGTAAACACTCCACATTTCTCTGCACTTTTATGTTTGCTCCTACAATTGGGTAGACATGCTTATTATGTATTCACAATGTCTCAGCTCAAGTTTCAAGTGTTGATGTGTACCACAAGTATGATTATTATTGTCCTATCTCAAGACTATGTTTTTTGGTTTACCGAGAATGAAATATACTAAATTTTCTCACTTGTGCCAATTCAATTGAATGTGATAGTATGACAAAATGTTAAAAATGTTATGTTAGTATGATGTTGTCATGTTCTTAGCATTAGCTTTCCTAAGTATTCTTAAATTGGTTGTTGACTAGATTGTATGTGTTTGAAGGATAAGTGGGTATTTGGTTAATCTAAAATACTTGTGCTTATGAATTGTGGTTTGTGCCAACATGGAGAGTTGTTCTAAGGTGTTTTGGGTCTAGTATATCTCTTGCACTGGTCCACAAATTTACTTCCCTTCGAACATGTAAGTGTTTGGGACCAACCTTCTTGGGGATGCACATTTTATGCCTACACGTTTCATCTTGACAAACTTAGAGTATGTGCATCACTAGTGTGATGTTTTTGTAAGCTTTGAGATATGTTCTAAAATTAAATTAGTTCTTGTTCACTCTTGGATTGGACCATAGTTATTCTCCTTTCTCTATTGATGTTGTTTGGGTTGACCTCTTAGATAGTGCATGTTTCATCATATTTGGCCAACCTAGTGAAACCTATTGATGCATGCAGAGGATATAAAGGAAATATCAAATTAGTTGTAATATGTGGATGGAGTGTGTGGAATGTGATGATTGTGGCAGTAATCAAGGGTGTGAAAAATTTCCTTTAGCATATTGAAAGCAGTGAGTTGAAGGTAAACTACATTCAAATAAGTCTAGAAGTTTGCTAGATGTAGTGAGCTAAATACAAAAGATGGTACATAAACGTTGTGGTGGAAAATCATAAATAATTCATTATTTTTTGAAGTTATCACATCTTTTGTAAATTATGTAATATTTAGAGAGTTGTAGCTTCATTGGGTTGTAGTGCTCAAAAATGGTTGTAAACTTGTTTTATTTTGTGAGGCTAGATTTGGATAGTAGCTCCAAACAACTCTTCTCATGATAGTTTTTCCCTATGGGGTTTTCCATTTATCTTTGGTGTTTTCTTGTGCACTTGTGCTGATTAATACATCTTTCATTAAAGTAGGTTAGTTTAACAATTTGAATTAAAAGTTGGTTTACAAAATTTTAAGGGATGTTGATTTACACCCACCCCCCCACATCTCTTAGTATCCAATGATTTCAAAAATTGGTATCAAATCTAAGTTCCTTTCAAGAAGCTTAACAACTCAAGGAAAATATAGGATGGCTCAAGATAGATCTCATAAGGCACCTAAGTTTGATGGATCAAATTATGCCTTTTAGAGAGTGAGAAAGGAAGCCTATTTGACCTTTTTAAGGTTTGGTGTTTGGCACTCGATCAAGATGGTTATACTACCCCCACTACTCCTCTAATTGATTTGGTTGAGATTAGGTTGTATGAGAGTAATTCCAAAGAAAAGAATGTTATTTTTAGTGGGCTTGTTGATTATGAAATTTTAAAAGAAATGAACTAAGGACTTGTTAAGGTTGTCTAGGAAAATATTAGCAGCATTTATGAAAGAGATAATAAATTGAAGCATGTCAAGATGCAAAAATTCAAGAGTAAATTTGAGACCCTAAGGATGTTAGAGGATGAAGATACTACTAGCTATATGATTTGGCTGGATGAGTGGAGAAGTGAAAGAAAATGAGATAGTGAAAAAGGTACTAATATCTCTCCCTAAATCCTATAGTAATAAGGTATCTACTATTGAGGAATCTAAAGACTTGGATAACTATGTTGGTATTGTATTG